>NC_090934.1:392274784-392944278 GCF_040938575.1 Ambystoma mexicanum | reverse complement strand
ATGGGGCCTCATAAGTTTGCCAGTCCGGTAACTACGGTACCAATAAGCTTGCAGGTACTGTAGTTACCGGAATGGCAAAATATGAGGTCTGCCCACTGGTGCCTGTCAGCCCGGCAGGTCCGAGTGCGGAATGGCACTCATGAGCAGACCTACTCGGTAGCGCCGGCACCATGATTAATGGTGCCGGTACTACCGGCCTCCTCATTCCTATTGAGCCCTGTGGGGCACAAATGGGAATGAGGAGTAATAAATACCAGCACCCGGCAATGGGCAATTACTGGGTCCGGCGGGGCCAGAATGCCCAAGTATCTGCCCATTGCCGGGTGCCGGTAAAAAAACGACTCCGGTGACAGCCATGCCAGTAATTACAGGCACGGCTAACGCCATAGTCGTAAATGAGGCCCATGGCCTCCTCACACGTGGTAAACTACCAGAAGACAAGGCTTAGTCATGAAGATCCAAAGACAGCAATGCACCTTCACTCCCTTTAAAGTTCAGAGGAAGAGAATGTTATGCAAGGTCAACAGCAAAGAAGAAGCCTTGGCTTAGGGCCTAACTGATGAGAGATGGTAGGTTAATTAGCTATGAAACGCAGTTGTCTGATGTTGTTCCTTTGCACTTGGGTTTTGTTTACGTGCTAATAACGAGCTGAATGTCCAAGGTTGGTAAGAGAGGGCCAACCATTCATGAGGGCCTATGTGATGGTGGACTATAGATTGTTGCATGCACCTGTCCGCTGCTGTTATTATCTGTATTTTACGTAGTTAGAGGTTGTCCAAGGTGTGCCTACCAGATAAGGGGAATCCACTGATGATACTAATACCTATATGGACTGCATGAATATGTTTCTCTTAACCAATCCCTCCACCCAATGGGTTTTTTACTGTTAGCTACGTAGGATGACATCATAGCTGATGAACATCAAGGTATAAAACCTTTTGTGTAACTGAAATGCATGGAGAGTGCGTGAACTGCAATCTGTTTGTTCGCCAGGTTTCCCTACTTTATTGAACTGATAATAAAGTAGTATTTTGCCATATTCTTTGAGTCTGTCTGGTTATTTGGCCCTAAGATCATTTGTTTTGGTAATCCCATTCAGCACTTGGAATGCTCCAAGTCTTAGTGCACACTATTGTTTACCAATAGCATTGTTTTATTTGAGAAATAAGCCAGGAAAAGACCACCACTTGAGCCCCCACAAGATTGTGCCGGGGTGTAGGCAAAACACACCTCTTTCACCCGCACACACTGCATCAGATGCATACAAGACCACAGTTGTCTTAGGAGAGGAGTTTAGAGAGTACCTTATGGCATTAACCAAAAGTGTCAAGATTATAGCTTCACAGGTTATGTCTTCTCACCAACGGACTACATAAGAAAACAGCAAGGAAACTGACGATCAACGCAAGCCACAGTTACTTCAGGAAGATTGGATCTTTGTTCGGACCTTCGTGCACCATTGGAATGAGCAGCGTTTCATTGGCTGCACCATGTTATTTACCGGACTCTGACTGTGAAGGTGGAGGGCAACAAGAATTGGATCCAAATTAGTAGTGCCCGAAGGGATATCGGCACCCCTCCACTGGCACAGGAGCAGGCACAAAGTTAGGTATGCCCCAAGGATCTACTGTTCATTCCAATGAAAAAGGGGGTTGCGAACGAAAATCTGGGACTTGAATTTCTCTGCTTAGGGAAAGAAGAAATATTCAAATGTATAATGTGTGTCAAAATGAGTATTTATATGTTTTTTGTGGTCTTCTTGTCATCATGTTTGAAGATGGCAACACATGTAAATGTAGAGGGTTCAAATGTATCTAGGTTTGTAGAATATGAGGATGTATTGTCAAGAGTAAATAAAAGTGTTGATGTTCATTTCTTGGATAATGAATGATGGTGATGATGAAATAGGTACCACAATAGATGCACATCGCTTAGCACTCGGGAATGTATGATATAGCCATATGAGGAAGGTTGGGAGAGAGAGATCAGTCGGATATTGCTACATCTGCTCCATCATCCTCCACACTGTTATCCCTCGGGCGTTTATCCCAAACAAAGTAGAGGTATCAGACGCACTATGCCTCATGCACCTAACATTGTGCACGGTCTGAGGGCAGTTTAAATGGCAATAGTTGCAGCATCTATTTTGCCGATCGATAAAAGAGTTTTTAGATGTAGATCGCAAAGATCAGAACAATTTTTGGTGCACACAAAGAGCCCAATTGAGTTTAGAAGGGGCTATTTTTCTAAAAATCGATGGGAGAAGGGTTGAAGAGTTTCAGAGATCAAGGAATTAAGGGATTCTCAGATAAAAGGGTGCCATGAATAAACTCAAAATGTGGGAATGTGTGGAAACGTTACTTGCAGCATCTGACATGGCTCAAAGAGCCAGAAAAACCTGTTAAGATACAGACATTCACCAATTTTTCTCTGTGTTTTAAGGGCAATGGTGAGGTGCCCGCTGGCACAAATGGGAACTGCAGCTGCACGCTTCACATCGCTGATCTGGCTAGAGGTACGACTGTCCTTCTGGACAATTTTTGGACTTGTGGTTCGTACACCTATTGGCAGTTGCCTCCAGCTGGCAGTTTCTCTACACTGCACTTGCCAGTCCGCATTATCCCTAAGGAGCACTTGGTCCTGGCTCGTCCAATGCCCAAAGCTACACCTGTGCCCCCTTTGTCCCCTGTGCCCTTTTCATCCACTGCATCATTACACATGGACAAATCAATGACTTCGCCCGACGATGGGAAGCAGGAACTATTCCAACAAACCAAATGCTCAAACTGCCTTTCAGCTTCCTCATCAAAAGCTTTAATGGATATTCCTGAAATTTGTGATTAGACTCGCTTTTCTCCTGGGTACCATCTTGGATGAGCCTCGATGTGAAGATCCTTCTACCTATGTTTGTCTTTTTTCTTATTGTTTGTTGCTCTTGTCAACTGCTCTTACGGTGTTGTTCTGCCCAGTAACCAAACACAACTGCTATGATGACTGTGACCCTGTCCAAAGCTACAATCACTACCATTTCATCTCAAATGGGTACTAACACTGAAGCTGTTTTGTGTCCTCCACCAAGTTGTGATGATTGTGCGTAGCGATGGGTAGATTGCAGAAGTGGTAGGGGGACGAGTTGGATTTGTTCAGCAGAGGAGTATGCCCATATTGGGACTAGGATGAAAGATGATTGTAGGGTTGTTCCCCAAAAAGATGATTATGATTTGTTAGTTAAAGTATTAACTCAAGGGGGGAATGTTGAGGAGGTCAGGAAAGGTTCACATGATGAAGAGGGGTTTACGTTGCGCATGCCATATTTGTAACTGGGGGTGCAGCGAACTGGGCTCGATGTTGCAGTTTCATATCTATCAAGTGCCGCTAATTATGAAAGGGATATGTTACTTTAGTGTTATTTTTTGTTTAACGTTGATACATATTAGATTGCACATGTGGAGAAAGATAAAATGCAGAAACCATAAAAATGAAATTTAAATAGGAATCAGACATAATATGCTATGGAGTGCTGAGAAGCAGGCAATGAGGAGTTTTCATAATGCGCATGAGAGAAAGGGGGCCTGACCTGAAGAACCCACAGTTAAGGAAATATAGTATTTATTAAACACGCATGCACACTCAGAAAACATATACAAGGGATTTATGAATCTACACGTAGTAGGCTTTTTTATAAATAGAGTAAAACACGACAGTCAAGATTTGATCGTCATCTCGGCTAAAAAAGCTGGCCATGGTTTTTATAGCCTGATACTATTGCAGATAGCCGATGAAATCTCTTGAATGCATGGGAGCTTGACAGTGGGTTTTCGCAATTTCTTTTTTTACCAGCAATAAACGTGGGTTGAAGCAATACTTTAGGCTAACGTAATCAAGATGTGCCATATGTGATGAAATGGCAGTAATTTTGATTATAATGTTCTAATGGAGCCAGTGAGACAGGGCAGATGAGATAGCTATTTTTAGTTCAAAGAGAAGCTGTTTATTCAGCTTTCCTTATATTGACTAAAGTATCTATGCAATCCATGTGCAATCACAATTAAGGTTAAAGGGCTCAGGCCAGTTGTTACTAGTAATGAATTATGTTTGCACACAAATGTTTAACTGTTTGATGATGTCATGACTTACCATGGACGAATCCCAATAATGGTTACCAATGAGAATGTAGGAATTGGAGAAAGATGGGATTTCTTTGAAGAGGTTTTGTCCAATCACATGTGGGACGTTGATTGTAATATAATATATGGGACAGTTTAACTGTTGCAAACTTGTATATAATGTCTCAATTTATGTGGTTCTGTGAGACTTAGGGTAGTTTGACTCCACAGGGTCATCTAGCACCCGCCCAGGCGACTGTACAATTAACCTGCTTTACATACAAAATGTGCACTCGTTCCTCAGTTGGTGAGCCCGCTTTGGCTTACAGTGATTAGAGGCCTGCCCCTACACTACCTAAGATACCTGTGCAGAGTGAAGTGCCCCTGGAGTGGCAAACAAAGTGTCTTGGTCGCCGCACATTACTTCCATTGCTTAGAGGGAATGGCACATTGTCCTACACTCAAGCTGGAGGTTTAATCCAGAACTGGCTCTGACTGAAGGGAGCAGTGTGTGACTTTAGGTGTCTCTGTTTTGGTGGCATAGGAGTGCTGCATATAACTGTGCCCCGCATCCCCTACAATCCAAGGAACGTTGCCTTCTGATGTCTTGGCCGCATAACTGGGAACCACCTCTAACAAGAAAACCAGAGGCTACTTCATCACCTTTGGTGGATCATGGAGATCACTGATAATTTCATAACTGAGGCGAGTCTCCACTCTGATCTTCTGGGAATTTGTGCATTTCTCATTGGGTTCTACCAAACTAACTTAAAATCCATCATCCACAACCCATTCTAGACTAATATTTTAAGAAGCTGGGCTATTGGATGGTTAATCCAGGATTTCTGTCTTTTGCAGTGACAGCTGGTGAAGTGGAGGGACGTAAAAGTGTCCCGGAATTGGCTGGAGCAAAGTAGCAAGCTAGCCCTGACTATTTTGGGGGCGTTCTGGGGGGGAGGCATCTCTCTGAGAGACATTTGTAAATAACGGGTTGACATCGATCAACACCAATATTTAGAAAGGAAATGGTTAAAAAAAACACTTTGTGATCGGTTCTGTGCGGGAACACATGACGAATTCCAATAGAAGCCAAGTCTCTAACAGTACAAAATCATATTGGAACATTTTCATGTTGCTTGTGTCTAAAGAAAGAATATGTGGCCCGTCTCATAAATATATTCCAGCTTTGCCTTGTAAAACACATTTCATGTTACCTATTCCAAATATTTTCCAAAATGGATGCTTGAAACCGTTTTCATGATGGCTGTGCCCAATGGCCAGTGTTACCATTATAATAATGCACGTTCATGCGGGCTGTACTCACCACCTATTGGATTTGAGATATTGTTATAGACAACAAATGCAAAGAATGTTACTGCATAAGCTCTATGTACGGACTTAGAAAGCCTAGACTCCACAAATGGCAGGGCACCTAAAATAAACAGGTCGAAGGCACTGCCAAATGCAGTTTATTCCAAATAAGCCCATTCACCAGCTGCAGTGACAGATTGTTAAATTACTTTTCTGACCCTTAGCAAGCAAGAGTAAAGAGCAGCCATCATCGTACTGGCTACTGGAACAGGTCTCTTCCAGGGTCGAATTCTTGGCACTGGCCTGGTGGGTACTGCTGAGGATCCATGACCTTTCAAAAACTATGAGTTTTGAAACGTTGTTGGAATGGTTGGTCACGTTGTGCTTCTTTTGTTTTTCAATTCCTCTAATGTAGTAAAGAACATCTTTGTCAATTGGGTCAAAACCTTTGTCCTTTATATTCTCTGCCTCTAGGACAGGAGCACGTTGATACTGAAACGTTCTTCTGCCTCTTTTTATATGTGTGTAGATGCATAGGTCAGCATAGTACACACCGCATTTTAACTTCTGCCTGGTACAGGCACTTTCAACTCTCCTTGTCACTTTTGAGACCTCCTCCAGACTAGAAACTGTAATCGTCCCTATCCTTCACCACATATCTGTAGAAAGAAAGCCGGAGGAGTATAATAATAACACAGAGCCAATGCAATGTCCATAGACCTCTCCAAACATGTGACAATCTAGGGCACCTTTAACTCTGCTGAACCACAGCCCACCTGTACCTATACATGGCAGGAGGCTAACGGCATGGTTGGTGCCAGTTTGTCCGAGCTGTGCTAAATATTCTCTGTGAGTGACTCTATTTTCACCCCACTAAACATGAACTTATGAAACTGTTTCAGGATTTCTGTACTCTGAAAGCGCGACATGAATTCTTTTTACACTACATTAGATTTTTCGCGTATTGTTCGCTGGGCTGTGAGGAATGTATACCGGTCACTTTTCCTTTATTATTCGCTGTACGTAAATAAGCGTGGCCTTGCTAGTGGCAGATCTGTTTTTGGGTCTCTATGGAATGATGGTACATATATGATGTTCGGCAACTGGGACGGCTTATTAATATTTCTAGGATTTTGCACGTGCGCAGCTTTCTTCTCCTTTCGGTCTTGCCAGGTCGTTGCTCCCGTTGCTACAATGTACTTTGAGGTGTGCAAACGTTGAACGTGGGCTCGGGGTAAGTGCAGGGTGTGCTCGACAGATCTGCAAACTTCACGGTACCAGACGAGAAGTGCATGGCCATAACCAGTGGACCCATATGCAGACAGAGTAAAAACACAACCTGGGTCTTACTGTGCATTACCCACTACTCCCTCCCTCCCCTCAGGTAGTACATGACACATTGCCTTGGTGTTGGCAATAAAAGGCAGTGGAATTTTATTTGCACAGTTATGGTCATAACAATGACATAATCATAATTACATAACCATAATATGCTACCATAATATGCTCTACTTTTGGTCACCGGTCCTGAGGTTGCCCCATCTGGCCTGTGCCGCCACACCTGGGCGGGTTTCTGGCTGTCCAGGTTCCCCCAAAAGTTAGTTAGTGACATCCCCTGTTGGCTAGGGTATCTGTTATCTGTGTGTGGAAATGTTTAATTCCTGTTCCCGATAGATGTGTCTCGTCCTTTTGAAAAAGGTCCGGGTTGGCCAGTGTAATGGCGCTGTGCCTTATGAAACCGAGGCCTCTGGCTGTGCAGAATTGTTCGACCCCTCTATTCAGTTTCCTTCTAGCAGTGTAGGAATCTGCTCCCAGCCAGGTTTTCCTGGGTAGCATGGAGGAGTAACAAATCTCTGTGTCCCTCCAATTGTGGGCGATGCCTGCCTGCTAATGAGGCGCATATCTCTCCATATAGTTTTCTCCCCATGGATACTAGGTCGTTTCCCCACAGGTGTATGACTAAAAACTCGGGCAGGTCCCTGCAGGCCACTAAATCAGCCAGTTTTTTCATGGATTTCAGGCCAGCAAAAGGCCTCTGCACACCCACCATGACGTAATTGTGTTCTCAAAAGGTGTCCCTTCCTTTGTTTCTTCGGCCCATCGCCCTGTTCTGAACACAAAAGAGTGCCCTACTATCCTGGCGGATTTTAACAGGCATCCTGATCTGTTTGAGGGGGGCCGGTGGGGAAAAAATTCTATATTAGTTCAGGTCTTATGTATTTCTTTAAACAGTCTGATTTCTACCCTCCTATGCTTTTTACCTGCTGCGACCCCAAGCACCCCTGCCATGCAGTGGTTGCTGCTCCAATTCTAAAGGAGTGGGTGCCAAACTCTTTTGGCCCCCATCCAGCTTTACCTATGGCCTTCAACAGAATCCCTTTGAACTGATAATGGCTGAGGGCGGAGGAGTCCCTGTGTATTAGAAATCTCCCTCCTACCAGAGGGCGCTGTGAGCAGTAAAGGTTGTTAATGCACACGGGGCAATTGTTCACATCATCAATACAATAAATGTTTATTTCTCTTTTTGCACCTGTTTTCGATTTTTGGACGTCAATGGTGATGCTGTCTGCTCTTACCCTTGTGTCCATCATCCCCAAGTCATTGTTGACTTTGGTGCTGGACGCTATGAGCTCGCTCACTCAAAAAGCTCAGAGATATGCTAGTGAGAATGCTGTTTTGAACAGCAGTGTTTCACAGGGATGTGAACATATGCCATCTAATAAACCTGTTATTCTAATCAGTTTTTGAAAATCCAGTGGGCATCTCTTACCTACCTGTGGCCCTTCTACATTGCCCCAGCCTTTTAAAGCATACAAGATTAATGAACTCTGTGTGGGGTCTGAGTCACCTTGCAGTTTTGAAAAATAGGATACTGCTGTGAGGTGTCTTTTTGCCCAATCTTTCTTAAAACACTGACTGTACGCCCAGCTCAGAAATACATTGATGTCCTTTGTTGTCAACAACTCTACATGATTTTTCCGTCACACATTTAGTACCGTTTGCTCACACTTACTGTATTGCGATGTTGTGTTGACCGCCAATGTTTTTTTGACCAGCTCTAAGAGGAACCCTGTGTCAGGGTCTGTATCTTCCGTAGGCAGAATATCACTGCATACACCTGTGTTTGAGGTGTTTGTATAATGAGGTTGCGTTTCCCACCCCCCGCCGTTCGGCATTGGCGTTGATGCAACTTTTTCTGCTTCTAGTATAGCCCTAAACCCCTTGCTCCCTGCTGCATCAGTAAAAAGCACCCTTTTGCCCCGTTGAACTCTGTGAGGAAATCTTGCCAGAGTTTGAAGTCTTTCTTTACGTTTTCCACCAGTCTGATGTGTAGATGGGGTTTGCTGCATGCTTTTGTCCTTAGTTCCTGGCTTCTTGAGAACAGCTTTCCTTGTGGTATTATCCTGGCAGCAAAATTCAGACTGCCAGCCAGTGACTGTATCTCCCTGACTGTGCTTTTTTCCTGTTTTCCCATTTTCTGAATGTTGTCTAATAGCTCTTCTACTTTTTCCCTTGGTATTTTGCAAATCCCTGCTACAGTATCTATTTCAATTCCTAGAAAGATGATGTTGGTTGCTGGTTTGGTCGTTTTGTCAGCTGCCAGGTGTATGCCCCACTGTGCTGCCATTTTCATCATTTCTGACAGGGCCCTTCTACACTCCCCTGTGCCCGCTGGGCCTACTAGCATAAAATCATCTAAATAGTGCACTACACAGGTGTATGCAGTGATATATGTTTCTGGAATGCCCACTGAAAGAATGAACTGAACTGTTCACATAGCATCATGATACTGCGCAGCCCATGGACAGGCATCTGTCCACATAGAATTTGTTATCAAAAGAGAAACCTAGCCATTGTTGTGAGTTGGGATGCACTGGTAGTAGTTTGAAAGCTGTCTCTGGGCCTCATAACGACCCTGGCGCTAAGGGATTACCGGTACCGGTAAGAGTACCTGTACCGGTAATCCAATCGCGCCTGATATCTGAGGTCCCTTTGCGGGTTGGAGACTTTAACGCCTGCTTTTTGCAGGCGTTAAAAACCAACCCACAAAGGGACCTTGGTGCTAAGTACTGTGCCGCAATTTGCGGCACCGTACTTAGCGCCTTCCCCATTCCCATTGAGCCCTATGGGGCAAAAATGGGAATGGGGAAGGGCCATGGCGGCATGGGGAATTACCGCCCCGCCAACCTCGGAATGGGGCGGTAATTCCCCATTCCGCCATGGCGGAGTCGGTAAGTTGCCGGCATGGACCATGGTGCTATTAGCACCATGGTCCAACGCCAGGGTCGTAATGAGGCCCATCTAGTTTTGCCATCAGTGCCTTCCTGCCGCAGTTATGTATTGTTCTCAGCGCTTCTTGGAAATGTGTTTAGGTCACGGCTGATCCTGTTTCAGGGATGCCATCGTTAAGAGACTGGCCCTTGGGGTATGATAAATGGTGTATCAACCTCATTTTTCCCGGTTCCTTTTTAGGAACCAAACCTAAAGGGGATACTAAAAATATTTTGAATGGAATTTTGTCCCATGGTACCCCTATTCTGCCCAGTTCTAGTTCTTTTTTTGATTTTTGCTCTCATTATTTCTCGGTTGTTGCTTACTGAGATTAGGTTTTTGGGGATTTTTTGTGAACCTTCTCATTGAAATGGAATGAGGAAACCTTTCTTGAAGCCTTCTTCTATTGTTGTGCTGACGTTTCTGTCCTGGTAGGCAGCTAGTGCTGTTCTGACACCTTCAGTGTAAATGGGGGTCCTGCCTGGTTTCAGCTTTATTTTTTGCCCTGTCTTATTTATCCTCTTTTTTAGCACTTTTAACTGGTAGCCGGGTACAGTTGCTGTTGGGGTGGTCACCCCCACAGCTTGAACAATTGTGTTTGTACCTGCACTCTTTTGCCCATGTACCTTGATTTTTTCCATAATTCCAGCAGGTGGGTATAATTTTGCTGGTGTTTTGTGTTTTAGACTGGCTGCGGGTATTGGACCTAGCCCCCCATGGCTGGTTTTTTCAAAAGGGCTGTTTCCACTTCTTGTGTTTTTCATGTTCTGGTACCCTGTACCACTCTGAAATTCTTTACTAATCCACAATCAGACATTCCCACTCCGATAGTCCAGAAAGATGTGAAATCAGCTCAGAGCCCGGCTGATATTCAGCAAATTGGAGAGCAGTTCTTCATCCCTGTTCAGTTAAATGATGGGAAGGACTCTGTTCTCGCCCGAGTGTGTGTGAACAACGGTAAGAGCTTCATCAGCGAAGCCATGTTCCGCCAACTCCCAAAAGATCCAGCCATTCCCACATTCAAACTGATGGACAAATGGGAAATGGACCTGGAATCACCCAATTCCAAACATCTCCTGCCAAGCAGGTGTATGCTCAAAATCTCCATTGGCAACAAGGGCATAGTCCATAATTGTTGGGTCGTGCGAGACGTCACTGCCGCCTTTTACTTAGGCAGTGACATTCTCAATCGATGTGCCATTAGTTTGGACGTAATAAACTTCAAAGCTTGGCCCCGATTAGCAGATAATCCCATGGGCTTTGATGATCCAGAAAAAGCATTTAGGTCAGCTCAATTGCTACCTTATGCAGTTGAAATTCAGATTAAAGAAGAAGTCACCATCCCAGAAAGGACCCGACAATTCTCCCTGGGAGTGAATGTTAAAAGAGGACAGAAATTGAAAATCCCTGATGCTTATATTCATCTAAAGGCTTCTCTCCAACAGCAAGGGTTTTGGGTAAACCCAACACCATTAGTCAGCATAGAACATGACACCATTCCAATAGAGATGGATAACAGCGACTTACAGATTATTACTCTAGCCGCGGGCACCATTATTGGAATGGCGGTTGATGACCGACATTTTTCCATTGATTTAGGAAATGAACTGTTAGGACCAATCCCCAAGGACTGTTTTGACAGTGACAGTGATGACAATACAACACCAGACAGGATCTTTACCCGGCATGGGGGGAACTTCCTGGTGTACACTACCTGCCCTATGGTAAGGAAGATGTGACTTGTGACTTCAGGAGGGATGAGGTGATTTTCCAGGTCCATGAGGGCTGCCTTTCCCACCGAAGCTTCCAGTCCAAATCAGCACTCTGACCAGGGACTTCTCCACCCAGTTGGAGGAGGCCGCTGAGATAGCAAAACCAGAAGTCTTTCCAGGCTTCAGGCAGATGGTGGAAGAGAGAGTCAACCTAGCTGATGCCTCTGTGACTCTGGAACAGAAGCAAAAGTTGAAACAAGTTTTCTTGGATTTTCAAGATCTCTTTGCGGTAGACTCATATGACTGTGGTCGCACTGACATCCACACAACAACAATTCCCACGGACCCTGGCATGACTCCAGTGTTTGTGAAGCAATATCGTTTGCCTCTCGCGTCCATGGAGTCCCTTACTGAAATAATTAAGAACCTTGAGTCCCGGAGGATAATCTGTCCAGTGCACAGCACCTTCAATAATCCGGTGCTGGGAATATTGAAGCCAAACGGCCAGTGGAGACTCTGCGCCGACCTTAGGGAGCTCAACAAATGGGTCCATACTTCCCGATGGCCTCTTCCCTACATTGACCAAGGGCTGGCCCAGATCCAGGGGTCACAGGTATTCACTGCAATAGACCTGACCAATGGATACTGGACTGTGCCTGTCAGTAGGGAGGACCAATACAAGCTGGCTTTTACCTTTGGGGGCCAGCAGTACACATGGACCCGGACTCCCTTCGGATACCTCAACTCCGGCAATGAGTTAAACATTTTCCTACACAAGGCCATGCCGACCTGGGTGAAAGGGGTAACCTGGCTTATGTAGATGATGTCCTCATCAAAGGTTCAACTGTGGAGGAACATATAGCGGAGATCTGTTATGTTCTGACCCAGTTGAGGGCCGCCGGAGCAAAACTTTCCTTTCAGAAAGCACAGTGGTGTAGAACGCGTGTTAATTTCTTGGGGCATGAGATTACTCCTCAGGGTCTCTGTCCCCAAGAAAAGAAAGTGGAAGCACTTCAGAAACTGAAAGACCCCACATCTCTTTCTTCGGGAACTAAGGAGCCTCCTTGGACTGACTAATTACAGCAGAAAGTTCATTGAGGACTACGCAGAGATCACCAGACCCCTGATTCATCTCTTGAAAGGGGGGGTCAAGTGGGAATGGGGTCCAGAACAATCCGAGGCAGTAAGACAGCTCAAAAGAAGCCTCTCACAGGTGCCTTGCCTAGCTTACCCTGTCAGAAACAAGGAGATTTTCTTGGAGACAGGGTTCTCTAATACATGCTTGACTGCAGTATTATATCAAAAGCATGACAATGTCAATAAAGTAATCTCCTATGCGAGCAAAACTTTATCCTCTGTGGAGGACAAATTCAACGACTGTGAGAAGGCACTCCTGGCAATGGTGTGGGCATTGAAGAATTACCGCCCATTTATCCAGGGGGAACACATCATAGTGGAGACTCCACACCAGCCTCTGCAATATCTCCAAAGTGACAGAATCCGGGCCGGAAATGTGAGTAATTCCCGAATTACTTCCTGGATTCTGTCAATGCAAGGCTTTCCTGTGGAGGTCAGATATGGCCAAGACAAGAAGAGTCCCCTCGCGCAAGGTCTGGCTGACTTGCATGATTGTGCCAGAGAAAACTGTCTCAAGGACGAAAGTCTAAAAATCAAGGACAACATGGAGGCATACCTTAATTCCCCACACAAAGTCTTTGAAGAAGACAAGTGTGAGGGAATGCCCACTGTCTATGTGGATGGATGCTCTTACCATGTTGACAACAACGGGGAAAAAGAACTGGTGGCCGGCATAGGGAATGCATGGGTGAATGAGTCCCCAGAACCCTCCGCTGGGTACAAAATTGGTCCCCCAAGTAGTCAGGTGGCAGAGTTGATGGCTGTGCATCAAGCCATCCTCACTGCTGTCCAACATCAACTCCACGAACTGGTCATAATCACAGATTCAGATTATGTACGGAACGGCTTCGTGGAGCACCTGGTTAATTGGAAAACCAGAGGCATGTTATGTGCTAATAACAAACCCTTGAAACATGGGAACTTAATTCAAAACATTGATAATCTGGTCACCTCGAACGGGATGACCATCTACTGGAAAAAGATCAAGGGTCATTCCAACGTAGAGGGACCAGACAAAACTGGAAAGGACTTGGCTGATCAGCAGGCCAAATCCGGTGTAACGCTCACCTGATTCCCGTAGAGGCGCCGGTCTTGACTGGGCGTATACCGTATCTTCAAAGGTGATGTGTAACACACGGATGGCTCTTTGGGCTGGACCTCTGTGCACTGTATGTCTGACTCGAAGGGTAAGATGTCTGCAGATAGAAAATATGGGATTAAGGAACTGGGTTATTGAATGTCTCTCTCTTCTTCCCTTTCTCTTCTCCTGTAGAACCCCAAAGGTTAACGCTCTCACCTTAGGTAAGTGAACGCCGTGCTCTCCATCTGCCTCCGGGCAGGGTGCTGTAACCAGTTTCTTCACTGGATAAGGGGAGCAGGCCTCTTGACTTCAGAGGACTGCTGTCCGTCGTTTACTGCATGAACGGTAAGTTTCGAGTTATTCTAATGTCTTTAAAGTCTTTAGTAATGATATTTCTTGTTTTGCAGGGTTCCGGCGATGGCGGATGACGGGCTGAAGTGAGTTGAAGATGGAGCCCGTGTGATGAATAGAAGCGCCTGGAAGCACGTAAGTAAGCGCTTGTTGCCTGCTTCACGATGCGCTCTAACTGTCTTTTTATTTTGCAGGTACAAGTTCGGAGCGGCTGCAGGGTGCCGGAATACCCACTGGGTTAGATGTGGAAAGGAGTAATGGCACGTGAGTATTAAAGTTCCCCAATGTCTTTAAACGCACCTTGTTTTGTCTTTCAGATGCGGGATGCAGTGCCGAAGGCCTCCGGAGCGTGCGAAGAGTTGGTAAGCTTTTGTCTTTCAGATGCCGGAATGCAGTGTGAAGACCTCCGGAGCGCACGAAGAGTAGGTAAGCCTTTGTCTTTCAGATGCCGGAATGCAGCGTGAGGCGTTGGTGACAGCCGATGGACCAGGTAAGTGAAGAGCTGTCACTGAAGACCGTAATGCTAACCTGTTCTTTCTTGTCTTTATAGGTGTTGCTGAAGACTGGATTCAGGATGGTAAGCCTTTTTCCTTAGGCCCAGGATCAGATGCAGAAGACACGATGAGCGTTCTGCTGCAGAGGATGCAGAATAACGCAAAGCAAGATTCATCCATCGGGTGTGGTTTAAATAGCCTCCTGTAGTGCTTAGGTGTCTCCTTCCACAGCCACGCCTAGGTAAGAAAAGAGTTCCTGCTTTCCAGAAGAGTTCCAGTGTTCTGAATCTAGGGAGTGGCTCCTGCCCCACCCAACAGGAAAAGTAGTTCCAAACAGAAGAGGATCAGAGGCTCAACTGGCAGGCAAGTAAGCAGCATGGTCTGCTGCAGGTAAGTCCACCCAAGCATTATGAGCCCGGCGCTTCCAGCGCTGGGACTGGGCATATTTATGAGCCTGGTGCCACTGGCGCCAGGACTGGGGCCAAAAGGTCCCAATTGGGACTGGTTGGCACTCGGAACCTGGGTTATGGATCTGCTTCCAAGGGAGTTGGGAAAACCCTGACCTTTTGGAAGCAGAGATCATGACAGTACCCCCCCTCAAGGCCCCTCCCAAACCGGGCTTCTCCGGGGGTTTTGGCTTGTCAGGAAATGTTCGGTGAAATCTTTTGATTAGGCGAGGAGTGTGGACATATTCAGCAGGTTCCCAGGATCTCTCTTGGGGGCCGTAGCCTTTCCAGTCAATTAGGTAAAATAGTTTAGATTTGGAGATCTTGGAGTCCAGAATGCTTTTGACTTCAAACTCGAGTTCTCCATCAACTAGGATAGGTTTGGAGATTTAGTTAGTCGGGTTTGAGGTTGCACGGGTTTTAATAGAGAGACGTGGAAGACCGGATGTATCTTCATGTGCGGGGGCAAGTCCAACTTGACCGCTACTGGGTTTACTATGGTAGTGATGGAATAGGGACCAAGGTATCTTGGGTTGAATGTGCGTGGCCCTTTTAGAGGTAGATATTTGGTGGATAACCAGACTTGATCCCCTACTTGATATTGAGGGGCTTCCTTCCGATGTTGATCTGCTCCTTTCTTGTATTGTTCTTTAGCCCTTTGAAGGTGAGAAACAGCTTCCTTAAAGGCTTGGGTGATTGTAGAATGCAGGTAGTCTACTGCTGGTGTTTCAAGATCTTGGAGGGGATCCAACTCCGAGGTTCGAGGGTGACTGCCGTACAAAAGAAAAAACGGGGTTTTCCCAGTTCCCGAATGGACAGAGTTATTGTAGGCATATTCGGCTATCCAAAGGATGTCTTTCCAAGTTTTTTCAGTTTGTTGCAGCATGCAGCGTAAATACTGTTCCAGAGTTTGATTGGTCCTCTCGGTTTGTCCGTCGGTCTGAGGGTGGTGACTGGTCGATAGTCTCACATCAATTTGAGCCGACCGTCAGCAACTTCGCCAAAAATGAGAAATAAATTGACTACCTCGATCCGAAATTAGAACCGAAGGAAAACCGTGCAGTCGGACAATGTTTTCGAGAAATTCTCGGGCCAGAGTTGCTGCTGTTGGCAAGCCTTTGAGCGGAATGAAATGCGCCATCTTGGAGAATAAGTCCACGATTACTAGAATCGTATTGTATCCGGAGCATGGAGGTAGATCGGTGATGAAGTCCATAGAAAGCGTATGCCAAGGGCGAGGTGGGATGTCAATAGGGCGTAAGAGGCCTGCTGGTCTTTCCTTTTGACTCTTGTTTTGGGCGCATACTCCACAGGACATTATAAAGTCTCTGATATCTTTTTTCCAAGACGGCCACCAGAAGTAGCGCTTGATCTTTTCTGAGGTCTTGGCCATACCGGGATGTCCTTCCATTAAAGAATCGAGATAACAAGAGATTACTTTTTTCTGTAAATCTGTGCTGGGTAGGTATAATCGTTCTTGGAAATACAATAAGTTGTCCTTTACTGCAAAGTCCTTTCCCTGCAGATGCCAATTCTGTATGTCTGCTGGAGTTACAAGTTGCCTGGCTTTATCCTTAACTTCCTCTATGGATTCTGTGGCGATTACACCCAGAATTCTTTGTTCGGGAATGATTGGCACAGGTTTAGGGTTGATCAAGTGTTCTTCCACTCCCATCCGAGAAAGGGCATCAGCTTTACCGTTCTTTGTACCAGGTCGATATGTAATTATGAAGTCAAACTCGGCAAAGAATAATGCCCAACGGAGTTGTCTAGAGGATTGGGCTTTTGCGGTTTTCAAATATTGCAGGTTTCGGTGATCCGTAATCACAGTAACGGTGTGTCGGGCCCCCAGCAGATAATGCCGCCAAGCCTTAAAGGCAGTCTTGATAGCCAGAAGTTCCTTGTCAGTAATCGTGTAATTGATTTCAGGAGGCGAGAATTTGCAGGACCAAAATGCCACGGGATGCAACTGATTGCTTACCGGGTCCTTTTGTGATAGAACTGCCCCCATGGCAAGGCTTGAAGCATCAGTTTCCACGATGTAGGGGAGTTCGGGGCGAGGGTGTTTTAAGATTAGTGCAGAGATAAATTTAGTCTTCAAATCCTGGAAAGCTTGTTCCGCCTCGGTAGACCATTCAAAACGTTTGTTTTTCTTTAACAAGGCAGTGATGGGCTGGACTATTCGAGAGAATTCGGGGATAAACCTGCGGTAAAAGTTAGCAAAGCCTCACATGCTTTGCGCACCTTTTACGGAGGATGGTGATGGCCATTTGAGAACTGCATCGACCTTCTTTGAATCCATACGCACTCCGCCAGGTGATAATATGAATCCCAAGAATTCAACTTCAGTCACGTTGAAAACACATTTTTCCAACTTAGCGAAAAGTTTGTGTTGACGCAATCTTTCGAGGACCATTTTCACGTGTTTCCGATGTTCAGATTCCGATGAAGAATAAACGAGGATGTCGTCAATGTAAACAACAACACACACATCTATGAGCTCTCTGAGGACATCGTTCATAAAATATTGAAAGGCGGCCGGGGCATTGCAAAGTCCGAAGGGCATGACCTGATATTCAAATAGCCCATACTTGGTGCGGAAGGCCGTCTTCCATTCATCGCCCTCTTTTACTCGTACCAAGTGCTAAGCTCCTCTAAGATCCAGCTTTGTATATATGCATGCTTTTCTGACTTGGTCCAGGAGTTCAGGGATCAAAGGTAACGGATATCTATTTTTAACGGTGATCTGGTTCAGGGAGCGATAATCTATACAAGTTCTAAGGTCTCCTTCCTTTTTTGGAACGTAGAACAAAGCTGAAGAAGCAGGGGACTTGGAAGGACGAATAAACCCATTTGCCAGGTATTGATCCAGGTATTGTCGAAGGTGAAGGTTCTCAGGCTCGGTGAGGGCATAAATTCTACTACAAGGAGGAGTAGATCCAGGTATCAGGTCTATCTGGCAGTCATAAGACCTATGAGGAGGTAGAGAGTTAGCCTGATCCTTCCGGAAAACATCTTGGTATTCTAGGTATTCGGGAGGTAACTGGGGAGTCTCTGAAGAAATTGCTGCCAGTGCAACACCAGGTGGAGGGTGACAAGTAGAGACACATTCTGGAAACTGGACCGTTCTTGCTCGCCAATCGATCAGAGGATTGTGTTTCTCTAACCAAGGTATTCCTAGAATAATCTGAAACTGAGGGGCCTTGATCACATCGAACACGATCTTCTCATGGTGTCCATCTTGACTTACTAGCGTCACCTCTTGAGTGGTATGCGTTACTGGCCGGGAGGCTATCTCCGTACCATCCACCGTAGTAATGACGTCCTTTACAGCCTTGGGACAAAGAGTTGCATTCATCCTCAAAACCATTTCATGATCCACATAATTGCCGATGGCACCGCTGTCGACGTAAGCTTCAATTGCATGTAATCGATCCGGATTATCAGGGCTAATGAGGACCATAGGTATCACGAAATGCGAGGTCACGGAACTGGTTTTCACGCTCGGTAAGAGGACCTCTATTCTTGTCGGGCGAGGTCGTTTCCCTGCTCAGAGTTTGTAACTTTGGTAACTGCAGCTCCTACTGCCTTCTTGGCAGGTTTCACCGGACAGTCTCGAAGAAAGTGCCCTGAGTTTCCGCAATAGAGCCATAATTGCAACTGTTTTCTCCTTTCCCGCTCCTTTTGTGTTAGAGGACCTTTCAGACCCCCTATTTGCATGGGTTCCCCGGAGTCTACTCCTTTGGAAGGAGTTGGCGGTTTGGAAAATACTCGAGCATCAAACTTGGAACGATCGGCCTTCCTGTTCTGCAGTCTGTGATCTATTTGAACGACTAAGTCTATATAGTCCGAACAATCTTGTGGGGGATTCACTACTTGGGCTAACACATCTTTGAGCTCTCCACGTAGACCTCTATAAAACAGCGTAATCCTTTTGTCCTCAGGCCATTGAGTTTCCACTATCAGTCTGTTGAAAGACGCAATATAAGCCAAAAGGTCTTGATTACCTTGTCGCAACGAAAGAAGCTCATTGTCCAAGGCCTGCCTCTGTGAATGTCTTGCAAACAGTTTTTCCATACTGAGCTGAAAAGCTTGAAAATCATGGAGGACCGGATCATCTTGATTTACTAGAGGGATCGACCAGTCTGCCGCATTGCCACTAAGGTACGAAAGCACGAAAGCTACTTTAGCTTGATCAGTTGGAAAGGCTGCTGGCCGGCATAAGAAATGCAACCGGCACTGATTGATAAATACTGCAAACCTCTTTGGGTCACCAGAAAATCGTTCGGGCGGAGCCAGAGGTACATTCCCAGGTAGGTTGATCTGCACTGGATTCATAGAGGATGTAGAAGGAAGATTTCCCCCAGATGCGGGTAACGGGGTCTGTCCGGCTTGTGACTGTAGCAATTGTCTAGCGAGATCATCTGTTCGCTCCTTGGAAATAACCAGTTCCCTTCTTAGAGCGTTCGTTTCCTGACGGGCTGCATGCACTTCTGCCCTTAGTTCCCCAAGTACTGGGCTAGCTGGTCGGTATCCGAGGTTTCCATAGTGCCTGGACGGGAGTTTTGTGGTAGGCTTTGCGTTCTGTAATGCTCACCTGATTCCCGTAGAGGCGCCGGTCTTGACTGGGTGTATACCGTATCTTCAAAGGTGTTGTGTAACACACGGCTGGCTCTTTGGGCTGGACCTCTGTGCACTGTATGTCTGACTCGAAGGGTAAGATGTCTGCAGATAGAAAATATGGGATTAAGGAACTGGGTTATTGAATGTCTCTCTCTTCTTCCCTTTCCCTTCTCCTGTAGAACCCCAAAGGTTAACGCTCTCACCTTAGGTAAGTGAACGCCGTGCTCTCCATCTGCCTCGGGGCAGGGTGCTGTAACCAGTTTCTTCACTGGATAAGGGGAGCAGGCCTCTTGACTTCAGAGGACTGCTGTCCGTCGTTTACTGCACGAACGGTAAGTTTCGAGTAATTCTAATGTCTTTAAAGTCTTTAGTAATGATATTTCTTGTTTTGCAGGGTTCCGGCGATGGCAGATGACGGGCTGAAGTGAGTTGAAGATGGAGCCCGTGTGATGAATAGAAGCGCCTGGAAGCACGTAAGTAAGCGCTTGTTGCCTGCTTCACGATGCGCTCTAACTGTCTTTTTATTTTGCAGGTACAAGTTCGGAGCGGCTGCAGGGTGCCGGAATACCCACTGGGTTAGATGTGGAAAGGAGTAATGGCACGTGAGTATTAAAGTTCCCCAATGTCTTTAAACGCACCTCGTTTTGTCTTTCAGATGCGGGATGCAGCGCCGAAGGCCTCCGGAGCGTGCAAAGAGTTGGTAAGCTTTTGTCTTTCAGATGCCGGAATGCAGTGTGAAGACCTCCGGAGTGCACGAAGAGTAGGTAAGCCTTTGTCTTTCAGATGCCGGAATGCAGCGCGAGGCGTTGGTGACAGCCGATGGACCAGGTAAGTGAAGAGCTGTCACTGAAGACCGTAATGCTAACCTGTTCTTTCTTGTCTTTATAGGTGTTGCTGAAGACTGGATTCAGGATGGTAAGCCTTTTTCCTTAGGCCCAGGATCAGATGCAGAAGACACGATGAGCGTTCTGCTGCAGAGGATGCAGAATAACGCAAAGCAAGATTCATCCATCGGGTGTGGTTTAAATAGCCTCCTGTAGTGCTTAGGTGTCTCCTTCCACAGCCATACCTAGGTAAGAAAAGAGTTCCTGCTTTCCAGAAGAGTTCCAGTGTTCTGAATCTAGGGAGTGGCTCCTGCCCCACCCAACAGGAAAAGTAGTTCCAAACAGAAGAGGATCAGAGGCTCAACTGGCAGGAAAGTAAGCAGCATGGTCTGCTGCAGGTAAGTCCACCCAAGCATTATGAGCCCGGCGCTTCCAGCGCTGGGACTGGGCATATTTATGAGCCTGGTGCCACTGGCGCCAGGACTGGGTCCAAAAGGTCCCAATTGGGACTGGTTGGCACTCGGAACCTAGGTTATGGATCTGCTTCCAAGGGAGTTGGGAAAACCC
The DNA here is from genome assembly GCF_040938575.1 of Ambystoma mexicanum. Lineage (NCBI taxonomy): Eukaryota > Metazoa > Chordata > Amphibia > Caudata > Ambystomatidae > Ambystoma > Ambystoma mexicanum. Next base: position 392,923,354 of record NC_090934.1, on the reverse strand, counting down.
TGACCTTTTGGAAGCAGAGATCATGACATCCAGGGCCATCCAAGGGAATCTAATAGAGATTGAGTCCCTGTTGGGGGAAATCCAGGTCACTGCGATCAGTAGGTCCCAGACAAATGCTCACAATGATCTTTCAACTACACAATGGAGTAAGGAGACCCCAGATGCTGATTTGATCACGGCTCAGAAGGGGGATCCAATAATTGGTAAGTTTTACAAACACATTGAGGACCCTGAGAACTTTCCCCTGATGGATACCGATTACATTGGGAAAGAGGACCTTAGAGTGTTGATGAAAGGTCCAAAAATGTTCTGAATCCAAGACGGTTTGTTGGTAAGGAAATCCCAAGCTGGCCATGATCAGCTTCCGAAGCCTGATGTTACGTCATGCCCATGATGCGGCCACTGCCAGTCATAGGGGGTTTCATACAACACTTGAGATCTTAAGAGACGTTGCATACTGGCCACACATGGGGCAGGACCTCGACCAATACTTGAAGGGGTGTCTTGTGTGTGCACAATTTCAGCCAACATCCCTCACACACCGTGCGCCTCTCCAAAAGAGGGGGATGACACTGCCATGGTCAGATTTGCAAATCGACTTCATAGGCCCCGTGATTCGCTCCTGTAGGGGCAATAAGTACATGTTGACGGTGACATGCTTATTTATCAAATGGGTGGAATGTCTCCCGGCCCCAAAATGCAAGGCAGAAACAGCAGCTGCCCTGGTGATCAACCACATCTTTTCGCGTTTTGGTCTACCCCAAAGGATTGAGTCAGACAGAGGCAGCCACTTCACCAGCAAAGTAATGACTAAGATGTGGGAGATACTGGGAGTTAAAAGGAAGCTACATATTGCTTACTGGCTAGCCTCTTCTGGTGCAGTGGAGACATACAACAGAACCATTGTGAGCATATTAAAAAGGTTTGTGGCAGATTCTGGGCCAAGTTGGGATATCCGATTACCTCTGGTCCTAATGGCCATCAGATCTACCCCTTCATCTGCAACTAAAATGTCACCGTTTGAGTTGATGACCGGACGCAAGATGGTGCTTCCCCAGCATTTGCTCTACAGGACCCAAGAGCAGACATTAATAAATGCCTGCACTACTCACGAGTATGTGGAGAATTTACGAAAGCACCTTCAACACGCTTTTGCCTATGCTCAGCGGAATCTAGAAAGATCAGCTGATAGCACGAAGACCCATTACGATTTGAAAACTACCATGAAAGAATACAATGTGGGAACTGGGTCTATCTATACAATTTCCAGTGGAACCAGGCCAAACAGCAAAAATGTTTGCCTACATGGAAGGGACCTTTTGAAATTATAGACAAGATCTCCCCAGTTGCCTACAAGATCCGCATCCCCAAAGGTAGTTTGGCAGAAGGGGAAGACAAGTGGGTCCATATAAATCAGTTAAAGTGTTGCCATCCCAGGCACACTCTGCAGCAACTGGAGGAGTCCTCTGCAATACCAGAGGGGGCCGCTCCAGAGTAATTCAGTCCCAACCCTAAAATATCCCACATATAGACTCTAAAAAATGATGATTCTTGAATGAAAATGTCTTCTGATTATATCTTGTTTTTTTTAAATAAGAATGTAAATGTCTATTGATTTATAAAATGTATATGTCGCCCCACTACATCAATAGTGGGGGAGAAATGTCTACGAATAGGTATTGCCGCTTTGCTTTGTCATCCTAGGAGAAAGAAAACCTGGAGACTGACCACGGAAGACGACCAGGGGACCGGGAGCAAAGATCCGAGGGGCCCGGGGTACTGCCCAATACACCCATCAGGACCGGCGAGGAGAACCGATCGATCCACCCTGATGGAGGAAAAGATGCTGAACTGTGCCAACTGCCGAATCGGAAGAAGGTGATGCGGGCATACCAATGCGTGGACCAAAACATCCTTTGCTCCGACTCCCCCTCGACTCGAAATCAAAGTGCAGTCGGGCGGAGGGGCTTGTTGGGTGTCTTGACCCACGTTCAAGTTATTATGCTGCCACATTTGGTGAGGTGGGCTTAGAAAATCCAAGATGGCCGAAAAGCCCACATTTGCGCCAGAATCCAGGAAAACCGCGCAGTTTTGCGCACACCAAAATGGTCGCCTAACCTGCCACCCTCCAGTGCGAGCATGATGGGCCAGAAGCGCCATGAGTGAAACGTGGTGCCAAAGGAAAAACAGCAGTGCCGGTTAGCTCAAAAAGCGCCTTGAAATCACCTTTGTTTCTCTGGAATGCAAGCTAAAAATGCCTATTTTAAACATTGCAAGATATTCAAAAATCTCACTGAACACCAGCAGACATTTGGCAGAATGTGGTCTTGTGTGCATACAAAATCTGGAAAGATGAAGAGCCCAAAACAATGTTTATAACAAAACTGGCTGAGCTGTGGATGTCAGCAGCTTAACTGAAATTGGATTTAAAACCACTAAAATCGAAATGTTTAAAATAAATGAGTGACCTACTTTGAGTGTCACATAGGTTGCAACTGTTTAAATGTCATAGGGTGAACTTAGAATCAGCGTGCTAGTTGCATGTGTAGAAATTGTAAGTTTGATTTGAATGAAGAAAAACTGGGAACAAAAGTGACATTTGGCTGAAGCCTGGCTTGAAGAGATTGAATTCTGCCCGGCAACTACCCCCGACAGGAGTTGAAACTTGCTCAGCCACTGCATTCGCAGGCCTGGCTGCCTTCTGCTGTTCCCACTAAAAGGAGATTACACCTCTCTGATTGAATCAGGGGAGGAGCACCTGGGAGCAGGGAAACAGAACAATGAGCCTTCCTTGGCTCAGGCAAATGTTAAATTAGGGGGGGTCGTACATGGCTTCCTCTTGGGAGAAACTGGAAGGAGCAGTGCCCCTGTGAGCAACTTGAGTTGGAGGAAGTGGACAAACCAGAAATTCCACCATGTGCTTTGGGAAACCACACCCCTCTGGGCCAGAGCATAATTTTAAAAATATGGATAATTCATAGTACGGACTTGTCAAAATTATATAATTAATATCATTATTCTTGTGATTTTTCTGTGCACATTTTAAGAGGTGTTAGGACTCTGTGGTATGTTCTGGGGGGTAGTGGCGGAAAATAAGGTATCACTCCGAATGTCTGTATGTTAAAAATCTGACACTTTATCAACTGATGCCCATATTCCTTTGCATGTTTGTGTAAATTCTGGAAAAGTTTAGAGGTGTGTTCTTGATGAAAAGGGCAGAATTCTGTCATAGGTGGAGACGACATCTTACAAAGACAGGGATCGGATGGTTTGGTGCTACAGAAAATATGTTAACTGGCCATATAATATTAGAAAAATGGTACATAGATAAATATGTATTTTGATCAAAAATAGATTTGGGTGCTAATTGACAAGGGGAGTGTTCTTTCTGTATGCCATAAAATTAATGCCTGATGACAGTCCATTCCTTCCCCCAATCAAGGGAGAGAGGAGAGCTTGGCCAATGATAAGTTGTGAGGGGCAGGCTTAGTTATGCCCACGCACACACTCATTTTCAAAACACATAAAAAGAGACTGCTTTGGACAGGCAAGACTCACTTTCCATTTTCTTGCGAAGCATTTTGCCAGACCAGACAATATCCAGAAGGACCATCTCCAGAATTTAGAATCCAGACTTCAGAACTTGTAGCATTGAGGCCTGAACCACCAGCTGAATCCTTTTTCAGCAAGCCTCAAAATCTTTTGCAAATTATTCAAGCAGCCGGGCTGAGCTGTTTGATTCTGGTCTAGAACCCTGTGCCAGTACCCAGAAAGCAGTGCTGTATCCAGAATCCACTTGATCCAGACCAGCAGATCCAGCAGATCCAGCAGACCCAGACCAGATCGCTGTGAGCAGAACCGGTACTAAAGACCGTCCATGGCGAGAGAAGCGCAGCCAACCTGACCAGATCTTGACGGCCTATTTCAAATTTATATTGTGAGTACTCAGCTAGGAATGTGCCAGAACTAATCTCTTAGTTTAAAATAATCTGATTCAAAACATTTGAACCTGTCCAGAACAGCATCATAGGAATCGTGTGTTCATTCTGTCATTTCAAAGCTGTAAAAGTGTAATTTTGTCATTCTGAAGTTTACTTTAATTTCGAGAAACTACCTTCACTAAATCGTCCATATATTCTAAGCTTTCCAACAAGCCTAAAACCGACTGTCTATTCATTATAGTTTTTCCGTAATCGCGCTCGACGCACTCGGAAAAAGTGCAGCGATTTGCGATTTGGTCCAATTAGCTCCTGTCAAAATTGCCGCTTTTGCTTGAACTGCAAACATTTGTTTTCAACCTGGTAATCCCTCATTGAGCATTGCCAGTGTGACTTGAACTAATCTTAAATAGCTATCACCTACCCTGAACCTCGTACAGGGAATTAAAATCATTCTTAGCATATTTTTCCCTTCTTTGCATACCACATTTAAAATATTTTGCCTGTGTTTTAAAATAATCCCTGTTCTCTAAACTTGCTAGGGGGGAACTGAAATTCGTATTGTATTGTGATTGTCTCCCTGAAAACCGTGTGCTTCACTTTCATCTCCTTATATTGCATAGGGGGGGAGTGAATTGCCACCAGGGGAAAAGTGAACATATTATCTCTTGTGAAACCCTATCAGTTATTTCTGTTCTGCATTTTCTTTCCATCATTGTTTTTCCTTGAAACCATAAAAGCATTCTCAGTTACCTTTTCCTTCCTATACCAACTCCTAAGTAATTAAATAAGCGTACAATTGTCATATTATCCATTGTTGATCACCGTCATATTCTTAAGTGTGATATCAAATATTAATTTATTATAAAAGGGTGATATATATATATTTTTTTTAATTTTTCCAATAAACCTTTTAAATTGCAAAACAAACCTACTTCTTGGCTCAGTGAGGTCAGGGGGATTCAAAGAGAGGGGCGTTATATAAGGGTTTATCACCCAGAGTATAACTTGTCATAAAAATATATAAATAAGGGCTTCCCTTGGGCGTCCCAGATGAGGCACTGACTTAGTGGAATTGCTGAACTGAAGTCACTTAACAGCATTAACCGTTCCACCAAACCCGTGATCCGGCGCTAATAGCGCCAGGAGTTTAGCGGTAGGGCTAATGCAGCCCAACTCGTGATGAGGCCCAATGTCTTTAATTGAGGATGTTGAATTATGCCTCATTCACTTGTCAAGATGATGGGTGCAGCTGTGTAATTCCATGGGGCACCGCCCCATCCGCGCCTATGAACCAGCCTCCTCTCGTCTTTTGACAATCAACCAGACATGGCAGGAGGAATATGGTCTGCTCCTCTGCTGCTGGTTTGCCTCCTATTTCAGATGGTCCAGGTCTGCTGTAACCTCCATTCCAAGGGTTCTTAAAAACAGTCGGTGGGGCTACTCCACCATCCACTGTATTGGGACCGTGGTCTCTGGGGGTGGCGTCCAGTCCTAGAGATGGAACATCACCCCTTGCCGATTCATCCCATAATCTTAATTGCCCTGAAGACGTGAACCTGGACACCTTTACACTTTTCCATGCACAGATAGGATCTTGTCTTCTGCTGTGCCCTGTCTCAGTCAATGTTTTTGGTGGGACACACCTGGATATTCTCTGGGGAAATTATGAGTTTGGCTGGGGGGATCTCTGGTTGAACCCAAGGTATAAAAGCACAAATGCTAGGCCACTTTTCTGGTTGGGCTCTATCAGTGCACCTCCCTCTGGTTTGGAGACCTTTTTTGGTTTGTTGTCCTTTCTCCTCCACCATCTCTTGTTACCACCACCACTACCTAAAAACCTCCTTCTTCACCTGTTGTTACCACCACCTCTTTCTTAGGATCATTTGTTGGCCCTGGCATCCCCTTCACCACCCTACTGCCACCCTAAGCTATTGGTGTGGCTTTCTTTCTCGTACCACCTTCAGCAACAGATGATATATAACACGCCTATACACAAGTGTTTCACTTCCCTTTCAACCTGCTCACTACTGCACCTGGCCTCTGAAATTCCCACCTCCTCAGCAGATTCACTCTTGCCATCTGATGTTACAGACTCCTCTTCCTCCTCTGCAGAAGTATGCCACACCTCTGAACTGCTCAGAACTTCCATCCTCCTCCTCAGAATCACTATCAGCACCTGATATTATGACCTCCTTCCTCACAATGCCATGCTCACTCTCGGAAACTCTGCCCTTCTCTGATAGCACCACGTTCGTCCTTACAACACCACCCGAACTATGCAAACACTTTCCCCTGAACCCTTCATGTACTAGCCTTGTCTCCTCCTTTTTATGCAGGACTCACCAACTTCCTCTGCAACTCCAGCCCCTTCTTGCACCGATCTTCCCAGCTCACCAACCACCTCCAAACACCAATCTTCGGCTCAGATCCATCTTCTCTTTAAAACTATACTATTTGATGTACTATGCCCAGGGCGGGTCTTCCAATCGGGGTCTGCTCCTGTGAGTTGCAATTGTTTGAGGGATGGGATTGTGTGTTATCCCTCTGTACACCTGGGTTGCTTTGGGCTTAAGGAGTGGGACCGATCTATAACTGGCATAACCGTCATCTTGCAAGCCAGTAATACCTCTGTTTCCCTCCGCTGTGTTTCTTGTGCTGTGGGCATCTGTCCTGCTTTTCTTTTTCTTTTTTTTAAATGTATTGTATATGTTTTTTAAAAAGAGAAAAAAAACCTTTACAATTCAGCCAATTAATCATCACGAAAAAGAGAGAACAGGATTAAAAAAAAACAAATACACATAATTTTAAATGTGAACCATTACATAAAAGTAAACCTATCATCTTACAACATATTGACACCATCCTTAAAATCCACCATTCAATTAATTCACTTCCATAGCGATAAAAACAGTATCAAGCATCGAACGACAAAGGCAATCGATATGGTAAAAAGAAAAAGCTGAACACGATTAGAATTCATCTATGGCACTGCATTCCACTTAATATCTTTTGGGGCCCCCCGCTTCAGGGAGCGGAAGAATTCTGCCACTGCAATCCCACTGATGGCAGGTTGGTACTCTTAAAAAAACCTCTCTGTATCGACCCAATTTATCTTGTGTAATCATATTATAGTATGCTGCCTTGCAGTTTGTACTGCCCTTTTTTGTTACAAAATCAGCAAATGATTTCCCCGCTACAAATTTGTTTCCTTTTAAGAGTACCTCGCTAGATTCCATCTGAAACGCCTCTTTTTTTGTGCTCATGCGCCGGATGGGAAAGTGGTGCATAATTATGGACCTGTTCAATTGTGCTACACCAGTACCCACTGTACAGGGCAATTTTTACGTTTTCAGGGTTAGCTATCACGTCATTAAGATCTCGGTAGGCAGGCTTCAACATTAAAATGCACTGCTCTCTTAGTCTTTCCAAAAAACAGGAATGGCCGGCCTGCCCTTGCTTCATATCCATATGGGTTTTTACAACACCATATACAGAATTGCTCGAAGCAACGCTTAATTTGCGGAAAAAGGCAGAGAAGTCTCCACTGGACACGTACCTCCGGCACTGCTTTGGGGACACCAAGAACCCGTCTCCACAGCATGGCCTCCGCTCTGTCCAACTGGCCAAAACTCGCCTTCAACCATAGTTCCATCCCATATATTAGTTTGTGCACCACTTTTCCCTCATAGAAATCAATGGCTGGTTTCAGCTTCAATAATTGATTGGCCAGAGCAAAAACTTTCTGCTTTAAGATGGTACAGAAAATTCCAGTTGCCCTGTTATATGGAAACCAAGGTAAGTTACACTAGGGGCTCAAGCCAAAACAGTATTTTCCAGGTGCCATCCAAATATACTGTGTTATTTCCCCTTAGAAAACTCTAGAACTCTAGAACTCTAACATTCTAGTTTTCCTGGGTTTGGCTATAAGAATTAACTATTCGCAAGTGCATTTAAGCCAAATAAAATTGTGGGAGGTCTTGTGTGCACGGACTGGGGACTATTTTACAGTCCAGCCCAAAATCATGGTTAAAATATGGGCTACCTCAGCAGACTGGGCAGCCTGCAATGCCGTGAAGGCAGGGTTGACGACCCTGGACATTCTTGCTCAGATGCTGCATCTCCTATCAAATATACTGCATCTCCTATGAACGATACTGCATCTCCAATGAAAGATACTGCATCTCCTATGAACGATACTGCACCTCCCATGAAAGATACTGCATCTCCTATGAACGATACTGCATCTCCCATGAACGATACTGCATCTCCCATGAACGATACTGCATCTCCCATGAAAGATACTGCATCTCCTATGAAAGATACTGCATCTCCCATGAAAGATACTCCATCTCTCTACTATGACAGAAAATCGTGAACAATGTAAAAAGCCCATCACAAAATAGGTTGCACTCTAAAATATTGGAAACTCACTAATTGATGCCAGGGATACCTGTTTAACCAAACTTCTCCCTTATTGCTTGTGAAACATCTGATGGGCCAGCTGTTCGGCAGGAGAGACTCGCCGGATATGTGAGAATCAATGACCTTTAGCATTCGAAGCACTCAGCCTAAAGGGCATGTTGTGGCGGAATGGCTGGCCACATGATAAAGATGTGTTGGGAAGGTTACGAAAGGTGGTGGGACCCTATGTCCTGAACTTGCAACACACTTGCTGGTAGGAGATGGTTAATGAGGATCACTATCAACAGTAAAATGGATTTATCTTCGCCTCATCCCGGAACATGTGTTCATGTCCTCCACATTGGTGTACACATCGGTGGAGGAGCTAGGAATTGAGGTTAATGTGGGAGTTTCCGTGGCCTACTGGGGCATTTAAAACCTTGCATTGTATTTGTTACATGCCATAATAATTACACACGATGGGTTTAAAAGACTCACCAGGCTCTTGGCAGGACAGTCCACAGGGACAATAATTCACGTGATGTGGCTATGTGTATGTGAGTTATGTGTGTAACACGTTTAAGGACTGCAATGGAAATGTGTTATTGTTGTTTTGCTACTAATGGCACATTGTATGTAAAAGATTTTCTAACAGACACAAATAAAAAAAATAAACAATTCTATGGAAATCTGATGAGCATTTAATACAGGCCTTATCAATTTTCTTAGGATACAGAGGAACATGACCATCAATCTCGACATGCTACCACACACGTGTCATGCTTGGGAGGCGTCAAGGGGTGCAGGCTTGAATAGAAAACAGTTGTAAAGAAAAGGAGTGGAAGGAGAAAGAGTTAGGCTCCAGAAGGAACTGTTCTGTTTAGTTAGTGTTCTGCCCTCAGAAGAGGATACCCTTCAGTAATTCCCCATTCTCAAATACTTGTAAAAGAACTTTAACAAAGATACTAACCTTCACCCTACCGCTGTGTCTGGTGGTGCTTTTCACTTTCTTTGTAAAATATGGTGCCAGAGTGGGGTAATTGACCTAGACCAAGGGGCCACAATACATTGCTTTCCCTCACAGAACAATGGAACCGTCCTATTGCCAACACCAGCACCCTTTGTGGCCTTAGCGACTTCTCCACTGCCAGGATGGGAACCCAGTCTAGAGCTGGTTCTGAGACTCCACATCCATGAGGATGCTTGGGAAACAGGGATGAACGATCACGAGCCACGACGTTCCAGACCTATGTCAAGACTTCGCCCCACCAGGAAGAAGAAGCCAATGGAGTCAAAACCTGTATTATCCACCTCGACTATCCCAAATCAGTTTGAGAGAACCCTTCAGCTGGGTTGAGGGACTGCTGCGTGGGGGAAGCACACATTGGGGCTACGCAGATCAGAGTCAACAGAATGTTTTGTGATACCTGCTGGCTGAGGAGAAGATGGAGGACATTGATCCCAGTTGTTCTAGAAACTCCAGTGGCACGGAAGAACCCACAAACCTTGAAAGCCTTCTACGTAAACTAGTTAGCGGACAATTTACAGTCTTAAGACAGAAGCAACATTACTGACAGTCTCTGCCAAAGTCCCTACTCCAAAGATGAATCGCCGGAGAAGACCTATTGATGAAGCATACCACCGAGAGAAGACCTTTTGGACCCAAAATTTGGCACCACTGTGGACTGGTGAGCTCCAAAAGTACTTGATGCAGATGGACAAACTGACTTGGAAATACTGAGTGATGTCCTCATAGAGAGTCCGAGATACAGTTTCGTATTTCATCAGCAGCAGTTCTGGGAACTAAAACTGCAACCTGCAGAAATGGCATGACACATGATACCGTACCTGGGACAAGTTGGAAAGGAGGTTATGAAATAAAATGCTTGCAGAAGTAAAGAAACAACTGCTCCTCAATCCATTTCTTTATTCCCTACCCCAGTATTTACAGAGAACTGTCCAACATCTGCACCAACCAAATGTTGAACTGACCATTCAAATGGCTACTGTTGTTCGAAGAGCACAAGAATGGTGAGCTGTTGGGATCATCCAGCAGGAAGCATATGGTCATTGCAAGGGTCCCACTCATCAGAGCCCACTTCTATAAGGAGCAACCACCAATGAACCCAAGAAGATGGTTCAAGACATACCAAAGAAAGGCCTGATAGGTTGTTTTGCCTGCTGGAAGCCCGGGAATCCCTAGACATTGCCCCTTCCTTCAGTGTTCCATGGACACGTGTTAGTGTTCCCTGGAAGGAGGAGAGCAGGAATGGGGTGATGTTTGGGCTGATGAATACAACAAATTTCACTTCATGGAATCTGCCCAGCACAAACATTTCCAGAGACATTACCTTCCTGTGGAAGCAGACAACAAAACTGCTCACAGCCTGCTCGACTCTAAGAGTAGTCAATTGGTCATTTTAGCAGACCTGGTCAAAATGGTAGCTTATCACCTAAGTCCATGAGTATAGTGGAAATGTATCCAAAGGCCTAATTACAGCTCAAAGCCCACTGTGAACCCATCAAAGCTGAAATGGCCATGATGCAGTGTCTTCCTGAACCTGGTCTTCTTGGAACTCATCTATCTGTGTTTCATTCCCAATCCCAGCAAGAGGACTCTGCAATCACAAGAAGTAAGTGGAGCTCATCAAGAAGGCCCTGCGATAAAGCAGATGGAAATTGAGAGTAGTTGGTTGATTTCCCTGAGCCAGGCCCCAAACTGGAAAAAGGATTTGGCTTAAGAAAACTAATTTTGGGTAAAGTGTCTCACACGCAGTACCTCGAAGCTCATAAGGGGGAGGGAAAAGGAAGGGGGAATTTTGTTCTGATATCTCCTGGTTGGCCCTCAAAATGTGTGTGTCTGACTCAAGGGCTGGGCCCCACCACCTGCTACGTGATACAAGGCCCAGGGATGGTATGGTGAGAATCCCCTGGTGAACCCGACTACAGTGGGGACCAGACCAGAGGATCGCCACATGACTTATGTCGCTGCTAATACCCCTTTATACAATCAGACACAACGTAGTGTATTGACATCTACAGTCCCACTAAACAGAGACCTGTGGTCTTCGGCCCATTATGATTTCCCTGTAGAGTTTACCAATGAAATGTTTGTCTCTCCCACGGTGAAGGGGCAGCAGGCAACAGTGCCGACGTGCGGAACTCGACTTGATCCGTTGGTGGATCGAGAGAGAGAGGTCTAGAGAAAGAGAGAGCGAGAGTGAGATACAGAAAGAGAGAGAGGGAGACAGGCGCAAAGTTAGAGTGGATCCTTCTTGTCACAGGAGTTCTGGACAAACCACCCAGGCCCTGAACAGGAAAGTTAATCACACATAGATGCTGACTCTCACCACAAGCCCAGCCTGAGGGAGGGAAGGCACAACTTTAGAAACCCACACTGGGAACAGTGTAGTGTGGGAGATTAACGGAGCAGAAGGTGGAGAAGCAGGTGGAATTGGACATGCAGGAAGAGTTGGGGTGTGCAGGAGGATGTAGAGGTGCATGAGAAGTTGAATGTGCAGGTGTGGTTGAATGTCCAGGGTGAGTTGGTGGGGCAGGAGGGGTTGGAAGAGGAGAAGCAGTTGGAGGAGCAGGAGGAGAAGAAAGAAAAAGAGTGGGAATCAGAGATAAAGAGCCAAGAGGAGGCAAGGAGACAGAGAAGAAAAGAGGAAATAGAGGAGGGGTGGGGTGAAGAGACGCAAAACTAAAGAGAGGCACAGAAGTTAGAAGAGATGGGTGAAGAAGTGAAGGAGAACCGGAAAGGGACAGAGGGAGCCAGTGGGAGTCCCTTGGAGCTAGAGGGAGAGTTCCAGACAGAAAGTGAGACATCATGAGCCTGGTTGCCTTTGGTGAGAATGAATGGAGAAAAAAGCATGTGGCTAAACAGACAGTAGGTTAGACGACAGTCAGCTAGAGGGCCAGCAGTGAGGTCTATAGCCAGACCCATACGCACAAGTAACTCAGGTTAGTGAGGCAGGGAGCCAGACAGGATGGGAAGTAATAGTTTTAGGCCCTAAGACAAGAAGGTCGCCAGAACCTCAACAAGCACTTAGACTCTCCAGGGCAAATCACACTCCTGATAGAACCTGTGGAATATGTTTTCCAATGAACTCGGAACGACAGCAAGAGTGCCTGCCGCATCTTGTCAATGGTATCCACCCAGTGGTCACTGTGAAGACCTCTCACCTAACCTACCAAGCCAGCATCGCTAAGGCGACTTTGTACAGAAGACTGTAAGTGAAGCCAGTGGAGGGAACCGGACAGAGAATATTTGAGCCAGAGACAGCCCCTTGTGGAAAGGGCCATGAGTGACATGAGAGCCTAGTTGATTAACTTGGTGCAGCAGGAAGGAACTGATTTTGACTTTGACATATTCCACCCAGAAAGAGGTATTGGAAGCACTGGGGAAACATTACTCGTATGCTGAAAAAGGAATCTGGGGCCGGGGAGACCATTTATCTTGATGTCTTGACTACACACTTTTCGTGCCATGGGAAGGTCTCATGGGGGAGGAGGCTTAATTAGTAAAGCAATTGTAAAGGAAATGAGAGAACAGAGAAGCCTGCTCACAGAAGGAATTCTCCTGTTTAGTTTCTATTCTACCCTCTGAAGAGGTTACCCTTCAATTATTCTACATCCCTAAATATTTAGAAAATATTTAGAAAATAACTTTGATAAAGAGGGTAATTCTGTCAAAATCCCCATGAAGTCCATTAAATCCACGGGACCAAGTGGTGGTAACTTTAACTGATTTTGGCTGTGGTTCGGCAGATTTATCAAAATACAGTCACACTCGTAATGAGGCCACTTTCCATCCTATCATTGGGGGCCTCATTATAAGTTTGCCGGTGCGGTAGTAATGGCACTGGTAAGCTACCGGCGCTGTTACTACCGGACCGGCAAACTACGAATTCTGCTCGCGGGTGCCTTTTTCGTCCGCCAGGTCTGACCTGGCGGGCATACTGGCATCCACGAGCAGAGCTTGTCGGATGCGCCGGCACCATTCATTAATGGTGCCGGTGCATCCTGCTTCCCATTAAGCCCTTTGGGAATGGGGAAGAATATTTTACGGTGCCCACGAATGGGCAATTACCGGGTCCGGCAAGGCCGTAATGACCTGGTAATTGCCCATTCACGAGCGCCAGAAAATAATTGATACAGGCGGCAGCCGTGCTGGTTTTACCGGCCCGGCTACCGCTAGTATCATAATGAGGCCCATTGTGTCTGGTGGTGTTGCCTGTGTCTTTGTGCCTGAGTGTTGTGGCTGTGTAGACCTGGTGAGAGTGCAATAGTTGGACAGGTTCTAGGGGTCCAAGGGCCTATTGTTGATCAGGCCTAGCGGTACTCTCGTTTCACCTGCTGGGAATGTAGGCGAATAGACGGCCCGCTCCATCAGTGCTCCGAGGCTTTGGCGATGGCACGTTATTGAGGGGCCACTTCATCCATCGGAGCACAGAAGGCGAAATGGGGGATAACGGTGTGATCAACCTCTCTTCAAGCACAGCACACGGTTATACTGTTGCAAGGCAAGTCAGCAGAAAAACCCGGCATGCTCTACTTGTTAAACATTCAAATATATGAAATACATGCAAATATATGCAAATACATGCATGATATGCATCGCATATATTACATGTGTATCGTGTAAATGGGACACTTAAGATATTGCAAACATGTCATATGTGTATATTATAAAAATAAGGAGTGTATATCACAAATAAAGTTAAATTATATTTTATAGCTAATCTATAGTTTATTTAGGTTCCGGTATGTATTTCTACCATCGCTTATATTAGAACCTAAGCTCTGCCTTCATGATGCAAATATAAGTGCGTGACCTGTGTGCCCCCCCCCCCCTCACATTTGCATCAGAAATGCGGGCTTCTTTTGCAGTGGTGGTGCTTTAAAAACATGGTACAGCCATAGTTTCCATGCGGTCCAGCGCCATATTTGCTTGCTGCGGATGCCACAACCTGCCATTAAGTTACGTTTGTGTCGTGTTGAGGACCTAAAAATCAACACACGTGCGCCACTCTGGTGGTTCATGAAGATGCTAATGGGCCGCTAAATTGGGGCCACCGCCCCCAAGAGAGTAAAACCCTGGCCTCTGCCGTGAGTCGTTCTCATTAGTAACTCTTCTAGACGCAGACAAATAACACGACACACAGAAACACGATGTGGCTATTATTTGCCTTCATCTGTGTGGTGAGTGTTTCTTCCTCTTTCTCCTAAACCGCCCAGTACTTGTGACATTTGGATAAAGCCACGGATTCTTCTGCTGTCAGCGGCTTCTAAAAACTGCTGCTGCTGCCCAAATCGATTCTGCTAACACGGAGGCTTTTAATGCACAGCTTCCGGCTAAGCACTACTTTTTTCTATTTTAGTCCCAGAGGCTTCCTATTGGTCACTTCTCCCGAAGTCCAAAAGTCTTTTTCATCACAAAGTAGAAAAGTCACTTTTGATGTGAGTCATAAAGTCGCACAATTTTTGTAAAATGGTTTCGCAGAAGCTTATTAATACGTTCTGGGCTATGTTGATGTTTACTGAAAATGTAGGTATTTTTTGTAGATCTTTTGACTGTTAAAATCGCATTTTTGATTGAATACGTTTTGGGAATGTAGATGTTAATTAGCCTCATTGGTTATCATCAAATTGTCTAAAAAGTTGATTTTGCTTTCAGCTTGCAACATTTTTGGTAGAGCTACAATTGGCTAACTGCACTCCAAGCAGATTGCAATGTTCCAAGAACTGCACACCCAGCATCAGTTTTGTGGTAGGGACATGATGGTTGAAGAAATACTTTTTCCAGTTTTAGGATACATTTCCTGAATAGATAGATGCTCAACCAGGAAAATATATTTTTTTTCAAAATAATCAATTTGCTGCCAACATTGCACTTTCTTAGTCACACACAAGGGAATCCACCAAAAACGTGATGATTACTGCCAACATGTGATGCTGTACTCTAAAAAGTTGAGTGGTACCACTAAAATAAGGTGCACACTGTGACTCTTATGTATCCAGAGAGGGGTTAAATGAAAAGCAGTTGTAGATTGTACCTTGCAGTAGTGTGGGTGAAATTTGGCCTTGTCGAAGTTGTGAGTCGATTGGAAGGCTGTATTCGAGGTTCGTGGTAGACCGAACTTGTGCTCAAACTCGCATGCAAACGTAGTGGTTGAGCTTGACTTTGGCAGGCCAGTCGGAACCACCAGACCCCTAAGAGATTCAGTAGCCAACAAGAGCCCCAGGAAGTCTTGGGAGTTTGGTAGTAATGTAAAAGGTCCAAGTCACTTCCTGGTTGCCTGTAGGTACTGCACAGCAGAGGAAGGTACCGTGTTGATAATTTCTTCCAAGTGGAAAACCTGTGTAGCAAAGGCTTTGGCGATTGGGATACTGGGCTGGTAGTAGAGACTACTGTGGAGCCCTTACCTTTTTGGGCATCACTGGGTTGCTCTTTGCTCGGAAGTCATCACATACCCAATACTGGGGGCTGGCTGGGTTGGGACGGCCATCTTGGTTTGTGGAGGCTGTTGAGAGTGTTGGTGATAGCGGCTATGGTGCAAGCCCTGTTGTTTTGGGCTCACAGGGCAGCAGGGACCACAGCAAAGGAATCTCAAAGGCATGGTTGACTCACGGAGTGCAATGGTGGGCTTCCTGCATGGCAGGTGTCCGGAGGCCGATGACCCACGAGCCACCATGATGGCAGACTCTTTGTGGCATCCGCATTCACTGTGCCGATGCCAACAGAGAGGGGGTAGTGGTGGACGACAGATTCTCCAATCTTGCAGCCCCCTCAAAGGAAGCTGCCAGAGTGTCAGAGTAGGTGCCAACCGGAAAGAGGGTTGCCCTACAACAGAAGAGAGGGGAGTCATCAGCAATTGGAGATCTGAAGAGCGGGCCGGACTAAGAATGCTAAGTGGAGTGTAAGAAGAAAAGTGGCCACAGGGAATACTAGGAAGAAGTAGAGAGAGGGAAAGATGGAAAAGATGAACACCTGAAAGAAAGAAGCTCTAATGAGCGACTGTAATGGGCCTGAAAACATTCCACCACGAGAGAGGATGGGAAAACGTATGTCTGCTTCACACCTGCATGACAGGTGTAGCTGACATGTAACCAATGGCGCGATGTAATCCCCAGCCCCGGGAACATCAGAAAATCCACTGAGTAGACTTCCAGCACATATCACCCATTTCCAGCAAGGAATATGGAAATGTATCGCTTTGTGCTAAACTTGTGCAAGGCTGGCTATTTTAGCATTGAACGTTCTCGCATCTGTACCGAGACAGAAAATACATTCTGTTTATCCCAGCTGTGCTTGAAGCCTTGAGAATATTACACATTTGCAGGATAGAAAGCAACATAAATATAAAAGGAGGGTAGATTTTATTTGGACTGAGATCCAGATTTGGAGAATCATGATGGTACTTTTGAGCACTGGAAACCTCCCGTGTGCCCACCCAGCAGCGAACACAGGTCACTAGCCAGTTCTAGTTGATAATGACCAGTGAGAGAGAGACAGACCATCTGAAGAAAGAAAAAACAACAAAGACTGAGATAGAGACCAAAAAGCAAGCAGAGTGAGCACATAAAAGGGCAAAGTGTCTCTTCAATGTCTATGTGGCCTCCCTGGACCACCTGATCTCTATTTTCTCCTCTATCAGGCTACCCTCAGCCTCCTCTTCCTCCTCGCTCATTCCTGACTGTCTGCTATTCAGAGATGGTGAGCCTCTAACAACCTCTGCCTTAATGCTAGTAAGAGAAATATCCTTCTCATTGGGACCTCAACTCCCACCCTCTCTCCCTCTGGACTCCCTTCCTGGGTCCCCTCCATTCACCCTTGTGTGAGGCTAAAAACCTTGGCGTTATCTTCACCTCCACTCTCTCCTTCTCTCCACGCATCACAGAGCTTGCTTTGAAAGCCCACTTCCAGCTGCACCTCCTCAGAAGTATCCGACCTTTTCTCACCTTCCCTCAGAAGCTCACGGTCTCCAGAGCTCTGGTTCTCTCCAGGTTTGACTACTGCAACAGCTTCTTTCTCAATCTTCCTAACTCCACTCTTTGCTCACTTCAACTAATCCAGAACAGGACTGCAAGATTTACCCTTGGCCTCAAGCCCAGGGACCACATCTCTCCAGCTCTGAAATCTCTCCACAGGCTCCCAGTGGCCACGGGGATCAAGTTCAAGACCCTCTGCATCATCCACAAGGCTTTCCGGGGCCGTGGTCCTCTCAATTTCCAACACTCTCTTCCTAAATACCTTCTTTCTAGAGCCCTCTGCTCAGCTCCCTCAAATTCCCAGACACTTCTCCAAACAGACAGTGGGGGGTAGATCTCTCCCCTCTGCTGGTGCCTCCTCTGAAATGGCCGCCCTGCCCCACTCAGACTTGAGCCAGATCACCTGAAGTTCCGGAAGCTGCTCAAGACCTTCCTCTTCTCTTCTTCCTTCGCTCTCCTCTGCTAATCTGCCTGTCTGCTCAACCTGAGTAGTGGCGTGGTTGCCCTCAGATTCACACAGGGTGCCACGCTCCCCCCCTTCACCAGTCATCCTGCACTGCCTTCTGGCCTACTCAGCACTTTCTGTCTGGACTCGTGTAGTTCTCTTCTGTCCTTGCACTCATTCAGAGCCCTGCTGCCCTGACTGCACTCCCCCTTCCCTGCACTTCTCCCCTCATCCTCTCCATTGCACTTTCTCGTTCCACTTGCACGATCTGAATGTCACAAGGCCTAGTAAGATTGTTTGCCTTATTATCCCTCTGTCTCCACTCCTTTGTCTTGTGGAACCTAGAAACACTTGTGTAAAGGCGCGTTATAAATACCAAATCATATAATATCATGCCATAACAAGGTTGATATCTGATTTATTGTACTATTGCACCATTTCTACTGCATTGCTTTATGTACCATTGAGCTTAACTGCTTAACCTAAAAGGTTTTTTTCTCTCTTCAAATCTTATATTGATACAAGTGTAATGTGAACTCTTTAGGTTAAGTGTTGTCCTTGCAGCAATGGTTTTATTTGCTAATCACACACCAAAAGAACTTTTGCCGGGCTGTTTCTCATGGCCGCTGCAGGCGGCGAGTGGACTGCCGGTAGCCATACATAGCAGCTCGACCCAGCAATAAAGAGGCCCAGAGGAGAAGAGACCGAACCAGACGTAGCCCTAGAAAGGGATACATGCTTCTCCCCTAAGGGACCCTAGAAATGATGACAGAAAACAGGACTAATTAAAGTGTTTTATTAAATGAATTGTGTAAGGTTTTCTATTTATGTGGGGCTGGATGTAATGTTAAGAACCAAAGAAAAGAACAATGAAACAGAACTCCCCTTCCTAAAAATGGGCTGGGGCGGGAAGAAAATGAATCCCACGAGGATTTTGAAAAGAGAGGCAGTTAAGAAGACTGTTAAATAAAAGAGAGAAAGAGAAGGGTAGAAGAAAGAAGGAAAAAGAGGGGAGACCAAAAAGTAAATAACCATACCTCAACCATCCCCAGACCCTCTGCCCAGGGCACAGGGACTATTTAGTGCTGGACGGTACCCGTGGGATCCCTCCCATAGAGTGAGGCAGGCGGCCGAGCTGCTTGGCAGAGGCATCCCGGCAGACCCGGGCCCGCGGCGGGTGGCGGCCCACCCGGGGGACAGGATCCACAGGCCCAGGAATTAGAAAGGGCCCACGCGTCATGTGTGGGGCCACCCGAGCCAAGAAAGAACAACCCAGTCCGGGCCGCGTGAGCGTGGTGACCCGAACCAGGATGCCCGGCCATGCTCCAATTGGCCCGCCTTGTGGCCAGCGAGGCAGGTTCTTATGAAAGTCCTACCAGGCAGCGCAAGCTAGGCGACAGCCCGGAGATGAAGAGTTTTCTCCACCCTGGAGGGCGGAGTGGTGTATAAAAGTCCTGGACTGGCTCGTTGACCAGCTCGGGTGCAACACGGAAAAGTCCTGGGCTGTTCCGTAAGGCAGCCCAGGTGAATGAAAGCCTGTTGCTGCCACGACCCAGCAGCCCAGGTGAAGCCCAGTGGCCCACCCCTGCATCTCACAATGCATTTCAGAGGGGGCGGGCCAATAGGTGCTGCAGG
This sequence comes from Ambystoma mexicanum, assembly GCF_040938575.1. Lineage (NCBI taxonomy): Eukaryota > Metazoa > Chordata > Amphibia > Caudata > Ambystomatidae > Ambystoma > Ambystoma mexicanum. Next base: position 392,903,938 of record NC_090934.1, on the reverse strand, counting down.
CCATGGTGCAAGGTGTGAGGGTTGGAGGTGTCCTCATGGCCATAGGGGACACCGTCTCAAGCTAAAATGGCACCAGGGCGCATCAGTGATTGCGGTGGCATCCCCACAGAACAGAGGAAACCGCCTGAAGTTAATATTGGTGGTTGTTGTGCCACCCAGAAAATGTAAGAGGATTGTGGGAGCAGAGGGCAGAGCTGGTGGGCCGCCCAGCATATGCAACCCACCTTGAAGATCAAGATGAACCACGTGGTTTAGGTGGTAATGGGCACTGTCATTTTGTCATAGACTGGGCTGTACAGTGAGAGTGGGTGACCACACGTGGTGGATGGGACCACATAGAAGAAAGAACAGGGGTTGGGGCCCTATATATCATCAGGAGGTCAAGGCTCCAGCCAGCCAAAAGAGACAGTGTTAAAGGTACTTTTCAGCAGTCACCCTCAAAGCGCTTTGAAACACATTGTGTATAGGCGCTATATAAATAAACTATCATATAATATCATTGTGACACAATGTTTATATGTTTATATGTATTTTGTAGGTGTTGTATGGCATTGTTTGTATTTATGTTTTTTAATATGTATATTTAAGTAACTTAACATATGTTATATAGCGTACATTTTTATAAATGATATAACTGTTAAGTAAGATGTTGAGTGGAGAAAAGAGAAGGGGGAATTATTAGGGGGAACCTTAAGTAGCTGTAGGATTTTAGGTATGTATTGGGAGTAGAGTGGAGGAACTCTGGCGTAAGGTAGAAGGAGGATGTGGCGGCCTGCCTGAGGCCGGCCAGGGAGATGGGACTACTCACAGAGGCCACCCTCTGGCTCCACACTCCATGTGGATGGTAACTGGAGTTAGGAAAGGAATCTGTTGCATCAGTCTCACCCTGAGGGACCCGAGACCCCTCCAAGGAAGGATGAGCTAATGTCGCAGGTCCCCCTTTAGTTGGCGTTCATGCCAGGGGAATCTTAGGAAAGAAATAAGCGACATTTTTAAAAGGAATACGCGTTTTTATAAACAAAAAGTGTTCCCTGTTGGGATCCCTATAGGATTCACTCTGGTGTCTGTGTTCAGTTAGTCATCTAAGAACTCAGGGTGTAGCCATTCTCCTGTTAACAACAATTTCATTTTGCTGGTGCAGTGCCCCTTCCTATGCAGCAGGTCGGGGGTCGGGGAGGTGGTTCCCATGGGAACAGTCTCTGACCTTGGCAGGGGATGGGTGATCCCTGATCTAGGTTAGGGTCAGAAAGCAGGGGCACAGGGGCTACACAGAGGAGGTCAGGCAGATGAAACTGAGAAAGAAAATATTAGGAAGCTGCAGGTGAAAGGTTGGAGAAGCCCTGAGGAGAATGCAGAGCGTAAACACTAATGAACAGGAAAAGGGGTGTAAACAATGCTGGGGGAACGCTGAGAAGAACGACGGCAGGTGAGTGAAAAAAAGAGCACTAGAAAACACGGGCAACTCAGCAACATTTCAAAAGAAGAAAAAGAATGGACGCTCAGAGTCCTGAGGAGGAGGGAGTGAAAATGGACAGACAGAAACCGAGAGAGGAGGTGGAGAAGCATGCCACAGGGGAGTAAGAGAGGGTGAAGGAGCTGCTTACTTAAAGAAAAGAAGACCATGAGTGGGGAGTCTTTTACACAAAGAAGAAAAAACAGAAGCAAGCATTAAGGAAATACAGGTAATTGCCCTGGAGGAGACGGCATCCACTTACAGACACTCACTATGTGGAAACGTCTAGAGGCCTCTGGTGATGAGTGATTGCGGAAGACATCTACAATGGATCCCTATGGAGTCTGCCTGCTCCTACCAGGCTGTACAGTCAGGCAGGGTCCAGCGGAACCCATTGATTTTCTGTCAGCACGACAATATATGCTGGTGGCAAACCATGCATATTTGGCAGCTGGAGAGGGGAGAGCGAGCAGATGTGTTAAGTTTGCTGTACTCTCCAACTTCTCTGCCAAATAAATAAGATCCCATGGACAGGAAATAATGACAATACAAGTTTAACGCCACTTTTACTGTCCACAGGACCTAGAAAATGACCACCGAAGAGAAGAAATCAAAGAGAGAAAAATCCAGACTCCAGACCAGAGTGAGAGTGAAAGAATAAAAGGCTGAACCTCTTAGCAAGGAAAGGTCCCATAGAGGAAAAGGCAAAGCTCCTGCAAAGGAGAGACTAGCTGGGCCGCTAACATACACCTTGCAGAGACCAAAACATTGGGAATAAACCGGGTATAACAAATCGCTTACACTTGTCCTGTTACACCATCTGATTAAACAGATGTGTAGCTTTGACATAAAAAGATATACTTATGCTGGTGGCATTCAGTTAATCGTTAACATGAACCAAGTGCCTTAGTGCCGATCTAGAATGTGGGCAATGGTTGCTAGCGATCTATCACTGGGTGAGACAATCTCAAAGTGAACCCCACCCTGGCAGAGTTTCTGGTGATGGGGGCTCCTCAAGCCTGCTGGCCCATTGATACCTAGCCGGACCAGCTAGGAAAATGCCCCGAAGCTACTTGAATAGCAAAAAACATGGGCGCGCTTCTTGGGGAAGGTCACCCCACGGTCCCCTCAGATTGTGAACGTGTCTGGAAAAGCTTCTTTAACCCAAGATTGTTAGAGAGTTTTTCCTTTGTTACTCTTTCCAGCAATAGTACAGGTTGGCATATCCCTGTTGTTGTCATGCCTTGATTATGCAAATAGTTTGTTTTTAGGCCTTCCCTATCATTTAATCCAGCACCTTCAAAGAGTCAGAAGTTGTTGACGCTTGTTTTACAATTCAAACATACCTCTGTTCCCAAGTGCAAACCTTGATGGCTGTCAGTAAATTATTGAATGCATGGCAGTGCCACTGTATGGCCCACGGATAGGTCTACGCTTCCTGGCAGCCAGATTGAGGAAAGAAAGACATTTTGGGAGGGGATCCCCTTTCACAGTCATGGTGCCCAGGAACGGAATTCACGACCTTTTGACTCACGCCTCTTGGAAGATTACTCTCTTTTCATAAATATCTGTAAACCTTTCTTTTTTTCCGCATTAGTTGTTAACTATGGGGCACGTTGGTTTTATTTGCTGCACCAAATGGCCCCCTCACCAGTGGCAGTCCACAAGTACTTTATTGGAAGAGTTGGAGGGGGGGACTCTGTCTTTCCCCTGCCATTTCTGTAATCATGGCACTGATCCCCTTCTCACCCTCGCTGTCAGTGGCCTCCAGAATCATGTGCTGCCGTCTGGGCTCCGGTGGGTCTTAGGTTCTATGTGATACTTCCGCTTTATAAAGGTCACACATCAAAAAGACTGATTTATTTGAGCTGTTTTGTGTGCAGCGGAAATAGCACACTCATGTGGGGGGGGTTCACCTCCCCAACCCACCTCAAGAACCTATACACGTGGCAATCCAATGTCTATTCAAATAAGCATATGGTTATGCTTAGCAAACATTAATGGTGCAGTAGGGGACTGTGTATTACCCCAATACTACTGAAAAGAAGACATTTTTACATTCAAATAACTGAACTACATAGGAACCAATTCTTCATAAATATCAGTGAACTTCATTCATATATCCACACAAGTGGCCTGCTCCTAAATTATGTTTACCTTGATAGCTCATCACTTATCTATTACCTAGCCGTGGAAAAAGAGAACTGCTTTTCCAGTATTTGCAGCTTAAGATCGTGCGGCGGCAGACTCGAGCAATTACAGATGTACCTCAGACAGTCAACGAAATCAAGTTTGTTTTCTTTAAAATGCTTTGCTCAGGCTTGGTCGTACCCTATGGTGTACCCTATGGTGGTTGAGTCGGCACTGGTCAGCACATGTATCCAAACCTCTTGTTCAAGATGCCCAAGGAGTTCGGCCCCCTGTCATCAGCATGCACTGTAATCCTCCCATGATGCTTGATAGATTGATTGATTGATATTTTATTTCTATAGCGCTCGTACACAAGTGTTTCAGAGCACGACAAGGCAAGGGAGGGGAACAGGGGAGAACAAAACAGTGATCTTACTAGGCCTAGTGACATTGAGAATGCGCAAGTGCATGGTAGAGGGGGGAGGGGAAAAGTGCATGGAAGGGGGAGAGGTGGAAAGTGTGAAGCAGAGGAGAAACAGATAAATAATAAATAAATAATAAAGGCAACAAACAGTTTTAGTGCAGCCAGCAATTTGCAAGTGCTAGTTTTAAGGCAGCAGACAAGGTAGGTCTGATAAGTGCAGGAAGAAAAAGGGGGGGCTGTATGGGTACAGATACAGACCCCAGTGCAAGGAGTGGCCCGGAGGCAGTGCGGGAGGGTGGCAGGATGAGCAGGTACCTGGGCCCAAAGGACAGAGGGTGGCCAGGTGCATGGTGCCAAGAGAGAACAGACCAGCAGGGGAGAGGGGGAGCGAAGGCAGAAGAAAAGAGGAAAGTCTTGAGGTGCTTCCGGAACCGGAGATGAGTCTCCTCAAGTTTTAGAGTGGCAGGGAGGCTGTTCAGAGATCTACCACCAGCTCGTTTCTTAGAAAAACGACTGACCCTGAGGGAGTTGGAGGTAGAGGAGCGAAGAGCTCAAGACCCCTTACACCACTTGCTTCAGTGGTTTAAGGGGTCCTGCCTCTGATGTGCAGCATGCACTGAAGTCCTTCAATGTCTCTTGGAGGATGCATCCCGTCTGTCTCTGTAAGGAACTCTGGCTCCTGTACCCGGCATGCATTGTAAACCTTCACTACACTCTAAATTACAGGATGCACCTTGTCATTATGACTTCCTGAGGTACTTCTAGGAATTCTGACTCTAAGATGCAGCAAGCAGCATTTCTTATCATTATGGGAATTCCTCAGTGTACTCTCGGGCTGGAGGCTTGCATGTGTTCTTTCAGTTTCCACATCTCCGCTCCGTCCTCTAACTCTGCCTTGTCCTTATGTCCACATGCGCTCCCTCTCATATCCATTCAGTACTTTGCCTGCTTTGCTTCTCTGGCTCGCTCCTCCTTAGACCCATGCACCAGCAGTTCACCCCTTTCCCTCTCTTTCTGTTCTTGCCTAATTTTAGCGGCACCGACCACAGACTCTCCTCCTCTGGAAGGGGCTTTTGCCTCCTCCTTCTCCTCAATGCTGGTCAGCGGCCCCATGTCAGGCATTCAATCGATATTCCTACACTGGCTGCCATTGCTAGACTCAGTAGGGTTCATCCAGCAGCAGGACTGTGATGCATCTCGTCACCTGAAACAGACCTGGTGCTTGCTCCAGGGCAGACATGGGGCCTCATTACGACCCAGGCGGTAAGTTACCGCCTGGGTCGTACGTTTACGCCATGGTGGTTGGCGGACTTACCGCCCCATTCCGAGGTTGGCGGGGCGGTAAATCCCCAATCCCCATTTACCCTTCCCCATTTCCATTTTTGCCCCATAGGGCATAATGGGAGTGGGGAAGGCGTTAATTACGCCACCGTAAATTACGGTGGCGTAATTAACAATAAGGTCCCTTAACGCCATGGATTTTAACACCTGCTAAAAGCAGGTGTTAAAACCTCCATGGCGCTAAGGGACCTCGGAATCAGGCGGTAAGGGTTGGCGCTGTTTATGCCGCCGTAAACCCCTTACCGCCTGAGTCGTAATGAGGCCCATGGACTCTATGCCAAAAAGAGACTCTGCCCTCTTCCTTTGCAGGGATTCTCCAGCTGCCTTAGCACCTGCCACCGGCAAGGTCACCTGAAGGTATTCCGAGATAAAAGACTTCACATGTAACACATTACCTTAAAGGCCCTAGCAGGACTCAGGAACCTCCAGGAAGGCCGCAGTGGGGCTTCTGCTCCCAAGGAACCTGTGGTTGAAATTCCACCCTCCGTTACAGGTGCCCATATTTCCTTCCAGCTTTCCCACCTATAGAACCTGCCCATTTGTGGCACAGGGGAGTGAATAGAGGGGCTTTCGCACACCGTGTTTTCTTGTGCATGGTTCTACATGCCTTGCTCGCCATGACACTGTGGAAGGATCAGACGTCTGACCACGGCTAAGCCATTGACAGGGTTGGTGTTCTTAAGCACTTTGTGCATAATCCTAGGGTTTTGGTAACCATGACATAAATGAACGAGGAAATGAAACTATTTGAGGGTTTTTTGCCCGCTTTTCAGAGATCTGTTAAACAATTGTCAAAGTCGGATTTCTGACATACAACAACTGCCAAATGTTGTTGGGGGGCCCTTGGGAAGTAACTAGAAGGGCTTTGCCGCCTGTGTTTTCAACCCCTGGCACAGCGAACACCTGTTCTCCAGCTAGCTCTCCTTTTGTCGCTCACTCCATAGAATACAGTTGAGTCCCACCATAAATTTGGTCCAATTGTACAGATGCTCTTCCAACTTTTCCTTCTCATGCCTTCCTGAGCATCTTATCTATCCCTCACCCCAACTATCCACTCGACTTCGCTCCTCCCTACCACCAATGAATGTTCTATCATACTCCTCCTTTGCCTCACTGGTGGGCAGAAGCGCTTCGACGCCATGAACTATGATAGTATGTGCTATACATATGCAACATAACATGACATACAGTCTTTCATCCTAGGATTGGGATGACAATTCATCACAGATTAACGATTATGTTAAAAATGTGAAAAATTCTAGGCCTACACAAATATGAACCGAGATAACTCAAGTATTGATCATTACTGACACAGGTCCTTTAAAACAAGAGGCAGTGAGTGGTAATGAAAAACACAACACTGCCAACTACACCCTATCTGTATGCCTTCCTGGCTGAAATGCAGAAAGAGTGACATTGCACAAATACAGCGTTGGACTGAACCATAAAATTGTCTCGGTCACCAATGAAAAAGTGTCCCACAGCTGCAAATGGCTATTCATTCCTTTTGTGACACTGTTTGAATAGTACGCAAGGGGGATATTTTTGATAAAGTGTGATGCAAACTGTGCGTTTTAAAGAATATTTATTCAGCAACACTGGCCAAAACTACTATCCGCAGAGTGAATGAACTCGTCCAACTGCCTCACATTGGGCAAAAAAGTCACCCACTTTAACCCAAGAAACTGCCCACACCAGCATTTAGTGTTTTTGGTTCAGCCATGGGCCTATTGCCCTACAGGCCAGTCCAAGCCTGCATAGCTCTACCTTCATTGCTCAACACTAAACACTCCCTTTTACACCTTTAATGTAGAATCCCTAAGGGGGGCGACGGCCGAGGTAATTCAGAAGGTCACCCATGTCCTTTAGGTGGATTCTCATTTAAAAGAAACCTTGGATTTTATTTGGTTGGTTTTAAAATGATTCACATGGTTTTAAAGACTCATATGGTGTTTACAGGGTTTTCCTGTGTTTATGACGGCCTTACATTGTTTTCTGCTTAACCCCCATTGCTTTGATGGGCATCAATTGCCATTTGATTGCCTCCCATTGTTTTTGGATGTACTAATGGTTTTTGAGGGCATTAAAATTCGTTGAAGACTGTTTTTTAAAGTGGTCATTGCTGAACTCCCTTAGCTGATGGACCTAATGATTTTCTATGCACTCCCATTGCTAATTGACTCAGACATCAATGCCCTCTCAGGCACTCCCTCGACTCACATGACTGTTCAGCTCAAGCCGACTGGGTTGCTGTGTATTTCACACCATTCGTTGACGTATCAGTGCAAAATAAAGGTATTTAAACAAAAAAAAAACAGAAAAGTTTGTTTAGGTGGGGACTTCATTACTGTAGTCAGCAATAGCAGTGGCTCTGTCTCTTCATTTAAAACACATTTTGTCAAGTCCGGTGATGCACGGTTATTAAAATGTGCTACTTTCAACCGTGGGTGCTAACGTTTGATTTTCGCTCAAGGGGCAGACATTCCCACACCGAGCGAAGCGAGGTAGTAATACCCATCCCCAGGTTGAAACTACCCATTTTAGAGCACATTGTGCAGCAAAAATTGGAAAAAAGACATCGGATTTACAGGCAGGTCCAAAAATATAACCTTTCAGCAACAGTCGCCCAACCTGCTGAGCTATCTTTCTTCAGCATTCTGCTTTTGGATCTCCACCATCCCCCTACATCTCCTGCGCCTGCCAAACAACTTTGGCCTGTTCCCCCTCCCCCATTGCCATTTCATTGCCCTGGAATGAACAATTAAGGCTCAAGTGGTCCATTGATGAGGGGCCTTCTGACTTTGAAGTGTGCAGCACATGCACATTTTTCAAGATGCATGCCTGCCCTTCACTGACTCTTAGCCCAGCAGTAGAGGAGCCAGAAGCCCAGTCATCCCCAGTGAGATTTAAAAGTGCACTGCACACAATCCTTTCTTCTGTTTTCGTTGTTTGGTCGCCCCATGCAAATGCATGCAGAATATCCACAGGGAGAAAATGAGACTCTTGCCCCCGTGGCTCAAGGAGTACAGGGGCAACTGCGGTATTTCACTTCATTTTCAAAGAGGTAGACCCCCAAATGTAACCCTGTCCTTCCCAATAAGAAATTCCTGTGTACATTTACATAGAGAGGGAGTACAGAGGGAGTACAGAGGGAGTGCAGCTGTTCATCAGAAGACTGAAGGACCCCCTGTCTTTGCTGGCCATTTCTCCCAAACACATTTGGCAGATGCTGATTGCTCTGGAGGTCTGCGAACAGGAAAATAGGCACGTATCACAAGTTCCTTTCCCTTCCTATCCTTCTAAAGGAAAGAAATCAAAACAGATTATGAACATTACCTTATAGGCAGAGGGAGGAGTGGTTATCACGAGATAATGACCCACTGCCAAGTTTGTGAAGGGTCATTATCCCAAGCGCTAGCGACACCCTGCCAGGTCTACATGGTGGCAATAGCAATACAGGTTTTGGAGTTTTGGTGGTGAACTGAAACATGTTGGTTTAATAGTGAATAAAGCACACAAAACGGGTTATTAAATGAAATGCAGTTTTATTTTGTAAGGTAAGCATTTTGGTTGCAACTTGGTTGAAATGGCACAGTTTCAGGGGGAGCTTGCATCAGGGACGTCATTTCACCAAAATGCCAGGAGTAGTGGAAGTGACATCACTTGATCCTTGACCTTTGATGACATTGGACCCCACCCCGAAGTGACATCACGAGAAGCAATGGAACACGACCTTTCACCGCTCGACAAAACAGGAAGTGGCATCACATAGCATTGTTTCTAAGTACACTACGAAAAATATGGTTACGATATCACTGGAAAGTGATATACATTTCATACAAAAATATATCATCATATGTATCATTGTTATCAGTACGTATAGGCCCATAATACCAAATTACTGTGAGTGCAAGCAGACGTCCAAGGCTAAACGATAATGATGTGTCATTATATAGCACTTATGCTTAAGCGCTTCATATAGAACAGATATACACACAATATCACCTCATTTATCAAACTCAGGGTGAAAGGCTGAGTTGACCTTGCCGGGAGTCGAACCTGCAACCTGCAATTGACACACACATTGCAGCTCAATCCACTGAGCTATCTTGCCACTATAGCTATCAGAAAACTAGCCACTCCAGAAAGAAGGAGACACATGCTGCTGGCCTCAGCCCATGAGCCTAAAAAAAACATTTTCTTTTCTTTCTTTTCATAGGGTTAGCAAGGGAGACCACAGGGGTAGCAAGGGAGACCACAGGGCTCGCAGAGCGACCCCTGGCGACCCCTAAATGACGGCGGGTGCACTGTTAAAGGAAACTGGTGTTTGCTCTTCTCATCCTGTGTTAGGTTAGATGGGAATGTCCCATTGAAGGAAATCTCGCTCGGAAATTGCATTGCCGTTTTTTGATTGCGGACACATTCTTTCTGCTTATTGCCTGGCTGCATGACGTCAGAATGCCAGCAATGCAGTCAACACCAGTAGTTATTGACTGTATTCCAAACATTGTGATGGGCTGAACGGCGTTCAATAATGATTTCCATTTGCTAACAGTGGTGCACTATACTGTGGACACCTCTTATGTCTTTCAATTAATATGTATAACGTGTCAGTTCAGCAATATCAGACTGCATAGCAGCTGTGCAGAATTCCAGTTGTACAATTAGAATGATGTACAGCCGATTTGTACAACCCTCCTCTCCTATGAACACGCAGGTAACACCACAGCTAACAAATAGATTGTACAATAAAGACCGTGCAATTACTATGCACCTGATTAACCGAGCCTTTTCCAATGGGCTTGCGCAATTATGCAATGCTTCTGTGAATCAGGCCCGCTGTCTTGATATCTGTATGCAAATGCTAAGGTTTACTGCAAACCTAGCAGAATTCAGTCCTTTCGCAATGTTCATTTGAAATACTGTGTATTGACTTGTGGAGTAGATGTGGACTGCTCGGCACACACACAGCCGTTGCTGTTTTTTTTATTTTTTTTAACGAAATTGCGCCGCTCCCGCCACCCAAAGTAAAAAGTATGAATCTCCCAAATGTTTGGGGGATTTGCACATTCCAGAAAGGCCAGAAAAGCAGATTAGTCAAAAAAAGGGGATTGGCGTAATGTGACTAATGATCGCCCCATGGCATTGATGGACATCTCCAGCAAGACCTTGGCTTCTCTTCTTTTAGGAGAATTTCAGGCTTGGGTTGATATCTCTGGGAATTTGTACAGGAGCCAGTCGGGATTTTAGAAGAGGTTGGGCACCTCTCTGAATGGTTTAATTGTCCAGTTACTCCAAACTCAAGCCTCTTTGACCAAGAAGCCTTTATGTGTGGTTCTGAAAGACTTCTCCATGGCTTTTGATAACATAAAACGGTAAAAATGGTTGGAAAAACTGCACACTTGGGGATGTCCTAACTCTCTACTCAGCATTCTCATTTGCCTGCATAAAAATACATAAGTCTGACTTGGCAGGGAAGGTTCCATAACAGAACTTATTGATACTTATCGAGGACTGAGACAGGGCTGTGTGATTGCACTAGCTCTAGTCAACCTGTACATGGCTGATGTTTCTATACGTCTTAAAGCTGCGCTTACGAGCACTTTCCATGATGTGATATGGCATTTATAACGCGCCTAGACACAAGTGTTTCAGGATCTAGCCTGTGCGGATGAGTTCATTCTTCTGGATCAGACCCCAATAGGGCAGGAGCGCTCAATAAACCCCCTTGCATCGGTCACCCAGGAACTGGACCTTGAAATCAACTCTCTTAAACCAGAAATCTTCATTTCTTCTGGTAATAGAAAAACCAATTCAAACGAATATAAATGGTATCTCAACAGCTCAACCTTGACGGATGTTAATAGCTGGCAATGTTTAGGCTACCAGCTAAAACAAAAATATATTAATAAAAAGGAACTGAAAAATATGAGTGCCCGGACTGCCTCATTCGCAGTGCAAATGGGAAGATTGGACCAGAAGTACTTCCCACTATTACATTTGACAAAGCAAAGGTAATTCCTGCCTTGTTATATGGAACAGAATTTAAATATCCAGTTTTTTTCTCGTCACCAACGGGCGGGAAATTATGGTGCCATTTTTTTCATCTTCCAACGCGAGTTCATGTTGTTATTATAAGATATGAATTTGCTCTTGTATCCATGCAGGCGTTAGTGGAATGAAGGACTCTTTTCCTTTATAGCAAAATTCTACCAACGGCTACTAAGTCCCTATTTTTAGATCTGTCTGAACTAGTAGAACAGGACCAGTGTTTTGTCCTGAACTGCTGGACCCTTCATTATAAGGAATTATTGGGCAAAATAAATGCAACAAAAGAGATCTAATTCTGTGTCCCTTAATAGTAAAAAGTAAGTTATGGCTCTACGATTGGACAAATTGTATTGATGAGAAAAATAAGTATAAACTACACTACACTACACTAAAGAGTAATACTAATTAGGAACCTGGCGGGGGTGGAGGCGGGAGCCAGCCAATCAGATGGCTAGGAACGCTGGCTTTAACTGCTGGTACAAGCCCTCTTTCCATGCCACCTGGCGACGAGCTCCCCCCACCGCCATCTTCCTCCCACCCTCCGCCACTTTATTGAATTTTTTTGCAATCCCCAACCCACCTACTTACATTATTTTGGCAGCGGTTGCCGCCACCGTTGCATTCGTTCCTTTCCATGGGTTCCCGCAGGCTGCCATGAAAAGGGAAGAGGGGCTCTGCACCGCATCCCTTTCCATGGCGGCCATCTTCCATCGGGCCGATAACTTGGGCTGCCGGGCCATTATCCTCCATTCAAGCCACTGGAACAGGGAATTAATGCCATATTGGTCCTAGAGTGGGCAGGTAAGACGGAGAAGAAAGGAGAGAAAGAGAAGTAAAGGCAAAAAGAACAAGAAGAGGAAAGGAAGGGAAATCCAACATGGAAGGCAACAAAGAAAGAGGTGCAAGGAAAGGGGGGTACAAAGGAAAGAAGAAGGGAGGTGAAAGCGGATGGGTGCAAAACAGATGGGGATTATCTTTTCAGTTCATTAAGTGCTGCACAGAAGCAAATGCTACAAAGTGGTATAATGAGGAGGATGCGCTTCAGGCTGCACAGCTGAGGGCTATGACCAGGGTCCTTGTGAGGAATCAATAACGGGAAACAAGTTAAACATGTATTAGTGCAGAACAACTGGTAAACGGGGGGCAGGGGAGCATGGAAAGCTAAGCTCTCAAGTAAACGGACATCAGGGGGAAAAGCACAATTAAAAATCGAGCACATTCACACAGGTTTTTCATTAGGGCGTTTTCACGTAGAACCGATAACAGGACTTCAGGATGCGACATTGCCTCGCGTGAGTCCCATAAATAAGTCGTCTTATTTCGGTGATGTTAGGGATAGCCCTCGCCGCGTGCAGGCCCGGATTCCTGGCGCTGCGCCCGCCATTCTGGAGCCTACTGCTGGGCCGCCTGCGGTCTCTGAGGTAATCACAGCTGGGCCCAAACTGATGACTGGAAGGAAAGCGTTCATTATTAATAGCCCGCCTCCTCCATGACACCTCTTGGCAGCTGTGCCTAAGCCGCCCAAGGGCCTGCACCCACAGTTCTCAAGTAACCCTCACTTGGAAAGCCATGCAGACCCGTTTTAAAGATATAATTCTCAGGTCCCTTCTGCGACATTCCACGACATATCAAACATTCATGCAGTTCGATGAAAGTTCAAGATGGACACAAATGTAAACATCACATAACCCTCATTGCAGCAGGGTGAGGGCTGTGTGTCGTTCAGAACACCACAGAGAGGCGATATATCCTTTTCAAGCCAACCTCAACCATGATATGCCATGTTTTACCTAAACCCAAAGAGACTGTGGGCCCCAACCACTCAGGTATTCGTTTTGATGCAAACAATGATTTACCTGAGCACGATATATGTGGCAAGGATTTCCTGTGACCTGAGTAATTCACCCAGGCCCAAGAGATGGACAGGTGGCAACCTGGAAGGCCGGCCCATCTATGAGGAATGGGAGATTATTCTTCCATCTCCTCCAAGGTACCACAACAACTTCCATGAGCCTAAGCTCCAATCTCCTCCCCTCAGACACACCCTGGCCTACAGGGAAGTAGATGAGTGCCCAAAGTGCCGGCCTGTGCCTGTCCTAAGGGTTAGTTTTGAGGCCAATTTGGGTCATTGTGATGGCTTAGTGCACTGTGCTGTTAAATACTCTTGATCAATATTGCCTACTGAATGTGCTTTAAAATTCACGATTTGCCATAGTTGTTACAAAATTGTACCCCGGGGTACTACTCAAGCAGTTGTGAAAATTCACGAATCACAATTAGAACACCAGTGCTGTTTTTGTTTTGGTGATTAGAGCATGTTTTCATCTTGCTCGTACCCTGCCTCCACCACTGCACCACTGAGTATACATGGCTAAACACCCGAGCAAAGGGAACCCCCAAAACCTGCTGTGGGCATCTCAAACCTCACCACCCACCAGAACATCTGCAGCACAATTCCTCTGAACATCTCAGCCTAGCACCTCTGATGCCCCTGGCTCTGGGCATCCCAGCCTTGCACCCCTGATTGCCCTGGTTCTGAGCATCCAAGCCTTGCACCTCTGATCACCTTGGCTCTGAGCATCCCAGCCTTGCACGTCTAATCGCCCCGGCTCTGAGCATCTCAACCTTGCACCCCTGATCGCCCCTGCTCTGAGCATCCAAGCCTTGCACTTCTGATGATCACCTTGGCTCGTAACATCCCAGACTTGCACGTCTAATCGTCCCGGCTCTGAGCATCCAAGCCTTGCACCCCTGATCACCCCAGCTCTGAGCATCCAAGTGTTGCACCTCTGATTGCCCCGGCTCTGAACATCCCAGCCTTGCATCTATGTTCACCCGGCTCTGAGAATCTCAGCCTAGCACCTCTGATCGCCCTGGCTCTGAGCATCCCAGCCTTTCACCTGGCTCTTAGCATCTCAACCTTGCACCTCTGATCACCCCGGCTCTGAGCATCTCATCCTTGCACTTCTGATCACCTTGGCCTTGAGCATCCACACCAAGCACTTCTGATTACCCCGGCTCTAAGCATCCAATCCTCGCACCTCTGATCATCCTGACTCTGAGCATCCCATCTTTGCACCTCTGATCACCTTGGCTCTGAACATCCCAGCCTTGCACGTCTAATCGCCCCGCCTTTGAGCATCCAAGCCTTCCACCCCTGATCGCCCCAGCTCTGAGCATCCAAGCCTTGCACCTATGATCGGCCCAACTGTGAGGATCACAGCCTTGCATCTATGTTCACGCAGCTCTTAGCATCTCAGCCTTGCACCTCTGATCACCCCAGCTCTGAGCATCCCATCCGTGCACCTCTGATCACCCCGGCTCTGAGCATCCAAGCCTTGCACCTCTGATCACCCTGACTCTGAGCATCCCATCTTTGCACCTCTGATCACCTTGGCTCTGAATATCCCATCCTTGTACATCTAATAGCCCCAGCTCTGAGCATCCAAGCCTTGCACCCCTGATTGCCCCGGCTCTTAACATCCAAGCCTTCCACCCCTGATCGCCCCAGCTCTGATCATCCAAGCCTTGCACCTATGATCGGCCCTACTGTGAGGATCCCATCCTTGCATCTATGTTCACCCAGCTCTTAGCATCTCAGCCTTGCACGTCTGATCACCCCAGCTATGAGTATCTCAGCCTTGCACGTCTGATCACCCTGGCTCTGAGCATACCAGCCTTGAACTTCAGATCACCCTAGCTCTGAGCATCCACACCAAGCACTTCGGATCACTCTGGCTCTGAGCATCCCAGCCTTGCACCACTGATTGCCCTGGGTCTGAGCAGCTCAGCCTTGCACCTATGTTCCCCCTGTGTGACAAATCAACTTCTGGGGCACCAGTGGTCCAGGGATGAATATCGGTTTCTAAACCATCAATCAACCTCGCACCTCTAGTACACCAGAAGGGATCCGAAAAGATTGGAATACAAGGGAATTATAAGACCTACTTGTCCAATTTTTCTAACGTGGACAGAACGGCAGGCCTATATCCTCAAGGTTGTGGATCGTTGGTTAGTTGCAACACAGCGAAAATACAATTATTATCTAATGATAAAAGGGACTGTCCAGTTAAGGTTGTATAAAAATATCTACTTTAATATTGATACAACAGACAGTTCTAGCATACTTCAAAATGCAACCCGCCCTGTAAAGGAACAGAGAGCACAGACAGTTTTTAATGAAGGAAAGGGAAGCACTGATAGGAGGGTAGTTGGTAAATTAATCAGTCTTACTGTTCAAGGTTATTTGGTTCCTGCACCAAAGGGGCAAAGGGTTGCAACAGTCACTGGGGGCCTTCGGAGAAGGACCAGGGGGGCAGAACCACAATGTACATGATGCTGAAGAAGTTCCTGGTGCTCAACAGCGTTGAGGCGGTTCTAGGGTGCTTTGCAGCCCTTGAGACAGAGTTAGTGGCGGGAGACTGCTGCGGGTACCGGGTGGCAGGCAGTTCGACAAGCGAGGCTGGTTGGAAGTCTGCAGGCTGTCCGGTGCAGCGGCTCAGGGCCAAGAATCATTGTCTCTCTGTCTCTCTGCTGGTTTGTAGATCTGGAAAGCTGGTTGAGGGGTCTCGGATGGCTCTGGTGACTGCGGCGTGAGAACAGTCAGCGGTGCAACCAGATGCGATTCGAGGACTCGGCTGTCTCGAAAATGTCCTTAAAAGATGGTCGCTGTATGATGCTTGTGTGGCATTCCTCCTAGCTTCTTCGCAGGGCTCATGTCCTTTCAAGGAGGACGGCCCAAACCCCAGGAGAGTGTTTGCACGCAATGGCCTTGTCCTTAGTTCAGATACTCTCTGGCACTTGACACCTAGGGAGCCTGCTGGCGGAACCTAGCAGGGCACGCTGTGTGCTGGCTGGTACCAGTTCTGAGGCTGCTGGATGAGTCCTCTGAGTCTGGTATCTCCCTGTGGTCCCTGTGCGATGTTATGGGCAGGGTTCTTGCTTCCCTCTTTGAACTCCTGGCCTTCCTTCACTGGCAGAAGATGTAAAGTAGACTGTACCTTCAGCTCGAGTCCAAATGAATCCTTCTTCTTACTCCTTTTGAAGCCTTCAGATGATCTGCTAAGTAAGGGGTTCAGAACCTCTTTTAACGTCAAATGGGCCCCAGTGATTGTTGCAGCCTAAGCCCACCTTAATGAACCAATTCTGGGTCCCCACCAACAATCTTCTCTTATGCATGAAGTCAGGACCAGAGTGCTCTGCAACAGAACAGACAAGGAGGTGACAACATATACCTAAGTCCCACCCATGTCCTTGTCAGTTGTCGATCAAAGTGTCTATCTGGTTAACTAAGCCCTCTGTGACTTTTGATTAAAGCGCAGGGTTCACTTGAAGTTTGTGCTGGGAGCAGACTTCCTGTTTCCCCCAAAACACACACTTCTCCCCTCTGAAACGGGTCTTTTGCAGGGGTTTGCCTACGGTAAATAGTGGACCCAGACATGTATTTCACTGCCTTTCATACAGAGGGGTGGGAACTAGCTTCAAGTTGACACATTGCTTAGGGTTGTCAGTCCCGCCTCCCTGTTGTCTCTTCAGCAATCAAGCCCACTCAGCAGGCTTGCCTCAATTATCTTGTTAGTATGCACTGCCACCAGCCAGAGGACAAAAGGAATGCAGATCTATGGAGCCTTTGATATTTAAATTAGGCTCCCTATGCTGGAGGAATGTGTGCCTTCCCCCTCCTTTAGGTGCTTTGATGTACCTGGGGCTGTCACATTCCAGCTGAATATGACAGCGAAGGCGGTGCCCGTAGGCTGTGTCTTCCCGGAGTACATGTGACAATGCTTTTTGTGTGGGAAGCAGATGAAATGTGAACGGAATGGCCTCACACATTTCTCAGGGGGTTGATCTCCCAGCAATAATTTTCATTATAAAAAAAACAAAAAAGCGCAGGCGAGCGCACTCTCCCCGTGCGGATGGTCGAATTTCAGGACTGAAGAATGAGCAGCTTGTGGTAGCATGTGACTATGTAACTATGGACAGGTCACGTGTCCATGTGGTTGGTGAAACTGCTGACTCTGCAAACTAAATGTCTACTATTGTCACGGCTGTGAGCTTACAACATATGCAATTAAATAATTCACGGATCAAAAGAGGAGAACAGACCATGGAATAATGAGGCTCTTCATAAATCTCAGAAGCGGCAATGTGCGTATGAAGAGAACCATCAATTCCAATTATATAATATGCATGTCTAGAGTGGTAAACAGTCCATAAAATCACTGTATTTCACATAAAGCTCAAAAGCGGCCATGTGTGTTTGGTGATCATGTGGTGCAGCCATTAGCTATAAGGTGGACATTAGTGCAATTGGTTGGAACTATTATAGTCATGCTGCATAGCATAGGTATAGGTGTACAGTGGGGTCGAGTGATCATCAGTGGTCGATATGGATATACCATCTCAAGCTGTGACAATACTAGATATTTAGTTGTAAGAGTCAGTGGTTTCAGTGACCACATGGACACGTGACCTGTCCATAGTTACATAGTCACATGCTACCACACGCTGCTCATTCTTCAGTCCTGATACGGTAGACCAGTCCCTTTAGTTCCGTTAAGTAGGATTTCTATCTTTGTACCCAGTTCAACGGTTGGTGATATGTGAATGCAGACCATGAATGTATACGATTCCAAGATGGCCACCCCCATTATGCCACATCACCAAGGGTTTCCATGGAAACCACCTAAACTCTAAAAACTGTTTGATTGAGCGCGCGCTCACGCAGTGTTCGATTCTGCACCAGCTTTCGCTCGTGTAAGGTAAGCGCTCTGACTATGAGATTCGAGCTGCCTTTTCTTCAACATTAAAAGCTTCAATGCAGATCTATTCCTTTACAGTGAGATCATCACGATTTTCACATACTCGAACGCTGAACTTTACACGCGAGGCGACTCATCGTTTGATAACGGGTAAGAATGGCACTCCTGTGCAGATTCCGTTTCTATTTATGAAGGAAATGGTTTCCGATACTGATATGCTCCCCTTTATTATCTTCCCTAAAATTTTCATCGACACTACAAGTATCAGGTTAGTTACAGTAGTACGCTTACTAGTTAAGCACGGTTGACAACACGCTTAAATAATGTACTTACTGGCTTTTTCTTTTTTCTTTTTTCTCCTCCTTTGCTCTACTTTTCAATACTGGGACTTTTCACCTATTATATCACGTATGTATAAACGTCATAACCATGCAATTTCCATATGATGCACACATGATGATGTTTTGAATTCACAATATGATTCATTGATAAACATGATGGTTACTATTATGGTCCAATGTGTTGGACATACAATTGAACTCCATACTCCCACCTTGGTGGACATCATGGTATGATATTGATGTATATACCATACTGGGGACAAACCTGAACTTCTGTGTTGGGTTATACTTGATTGATTGGAATGGCATTTCCTTTGAACATTGTTGTGATTTAATAACATGTTATGTAGACTACATATTGGTATACTAGCAATACCAATCACTGACCCGGATGAAGGATGTGGCAGTCCAAAATGCATAGGCCATACATCTGATGCATCTGCAAATATTGGAATTTAAATATTAAAACACCAGTTAAAGGAATAAATACAAACCTCTTCACGGAAATATGATTACTGATATCGCATTGTTTATTGAGCATTGAGAATTTACACCACATGATAGTGGTATCTGGGAGGGCAGCCCACACCGCTGGCTTCACGGCCAAGGTCTCGTTCTAGTTCACATCTGCAGTGCCATTTCACAGAGGCACCTCACCAGTGGGTGTGCACCCCATGCAGAGTTATCAAGACATTAAAACTGAAAAATAAGGAATCAAAAGTTAGGTTGTGCGTGCTCACCTCTCCCTGGCAATGAGCTGTGCAAACCATACTGTAACCACACACGGCCCCCATGCATCACCGAGCAGTAGAGACTTGATGGCACGCACCACTCGCCCGGATGCCACAGGCAGGAATTCCAACCACCTCGAAGACCATAACCATAGATGTGGCTCGGTTGCAATATGACGCAAGGACACCTCAAAGCCGCAGTGCTGCTTGCGATCCTTCATGGCGCTGCACACCAGTGGAGTAGAGTCCCAGAGAAAGGGGTTCGCCTCCGAACATGGTGCAGAAACGATTAACAGTATAACTAATAGATTGCAAGCTCTGTGGGGCACTACAGACAGGGAGCCCCGTGTGTTGCTCCACTCACAGTGGAAAGGTGCATTCTTAGTATCGAGCTCCCCTTTGTGTTGTTGGCACTTTCCCCTGTACACATTTGTTTATGTTTCACCTGCTCTGCATTCTACGGATTTGCTATTGGAAAGCGCCTAGAAACGTGATTGCCCCACCTGCCGCGATTTCTCCTGTAAGATGTTCCTCTTCAAGGCGCTCACAAAAGTAAGTACAAGTACAATGCAGGCTTCAGGGTGACTCGTTTTGAGTCTCTGAGAAAGAAAAACCACCCCACCACAGGGAAGGAACGCTGCACCCTGCAAAGCCTCAAAGGCCCACACGCAGCCGTCTCGAATGTCATGCATTGCAACCAGTGGTAGAGCGCCATGGGGCCGCAGTCCTCGCCTGTGCCAGGATGAGGCCTCTGCAGGGAGTGTGCTGAAGCGAATGCGAGGGCCTGTCAATGGGCGTAGACAGAAGGGGTTAGGCTTACATGCCTGTACACAGGTGTAGAGGGCGCTGCTGGAAATGGCCCTGACAATGGAGTTCGAGCCTGCCCAACATTACTATCCGCTCAGAGGCACCAGGAATTCTCCTTATTTCCTTGATATGATAGATTATTTATAACGCGCTTAATACCGCAGGCCAGGGATCGAACCTGTGGTGGTGTTTCTTGACGTCTTGCTTCCAAGGCGAGCACGTTGCCGCTGAGCTATCATCCCGATACTGAGAGAGCACTGACGTTATGCAGTAGCATCAGTAAATAAATAACTTGGCTTCCTGGAGACTTGGCTGTTTTTAGCACAGGGCCTCAGGGGGTCGGCCTGTTTTTCAGCTCAGGTTTCTGTGGACTTTCTTTTGACCGTAACTAAGGAGAAGTTGTGGACAGGTCGGGGGTGGAGGGTGCAGCACTGAAACTACTCTTGACGCGCCTCTGGCTGCCTCCCTTGACCATGACCTCCATCCTCCATCGACATCTCCTGTCCCATCCAGCTGACAGTGAACCTGCTCCTGCTAGCGCTCAACCTTTGTGGGTGGCGGTGGTTAGGCCCCATGCCAGGCTGTTCATCCAACCTTGGTGCCAGTCCACACATAGCATGTGCACACACAGGACCTGCCACACAGAAGTAATTGAACTCCTGCGCGCAAGGAAAAACACAGAAACTTGGCAACTAGGAGGAGAGCCAGCAATTAGAAGAGCCAGCCAATCTTTTAATGAGGTCGATTGGGTGTGCTCTGGGAGGGGGCGTGGCCTACGGGGAATATGATATGATATGGCATTTATAACACGCCTATACACAAGTGTTTCAAGGCGTGACGAGGCAAGGGAGGGGAAACAAAGGGATGACAGACACCGATCCTACTAGGCCAGGTGACATTCAGATTGAGCAGGTGCAGGGGACGGGGGAAGGGGAAAAGTGCGTGGGGAAGAGTAGGGGACAGTGCAGTACATAGGATAACAGTAAGATAAATAAGGACAATAAATAAAAGTGCGGCCAGCTGGTGGCAAGTGCAAGGGTACATGCAGACATCGGGGAGAGAGGGCCGGTGACTTAGGCAGGGGCTAATTGCACCAAAGAAAAAAATAATTATGAGGCTCTGCAAACATGCGCTTCGGGGCAACCCGCATGGTCTCATGTCATCTTATTTGCATCCAGTCTACATTCTGTAGATAAAACTGCTGTCTGTCTATGAATGCCTTCATGACTTGGGATTTGACTTGGATGGACTTCATTGATTCAAAGTGCACTACCCTTTCTCAACACTCATGCTGGACTTCCTTTGCATCTTGTACTCATGGTGGCCCTGAATCATGCTGTTCCCATCTTCATCTTGTATCCACGCTTGCAACATTATGTGTCTGACTTCTGAAATTGTATTCGCTCTCCCCTCTTGCTTTTCCACTCTTTTTGACTGCTTACTCTCTGTTTTCTCCTCCTCTCCCTTTCTCCCTTTTCCTATCTCCTCCGCTCCTCCCCTTACCTTCTTCTATGCTCTTACTCTATCAGAATTGTCCCCAGACATATTATGATAGCAACCATGTCAGTCTCCTTCCCCTTCCCCTTATCTGAACTCCCCACCCCAGCACTATCTGAAATGTCATCAGGCCTAGTATGATAGTCGCTTGTTTTGTTCCTCCTCTCCCTTTCTGCACCCCTCTCCCTCACCTTTAATTTTTCTCTGGCTCCACCAGAAATGTCGCCAGGCCTAGTACGGTAGTCGCCTGTCTGTTTCCATTTCCTTCCCACTCTCCCCCTCTCTTCCTTATCTATGTCTTAGCTCTTGCACTATCTGAAATGTCATCAGGCCGAGTATGATAGTTAATTTCACATCCTTACTGTTCATGGCCTGTAAGAATGTGGTTGTATTTTCCCTTGTTCCCTCCCTTGCCTTGAAGCGCTTTGAAACACATTGTGTAATAGGCGCTATATAAATAAACTATCATATCATATAAAAAGTAATTAAATCTTTGAGGAAATCACTTTCATTCTGTAAATAAATTAACAGGTTCCTGTGCGCTTCCCGATACAAGATTTTCACGGCCTATTAATAAAATGAACATTCTAAGAAAGTGGATGGGTTTTATTGCTATTTATTGTAAGAGTATTTTGCCAGCTTTATTGTATTCTCTGGAAACAGTAATGGAATCCAACATTATGTGGATGGAGAAGCTAGAAGCCAGATTATTGCGCTCAAATTTGGGGGTTCCTAATGGAGTCCCAGTGCAAGCATTGTGCTGTGAACTCGGGTGTCCTGTCTATACAGACATTGCGGCTTATACAGAGATGTAGCCTATTTCTCGCAATTAGCGTGGCAGCAGCTAATACTAATACTATATATAGTTATTTAGAAAGCTTAATAAATGCTGGATTACAAAATAACTTTTGAACAGGACTGTGTAAAACTGTTAACACATTCTCATCTAGTTTATTTAATTTAATTTAATGTGATACAATTTTATAAACAAAAACTTTACACATAATTAAACGAATTTAAACAATTGAAAAATTTCTTAATCATCAAATTCATCATCTACATTTCAAACAAGCTCATACAATACAACATATTACTTATTCTGATGTCAAATAAAAAACAGAAATCACTCCCCTCAAATAAACACAAACGTAAATAAATAAAAAAAGATAGAAAAGATATACACTATCCATCAATCATAAATTCTGAACTCAAGGTACTCATAAGATCTTTTGCTTGAGAGTAAGAAGCTGGACTCCACCCCTGAGCACAGAGATTAATAAACACCAAACTCGAGCAATCCCTTCATCAGTCTTTGTTAGATTAAGAGGTTGCTGTCCTTCAGTCTTTTCTTGACCATATACCACACTCTGTATAGTGCCAGATGGAGACTTGCATTTAAAGTATTTATACACATATACCAGAACTCATCTTCCTTAATGTGGTCCAGATTATGAACATAACTGCTGTAATGCTTAATATAGGATAGACTCAACCTGGGACACAACATAAGAACACGTCTAGCTGTTTCGGGTGCAGCCTTGTTATTACAGATCCAGGAGAAGTGGCCAGTTTTAGGTATAGCTCATTCAGGGCCAATCACTGTTAACACTGGCAGGTGATTAATGCGCAGAAGCAGTATAAAGCGCTTTAAAATATCTGATGGGCACAAATTTAAGTACCCTTGGGCCCTTTTATTTGTATAAAGTAGGTGTGATATAAATCCATAACTACTCAAACTTTCTAGATGTACAAAGTTATTTTGCCAGTCCCATAACTTTAGTCGCTCCCCCAGTAGGTATTTCAGATCTTCTGAGCTGTCATCCCACTTAGGAATCCATCCTATAGTCTCAAATAGTGTGGTAATTTCTACCATGAACTTAGATTGTTTGTTCCTGCTCATATCCTCTTTTACAAACACCAATAAAAGATTGGTAGTGTTCATATGTGTTTTAATCTAGAGTTCCACTCTCATCTTTAAAACTAAGGATTTCTGGGAGGACAAGCCCAATTCCAATCTCAGAATTGCCATCAGTATACCTTGCGGGAGACCCAGAAGCTTTCGCCAGAATTGCCCTGAATTATCTGAAGCCAATCCAGATTGATATTAACCAAGGCCTCTAACCCATGTATCACCATTGGTACCAGACATTGGATGTATAATTGACGGGCCGCCCAAATGGAGTAACCACTCTGATTGCGGGAGAACTGGCAAATCATAGCAGTTAGTTGGGCCGCTTTTATTACGCGGTTTTGCAGACAAGAGTGAAAATTTCTGTTGGAATCAAATTCCACTCCCAGGTATTTATACGAGTGAGTGAATTGAATTTCCACACCTCTGATATTCATCCCAGGGCGGCTGACCTTGCCATGGCTGTAGAGAATCAGTTCGGTTTTAGTGTGATTTATTGCCTATTCATTTTATTCCGCATATTCTCAGAGCTTCTCTGCCGATCGTAATACTCCGCTAAATGTATGGTTAAAAAGGCCACATCATCCGCGTAAGCCATTACTAAACAATGCTGAGTACCAAATTTATATATGACTATAAACGAATTGTTGGAAATTCGCAATGCTATAGACAAATTGAAGAAGAAAGCAAAAGATTGGGACATCATCAATAATACTGAGTATTTAGAAAAAAACAAAATGTATTGGACATACAGTAGTCAGAGTTTTTGGAGAAGTACCTCATATACTTGACTAACCTATGCTCACCCCAGGTACGGATATGTATAATATAGCTAAGATTAAACATTTTGCCGACTTTTGAACATACAGGGAGATGGAAGATTATGCCTCGACAAAAATAAATGTGTCATATACGTTGCTCCTTGAGCGGCACGTCATTTGCTCACCCAGTGCACTAAATTGCTGTTGATATCTGAGAAAGGTTACAGGTTCATGGCACCAAACCTAGATTTGATTAGCACTGATCAGTTTTGGAGTTCTGTCCATGGTGCTCAATCAATTGTGGTATCTGTGTCTGCCATGTGTGGAAAGAGGTGGTTAAACGTTTAATCTTGAGTGACTAGCGGATAGGTGCCTACATTTTAACATCCTTTTTTCTATTAAGTTTTTTTATTGATTTGTATCTGGTTAATAATAATTTTTGAAGATTTAATAAATGTATTTTAATCATCAAATTGTATTTTAACTTGGAGTGATAGTATATGTTGAATGTAACTTGTGTACTGTATATGAAAGTGAAACATTTATATATGTAGGTGGTTTTAGATTTGTTTTTGACATTTACATGTGCATAAGGTTATTTATATGTGTAACCATAAGCACATGAAATAAAACATTTTTTTTTAAGAAGTGTGCTTAATAACTCTCAAACGCCTCTTTACGGTTTCAGATCCCCTGCTGTCGGTCCGTTCCTTGATACACTGTAACTACTAAGGAAGGGCCAATAGTATGCACATATTCCTTAGGGAGGCACCAGTCTTCTCAAACTAAAGGTTGTGTCACTTTCACTGCTTTTGGTGGACAAAGACTGACCTCAAGGTGTTAACTTATCCCTGGCATCCTCAGCTGGCCTTGCAATCACCTAGGGGAGCACCCATGAAAAAAGGGGAGGAGGATAAATAGCACCTATGCAAACTACAAGGTGCTTTGCATAAAATCAAAGAGCATTTTGGGAAGAGAAGAACGAACACACAATTTTATATTTTACATATATGTCAGAACAATTCAAGCATTTAACCCTTCTGAGCACATAATTCTCAGTGGCCTTTCTTCCTTTTTCATTTATGGTAACACCTTACCAGTAAAATGATGTCAAACTATGAGCCATGCACAGATTTGGGGAGCTTTATGGGAGTCAGGTGCTGGCTGTCCTGCTATAGATTGCAGGCAGCGTCTTTGCCTGTTTTTCTTTCACTGTTCCTAACATGATGCTAGCTGCAGCTCCTGTCTCTACACACATTTCTTTCCTGGTACCTATCACACTAAAGTCATGGGGGAATGAGATGGATTTAGCAATTTCTGCAGCAAATCCCCTGCTCGTGAATGTTCCTGATGTCCATCCCCAGGGACTGTCTCAGGTTCAATATTCATTCATTAATACACTGATTTACTTGGTGGGCCCAACCATATTAGGTGGCCCAGAGAGATTACAGACCCAGATAATAGCACTACTGGACTTCCCTCTAACTTACAGAGCTGCTAATACCTCACACAGTCTCTGTAAACTTGAGGGGTTGCTTGACAGTCCCTCACATATCCAGCAAGGGTGCAAGAGATGACCTCACCTTGCCTTGGGAGGTGAACGTGAAAAGCCATTTGGTTCACTACCCCTCCCAACACACCCCTGGCCTAGAGGTCCATGTCCGGGGAGGGCTGTAGCAGCTTGCCTATGTCTTTTTCATTCAGGGTGCTCTAGGCCTGTTCTTGCCCCCCCACCCCAGTTCCAACGATACATGCGCTGCTCCTTGCTCCAGACAGACCTGCTTCCGCCCTCTCATGAACCTGCTCCTTTCCCTTGGCTGATCTCGATCCAGTGTGTGCCCTCTTGGACCAGCTATTGACATGTTCCTGTCCTTTGCAGCCATTCCAGAACCTGCCCAATTCAAGCCGTTGACCTCAGAGCACCTCCTCCCCTCTGTGGATCTGGACCTGCTTATGCCTCTGCAAGTTAGCTGGGAGTTCAGCACTGGACCTGCTCCTGCCCCCCCGCTGCCCCAAACCCAGCCCTTAGCCCCTCAGTCAGCATGCCTGCTACAACCTGCCTGGCTCTGCTGATGCTCCCCCAGCCAGCCTTTGCCAAATCCTGCCCATTTTAGCTGGCTCTTAGGCACTGCTCCTGTTCTCTCCTGATGGCTCTCATGCCCTGCCCTGACCCTTCCAGGTAGCTCTCAGGACCTGCTCCTGTCCCCTCTAAATGGCCCTCAGGGCAGGCTTCTGTCCCTTCCAGATGGCTATCAGGGCTTGCTCCTGTCCCTTTCAGATGGCTCCCAGGGCATGCTTCTAGCCCTTCCAGATGGCTCCCAGGGCCTGTCCCTTCTAGATGGCTCTCAGGACCTGCTTCTTTCCCCTCCAGCTGACACTGAGGCCCAGCTCCTGTCTCCTCCAGCCAGCGCTCAAGCCCTCTCTTCCCCCGCCAGCCAGTTCTCAGGCTCTACTCCTCCCCCCTCCAGATGACCCTCACAACCTAGTCCCACCCCCCTCCAACTTGCACTTAGGCCCTGCTTCTGCTTTCTCCCGCCAACTCTTAGGCACTGTTCCTATTCTCTCAGGACTTACTCCTGCCCCCTACTGTTGGCTCACAGGATGGTCTCTTCCTACCTGCAGCCAGCTCTCAGGCCCTGCTCCTGTCCCTTTCAGCCAACTCTCAGCGCATTCTCTTGCAGCCCTTGCCTTTCCAGCTGACACTCAGTCCCTGCTGCTGTGCCGCCCCAGCCAGCTCCCAGGGCCTATTTCTGCCTGCTGCAGCTGGCTCTCAGGACATTACGCTGCCCCTGCAGTTGCCTTACTTCACCCCTTGCATCTGTCCATTTGGTTCCCAGGGCAGGCCCTACTTTCCCCCCTTCAGCCAGATCTCACGCTCTGCTTCTGCCTCTTGAGATCTGACAGCTGGTTCATCGTTCAGGTGCTGAATAAGCAGTTGGCCAGGTTGCCCCATATACTGCGGCTGTTAAGGGCAATTACCCTAACCCTCTTTCCCCGTAGGGGTCGCGGTGTCCTGCGCTTACACAATTCAGACGCCAAGACCACCAAGGGGAGGAAGGAGTTTGTGCTGCTTCCGCACTGGACTGGAACACGCCCTGACAGCCAAGCACTCTCAGAAGTCATAATCTGTGAATGGATTTCAGGCAACAATCCACGCACAAACTTGTCTACGAACAACCTTTTTCCTGACTCTGTACTTAAGTCTTGACTTAAGTCTGAAAACACTTGCTCGAACCTATTAAAATACTCAGTTTCACCCTCTGACTTCAATTTTATGCAAGCTGTAAGTTTGTCCCATACGATTCTTTTCTCAGGAACTAGAATTTTCAATTTAGTCACTATTCTGTCTGGCAACACTAGTATCATTTGTGGCGGTTACTCACCAGCATTCCTTTCCCCATTTATTTGTACTAAAGCATCCCATGTATCACCCATCCCTGCCTGATTGTCTACAGTTCTAATCTGCTTCCACAAATCAGCAGGAAGGATCATGGGAAACAACAAATCTATATCACCCAGCGTGAAAACTGACAAATGCAAGATATATTCAATTTCTTTATAAAATCCTGTTGGATTCTTCCTAATATCTGGAATTCTTTGTCTAATTGTATTCACTTCCTGTCTAGAAAAGAGACATGAACAAACTGTGAGACATAATGTTCTTCAATAGTAGTAGCAGGTGTTCCTGCTGTGGCATTAGATGGAATTTCTACTTTCGGAACAAATGTCGGAGGAACCTCTGTCATCAGCAATTGTAAATTAGGCATATCTGAACATCTATTAAGCAACAGGTCTAAATCAAGTGACAAAGTAGTCAAAGCAGTATCGGGCGAAAATGCTCTCTTATAAATGACCATCAAATCTGCGGGACAACAAAACTTTCTCTTCATAAACTCATCTTGTAGATACACTACCATCACCTGTAACACTTTCCATTGCATTGCAGGAGTATAGTGACTAAACATGTCATGCACTTCAATGAGAGAAATTGAAACATCCGAAATCCATCTAAGAGCGTCTCTTGTGCAAATGCGCATTTCCTCACTCATTGGTTTCAATGGAGGAAGAAATCATTTCTGC
Organism: Ambystoma mexicanum; assembly: GCF_040938575.1. NCBI lineage: Eukaryota > Metazoa > Chordata > Amphibia > Caudata > Ambystomatidae > Ambystoma > Ambystoma mexicanum. Next base: position 392,875,652 of record NC_090934.1, on the reverse strand, counting down.
ACATATGAAGCTTCCTGTTCATTACCATCCATTTCATCTTTCTGTAACCGATCTAGCTCCCTCTTAAACTCAAATACCTTCTCTACATGCTCATATACTTTCTCCGCAGTGTCCCTAGATCAGGCAAGGACATTCAAATCCCTCAACCCCTGTGGGACATTCATGTCCGTCAAATCACTCCATATATCAGCTAAATGCGTTCCCATCCGTTCTATCAAAATAGTCTGTTCGCGAATATTCCCTTGGACAGAAATCGCAACTAAAACAGCCGATTCATCGCCCTCTTTTATGTACTTTTAGCACACATTCTCTTTTTCTAGCTTTAGATACTGTACCACGAGTTACTATTTGTAACGACTGCCAATACAATACAGAAGCACTTTGCACGGAAAAATGGAAAAGTCCTACCTTGTCTTCGGTATCTCTGAGGGAGTGAAAGTTTACCAGAGGCCCCTTCCCCAACCTTCTAACACAGGTGCCAGAAAGGGGTTCTCAGGGAAACCCTCTTAGAGGAAAAAAAACCCGGTCGTGGATGTTCTTCTGTAGGTGGTTCTCGTCGATCCCTCACGACTGGAGTAGGAAGTCTAACAAGATGAAGTCGTGTTGATTTGACTTGGGGTTTAATCGGTGAGACACTTCTGTGGGAATAGAATGGATAGAATCATCTATCTGTTGCACCCTTTGTCTTATGGTTACCCAAAGTTGAATGAGTGGGAAGTACCTGTTGCAGGATCCCAAAGAGTGTTATGGAGAGTCTCTGTTGGCTGGGGATGTTGTCCGATCTGATATAGGTTAAAGGAAACAGAATGGAAGTGTTTGAATAAGGTTTTGTAAGAAGAGAAGTGAAAGGGAGCTGAATGCTTAGATCCCTACCTGTTGGATATGCCAGAATGCGGAGATTGCGTGTTGAATCTTGGGAGTTTGAGTGTAGTGTCGAGGCGAGATCGACCAAAAGAGCCAAAAGAGAAAGAACTCATGAATACTAGATTGCAAAGAAAACTAGGATCCTGATTCAGAGGAAAAAAGGGGATAGCTTACATAAGTCTGCCGAAGGTTTCGTCTGTAAAGCTGAGCAGAGTCGAATTGCCGGGTCGGACAGAACAGGGGTGAAATGGTGGAAAGTCCTGCAGGGAAATGTAAGCAGAGTAAAGTAAAGAAAGAAAGGCTACACTGATTTTAAATCAATGAGAGGCGCGTATCGCAGTTTCAATAACTCACGGAGTGGAGCTGTAATGAATCGTAGCAACGCGTAGTACTCCTGGCAACTCTCGTTCATATCGTACTTCCGGAGTGGGGGGAGGAGTCTCGCTCTCGTCCTTCTCACGAGCCACTAGATCGCTCCTCTGAGCTTGAGGCTCCATGTTGGTGGTATGAACTCGCATCCGTGGCTGTAGCCGGCAACAATGCCAGAGAGTGGTATGCCGAAATCCGGGTGTAACAGTTAACCCCCTCCCCAGAGAAGCGTAACCAGGTTTGCCAGGATGAAAAAGATGAAAGGAGCGAACCAATCGGGAAGCATGAACGGCCGAAGCCGGCTCCCATGACCTTTCAGAAGGAGAATAACCCTTCCAGTCCACCAGGTATTGTAGGACACCACGATGATACCGAGAGTCACAGATACCCGAGATCTCGTATTCGGGACCCGCATCGGTCATCACCGGCGGAGGGGCGGATACCGCTGTTCTATGAAAGCGGTTCCGTACGTCCGGCTTCAATTGGGAGACATGAAAAGTCGGATGAATACGGCTCCAGGATCTGGGCAACTGCAAGGTATAGGCCACAGGACCCCGTTTAGCCACTATGGAGAATGGTCCAAAATATTTGGGAGACAGTTTGGACGGGACAAGCCTTCTAGGTAGAAAGTTGCTCGCCAAACAGACCTGACCACCAACCTGGAATTGAGGAGCTGGAGAGCGATGTTTATCTGCTTGAGCTTTCCTGCGAGTTTGGGTTTCTTGAAGAGCCAGGTGAGCAGTTCGATGTCCTTGTTGGATGGCGTCCACCAATATTTCTAGAGCAGGGAATTGTGCGTCTGGTGATATGGCAACCGGAAAAACCGTAGGATGAAAGCCATAGGTGCAGAAAAAAGGACTTGCTTTGATGGCCGTATGTGCTGCATTATTATAAGCAAATTCGGCCAACGGCAGTTGATGCTTCCAATTGTCCTGTGCAGAGGAGACATAACATCTAAGATATCCTTCCAGCGTCTGGTTGAGGCGCTCCGTGTGACCCTTGGTCTGCGGGTGTAACCCAGAGCTCAAAGCTCAGGATATCCCTAGAAGAGAGCAAAGTTGTTTCCAATATCTGGAAGTATACTGTGGACCCCTGTCCGAAATAATAGTATCCGGAAGGCCATGTAGAGAAAAAACGCGTTACAAAAATATGTGAGCCATCCGGGCAGCTGAAGGAACTGCAGGCAAGGGTATAAAATGAGCCATTTTAGTCAATGTATCAATGGTCACCATGATAGCGGTACAATCTTCCTATCTCGGTAAATCCACAATGAAATCTGTTGAAATTATTTGCCATAGCCTCTCCGGAATCGGAGTCGTGACCAATTCTCCCAAGGGTGGTATCCGGGGAGATTTAGTCTGAAGACATACCGTGCATGATGCAATATAATCCTGTACATCAGTACGGACCGAAGGCCACCAAAAATGCCTTTGAACCAATTCGAGAGTGTTGACGATTCCTCGGTGACCAGCTGCTAGCGAATCGTGACAAAGTCTCAATACTTCTTTTTGGAGGGTTATATCCGGAACGTACACTTGTTCCCCTTTGAATAGGAGTCCTCAACTGCTTGTCAATCCCCTAATGAGACCATGTTCTGGTTCTGCCTTTAGCAGATCCTTAGTCTTGTCCTCCAGTGTCTGCAAAAAGTGATGGACTACTGGAACAAAAACAGCCTTTGGAAATATAGGTTCTGCTCGGAAGGGGATCTTCCCCGTAGGGTCTTTTCGGGATAAAGCGTAGGCTCGGAGATTTGTATTTCCCGGGATGAAGGAGAATTTGTTTTGATAGGGTGAGAAAAAATGTGCCCATCGTGCTTGTCGGCTGTTGCAGGTTTGCACATACTGAAGAGAACGAATGTTGTGGTGATCATCTAACTTCGATAGGTATCGTGCTCCCAAAAGGAGATGCCGCCATTCCTCAAAAGCCTGCTTGATGGCTAGAAGTTCTTTTTCCAAGACGGTATAATTGATTTCTGTGGGTGAAAGGGTTAGGAAGGCTACGGGTCTTTCGATGCTATGACTGTCCGGTTGAAGTAGGACCGCTCCCAAGGCATATTTTGAGGCATCAGATTCTACAATAAAAGGACGCTGTTGATCTGGGACTTTAAGTATCGGAGCCTGGGTAAACAGAATCTTCAGGTGGTCAAACGCTTCCTGCGTCTCGGAGTTCCAAAGGTATGGGGTGCCTTTTTTTAGCAATTGAGTGATAGGTTTGGTATAAGAGGAGAAGTGTGGAATGAAATGCCTATAAAAATTGGCAAAACCCAGGAATCTTTGTGTTTCCTTGATAGAACAAGGAGGAGGCCATTCCGTGATAGCGGAAACTTTAGCAGGATCCATAGCAATCCCTTCTTGGGAGAGAATATATCCCAAAAATGCTATGGTGGTCTTATGGAACGCACATTTTTCCAGTTTGCAATACAGATGGTTTTCCTGCAACCTGTTTAGGACCCCCTTCACTTGGGACTGATGTTCTTTCAAAGAGGAAAAAAAAACTAAAATGTCATCTAAATAAACAATAACATAATGAAGACTAATCTCTGAAAAGATGTGGTCCATAAACCTTTGGAAAACTGCCGGGACGTTCATAAGTCCAAAGGGCATGACTTTATACTGGAAATGGCCAAATGGTGTTCGGCCGTTTTCCACTCGTCACCAGCTTTGATGCGAATCAGATGATACGCCCCCCTTAGGTTCAATTTGGTGTAGAATTTGGCCCCTTGCACCGCTTCCAGTATGTCTGGGATAAGGGGCATCGGATATTTGTCCGGGATGGTTATCTTGTTCAACCCTCTGAAGTCTATGCAAGGGCGAAGTTCCGAGGTGTCTTTTTTCGGAATGAAAAAAAGAGAGGCGGCTGCCGGGAATGTGGATTCTGTGATTAATCCATTCTTAAGATGGGTGTGTAGGTACTCCTTCAAAACTTCCTTCTCTCTTGCCGACAGAATATACATTCTGCCAAAAGGAAGGGGTGTGTCTGGGACCAAGTCTATGGCACAATCATCCTTTCTGTGAGGCGGGAGTTCTGAAAACTCTGGGTGAGAAAATACGGGACAAAACCGTTCATATTCTGGAGGCAAGGAACAGATCTCGTTGACTACAGTAGTAGAAATCCCGGTATCTGGAATCTGCTCTAACTTGGGGGAGTTTACCATTTGGTGATGTTGTACGCATCGTTCGGACCCCAAAAAAAGTGTGCCTGCTGCCCAGTTAATATAGGGATTATAGTGTCTTAACCAGGGCAACCCTAAGATGATTGGGTAGTGGGCTGTCCTGATTATGTCAAACTCTAAATTCTCTTGATGTGAAGCAACCACCATTAACAAGGGTAGGGATTGATCCTTAATGGGTCCTGACGTGAGCGGACTCCCGTCCACGCTCTCCACAGGTATGGCCATCTCTTTGGAGGTACGAGGAATGTTATGAGAGCGTGCCCAGGTATCATCTATGAAATTTCCTGCTGCACCACTATCAATGAGGGCAGGAACATTAAGTAAGGAAGTGCTGTCCCAGGATAAAGAGATATTCAAACTGATCATGATGCTCCCTGGCGAATGGGCGGAAAACCCACCGGATATGCTAGAAGAGGGACTACGTGTAGTGAAAGGACCCGATGCCGTCGTCCCTTTTACGGTCGGGTACTGGCGTTTCCCTGCCCCGGTTTCCTGGGAGGAATCTGAGTACATTCCCTAATAGTGTGGCTATTAGACCCACAGTACATGCACAAGCCGAGTGTTCTTCTTCGGGCTCGTTCTTCTGGGGTTAATGGACCTCTAGCTGTTCCCAATTGCATGGGTTCATCTGAAGGGCCTGACTTAGGGGAGGTAAATACCTCTACATGAGCCCGAGGCCCTTTTCCCTTTCGTCTTTCTCTGTTCCTCTCTTGAAGTGGGTAATCCAATTGCATAACCAAGGCAATGTATTCCGTGATGTTTGTAGGTCTGGGAACACGGGACACTTCGTCCTTTAAGTCTTCTGACAGACCACGTCTAAACAGAGTCATTAGGGCGTCATCAGCCCAAGAGGTGTCTGCAGCCATTCTTTTGAACGCCGTTATATAAGTAAGTATATCCTGATTACCCTGTTTTAAATCTAAAAGTTTCTCGTGAGAGGCCACTACTACTTCCTGTCGGCTAAACATGCTTCGGACACTATCACAAAAAGCAGGCTACGAATCGAGGATTGGATTGTTGTTGGTGACTAATGGGGTAGCCCACGCCAGAGCGGCACCTGTCATTTGGGCAATCATGTGCCCTACCTTGTCCCTATCGGTGGGGAAGAATGCCGCCTTGAATGAAAATTGGACCATACAAGATTCCAAGAACTCTTTCACCGCATGTGGATTGCCGTCAAAGTGCCCTCCTGGTAAAGGCCCCGGGGGTACCTCCGAACTACCTGTTGTTTAAGAGTGGCGTTCTCCTGTTTCAATAATTGCACCTCAGCAGACATATTCTGCATCGCTGCGACTAATTTCTGTATCTGTTATTCCATTGTTACCAGCTGAAATGCCTTTTCCAGTAAATTTGAACATGAACCTTAGGCGTTGCTATCTGTAACGACTGCCAATACAATACAGAAGCACTTTGCAGGTAACAATGGAAAAGTCCTACCTTGTCTTCGGTATCACTGTGGGTGTGAAAGTTTACCAGAGGCCCCTTTCCCAACCTTCTAACACAGGTGCCAGAAAGGGGTTCTCCGGGAAACAAAACAGTCGTGGATGTTGTTCTGTAGGTGGTTCTCGTCGATCCCTCACGACTGGAGTAGGAAGTCTAACAAGATGGAGTCGTGTTGATTTGACTTGGGGTTTAATCAGTGAGACTCTTCTGTGGGAATAGAATGGATAGAATTATCTATCTGTTGCACCCTTTGTCTTATGGTTACCCAAAGTTGAATGAGTGGGAAGTACCTGTTGCAGGATCCCAAAGAGTGTTATGGAGAGTCTCTGTTGGCTGGGGATGTTGTCCGATCTGATATAGGATAAAGGAAACAGAATGGAAGTGTTTGAATAAGGTTTTGTAAAAAGAGAAGTGAAAGGGAGCTGAATGCTTAGATCCCTACCTGTTGGATATGCCAGAATGCGGAGATTGCGTGTTGAATCTTGGGAGTTTGAGTGTAGTGTCGAGACGAGATCGACCAAAGTGAACTGCTGCCAAAAGGGAAAGAACTCGTGAATACTAGATTGCAAAGAAAACTAGGATCCTGATTCAGAGGAAAAAAGGGGATAGCTTACATAAGTCTGCCGAAGGTTTCGTCCGTAAAGCTGAGCAGAGTGGAATTGCCGGGTCGGACAGAACAGGGGTGAAATGGTGGAAAGTCCTGCAGGGAAATGTAAGCAGAGTAAAGTAAAGAAAGAAAGGCTACACTGATTTTAAATCAATGAGAGGCGCGTATCGCAGTTTCAATAACTCAGGGAGCGGAGCTGTAATGAATCGTAGCAACGCGTAGTACTCCTGGCAACTCTCGTTCATATCGTACTTCCGGAGTGGGGGGAGGAGTCTCGCTCTCGTCCTTCCCACGAGCCACTAGACCGCTCCTCTGAACTTAAGGCTCCATGTTGGTGGTATGAACTTGCATCCGCGGCTGTAGCCGCCAACGATGCCAGAGAGTGGTATGCCGAAATCCGGGTGTAACACTATTCTTGAATCAGCTCCAACCCCATCAACCACTACAGGTAGAGCAGAACTACCTGGTAAAGAGAGTTCAGACAAATCTTGTTCAATAGGTAATGGAGGCAATACCGCTGGCGGTGCAGACGGAATCAAGGGGACGGCAACTCTCGGTAAGGATGGAGGTGCAGGAGGAGGAACAAAAACAGGAGGAGGAACAACAACAGGAAGAGGAACAGCAATGGGAAGAGGAGGAACTACAACGGGAGGAGCCACAACAACGGGAGGAGGCACATAAGGAGGCGGTGCAGTTGAAACAGTTCTACGTTCATTTAACAATTTATTAAGTAACTCATCTGATGTATGAAAATCCTGAGAGGGATATACCTTTTGCAGATTGAGTTGAAAAGCCCTGTCCATACCTCAAATAGATTCTGACTGTTTCTGCTGATCATGCAATAATGCTTTCTCAGCATGTGTCATGTGTTTACGTGCATGTTTTTCTTTACTCCTGAGTTGCTGCATAGATTCCTTTCTCCAATCTTTAACTCCATCAAATGCTGCAGGCCTAGCCTTTTCCTCAACAATACAGATTCTAAAAGCTCTAGGCGGGCAACTTCAAAACTACCATAAACTGGCCACTGAAGTTCGGAAACATGCCTAGTCTGTCTCTGCCAAATTTCATTAAAGTCGATTGTTCTTAGGCCATACTTACAGTACATTAAAAAAGCCGGCGACCCATTGGGTGGCGCCGGTTGGCCTTGTTCCAAAGATTGTCTATCTCTGTGGAATAATACCCTGAAGCAGGATGACAATTTCCCAGGCATATCAGATGACTGTTGTTACTTGGTGTCGTTTGTATTTGCAAACACAAATCTGCAATCAATATCAGGATTCTTAGGAATTGGGATAGAACTCACCTGATTTCAAATAAAGGGGTCTGATCGTATTACAAATCGTTGTGGCTGGCGTTTTTGCAAAACAGGCCTCGAAACGGGGACCCTCGTTGTGATGTCTCACCAAACGCTGCTCACTGTCCAGGGATCGGGTCGTGCAGTACTGCAGAGGAATCGCGTCTCACTTTGCAGGGGCCCCCTTCACTCTTTGATCCCGGTCCGGCAGCCTCATCCTTGTTTTAGCGATGTGACATCAATCCTGAGAGTCCCTATTCGGGCGCCATCTGAAAGATCAAAAAAAATATTGAGGCTTAATAGCACCAAAAATGAAATACGGCAGTCACAAGTTCAAAAGTACATCTACAGTTTATTGGTCAGATAGCTATCTAGCTCTCAGCACCTCGCAGGGTGTATCAGCAGACACTGTGAGCAGGGAGAGTGCTGGACATTACAAAGACACAGGTTTTGTTACAGTTGGCCATAATCCTGGTTACATCGTCCAGCCCCCCTCCATGTTACTTATTCATTAAGGGTTCGTTGCCAGTTCACATAACTAATACAGATTCAAATAACTATACATTCTTCAATGTTTTCCTCAAACACTAGACATGTTTTTCTGCACCTACGATACAATGGTAACATTTGTTTCAAGCTTGAAGTTAATCCAGTTTCAAGGGACGTACACACAGATTTCTGCAAAGGCACACGGTTTCAGTTATTCAACATTCTGTTCACTGTTTGAACGAGGATGACGCTATTGATACAGACAGTATCTAAATTACTGTTCAGTTCAACTCTAGTTTAGTTCCAAGGTTTCTTAGTGCAGGACAAACAATCCACTTTCAGCAGTCACAACATGTTCATCTACATTGACGCAGCACAAAGTAAATTTTTCTCTGCTACAGCCGAAAACACAAAGTTTAACATGAGGCAGAAAGCAAGAGTTAATCAAAATGGCGGATGATTTTAAAATGGCGGCATAGTCAGCCTTATTCAGGTTCATTCAAATACGATTTTCAGTGTGATACGAATGCGCTTAGGCCAATGTTCGCTATCAGGCGGTATTATGTGAAATATACCTAACAGTACCCCAGAATTTTTTTTTTAAATGTCTCTGCTCTTCCCACTGCGGTTGCCATGTAAGCTTATGACTTTCCAGGATGTTTATTTTAGCTTTGGGTTTCCCTAGAGGTTGCTCAGTGTTGATTATTCTGACAGAAATCGCCTTCAGCTTCTCCTCCACCACCTTCGCTGGTGTTTCAGTGTTGCTGCCTCTCTTTTATTGTCCTCTGCAGTGTGCGCTGATGGATATGAGGAGGGCCCTCACTGCCATGTGAGCTTCAACCCTTCAGGATAGGTAGTGCCATAACAACGCTTATTACTTTCTTCTAAATAGAGGTTTTAGAAAGTCTTCCCTGCACCTCTGTGCCATTATCCTCAGTAGGACCACAATCCATGATGTCCACTGTATTTGCAAAGAGAGTAATTCACTCATATGCATTTCTATACAAATGCTCCCAAAAATCTTGTGGGTCCCCTGACTGACATGTGAGTGCCTCCTCTTCAGGGGAGGCAGTGGCCATAATGACACTTATTACCTTCTTCTGAGCAGAGGTTTTAAAAAAAGTCTTCTTTGCACCTCTGTATGTGCCATTATCCTCAGTAGGACTTCAATTCAAGATGGTCACTGTATTAGCAAAGGGATTAATTTGCTAATATGCATGTCTCTACACTCACTCTCAAATGTCTTGAGGGTCCAGGTTTTTTTTGCAAGGAGGGGTATGATAACTGAAACTACCAGCATGAATTGTTAGTGATGTCTTCGTGTTACGATCATCCACCCATCTGCTGTTCCTTGTGTGCCATCAGATTGTTGGTTTCAGAAGTCTGCCTTGGTTGTCTACTCCATTTCTCCAGGAAAGTCCATGCATTATGGCTTCCATTAGTTGATGGTTGGCCGTAAGGCTGGGGAGACTTGTGGCCTCATCAACAGGTTGGAGGTATCGCGGCGGTAATTGCACTGGGGTACTGTCAACGCAAATAGCGTTACCACTACTCGGTCTGGAGCTATTAGCAATAGATCACAAGTAGCGTTAAGGCAGTAAATCCCCATTCCCATTATTGAGGGGCGCTCTTAGTGCAGGTGCAAATTGCTTCGACACTAATAGCACCGAAAATTCCCTCTCCGCCGGCACATTCACCTCCAGCTCAGTGGCAGGGACAAGTTCGTGATTGGGCCAACCCTTAAATGCGGCAGTAATAGCAGCAATAGCAACCTACTTTCCACTGAAATGCGACCCCTCGCTTCCACCAAACACAAACACACGTGTGGAGAGGAGGAGGGGGGGAGCCCTGCTGCGACTGGCAAAGCAAACTGAATAGCTTTTCTTAAGTGGTCATTTAGGCTTTTAGCTCCCCTCTGGCTACTGGTGAAGATGAACATGTTGCCATCTTTATAACCTGCATGCCGCAGATCAATGGAGGCTGATGGTAGTATACGCTTGCGCGCATACACACACTCACGCTCTCTTTACGTTACAGTCTTTAGTTTACTTACAGGCCAAAAGGTGTTCAGTAATCACGGACATGCTACCCTTTGGTATGGCAGCAGGGAATACCCACACGGGTGAGTGAATTTCGCAGTGTGACTTATTATATGTTAATTCAATGATAGAACCAGGGAAATCCCCCATAGTCATATGTTTAGCAAATATTATCCATTATAAATATATAAACCCCAAAGCCGCCAACCCAAAGTAAACCCTTTTCCTTCTTGGCACTGTATTTATTCTTCCTATTGCTAACATATTGATTTTGTGTCAAGCACGTGTGGTCAATGGAGTGGCATTAAAAACTGCTCCAACTGAAACTACTTGGCAGATGGCACATCCAACAGTGCAAGACCAAGACTGTGCAGCACTTGCTTACTGCAGCCTTTCCAAATCAGATTGAAAAGCACACTTAACGGTATAAACAATGTGACGGTTATTATTGTTCAATTGAGTGGTTCACGGTATCTTTAACAGTATACCGTTATACCGTTAAATCCCTATTCCAGACAGGGCGCATAGCAGAAAAAGGCCTGTTTTCTGTGTTTCCCTTCTTACAATCCTTTGTTTCAAGCCTGGCAATGATGTGACTTCTGGTGCTGAGCGGCCTCCAGAGATGGGGAGTTTCTTAGTCAAGTGGAGTGGCATCAATTACATCAGTGAGCTTAGTTGATTCTATTAGCTATCAAGAGCAACACATAAATAACCCTCATGTTAAATGGAGTGGAGAGTCAAATGAAGACATAAATGCGTGGTATAATGCATTCCATTTCCCGCTCTGCCCCCTTTTCATGCTGACACACAGTGGCGGAGGGACACAGAGCGTAGAAAAGATCTCTGCTCTACTCACTTCCTCTGTCTTTTGCGAGTACTAAATATATTTCTTTTTAAACTCTATTATTTTCATATTCCATATTACAATAACACCCCCTGTACAACCCGCCGCCTCACCCACCCTAACCCCAAACACAAACCAGGCAGCACAGTACAATTGGCAGTTACATGGAAATAAATGACATTCGAGAGCACGGTGCATCCCACAGATAGGCTTGATCATTGGAAGTAGTCCACTAGTTCCACCGCCTTCACATGTCCCTTCAATGATGAGCTACGGATAAAGCCCGACCAGTTCACAGATGGCGAGGATACCTCTTTGATCCCTGGGCCGCCAATTGTGTTCAGTCCTCCGCAGTGACGGCCCTCCAGGATCCGAGTATGCTGTGTCGCCTGTCATGTAAGATCTAAGGGGACCCCAATAGTCCAGTGGTCTTGTGTGGTCTCACTGGGATGCTGCATCTTGCGTTTCTCTCTTCTCGTACATATTCATACACCACAGCCATTTTCTAAAACACAGAGCTTTACGCCTCCTGCAGTTCTTGGCAATTAAAGCTCTAGCCACCACTGACACCATTCCTATTAACTTGCTCTCAGTTTTGTGTCCACTCTCAGTCAAGGCCAACCACCACAGTTATGGATAGGCTTACACTTGGGCGCCCAGCATCTGACAGATTTCCATCTCTATTGCAGACCAAGGTGACCAAATTTGTGGATAATCCCATACCACATGGAAGAAATCTGCTGGGTCATACGCATACCTAGTGCACTTGGAGGACCGGTCAGGGTAAAACCTGTGCAGACGCACCAGAGAATAATACACTTGATGCAGAAATTTAAAATGAGTTACCCGAAAGCGATTTTTCAAGGACACATCGCACATTTGCATACAGATCATCTTCCATTGCCCCTCCGACAATACTCTACCCAGTGCGGATTCCCATTTTGCCCTAACACTACCTAGTCTTCTATAATCTAATGCCCCTCTAGATAGAGGAAGCCAGTTTCCTGGCAGATGGTGGACCGGTGACATAATGAAGTACAAGGGAGGTGGTAGGAATATTCGGATAATTGGGCAACCTCGACCTGATCACCTCCCTTAGTTGAAAATACATCATTGTCACCACTGTCCATTTCCCCCTGCCCTTTAGATCTTTCCAAGAGATGAACTTCCCCTCATGTATAAGATCCCCCAGCGTGTGAACCCCCAGTCTTTCAAAGTGAACCCAAAATATTTCCTGGTGAGTAATCAAGACCCCTCGTATTATATATATGGTGAATGCTGGGGATTGGAGAACCTCCTCACCCCGTTGTGCCGCAATTGCATCCAAGCCTTGCAGGTGGATTCCACCAGTTGGATCTCTGCTTTGTCCACCTTGAGCGGGCCCTCCCATAACAACCCCTTTAAATCATTCCGGTATGTAGTTGCCTTTTCAAGGCAGATATGCAGGAGTTCAGTGGATGGGGATCATCACCAGGTAGAATACTGAATCTGTGTGGCTAAGAAGTAGATATACAAATCTGGATATTCCAGACCCCCTTTCTCATAAGGTAGGGTTAAAGTATTGCATGCCTTTTGCCTGCCCAGACGAGACGGTTCGTCAGACTCTTAAGTCTGGCCCAAAAGCCGGTAGGGGGCCAGGTCGGTGCATTATTAAATATATAGATACCTTTCAGGAGGATCACCATCTTGGCCAATGATATTCGAATGGCCTGAGAGATGAGAAGGAGGATACATGCCTCAACTTTGTGTTCCAGATTCTCAAGCACTTTCGCATAATTTGCCCTGTATAAGTCAGTCGTTGATGGGGCAGTCGTAATTCGCAAGTATCATATTCAATGAGGGCACCATCTAAAAGCCTCCCCCATAGCCTCTTGTTGTACTCCCGGGGTTAGCGGGCGTACCTCTGATTTAGCCCAATTAATCCTCAAACCTGAAAGGTAACCGAACTGGCAGATCTCTTGTACCAGAGGTTGTACATTTAGCTGAGGGTGTTGTATGTATAATAGCATAACGTCTGCATAGAATGAGTTTATAGAGACACGTGAGTGAATTTGTATCCCCCTGTGGGCATGATATTCCCTGAGGCAGCAGTCCAGAAGCTCAATTGCAAGGGCAAAAAGAAAAGGGGACAAAGGGCAGCACTGCCTCCTGCCCCGTGTTGGGTCAATATAGTCCAACGTCATTCTGTTAGTGTACGCTGCCACCCTGGGTGCCGTATATAGGAGACAGACCCACTGGAGATAACACAGCCCAACTCCCAAGCACCATAGGACCTCGAACAGGAATGACCACTCCACTGAGTCAAATGCCTTCTCTGCACCCAGAGCGGCCACAGCAATCGGGACCTGGGGATTCAAGTTATGCAGGAGTGGGAACATACGCTGCAGATTATTCTCTGTGGACCTCCTAGGGATAAAGCCTGCCTGGTCCAGGAGGAGCAGCTCTGGCATGTAAGGTAGGAGTCAGCAAGTAACTTAGCCAGAATTTTATTGTCAGTATTAGTTAAGGACAGTTGTCTGTATGATGAACATTTTAGGGAATCTGTTGCGAAGGAGAGAGGATCTTCCTACCCTCATAGGCAATACCGAACAAGGACTAGATACTAATACAGCGCATTCAGGGAGCACAGGGCACACTCAAAGGGGTGCACGCATTCACCTTAGTGTATGCATTATAAGTTATATGATAGATGCGGGCATGAACGCCATCTTATCAAGTGACAGCCATCCTAGAAGTTAGGCCCAAGTGCGGTGAACAGTATTTTATGTGTTAATATTAGGTGTTAGTATTAGGTCCTTGCATGAGTGCGAACACCACACGCACCCTGTCCAGGTCTCAGAAATTCACAACCTCTTCCATTGTTCAGCAAGATGCAGGCCCTCGCGCCCTGGGAAGAATGCACCCTGCAAGGTCATGAGAAGAGAGCAGAGCTCCTGTTGGCAATACTATCCCACTGAACAGATAGCAAGGCCCTCCTACCCACAATGATCCCAACATGAGAAATATAGCTTTGCCATGCTTTCATCCCATGAACCCCACATGCCACAATACCTTCCCAGCCCAGACCACCAACCAGAAAACCTTTGCACCCCTCTATCGATCACTAAGATCAGAAGGCAATGCTATTGCACCTTCAGGAACGGGTCACGTGATTTGTGCTGCAAGGTGCAGGGTGATATCAGAATTATAGCTCAAAACTAAGGCGAATGGCCTTGTGAGTTGCTGATTGGTCTTTGCAGGAGTGAAGTTTGTGTGAGTTAGTGTGACGTCGGTTCTCCCCCAAGCCCATCCCTGTATCTGCCAGGTGCACTGTTACAATCGTAAGAATAACATTGTGTGTTAGAGTAGCTAATTAATTGTTAGGTCAGCTCACTGCAGATGACGAGCCCAGCAACACCCACGTGAACGAAGATGAACAGATGAAGACAGACCAATGGCCTGGCATCCCATATGGAGCAGGCCCTATATCTATTGGCCTCCGCAAATCTGTATTGTAGAATTGTACTGTATACAATGATGTCATTAGTAACGCCTTTTGCACTTATAATGTACTGCACATGCCAACGGACCTCAGAATGTTTCGTGGCAGCAGAGTTCTTTGCTGATGCATTCCTATTTTTGTAGAAATAAATACTTGTTATCCTTGAAAAGTGGCTGGGGCCTTTTTTCCTAGCGTGCTGTATTTTCTTGGGTGTGAGTATGCAGGGGCGTGCCTTCAGATCCTTCATTGGTTTCAATAATATTGTTACGAGGGCATTCCTGGTGGACTCATGCAGCACTCCGGAGTCTCTGGAAGATTTGTCCATATTACACAAGTGCAGGATGAGAAAATTGGCTAATTCTTACCATTAGGGAGGGAGAGGCTCACCCTTTGAATTTCCTCCTCAGAGGGAGGTACATGCAAACTCTCCCCCTGAGCGGGGACCAGCCACCCCAGTGCCACCCTGTCTAGGTATTGCAAAATGGAATCCCGTTCTGATGACATTCAGGAAGTATATAACTGTTTGTAGTAGTCAGGAAATACGTCATTGATCATCTCAAGGTCCCTGGTGGGCTCCCCATCCGAGTCGCAACAATACTCTCTAGTTGGTGTTCATGTTTGAGAGTCAGGCCAGCGTATGGCTGCAGTGGTCTCCCTATCCATATGCTGATGTTGCTATGGGATCCCCAATAAAGTGCTACTCTCTTTTCTTTCTGAGGTGGGCCCGGGTCTCCGCTGTGTCATGTGCTCCCTGTTGTACCTCCAAACCTTTGATTTCCTGCTCAAGTATGGACATTGATCTGTGCAGTGCCTTTAGGACCCCACACTCCCTGAATATACAGCACCCCCCGATGTACACTTTAAAAGCCACCCACACCACCCCATGGTCAGGTACTGAGCCCTTGTTAGCCTGAAAAAAGGTTTGTATATCTTGTGAAATATTTTCATGGAAGACAGAGTCCTCCAGTGCACAGATCCTGAAATGCCAGTGCGGTTGTCTAGTGGGTTGGGATGGGATGGAAAGAGAGACCCACACTGGGGAATGGTCAGAAAGAGTTTGGGGAAATATCTTAGCCACCACTTTATCGTGGACCAGTTCCAATGAAACTATAACATAGTCTATTCTGGAGGAGCTACCATGAACTTCCAAAGAGAAGGAGTATTCCCTAGCTGCGGGATGTAGCCATCTCCATGCATCGTGGAACCCATGATATTCAGCTAGTGCCTGCCACTTCAGAGCCATTTTGCGGAGCACATATTGAGTTGTAGAGAATCTATCAAGGTCTAGGGAGAGTGCAATATTAAAATCCCCTGCCCAAATGACCTCATAGTTTGGGAATTTATGAAAATTATTGGCACAGCACTGGAAAAAATCAGGACAATCCATGTTTGGGGCATACATGTTAACTATAAGGAACCGCTTCCCCGATACCTCCCCCGCCAGTAGGAGAAGACACCCCTCCTCATCCCTGATCTGCTTATGGAGTTTGAACGCTAATGATCTATGAATATATGTGGCCGCCCCACGTGAGTGAGAGGAAAAGGAGGAGCAGTATCTATGTACAATCCATCATGAAATGCTAGGAAACCTGTCCTCCCAGGTAAGGTGCGTTTCTTGTACACATAACATATTAACATGGTGGTTCTTAATATAACTAGCAATCAATCAAACTTTTTTTTGATTGGTGAACACTTACTTGTTCCAAGACATCAGCGAAATGTTATCCCCAGGCCTCGTGGCAACAGGCATCACTCCCACACTTTAACAGGTCAGTTATTCCCACCAGTATTCCAATAGTAGATGTCAGTACCCTGACATGTCCCTCCAGGGGATCGCGAAGCCTCAGCTCCCCAACAGAGTCCATACTGCCCATCTGTGCTGCCTCCCAACTCCCCCAGCACCCCAACATGCGCCCCCACCCACACCAGAAACACTAACATACTGGCTATACCCCTAGCCCCCCCGTTCAAACCCAAAGTACAACAGAACACAACACCTGCAGTGGCTGCAGAAATGAGCAGCTGTTGGTGGCCGCCCAGGGTCAGAGACGAGGAGCCCTCATCATTCATTTTCACCTTCCTGATACAGAAAAAACAAGACCAAGGAGGGTATGGAAGCCCGCCCAGAGGGGCCGCAAACTCCTGGGTATCGGGCATCCAACACAGCCTTCATATTCTATAACAGGCAGGCAATCATCATGGAGAGCAGCGCGGAGAGCCCCCCGGCTCAGGCAGCTCCAGCGAGAATTGCTCCACAGTCTTGGGAGATGGAAAAAAACACTGCTTTGCCTTCGTGCACAACCTGCAGTTTAGCCGGATACAGTATTGCATACTGGACCTTTTTCCTCCTCAGGATGTTCTTGACAGCTTGGAACTTCTTTCCTTGATCCTGTACTTACGGGCTGAAATCTGGAATCAACCGGATTGTTGCCAATCCCCAAGATAGCTCCCCTTTTTCTCTTGCAGCTCTGAGTAACACATCCCTGACCTGATAGTTAAATATTTCTGCAATGTTGGGCTCCACCAGCAACATGTTTGAGATCAGGGGGTTGACTATAACTTCCATAAACAACTTTCTGAAGAACTTCTCCATGTTATCAATAGAGGTAGAATCAGGCACCCCAAGGATTCAGATGTTGTTTCTTCTTTATCTACCTTCCAGGTCATTGTTCTTGGCCACAACTTTCTTAACTGTTTATTGGAAAAGTGCAATGTCCTGTTGTAACTGAGCCACTTTGTCTTCCCCATCACTAATCCTTTGTTCTGACTCTGTCATGCGGCCACATAGTTTGTCGATTTGTACAGCAGAAACATTGACTCTACAGGTAAGGGCATAGATTTTTGTACCAAGATTGTCTGTGCTGTTTTTGAGTGTCAACAATGTCTGATTAAGGGCCGAGACATCAATGTGGGAGGGACCTGGTTATGATGGTTGGAGAGGAGCCACCGGCTCGCGTCTTGCAAATTGATCCATCCTCGCCTGTTTTTTTGTGTTCACCATTTTATTGCGGCACTACAATGGGCCCAGTTGCCACAGACTCAGTGAACAGGATCCAGAGAGCACCCACAGTGGAAACCACAACCAATATACGAGAGCCAATGGGACCCTTGTCTGGGATTAGCAAGCCCCACACAGGCCATTTCCAACTATGGCCAAAGGCCAGGCCAGGGTTTAACTCGCCTCAACGTCAGATATTGCCATCAGGGTGGTGCGTTCCGACGTCCCCAACCACCACCCGTCTGCCGAGTTTGCTGGAAGGGGCACCCCAGTACCGCTCCCCACAGACGCAAAGAGAACTTGACTAAGAGGCAAGTTCCTGAGGGTACGCCACAGCAGACATCGCAACCAATATTCAAAAGCAACCGGGGCCTCTGCCGGGATCACCAATTAGGGCAAGAGACCAAGCCAGGGTTCAAAGCAGCTCCCCTCCAAAAATTGCAATCATTGTTATGCGGCCTGATGTCCTCAGCCACCAATTTTCCACCAAATCCACTGGGTGGGGTGCTATGCCACTACTCCCCCAGCTCTCTGATGACTATCCTGGTGCTACTCCAAAATAGTGAGGGGAGCTCCCACTACGCCCGGCTCTCTATGATTCCGCGAGCAGACTTAGCAATGTATTACTTTCAGCGGAGGCGTACCACAGTCGCGACAGCCCCTTCTCCAGCTAGATCACATTGACCCCATCCTATACAATGTCTCATATAATTTACCATACAGGCATGCTCATCTGCCAGTCCACTGTACAGTTCCAGCCCCAATAGGTCCAGCACAGGGGCAGAGCTGCTGTAAATTGCTGACTCTGATGCAGCTCTGCAAGTCACTAGGATCCACCAGTGACACTCATCTGAAATATGACCCGTTGAAAGTGGGCAAGGGCCTTTCTGGACAGAAAGACTGCACACAGCTGTGGAGGGAGCCAGTGTCAGCAGCAGACAACCTGTGCAGGGGGAAAGGTCCTCAGCAGCCATGGAGGCTCCACACAGCCCTGGAGAGAGGCAGCGCCAGAAGTAGGCCTCCACCACAGGGGTCTCATCAGGGCGGCGGACCGTAGGGTGAATGGCTCCATGAGTTGGACCCAGCTCCGTATCACAGCACAAGGTGCTTCTGTGTAAGCCCGCTGCATCTCTCAAACAATGTCTCACCTTCTCAGAGGCGGGGGGAGAGAACAGCGCTGCCTGACGAGGGTGGTCATCCTCCCCACAGACTCGGTCGCATGCGGGAAGCACAGCCCACGTTAGGGCGCCAACCTTTGCAGAGTAATTTCTTGGGCAGGCCAGGATGACCCCCCTCTTCACCGCTTGTCCCATCGATATTTTGCGCTGCCTCTGGGCCACCCCCAGGCATCTCAGCACACACCCTGTATGTTGTTCAGCAGCCGCCATCACAGCGACCCATGCCGCGCTGATCACTCAGGCAGACCAAGCCTTCTGGCCTCCTGAGTAGACCTGCTCATATGGGCGCACGGAGACTGGTACAGCAATGTCCGCTGCAGGACTATCCACTGATGCTGGCCCTTGACACAGTTGGAGTCGGTAGCTACAGGGAAGGAAGGATAATCGATAGGATTTATGAGCCCTCGTCAGAGCTCTTTCAGACTGTGGCCATTTTGCAGTCGCTCAACAGCGCCCCGCGTGAGTACTATATTTGACGCCTGCATGAGATTTTCCCGTAGGCATAAAACAAATGGATTCTTATGGAATCTGCCTCAGTTTAGCACTTGGTAAAAATCCAGGCAGATTCCTTAAAAATCCATTACTAAACGCCGCCTGAAAAGAATATTTACAGGCCGCATTTACTTTTCCATGACACGAGGAGAAAATAAAATAGTAAAAGTGAGTTTGCCTCGCTTTTACTCTTTCCTTCCTAGCTCTGCCTCGTTAACATACAGGGGACCCCAGAGCTTGTGTTTCTTTTTTAGGCTTGGATCAATGTTCACTACGTTGCACTTATGGAGGATTGTAAGAACGATGCAAAAGCCATTTAGCAATCAACTGAACTTGTTTTGTGAGTAACCCATGCAAACATAATCATTTGTCTTTTGTACAGTACGTACGTGTGTAGAGGTATACACCAATGAAGTTGCAGATTAAATACATTTCCTATACAATCATGCATGCATTACTGAATACAAGAGTAAAGATTAATTGGATGCATTTGTTTTCTAATAAAATGTAATGCATATACCAAAAACATGGTCTTATTGTAATGTGCAAAAAATAAAGAAATGCAAAATATGCATGTGCAAAAAATATATTCACTATTCAATTCGTGCACCCTATCAGCAGTTGTCTTTGAACAATATACAACAACAGTTGTTTTAAACAGTATATAACAACTATGAGCTGAAGAAATGTGGAATTCCTTTACACCACTATGGCAAAATTCAAGTGTTGGCGCTATACAAACTGGACGCACCCAGGGGTTACAAGTGTGGTGCAGGGGTAGCAGAGGAGCTGTGATGGGTAGTGGGTGCAAAGCATGGGAAGTGAAGATTGGGGAGAGAGATTGGATGGAGGGACACACATCCTATGAGTGTTGCTTGGTTTTCACCCACCCCTTGACCACTCATGGCTATGCTAGTCGCTATGGCCATTTCCGCCCACTACCTTAAGGTAGTGGCTTAATCACAGCTATAAACTTGATTCATGAGCAGTATGTGGGTCCTTCCATTCCACTAATGTGACACATGCCCACGTTGGTGGGATTGACAAAAGTAGAGGGTCCTCCAGGATTGTCTTTCTTGGGATTTGCTGTGTTCATGTTTTTTTTAACTGTATTTAAGAAGGTTTTACACATTGCTTTACTGCTCAACAGGTGCCCATATTAAGTGATTAGCTTCAAATAGGTCTAGTAAAATTAAGAGGTACGCTTCAAAGATCATAAGGTACTGTTCTGGAACTGTTAAAATGGCTGCGAAAAGTAGAGGAACTATTAACAGTAAAAGTAGGGGAAATCTGTTCCCGTTAGAAATAACTCACGTCAACCTCTGGATTTTAGGAAGAATGGACTTGGAAAAGGGGTCTCGAAGGTGCTGGGAGAAAGGGGCTCTGCATGTTGTTGGCAGAGAGATCACTAGATGGATATTGGAGAAAAGAGGACTTTGAGAAAGAGGGGCTTTGATGGAGAGGGGCAGGGAGAGGATGGTTCTGGACAGAGTGGTGGTGCTCAAAGGAGCTGTGAGCGGAAGGGACTATGAGAGGTGCTCGGAGAGAGGGGGGTCTGAGGAGTGCTGGGAGAGGAGGATTCAGAGCAAGAGTTACTCAAAAATGTTTTGGAAAATGTTGCTGGGAGATTGTCTTGAGGAAACAGGACTGTGAGATGGGGTTAGAAGAGCAGGTGCCTCCGAAAAGATCGGGGTGGCTCTGAGAGTGGCTTTCGTTGAGGCAGCCCAGGGTGAGAGGGTGGTACTGCGGACAACAGCATCACTAAAAGAGCCTCGAAGGGAAGGGCTCGGGTAGAAATGGGCTGTGGGAGGTGTTGGGAAAGGGGGATTCGGGGAGCAGGGTCATGAGAGGACCTCTATGAGAGGTTGGCAGATAATCTGCTTTGGGGCAATGCAGCTGGGGAGAGTAAGGGAGGCACTGGGCAGATTCTGTGGACTGGATCTGTGGAGAATGGCTCTGGTGACCATTGTTGCAGCTCCACAAGAGATGCAAACTCAACATTATTGTTATTAGGAATACTTTACAATGGAATATGTCAATTATGTACTCGCTAGGTATAATGGAATCTCAGAGCAATTCTTAGTCCAGCAATGGTGTTCTAACTGAGCATAGTGAATTCTGATGATGCTGTGCTAAATAGGCATAATGAAAAATGCTAGTGATGTGGACATCAGGCACTATGGGGAATGGAAGTAGTGTGTAAGCTGAACATAATAAAAATTGGCTATGATGTGCTACCTGGAAATCGTGAACAGGGATGTCATTTAGGGGTCAGCAGGGGTTGCAACAGCAACCCCTGAGGTCTCTGTGCTACCCATGTGGTCTCCCTTGCTAACCCTAAACAAAACATTTTTACAAGTATTTTTCTTTTTTTTTTAACTGGAAGCTCCTCTACTGTGGCCAGCACCATGTGGCTCTTTGTTTCTGGGGTGGCTGGATTTATTGTTCAGGCCTCTTATAAAACAAACAAGGGGTGCCACAAGTGTAACACTTTGAGCAGTGACCCTAAATAAGAAAGAATAGGAATAACAAATACTTTGTCTTTCTGGAATTCTGTACAATAATTCAAAGACTCATTCAAGTTGTATTTCAGGCACACTTCAGGGGTTGAGCCACTGATTTGTTCTGTTCTTAAACACCTCAAATTCACTATGCAGACAAAAACTTCCGAAAAGCATTTAGAATAGAATAAGCATCCATTTTGGACTATGTATTTTGTTTTTCTCAAGTTGCAGTTATAGCATGTTTTTTCCTGCCCTTGTCTCTGTTATGATCATCACAAGACATTCCATCTCGTTGTCCTTGGCCACTTGTCAAAATCCTTGTGCCTAAAAGTGCCCTTCATTTCATTGTGTCACAATTAATGCTTTGTTGTAATGTGTCTATCTTTCCCATCTCCCTGGCATGCTGTTCTGGATGTTTGTTTTCATGTCTGAGGTAACGAGTGGCTAGAGTACGGGATGCCGTGTGAGTGTGCTGCTTTCACTGCGGTACTCTAAATTCCTTAATACACTGTTGTGAACGCTTGCAATGGTATGTATTTCGCCAACCTCTAAAGCCTGAAAAGTGACATTTGGCCAACCTTTCACCAGATCTGCAGATGTACTGACCTGCTGTTAAATCTCAGTTACCGGTGTAATGTTATGTGCTACAGAGAGTAATTTGCTTTTTGACTTTGAGAACTTTTAGACATGTAATTACTAATTTTACAATAGCTAGTGAGATAGCTCTGGCTGGTAAGATAGTTCAGTGGGATGAGCACTCGCTGCTGCGATGTGTGTGTGATCTGCAGGTTAGAACCCTGACAAGGCCAACTCAGACTTTCATCCTTCTGAGGTCGATAAATGAGTACCAACACACGTTGGGTGATATTGTATGTATATTTGTTCTATATGAAGCGCTTAAGCTTAAGTGCTATATAATAACACGTCATTATCATTGGGCCTTCACGGTAATCTGATAATATGGGTCTATACAAACTGATATTAAGGTCATCGGAGGTCAAGGGTTGTGTGATGTCACTACCGCTACCCCTGGCATTTTGGTGAAATTATGTCGTTGATCGTGAATGCTGATAATACTGTTGGAAACTAGAAATAATATGTTTACTGTGTTCTGACCAATGTTGCAGGCCCGATTTCATTAAAAAAAGCAAATTTTGCTACTAAGTTAAATTCAAAACATTCTTGGGGGAGAACTATTAATCCTGTCAGTAAGGTGGTCTGCAAATCGCATCGATTAGTTAGTGGTCCAGTGATCGGCAAAATGTATCCTTAGCCTCTTATTTTCCCAAACATTCCTTCAGGAGATTTCACAAACCCCACAGTGTAGTGGGCGGGCCAGGTTTTGGCCGCTTGCCACTATCAATCCAATCAATCAATATAAGTTTATTTTGAATATTCAATTCATAACACTATACAATCAATAACATCACAACAGTACATAATTCATCAAATAGAGTTGCATGTAAATAATTTTCCTAATTAGCTTAACCTATATCAAAAAACGTTCCAACATTCCATATATCCCTTGGGTCTTGAGCTTGCAGAAAAACACAAATATGCAGCACTACATTGGCTAAAATTCAATAATCTTAGAAGAGGTAACAGAAAGCATTTAAGATTTATATCATAAAAGGGGCAGAAAACCAATATATGCATATTGGATTCTATGGAGATGATAGCACATGTCATGTTATATGGCATTTGTATAGCACCCAATGCCATTGGTATGGTCTCAAAGTGCTGTGGGTGAAGACCCTTGGAGGACCGAAATCTGAGATATGAGAATTGAGGAGAGGATTTAGAATGTGTGTGTGCATTTTTGCCGGTACAACGGTAGGTATGGGTGGCTTAGTCCCTGCCAGTGACCCATGGAGATCTGGCTAGTGGCTAAGTGCTGTGATAGGCTGTCAGGAGAGTATGCAAGTCAATGAGACTGATTGTGGGCCCAGCTGGACCGAATATTTTCTGTGTGACTCAGCTGCATTCTAGTGGCATAGGTGATGTGCGTAATGAGGTTGAGTAGTGAATTATTGCAGGTGCATGCAGGTGGGTGGCGTGCCCTTGGAGGGATATGGCTATGTTACAATGAGATGGAGTTTAATATGTACCAGAGAGTAATTGCTGATATCTAGTTGCAATAAGGGTGTGCGGATCGTATCATACAGATTGATTGGAATCCTTTCTGTGCATGCTGGGTGTCATCTTGTTGTCTCTTCAAGTGACTCATCGATGCCCCCACCTATCTGTCTGGGGGCAATAGTTCACCCAGCAGGTGGACTAGGCCAGTCAAGATACTGAAGGAAAGAGCCAGGTCTTGCGTGCCTTCCTGAAGGCAAGGTGATCCTCTCTGCAGCGGATGCTAAACAGGATCGAGTTCCAGATGGTGGGAGCTTGGATGGAGAAAGAGGACCCCTTATCATGGTTGATTTAGCAACTGGGATGACAGGGCGGTGAGTTCTGCCTGATTTCAGGTTTCTGGTGGGCCTGTAGGGTGTGAGATTGTGTTGTAGAGATTGTGGCCTGTGTTGTGCAGAGCACAGTGGGTGGTGAACATTGCCTTGAAGGTGGATTGTCGCCCGATCAGCAGCCAGTGAAGGACACGGAGAGCAGTTGTAATTTGTTCTCTGGGGCTTAGGGCAAGAAGCCTTGCTGCAGTGCTGCAGTGCTTTCAAACCATTAAATTATGATGCATGGGGCGCCCAGTTAAAAAGAGTTGGTGTAGTCTAGGTGAGAGAGGATGATGGCTGTGATCACAGCGACACTGTGTGGGAAGGTCAGGTTGGGGTGAGGTAGGTGAAGATGCATCGGAGAATGAGTAGGTGCAGATAGCAGGATTTTGACACAGAGTTGATGTGATGTGATAGTGTCAGATCTGAGTCCATGGTTGTGATGCTGGAAATGCATCTGAGGGACAGGGCCTCTGAATCCTTGTCCTATTACTGTTTTTACCGTGTGTTCTGTTATGTTTTCTGCCCCGGAGTCCATGTGGGACTCCTGGCAGTGCAGCTCTCTCTTTTGGTTTGGTGAACAGACCCATGGGATACCCTTATGGCACCCATGGGTAGGGGTACAACCCTGTGCCCCTAGTGTATGTTTTTGGGCACCTGTGGGTGGCCCCAGAGCAGGGTATGGGCTGGTGGCAGCTCCGTGCTGAATTTGACAGGTGCTCCGGGTGTCCTCCATTTTGGGATACCCCGGCCCTGCCATTGGGATCTGTTGATTCCTGATAGGAAACAAGATGGCCCCTGTGGCCTCTTGCTTTCTATGGCCTGTTATCTTGTTTTCCCAAAGTCCTGGGAAGCCCTGTCTCTGTCCCTTCCCCCTGACTGGCTGTTGGGTGGAAGTTCCATGTATGGTATTGTTGTGAAGGCCCAGCTAGACTGGCTGGAGCCTTCTCAGTGACTGTATGTTGTGGGTACCTCCTGCGGGTGGGACCTGGGTGAATGGAGTGTGTGACCAATATACACTCCTTGTTGTGGTTGTCTGGTTTCTGGCATGAGAGACAAAGACTGAGACAGCCCTGCCCGAAACTGGCCTGAATGCAGTGTGTAGTGTTGAATGGCTGGGTACTTGTCCCAATCCACATTCCCTGTTGTGAGTGTCTGGAAGGGAGGGGTGTGGCCTGAATGCACTGTGTGCCTGATTGGCTGACTGACTGCATGAATGCCCTGCAGTATGATTGGCTGCTGAGGGTGTGCCAGCAGCGTGGATGAGAGAGAGGATAGTATATCTGGGGACCTCTCACCACTGGAAAAGTGTTCAGAAGGAACCATTGGCTCAGAAGCGACCATTGTGTTCAGAAGGGACCTTTGGTTGAGAAGCGACCATTGTGCTCCTAAAGCAGCCAGGGAGCTGAGTCTCCACTCTACGAGTAACTGGAACTGCTGATCCTCGACGTCCAGCTGGAAGAAGAAGACTTGCTGTGGCATTTGCTTCGACCGATCTGAAGGCTGACGAGATCGTCAAGGGCTGACCCGAGAGAGGACCTGGTAAGGCGCCCTCTTCCCGTGCTCCGAGGGACCATCGAGCACCGCTCCATCTTCGTCGAAGCGCCCTGGAAGACAGACCCTCGAAAGGCTGTCGACCCGAGACGGGACCGCTGAGGAGATCGAAGTGAAGCACCCGGACATCAACGCCGTCGAAGTCCATTGCCGTCGACCAGGGTTCGCAGGTTTGTGTAACCGCTGGAGGCCCGTCGAAGTTGTGTTGCCCAGCCGTGGGAACCACTTGACGCCGTGCCGCCGACGACTGGAGCCTTCCGCTCCTTTGCCTAAGAACATTCAATCGAAGGACTCTCTCGACCGCATCGCCGACCGCTTATCCTGCCGGAGAAAGTTGAGGACGACCAACGCGCCGAGTAGAAACCTGCCGGTGGGTTTCCCGCCACCCGACGACCTCAAAGACTCGGACGACTCGACGCCCTTGCTGGGCCTCCGTCTCTACAATCTTTGCGGTCCAGAACTATTGTCATCGAGGTGCCCCGCACACCTCCGCCTTGCAGGACGCCGACGCTCCGACGCCGACGCGCACCGCTCGGACGAAGCTGCCGCCTCATCGACATCGTTCTACCTCGTTTGTCAACGGACGTTCGACGCCCCGTGCCTCCCGCTTGAAAGGGAAGGCATTCAAGAAGGGCCGTCGATTCCCCGTCGCCGAACAGCGAGTTCCTCGACGTTTGTTGACGTCTCTCCAGGAGCTCGACTCCACCAGGTACATTGGGGGGGTAAAAACATTTTACGAGAGAATAAGAGTTGCAGAGCAATATATGGACTGGGCTTGTGCTATATCTTTATTTACAGGTTGCCCAGGTGGGGGGATCTTCACACAGAACTGTGTCCAGTGGTAGGGGCCAGTATTCTGCCTATTGCTCAACCCTCTTATTTTCTCTCCTCTCTCTATTGCTGGTTTCACTCTATTGGTCTGTGTGACATTGTACAGTATTGTTAATGCACTGTAATGAGATCTAGGGTGGTACCACTTTTAGGATTGTAAATATTTGCCATTGTAGATTTTGCCGGAGTACAAAGTGAGTTATTATGATAAATGTACATAACCTTAAATATTGATTATATAAAGACTGTGTTCTAACCAATACAGAGTGTGGATATTCCTTTGTGGGGGCTTGGGGTATACACTGTACTTAAGAACCAGCCTGCATCACCTCCTGAGAAGCTAGGCCTTGATTGCTCGACCATTGCTACCGAATAGAGAATCTTGGCTGGGGTCTCCTGTGCCTCTCCTCCACCATATAGGGAGCGGAAGTACAGACACCCCCCACCGGTCGTTGAGGCCCGTCTCTCACACTGGTGGCAGCGGTGGGATGCTTATGGTTTTAAGAATCAGTGTATAACCGTGCCACTTACAAAGGATATTTGCCCTTTATTAAATTAAGGTTTAGTTGTGTACAAGGTAACTGCATTACAAACAATGGAGTCTATTGCGAATGGCAAATTGACTCGGATGAGCTTGGAGGCTCTCCAGAGTGCTTGTGAAGCTAGGGAGTTAGACTTTGTGGATAAGTCTAGGGCGGAGCTGATAGCTGCCCTGGTGGACTACCAGACTGATAGTGAAACTCTTGATGAGGGGGGGAATGCAACCAATGAGGACTCTGCCCCTGGGGTTTCAGCTGAATCTGTTTCTGGGAATGCCGCCATTCCTGCTGCCTCTGTTCCAAACTCCAGCAATTCCTTAGAGCTTGAGTTATTAAGGATGAAACTGGCCTTTGAATACCGCAAGTTGGAAATAGATGCTGAGCTTAAGAAAGAGGAGTTGGCTCAACAAGTGGAGCTCAAAAATAAGGACCTTGAACTCAAGAGCCAGGACACTGAATGTCAGAGGATCCAGCTAGAGAAAGCTAGAGTGGAGACTTCAGCTAGAACCAGTGAGAGTGTCAGGTCCCCAGCCACCAAGTTTATGAAGGATTTGGTTGGTGTATTTGTGGAGGGTTCGGATATCCTCCAATGGATTGAAGCGTTTGAAATGGCTTGTGAGATTCATGATGTGGATAAAAGAGATTGGGCGAAGTGTTTGTTAAGCAGAGTGCCTCAAACCGGGTATGACTGTATTCTGAAGCTGAGTGTGGAAGAAAGGGGTCAGTACGAGTGTATGAAGTCTGCTTTGATTGCCAAGTTCGGCAAGACACCTACCCAATACCTTAAAAGGTTCAGGGATTTTAAGAAAAAGAAGAATATGTCTTGGGTTGACTGGGTGAGTGTGGCGCACATGAACATGATGGGGTGGATCGATGGATACAAGGTTAAGACTTTTGTTGAATTGTCCCACCTCTTGTTTTTTGAGCATTTTTCTGAAGCCTGTTCACCAGAGCTGTGTCAGTATGTGGCTGACCAGAACATTTTGGACCCCTTTAAGCTGGCTAGGTTGGCTGACAAGTGGGTCTCCCACCGGGTGTCTCCTAAGGACTCCAGTGGGAAGGACAAAGAGAAGGGGGCCTCTCAGAAAGCTGAGGAGCCCCCCAAGCAATCACAGTCGGGTAAACCAAAACCTTCCTCTCCTAAGACCCAAAAATATAGTGGGGATAAGTCATCTGGGGGTGGGAATAAGAGTAGTGGTCCACCTGCTGCAAAGCAGGCTCTCAGTGGTTCCAGTACCGTACCCCGCACTCCTGGCGCTTGTTGGGACTGTGGGGCTCTGGATCACAAAAGGGGTGACCCCAAGTGTAAAGGTAAGGCACTTGGAGTACAGGCTGTCAGCCTGACCTACCCTTACCCCGTGTCTGAGGTGGAGGCCACGGTCCTCCCCTCCTCTGCCGGGATCACATTTGCTGCTCCGGTAGAGATTTCCTTAGTGTCCCTTGGGGCCTGGGACCAGTATGCGGAAGTACTGGCGACTATCCCACAGAACACCCGTAGGTTTTTGAGAAGTGTCCTCTTGAATGGCCAGCCTTCTACTGGTTTGAGAGACACTGGGGCAAGCATGACAGTGGTGGACAGGACCCTGCTCAGGCCAGAGGACTATGAAGGTGCTCCTCTGCAAACCACCAGGTTAGCTGGTGGGCCTCCCAAATTATCACCTGTAGCCTTAGTCACACTCATGATTGGAGACAAGACAGCGAAGCTTCCTGTCCTGGTTCAGGACAATGTCCCTGCTAACATTTTGTTAGGGAATTATCTAGTAGAGTTGGGGTTGATCTCGGATGGTCTTCCCATGACTGCTGCTGCAGTCACTAGGTCACAGGCGACACCGGGTCTGGCTGTGGGTCAGGTACCCGTGCCAAAGGCGAGGCCTAAGGCAAGAAGAAGGAAGACCAAGAAGGCCACCTCCGTGGAGGGAGCACCTTCTCTTCCTGCTGTTCCGACAGCACCCCTTGGGATCCATGCTCCGGACGGGCTGGGTCCAGTGGAAAACCCAAACTCAACTCCTTTGGGAGAAGAGGCAGAAGACTCTCCTGTGGGAGAGGTTCTCAACCCGGAGGATCACCCCGACCTTCAATGCTTGTTAGCTGAAGGGGGACCCTCCCGGGCGGACTTCTGTAAGGGACAGAGAGAGTGCCACTCTCTCGAGGGACTGAGGAAACAGGCCCTGGCCCAGGCACAAGGAGAGGTGCCTAGGAATTTCCGGATTTATTTGGAGGGTGAGCTCCTTGTTAGTGAGCCCACTAAGCCTGAACCTGGTGCCCGCAAGAGGTTGGTGGTACCCCAGGTTTACAGGCCCTTCCTACTGCAGTTGGCGCATGAGGTGCCCTTGGCTGGTCATCTTGGGACCAAGAAGACTAAGCAGAGGCTCTCTGCCCATTTCTACTGGCCACGGATGGGAGTAGAAGTGGAGTCCCACTGCAGGACCTGCCCAACTTGTCAGTTGTCTGGCAAGACTGGAGGCAGTGTCATTGCCCCACTGCAGCCGTTGCCAGTGGTTGGCACACCATCTGAGAGGGTGGGCATCGACATCGTCGGTCCCCTTGACCCTCCCTCATGTCTCTTGCTAGCTTCCGGGCAAGAAGAGGATGAGAGTGAGCCCCTTCCTGATTTGCTGCATAGCAACCCTCAGGATGGCTCAGTGGAGGGAGTACATCTCTCTCCAGATTTGACAACAGAGCAACAGAGGGCCTGTAGGGCTTTGCTCCAACAGTACGCCTCTCTGTTTTCACTGAAGCCAGGCCTTACACCGTGGTGTAAGCACGAAATTGACACTGGTGACAGTGTGCCTGTCAAAAGCAGGTGCTACCGTATGTCAGATACCGTCAAGAACCACATCCAGGCTGAGGTCGCCAAGATGTTGGATCTGGGTGTTATTGAACCCTCAACCAGTCCCTGGTCCAGTCCAGTGGTCCTTGTCCCCAAGGCAAGTTCCCAGGCGGGTACCAAGGATTGGAGGTTCTGTGTGGACTACCGAGGAGTCAATGCCGTCACCAAAACTGACGTGCACCCATTGCCCCGGGCTGATGAGCTCGTGGACACCATCGGTGCTGCCAAGTTTGTGAGCACCTTTGACCTTACTTCAGGCTATTGGCAAATAGCTCTGACGGACCATGCCAAGGAAAAGACAGCCTTCTCAACACCTGAGGGACTCTACCAGTTTAGGGTCATGCCTTTTGGGTTGAAGAATGCCCCTGCCACCTTCCAGAGATTGGTCAACCATGCGCTCAGTGGGCTGGAAGCCTTTTGTGTGGCTTACTTAGACGACATTGCCGTCTACAGTTCCACCTGGGAAGAGCATTTGACACATCTGGATAGGATGTTGCAGGCCTTGAAAAGGGCTAACCTCACTATCAAGGCCACCAAGTGCCAGATAGCTCAGGGGAAAGTTACCTATCTTGGTCATGAGGTAGGAGGGGGTCAAATCCAACCTCTCTCCAGTAAAGTACAAGATGTACAGAACTGGGAGACTCCCACTACTCAAACCAAGGTGAGAGCCTTTTTGGGCCTCACTGGGTACTATCGCAATTTCATGGCAGACTATGGGACCATAGCTGCCCCCCTGACAGCTCTAACGTCACCCAAGCAGCCTAAGAAGGTTAATTGGACCGAAGACTGTCAGAGGGCCTTTGATGGCTTGAAAGAAAGTCTGTGTAGGGCACCCGTGTTGAGTGCGCCTGACTACAGCCGACCCTTTATCGTCCAGACGGATGCCTGCGACACCGGAATTGGAGCTGTCTGGTCCCAGTTAGATGACAAAGGGAGAGAACACCCTATCATATTCATCAGTAGACAACTCAAGGGTAGAGAACTTAGGTGG
This sequence comes from Ambystoma mexicanum, assembly GCF_040938575.1. Classification (NCBI taxonomy): domain Eukaryota; kingdom Metazoa; phylum Chordata; class Amphibia; order Caudata; family Ambystomatidae; genus Ambystoma; species Ambystoma mexicanum. The sequence goes on along the minus strand of NC_090934.1, from coordinate 392,844,686 downwards.
GCTACTGTTGAAAAGGAGTGTTTTAGTATAGTTTTAGGCCCTACCTTACGGGGTCTACCTTCAAGGTCCAAACCGATCATAAGCCCCTGAAGTGGCTTATGCAGATGAAGGGTGAGAACCCGAAATTGCTCAGGTGGTCCATTAGCCTGCAAGGGCTAGACTTCACCATAGAGCACAGACCAGGGAAGAGTCACGATAATGCAGATGGCCTTTCCAGAAGGTATGTTGACCGTCTGGATGAGGGTGTCTATCCCGTGGGAGATTAGACACCCTCCTCCTCAGTCTGGGGGGGGCGACTGTGATGCTGGAAATGCATCTGAGGGACAGGGCCTCTGAATCCTTGTCCTATTACTGTTTTTACCGTGTGTTCTGTTATGTTTTCTGCCCCGGAGTCCATGTGGGACTCCTGGCAGTGCAGCTCTCTCTTTTGGTTTGGTGAACAGACCCATGGGATACCCTTATGGCACCCATGGGTAGGGGTACAACCCTGTGCCCCTAGTGTATGTTTTTGGGCACCTGTGGGTGGCCCCAGAGCAGGGTATGGGCTGGTGGCAGCTCCGTGCTGAATTTGACAGGTGCTCCGGGTGTCCTCCATTTTGGGATACCCCAGCCCTGCCATTGGGATCTGTTGATTCCTGATAGGAAACAAGATGGCCCCTGTGGCCTCTTGCTTTCTATGGCCTGTTATCTTGTTTTCCCAAAGTCCTGGGAAGCCCTGTCTCTGTCCCTTCCCCCTGACTGGCTGTTGGGTGGAAGTTCCATGTATGGTATTGTTGTGAAGGCCCAGCTAGACTGGCTGGAGCCTTCTCAGTGACTGTATGTTGTGGGTACCTCCTGTGGGTGGGACCTGGGTGAATGGAGTGTGTGACCAATATACACTCCTTGTTGTGGTTGTCTGGTTTCTGGCATGAGAGACAAAGACTGAGACAGCCCTGCCCGAAACTGGCCTGAATGCAGTGTGTAGTGTTGAATGGCTGGGTACTTGTCCCAATCCACATTCCCTGTTGTGAGTGTCTGGAAGGGAGGGGTGTGGCCTGAATGCACTGTGTGCCTGATTGGCTGACTGACTGCATGAATGCCCTGCAGTATGATTGGCTGCTGAGGGTGTGCCAGCAGCGTGGATGAGAGAGAGGATAGTATATCTGGGGACCTCTCACCACTGGAAAAGTGTTCAGAAGGAACCATTGGCTCAGAAGCGACCATTGTGTTCAGAAGGGACCTTTGGTTGAGAAGCGACCATTATGCTCCTAAAGCAGCCAGGGAGCTGAGTCTCCACTCTACGAGTAACTGGAATTGCTGATCCTCGACGTCCAGCTGGAAGAAGAAGACTTGCTGTGGCATTTGCTTCGACCGATCTGAAGGCTGGCGAGATCGTCAAGGGCTGACCCGAGAGAGGACCTGGTAAGGCGCCCTCTTCCCGTGCTCCGAGGGACCATCGAGCACCGCTCCATCTTCGCCGAAGCGCCCTGGAAGACAGACCCTCGAAAGGCTGTCGACCCGAGACGGGACCGCTGAGGAGATCGAAGTGAAGCACCCGGACATCGACGCCGTCGAAGTCCATTGCCGTCGACCAGGGTTCGCAGGTTTGTGTAACCGCTGGAGGCCCGTCGAAGTTGTGTTGCCCAGCCGTGGGAACCACTTGACGCCGTGCCGCCGACGACTGGAGCCGTCCGCTCCTTTGCCTAAGAACATTCAATCGAAGGACTCTCTCGACCGCATCGCCGACCGCTTATCCTGCCGGAGAAAGTCGAGGACGACCAACGCGCCGAGGAGAAACCTGCCGGTGGGTTTCCCGCCACCCGACGACCTCAAAGACTCGGACGACTCGACGCCCTTGCTGGGCCTCCGTCTCTACAATCTTTGCGGTCCAGAACTATTGTCATCGAGGTGCCCCGCACACGTCCGCCTTGCAGGACGCCGACGCTCCAACGCCGACGAGCACCGCTCGGATGAAGCTGCCGCCTCATCGACATCGTTCTACCTCATTTGTCGACGGACGTTCGACGCCCCGTGCCTCCCGCTTGAAAGGGAAGGCATTCAAGAAGGGCCGTCGATTCCCCGTCGCCGAACAGCGAGTTCCTCGACGTTTGTCGACGTCTCTCCAGGAGCTCGACTCCACCAGGTACATTGGGGGGGTAAAAACATTTTAGGAGAGAATAAGAGTTGCAGAGCAATATATGGACTGGGCTTGTGCTATATCTTTATTTACAGGTTGCCCAGGTGGGGGGATCTTCACACAGAACTGTGTCCAGTGGTAGGGGCCAGTATTCTGCCTATTGCTTAACCCTCTTATTTTCTCTCCTCTCTCTATTGCTGGTTTCACTCTATTGGTCTGTGTGACATTGTACAGTATTGTTAATGCACTGTAATGAGATCTAGGGTGGTACCACTTTTAGGATTGTAAATATTTGCCATTGTAGATTTTGCCGGAGTACAAAGTGAGTTATTATGATAAATGTACATAACCTTAAATATTGATTATATAAAGACTGTGTTCTAACCAATACAGAGTGTGGATATTCCTTTGTGGGGGCTTGGGGTATACATTGTACTTAAGAACCAGCCTGCATCACCTCCTGAGAAGCTAGGCCTTGATTGCTCGACCATTGCTACCGAATAGAGAATCTTGGCTGGGGTCTCCTGTGCCTCTCCTCCACCATATAGGGAGCGGAAGTACAGACACCCCCCACCGGTCTTTGAGGCCCGTCTCTCACAATGGTCCATCCAAGGTTCTTTACTGTGATAAAGGTATAGGGGGGTGGGAGGGCCTTGAGGGGGCAGCTAAGGGGTAGGTTAGGGGAAGAGGGCAGTCTTAATTCAGATTTATAATAAAAAATAATGGAAGAAACAGTGATGAGCAACATTGTGTTAAAAATTGATGACATCCTTCTTGAAACGGAAGCCACCTGGCTCCCCATTTTTAGCTTAACCTCATGCATATTCAAATGAGGTGTTCCACAAGGCTCATTCCTCTCTCCACTACTCTTCAACATCTACATGGCTCCACATGAAACTCAAACAATTTGGGCTTACACAAGACTATTACACAGCTGACTCAAATAATCTATAAAATTGCCACAAGCAAGAACATAGACCAAACCCTAATCAATTGCCTCTCACACATTAATGCATTGATGAGCAACACCCACCTTAAACTCAAGCAGGATAAAAGTGAAATGATGCCCAACAGCCCATCTATCCAACGGTTTTGTTGTAAAAAAATGTTGAATAATTATTTTGATGGGTGTCAATATAGCCCTTGCCGGGTCAATATATGATTGTTTGACATTTTGTTGATGTGTATGTATAATTGGTGATAATCATTTCATGTAACACAGCCCTGAAGAAGACCATTCTGAATATGGTCGAAACACGTGTTGGCTGTTTTTGCTTTTGCTTGAATAACAATCCAATTCGTCACAGGGACTAAAATACATTGTGCCTTTTTTATCCTCTTTGATAATGGCCTATGGCTTGCTGATTTGCTCGTCATATTTCACACTTATGTTTTTCTGCTTTTCTGAAGGTCGTGTGCGTATTCCCTTATGTTGGGTGTTTTGAGTTTCTCTGATATTTTAGAAAATGATGATCCATCGTATTTCATTTTCTTATAATGTTTTGATTCGTGGTGTATGGAGACCTTAGGGTTCTGTTTGGTCTGAATATGGAGATTTTTCCTTGCAGGAATGTTGCTCCTTGGCCTTCAATTGCTCTGTGAACGGAACAATGTTGAGTTTTTTTAAATAGATACATTTCTTGACTGGTGGCTAGTATGATCATCTTAGTGCTGACGTGATGCGTTCCTGCTAAATTATGGATTTAATGTTATTATCTGTTAAGTCAGGGGTGCTTGCCAAGGTATATACTGTTGGCATAGTCTTAACATGACAAAAGAGATAATGGTGAGTGTTCTGTTTAGGAAAGTGAGAAAGGCTAACATCAGTCTGATAGATTGTAGATGGAAGAAGCATTTCTTTACTACTGCATTAAGTTGAGGTTCTAGTGATGTCTCATTGTCAAGCAGGATTCAGACATTTTTAACCTCTGCAGACTTCTGGTCTGATTTCTTAATTTCCAGAAACGAACTATACCGTTGCACCACAATCCACAATATATAACTGCCTTTATTATTCCAAGAGGTGGAACCTGATTAAGATGTATACAATTTTATTTCTGCTCTGCATGAGTACAAAGATGAGTAGGGGATAAAATGCCCACTCAGCCCTCACGCTTCTGCAAGCCAAGAACCAACACAATCGTAAATGTAAAACAGGCACAGTTAAGAGATATACCTCCTTTGTACTTTGTGGTTGAGGGAAGGCTCTGGCTCGTAAGAGGGATGTGAATGGGATTCAGTAGCAACCCAAACAGTCAAGCATAACAGTTTAAAACAAAGAGAATGTCTAATCAAGTTTCTAGAAAAATAGATATACTTCAATTAAAAAAATAATCTGTTGAATAAATAGAAAAAAAGTAGACGAAACCCAGCCCTCTGGAACGAAGAAAGAATAAGCAAAAATGGCACAAAGCAGCACTCAGTAATGCATCTGAGGTGTAAGACAAGTAAAAACAACAATATTCTTTAAAGAGGATAATGTTCTTGGATGGAAAACGGGAATTGGTGACCTAACCAATCTCTAGGGCCCAGACTTGTACCAAAGGGGCAGTGAATAGTCAGTAGTAACTGTTTGCAGTTCTTGGAGTTTCAACTGGGTCAAACCCAGCTTTGAGCAATGATGCGAGCGGATTGAGCTCAGCTCGGCTAAATTGGATCAAGCGTTTTTACGAGCAGTAAGCAGGCATCGATCAGGCTCAAATTCGGTAGCCCTGCACAGTTCGGATGCAGCATTACGCAAAGCAGGTGGTGGTGCTCACCAGGCACTGTTTTATGTAGAGCCAGCTGAAGCTGAGTTATCACTGCTGGCAAGAGTCAACATTTGATGCTCCAGCAGTTCAAGTCAGCGAACAGCAATGATTTGAATCGGTTATGCTTTTCTTTCAGTATGCAGTTCAACCAAACGGCAGTTCAAAGGTGAGTCTGGTCAAGTCGTGGTGTAACCCCTGGTTTGAGTCGGCAAGTGACTGCAACAGTTCAAGTCAGGGCCCAGTGACCAGTGGTTGATTGAATCAGTCACATTATTGGCCCAAATAGATATCCATAAGCGAGTGAGGGCACGCTGTAATTTGAAAGGGATTGGAGTGCAATTGGTTTCTAAATATAATAACTCTTATGCAGTAGCAGAAGAAAACCCCTGATAGCAATTTCGAAAACTTCCTTTCATTTAGTGCTAATAGGTCCACATTGTTAATAGCCCAAACACCAGCACCACATGCAGCAATCCCAATCGATTTTGCTTCAGACTTTTAATGCTGGGGTTATAGCTGTGCCACAAGATGGGAAAAGCATAGAATACCCAGCTTGCATTGTTTTATTCAGCCTACTACATACTCAACCTGCAATTTACAAGTCTTTAAAATAAGATACTATGGATAAGGGTATTGAATCAATATAAACACTTGGAATTCTTTTTAAGCTTTTCCTATGATATGATATGGGGCCTCATTACACGTAGTGTGGTAAGGGTTTACCGGTACCGGTAAGGGCACCGGTACCGGTAAACCCTTACCGCCTTACTACGAGGTCCCTTTGCGGGTTGGTACTTTAATGCCTACTTTTTAGCAGGCGTTAAAAACTAACCCGCAAAGGGACCAGGGTGCTAATTACGGTACCGCAATTTGCGGTACCATAATTAGCACCTTCCCCATTCCCATAGAGCCCCATGGGGCAAAAATGGGAATGGGGAAGGGCAATGGAGGAAGGTGGAATTACCGCCTTCCCAACCTTGGAATAGGGGGGTAATTCCCCTTTCCTCCAAGGCGGTACCGATAAATTACCGGCATGAACCATGGTGCTAATAGCACCATGGTTTGCCGCACTACGTGTAATGAGGGCCATGGTGTTGTATTTAAAACGCGCCTGTACACAAGTGTTTCTAGGCACGACAAGATAAGGAGGGGGTAACAAGGGAGGGCAAAACAACAATGTTCTAGGCCTTGTGTCATTCAGATTGCGCAAGTGCAGGGAAGAGGGAAGGGGAGAAGTGCCAGGGGGGACGGGGAGGGTGAAGTGCAGTTAACTCCCAAGTGTAGCTAGCGGGTGGCTCATAAGTGCAGAGAGAGGGGACTATATAGTTGCAGATACAGACCCTTAAGTGCTGGGAGCCCAGACACAGTGTGAGGGCAATTGGACATGCAGGAGCCTGGCCCTGAGTTCAGCGGGGACCAGTGTGTGGAGCAGTTGGGTGCATCAGCAGTGGAGAGGAAGAGAGAAAATGGAAGCAAAAAGGAAGGTCTTGGGTTGCCTCCGGAACCAGAGGTGGTTCTGCTCAAGTTTGAGAGAGGCAAAGAGACTGTTCTAGAGGGTGACCCCAGCAGAGGAGATAGATCTGCCCCCAATTCTCTGCTTGGAGAAGTGTATGAGCCTCAGAGAGTTAGAGGTGGATGAGCAGAGAGCTCATGAAGGAAGATATTTTGGAAGAGAAAGCTGGATGTAGAGCGGTCCCAGACCCCAGAAAGCCTTGTGGACAATGCAGAGGGTCTTGAAGTTGATTCTTGCAGCCACAGGGAGCCAGCGAAGAGATTTTAGAGCTGGAGAGCTACGATCCCTGGGCTTGAGGCCAAGGACAAGTCTCGCAGTCCTGTTCTGGATACGTTTTAAAGGTCAAAGAGTAGAGGCAGGAAGATTTAAAAAGAGGCTGTTGCAATAGTCCAGCCTAGAGAGGACCAGCGCTCTGGAGACAGTGAGCTTCTGGTGGAAAGTGAGAAAAGGAATAATACCTCTGAGGAGGTGCAGCTGATAGTTTGACTTCTTAGAGACATCAGAGATGTGAGGAGAGAAGGAGAAGATGGAGTCGAAGATGACACCAAGGTTCTTAGCCTCACAGGAAGGAGCAGGAAGAGGAGCCAGAGTGGGCAGCCAGAGAGAGAGGAAAAGAGGGAGCAAGTGTCCCAATGAGGAGGATCTCAGTCTTACTGGAATTAAGGCAGAGATCATTGGTGACACACTATTCCTGAATTGCGGCCAAATAGTCTGGTATGAGAGAAGAAGCAGAGGTGGGTGAGGGGAGCCTGAAAGAGAGCCAAGTGTCATCTGTATAACATTGAAAATTGGAGTAGAAAGTAGCGATGCAGTGGGCAAGAGGTGCAAGGTAGTCGTTGCAGAGCCAGGGAGAGAGGAAAGACTCCAGTTTGACCTGAGAGGGTCGGTCGATGAGAAAGGAGGACAACCAGGCCAGGGCCTGATCAATAATACCAAGGTTGTTCTGGAGACGATTGAGCAAAAGTAGAGTATAGATCAAGGAGAATGAGGACAGGAAGGAGATTAGAGTCAAGATTGGAGAGCAAGTCTTCATGGGTGTTCAGGACAGCAGTTTCCGTGCTTCTGGCAGCTCTGAAGCCAGACTCGTGGTCATGGAGGCAGCCAACAGATTCAGTATGTAGATTAATCTGGGAGATGGACAGCTTTTCCAAGAGTTTGCCCAGGAAAGGAGTGTTGGAGATCGGTCGATAGTTAGCCAGAGAGGAAGGATCAGCCGAGGGCTTCTTTAAAAGGGAGTGCGCAAGGGAGGGCTTAAGGGGGAGGGGAAAGTTCCAGTGGCAAAGGAGTGATTTCAGAAATCAGCCAAGGCTGGAGCAAGGGTGTCGTTGTGGTCCGTGATAGTTCTGGATGAGCAGGGGAGAACCTGCTTTGATGAGACTGTCATAGATCAGATCTGTCTAGAAACATCGTCAGGGGTGAACAGGGGAAAGGAGGATGAAGGAGGGGGAGACACGGCCTCAGATGGGCCAGGAGTGGTAGAGGAGGAGGAAGAGGAGGTAGAGGAAGAGAGGGTGGACAGGATGTCCTAAGTTTCAGTAGTGAAATGAGAGGCCAAGGACATGCAGAGGGCCTTGGAGGGAACAGTAGAGTTAGAGACTGCAACAGGATTGGCCAGCTCCTTGCAGATTTTAAAAAGTTTGGCCGAGTTGTTAGATGCTGCAGAGATGCAGGCCTGGATGTAGGCTCTCTTCTTAGCGAGGACAGAAAGTATGTACTGCCTTTCAAGCAGGTGGCAGGCCAGTTTGTCAGGGAGTGCGCCCAAAGCCCTCCAGTTCCTCTCCACTGCCCTACACTTGTGTTTAAGGTGGCGAGGTCGGAATCGTACCAAGAGTTGCACTTGGGTTTGAGCTTCAAGCGGATCCTCATGACAGGGGCAATGACATCCACGGTGTTAGAGATAGAGAGATGAAGGTTGGAGAGGGCTGTGTCAGGGTGTGAGTCAGCCAATGGTGCAGGAGGAATAGAGAAAGTTGCAGCAAAAACCTCAATTGACACACGCTTCATGGGTCAGATGACCGAGAAGGTAGGTGGCAGTGCTGGAGTCGGCTTGACCTGCGGTGAAGAGAGAGAGAGGTGGGAAGAAAGGAGAAACTGATCACTCCAAGATAGAGGAGTGGTGAGAGAGTTAGAAGAGGAGGTCTGATGAGATAAGAACATCCAGGGTGTGCCCTGCAGAGTGAGTCGGGCCAGAGGCAAGAATAGAGAGAAAGAGAGAATCGCAGAGGTTGCAAAAGAGTCCTGAAGAAGGTGCTGGTAGCATCCAGGTGGATATTTAAATCTGCAAGGAGGAGAAGTTTGGAGGTAAAGACAAGGAGCAAAGAGGAGAGGGCAGCCCACTCAGAGAGGAAGAGGGCAACCTGGCCAGGCGGCCTGTAGATAGTGCCCACAGTGAAAGAGAGGCCAGGAGAGATGGAGAGCCTGCAGACCAGGCATTCAAAGGAGGAGTAGTGCTGCATTGGAATGATAGAAGCAGGGATCCACTCAGGGAAGATCAAGGCTACACTCCCCCTGTGATGGATGGTTTTGGGTACGAAAAGGATCTTGTAGCCATGGGAAGGAGAGCGTCAAAACCTGTGACAGAACTGGCCATGAACCAAGTCTTGGTGAGACCGAGTACATCCGAATTAAGCTCTTCCAGGAGGTGGCAGATGTCAGAGTAGTGTTTAACAATTGAACGAGAGTTGAGAGTAGTGATGTGGAGCAGGTTGTCACATTTGAAGGACTTCTGGGGAGACGTACAGGCCTGAGGTACACCCTGCAGAAGTGTTGGAGGTGCCTGAGGATGAGCAGAGTAGGAAGGAAGAGAAGGCAAGGTAGAGAGGGAGGAGAGAGTACCAGAGGGGTGGCAGAGGAGGGAGACGGCAGAGGAGCCAGAGAGCAGTAAGAAGGGAAAGCAGGAGAGGAAATGAAGTTGATAAGGCAAGGGAAGTGTCTATCAAAGAGGAGGAGATTGGCTTGAGGGCCCTGGACCAATACGGTGCCATTTAAATTAGACATTTATGATGGTCTTAGAGGAGTGGAAGGGGGCCAGGAGGGCCTCCCACCGGGTGCCACCATTAATGGGAGAAGAGGAAAAAGTAGAGGGAACAGAGACCATATGGGGGGTCCATAGGCCTGGAGAGACAACGACAAAGAGTATGTCAGGAAGGGTCTGTCTTGAGGAAGCATTGGTATAGGTATCAGCGATAGGGATGTCTGGGTTGAAGACCAGGATGTCCCTTTTTAAAGTCTTCTTGCCAGACTTAGTGAGAGGAATAGGATAGTCGATAGAACAGCAGTTCGAAAAGATAGGTGAGACAGAGAGCACAATAGGGGGTATAGGGAGGAAAGAGGGGGGATAGGGAGAGGGGATCCCAGGCAGTGGAGTGGGTAGGGGAGTGCATGCAGGGGGGCAGACAGGAGGGAGGCACTAATGGAGGACACAAACAAAGGGGGCACAACAAAGAACAAGAACAACAGACCTACAAATCAGATGCAGTACATAACTATCAGGAAAAAAAGAGCACAGCTGGGAACCTAGAATTAGAGAATGCAGATGTAGTACAGAACCAGGCAGAGCACAACTCACAACAGGGACTCTGGAAGTAAACAAAGCAGGTGCAATACAGGACCATGGTAAACTAACACCTGCGACTTAGATTTATTGACCTCCATGCATTTAGAAGTCATGAATCTGTGATATTCAATGAATACTTTCTGTAGAGCAATAAGAGTTCTTCCCAGCAACACCAAATCGTCGGCATAGGCTAAACATGGAATAAGATGACCCTTTACTCATGGTAAATCGCTCGTGCAAAGATTTAACATAGAATCCAATTTGTTGAGATATAGGTTAAACAAAAAGTGGGCTGATAACACAGCCCTGTCGAACCCTGTGTTTGATTAAATTTCACCCATAACGTTGTTGGGGTTGACCCCTCAAGCCTGGGAAACAACACCTTAATTGGAATATGATTACAAATTCCCTTGCACCTGGTCCCTAATTGCTGCACACTAACATATCTCATTTGTTGGAAGCAAGACAACGCAGCACCACGCAGGTCCGAATCCCGATCTCACACTTAGAAACCACAATGCTGGTGTTAAGCGCGTTATATATGGACATTCAAATAAATAAAATGTGTAACATGTTCATTGGAATATTTTATTTTTGCAGTGACCAGTTGGGGAGATACACACTTCAATCTGATGATATTATGAAGCGTTGTCTTTTAATGATATATCAAAACTAAGGAAGAACAGAAAAACTCAAACCTCAAAAGTCATAGCTATGCCAGTCTTGAACTGTATTGACCACACTGGAGGTCATATACAATGTTACGTGCGCTTTTTCAAGTTCTTGTGTAAGCTGTCAAGGTGATTTTCTCAGAGAATCTCTTCGTCCGAGTGATTTAAACTGAATACAAGCATGGATTGAATGGCATTGGTAAACAATTAGCAGAAGTGTGCATAATTACACCGTTGATTAGAGAACACAACCTTATTTATTTATTTATTTATTTATTTATTTATTTATTTATTTTACTATTTATCTAGCGCACCTAACCCGTAGGCATCTGGGCACTTCCCACTGCATATTCTTGAAAGGGCCTTACAGTGATCAGGTATGGTGGCAAGACAAGGGGTCAATCTCGGCCAGAAGCTAGTGTAGAGCGTCTTGTGTATCTGAGAGTCAGCAGTGTTCCACTTGCATTTAAGGGGGCCTAGGGAGTGGGCTCTGAACAAGCCGCTGTAAGCGAATTTGAAGGGGTGGTGCAGGCTAAGGTGGAAGACGGCGAATCCATGAGAATTGCACAGATTGCAATTGACTGTTGGAGACCAGGAATGCTATGGGTGGGGGAGTGGAAGGGCACCAGGCATGGGTTTGTGCCATGCAAAGGCTTGAAGCAGCTATGGATTCTGTGATGTAGGGGTTGGAGAGGCAGGGCACCAAGTGTGTGTATTGTATTTTGGGCGGTGGGGAGGCAGGAATGAGGATTTTCTCAGCTAGGATCATGCTTGCCGCTTAGAGGCAAGCCAGACCCCTTGCCTCTGCCCTACCCATGAACTATCTGGCTGCCCCACCTCCACTCTCGTTCTGGTCAGAATGACCAAAATTGAGTCACGTGCCCACCAAATCATCCAGAACCTGCCTCCGCCCCTTCAGAAGAAAATCTTGCCCCCTTCAATTTACAAGGGAGAAGGGTGTCTATCAAATCAAATAAATACTAGGTGGCAGCGGTGGGATCCGCTAACAGGGGGCACCATCTTGGCCCGAAATACAAAAAATATGTCCCCTTCTCAAAGGAGGAGGTAACTGAGATATGATATGATATGTTATGTTATTTATAATGTGCTTAATACCCAGAGGTTTCTAAGCCGGACCATCGGATTGGACCTGTGTTGCTGCGCGTCGTCTTGCTTCCAAGGTGAGCACGTTGCCCCTGCGCTATCCTCCCGAGATGGTACTTTTTAAGTGTCCCAAAACTGTGCATTGGCCCCTGCCCAGGCGGGGAACTTTGTAGGAGTTACAGAATGTTTGGAGGAGGCGGGTCATTGCATGTTGTGCCAGTGGTATGCACAGTGGCATCCATGGCATTGTGACAGTTGCCAACAGGCCCCATATCATCCGGATAATCTTGCACCAGTCCTGGATTTTGTAGAATAGCACTTTGCGTAGTGTGTACTTTATGTGTAGTTTCGTTTCTTCCATGTAAGCATGTCTCTAGAATTCCCAGCATGCCAACTAATGTTGGCTAAACACTCAGGGCTGGATTAAAGAAGTCCTGACATCATGAGAACAGTTGGCATCTCTGGTCCCATGCTGCCCTGCGTGTTACGCGTGACCATAGCCTAAAGGGTGTCATGGTGAGGCTATACATTTGCAGTGTCGCTGTGTGCAGTGTGATGTGTGCATTTATGAGAGGGTGACCAGATGTCCCGGTTTTTCCAGGACTGTTGTGGAATTGGGTGCTCTGTCCCGCTTTTTGAAGATTCTTTTTCCATCGTAAAGCGCAGTGGTCCCGGTTTTTGCTAGTAGGCAGGGTCTGACTAAGCCATAAAATTGTCTCGGGCACCAATGAAAAAGTGGCCCACAGTACAAAATGACTATTCGTTCCGTTTTTCGTGACACTGTTTGAATAGTAACCAAGGGAGAGTTTTTTGATAAAGTGTGATGCAAATTGTGCGTTTTAAAGAATATTTATTCAGAAACACTGGCCAAAACTACTGGCCACAGAGTGAATTAACTCATCAATGGGCCCAAAAAGTGGCCCACTTTGACCAACAAAAGTGGCCCACACCAGCATTTTGTGTTTTTGGTTCGGCCATGTGCCGAATGGCCTTATAGGCCAGTCCGAGCCTGGTAGTAGGCTTTCATAGCTTGCGGGCAGGAATGTACAATCTCATACAGAAGAAATGCTCCATTTTATGAATTAAGATAGTGCTAGTTTGTGATAAATTAATTATGTGTTTTTTTTTAACTATTGTTTTACAACATTTAACCAACAGCAACAACAAACATAACAATCACTCTGGGACTCGTTCATTTCTATGTGCCATTTGGGGCGGTGATGTCACGGTTCTCTATGCGATCAAACTGTGCTCCTAATTAGCAGCCGGTGCAACCGGGTCGGCACTCCACAGCAGTTTCAGTATGCCATATACCTCAGAGTTGATAGCTCCCGAGTTAAGTGCTTTCTTCGCACGGTCCAATCGTGTCTAGCTCATTTTGCCTTTAGAAGCGAGAGGTATGTACCAAGAAGCACTGCAGAGAAACGTGATCTTATTCGTGTGCTTCCGGACTTGGTGAAGGCAATGCTTGGAATGGAGGCTAGGGCCATATCATACGCAGAGCACGCATTTGCGTTGTCAGACCACAGTGCAACCTTCGCGACGTAATGCCAACCTTACGTTATACTCCAAGTGGCGGGCAACATTAACAGACATGCTTATTTCTACTGCCTCTTTAACCTTTCTTTCTACTTTTCTTTTTCTGGCACTGTATCTCACATTCTCTCTTGTTTTTGGTTCTGTTGCTGTTATTATGAGTCTTCTAGCCGTCCCTTTCACACAGCTTCTTTCATGCTCTCCCTTTTACCCTTTCTCTCTCTCTGTCTTTTATGCTTTCTCTTTCTATGATTGTAGTTGACCCCCTGATCTCCCCTTCCCAGTCTCTGGGGTTTCCTATAATCTTTCTGTACATGTGGGTTTCTTCTGACCTGTTTCTCACTGAAGGTCTCTCAAGTAAGTTCTCTTGCTTCTTCTCTACTTATTTCATGCTTTTTCTCTGTGGGTCTTGTTTTCAGTATTTTACTATACATCAGGATAACTGCACCATCAGACTTTCACTCAGCCACTCCTGGACACTCCTGGGTTCTTTGTACACTGACCATGCTGTCCCTCACCTCTTGTTCCCCTTCACTCTCTTTTGTGTGACCTTGTCATTCCTATCTCTCTTTCCTTCTGACCCTGTTTCACAGACAAACTGTCCCCATATTCCTCACTCTCTCCCGATCTCTCTCTCCTGCTCTCATTTTCTTTCTCTCGCTCTCTTTTCCCTCCTTTTTAGGTTTATCTAATGTCCTCTCTCAAAGCATCATTTTGCACGTTCTCTCTCACTTCACCTCTTCTCGCTCTCATACCCTGCTCCCGCTTTCCCTCTCTCACTCTGGCCGCCCTCTTTGGGCCCTCCTCCTTCGCCTTCCTGTGAGGCAAAAAAATCTGGTGTCATCTTCGACTCCCCTCTTTCCTTCTCTCCTCACATCACAGGCCTCAGCAAGAACTCCCACTACCAGCCGCACCTCCTCAGAGGTATTCCTCCTTTTCTCACTTTCCCACTGAAGCTCACTGTCTCCAGAGCCCTGGTTCTCTCTAGGCTGGACTACTGCAACAGCCTCTTTCGCATTCTGCCTTCCTCTACTCTCCACCCTCTGCAACTAATCCAAAACAGGACTGCAAGACTTATCCTTGGCCTCAAGCCCAGGGACCGTATCTCTCCAGCCCTGAAATCTCTACACAGGCTCCTGGTGGCTGCAAGGATCAAGTTCAAGACCGTTTGCATCATCCACAAGGCGTTCTGGGGCCGGCGTACCTCATTACATCCAAAGCTCTCTTCCTAAATACCTTCCTTCCCGAGCTCTATGCTCAGCTACCTCCAACTCTCTGAGGGGCAGACGCTTCTCCAGGCAGAGAGTGGAGGTAGATCTCTCTCCTCTGCAGGTGCCTCCCCCTGGACTGGCCTCCCTGGCCCTCTCAAACTTGAGCCTGACCACCTGAAGTTCCGGAAGCTTAAGACCTTCCTTTTCTCTGCCGCTTTCTCTCTCGCCCTCCCCTGCTGACCTATCTGTTTACTTCGCTGACTGGTTGCTTGCCATCCTCAGAGTCTCACTGGGTACCTGGCTCCCCTGATCAGCCTCACCTGCACTGCCTATTGGCATATGTGCACCTAGGGGCTCTAACTGCAACCTCTACAGTCCCCTGCCTCCTTTGCACATACCCAGAGCTGCGCTGCCCTGGCTGTGCCAACTCAGAGCAATGCTGCCCTGACTGCACTTCCCCCCTCCCTCTCCCCAGAACTTCTCCCTCTCCCTTCCCCTGCACTTCGCGGTGTCGCACTTGCACAATCTGAATATCACAAGGCCTAGCAAGATCGCTTGCTAGGCCTTGTGATATACAGCTCTGGCTACTATACTTTAGCCGCACTCCGACTAGAGCAATGCAGTGCTGTTTCCTCGCGCACCCTTCCCCGGAGACCTCACTATCTGTGATAGTAAGTAACTGTCTATCTACTTTCTAGCCTGGCCACCATAGGCCTCCATATACACCCCCGCCCAGGCACTCCACTATTGTCTTTACAGGGATCGCTCCCTCTCTTGTCTCCCTTTCCAGATCTCTACCCAGCACGAATTGAACGGCGTGCCCAACTCCAAACAGCGGGGAATCGGAAGCATAGACCCGTCTCCCCTTTCCACTCTACTGGAGTAGACAGAGGTACTTTACCATACATCAACTTACTAGTTTTCTCCAGTCCGTGAACTTACATGATCAAAAACCACCTGGATTCATGAGCCCAATTATCTGATCACACCCTATAACTTTTTTGTCTCATGGGTTTGTAGAGACACTATCCGCATGCTATGGGATGAAGCAACCACAGCAGCTTCTCTAACACGGGCCCCATATTCGCCCACCTCAAATCAACAAGCCAGAACAGCGGCCATATTGGTCGCCATTACTGTTAAGGTCAGTACCAGTTTGGAATTGTGGTGTCTAGCAAAATAGTTCTGAACTCATTTTTAGTCTGTGTATAGATTGCTGTGATACTCATTAGAAGTTAGTAACTCACAATGGTTTTTATGATGAGTTTCACACGGTTCCCTCTGCTTCTCGCAGGGGTATTAAGTGCCTTGACTCAAGAAGAATGCTTTTTCCACACTATTTATGTTGAAACGCCCAGGAACCAAAGTGCAACCAAGCCGGTGCTCTCTGGGTCCTTCCCCCCTCCCCGGGGTCTGATTCAATATCCGGACGTCGACTTATTAAGGTCACCCTCTAGCCTGGCTGAAAATTGACTTTTGGTGCAAAGTAAACCTTGTGAAGGTTATATCACCTAGATGAAATACAGTGAATATATTTTCATCTCCAAAAGACACTAGAACACGTTTACATTTGGAACTTTCGCATACCAAAGCCACTCAAAGTAATGCACTTGGTGTTATTTAGGAACTCCATACTCACCTGTGAAAATAACAAACACTATTGTGACTGCATTTGACATCTGTATGTGTTTCAAAATTATGTGATAAGTTGCAAAGGCATGACGTAATGCCTATGCTGAGTTTTGTTATGAAGATTGCATTAAGTAATGTGCCCAATGTTCTTTAGCCTAACTCGACATGTCATTTGTAAAAATATGTATTTATGCAACGCATTCTGTGACTTTCAAGTTGTATGTCTCTCACATATGTTACAAAGTGCTTATATTTTAAAACACGTACAAATGGGTCAGTCATGAATAATAAACTGAGCACCATTCTCTTGTGGGTTTTCACTGTATTCTCTGTACACAGCAAGGCAGTGTTTGCCAACTAATGATATGCTGGCAAACAGCTCCATAAGTAACAATAACTGCATTAGAATAAGAGTGCAGTAGATTAGAAACCTCATAGGCAGGACCACTTTTTCTTGTTTACTAGCAAGATCGCTTGTCTTGTCCTATGTCCTCCCTCCCTTGTCCTGTCGCTTCTTGAAACACTTGTGTATAGGCGCGTTATAAATGACAGATCACATATCACACTCTCATACTTCCTCCTCACCCTAGTTTTCACTCCCCCCTCCCTCAAACTCTCACATTCTCCATCTGTGTCTCTGGTTTCTCTCACACTGTCTACTTGTGCCCCTCTGCACCCCTCTTTCTCTCTCTCTTTTTTCCATTTCCATTTGTCTCAACCTCTGGCTCTCCATTTTTGTGCCAACGCATGTCTTGCTCTCTCTCTGTCTCTATTTGCTACTCCCCTCTTTATTTGTGTCCCATTCTGATTTATGGTATCGTTCTTTTTTGTGCCAGATTCTATTATATATATATATATATATATATATATATATATATATATATATATATATATATATATATATATATATATTGCGTTGTTACTCTGTCCATTTTCATTATCTTTCCCCTTCCAGTCCCAGCCTTTAGAACTCTATATTTTCCTCTATCTTCCCCCAAGCATGTTCCCATGCATTGTTTATCTCTCTATTTAAGTCCCTCTTGTTCCTCGAGGTGGAGTACGGCACAATGTAGAGAGTGACATGAGTCAGCGAGCAGAGAGCGATGTGTGTAACTTGGTTGTAATCCTGTTAATTTGTTTTTCAAAATTGAAGATTATTACAGTTTTCATGTACAGAAAAGTGGGTTTCCAAACAAAACAATCAAGCATAATAGGCCAAAGTCTTATCAGACAGCAACACTATTCCCCACATTCCCATGCTTTCCATCACCCGACCCTCAATCTAATCCTCCCCCTCGCTATGTCCAGTGGTCAATGCAAATGAAAACAGAATAATCAGCACAAAGCATGTACAGACATACTTGTTGAAGAAAGGGATCCACCCCCCCTCTATGCTCTCCTTAGACTCATCAAGCAACTGTGTAAGATATTCCATGGAAAATATTTCCCTCACTTTTAGGCCACACCCCCTTTTTTCCGGTACAGTCGACCTCTTCCATTGTTGTGCTACAGAGCTTCTGGCTGCCGCTAGTAGAGTATGGGACATATGGGTCAACCCCAGGCTTTCCTCTCCATCGTCTTCAGCCCCCAACAGTGCCAGCAGCGGGGAATGAGCCCTGATTATACCATCACGTTTCCTTTGCCATGACAGGACATTCTTCCAATGTTTCTGTATGTCTTCACATCCCCACCACTGATGCCAATAATCTGCTTTAGCAAAACCACACTTCCAACATCCTACATTAACTCTGGGGTACATCTTAGCCAATTTGGTAGGGGAATACTGCCACCTAAGTAGGAATTTAATAGCCTGCCACCTATATTGTAGAGACACTGTTGAGTGTGATACTTTCCGGCACATGGTAGACCAAGGTTTGTCTGTAATATCCCTGCCTAGATCCTTTCCCCCGGCTCGTCACGCTTTAAATACACCAAACGGTTCAATCACTAGCAATTCTTTAAGCAAGCTGGCAAACACACCTTTAGATCCCTTCCTCTGGAGTAGGATGCTTTCAAAGGAGGACAATTCCCTCCATAGATTATCCCCCATTTTGGATCAGTAGATGCACCATTCAGCTGCAAATAGCGGAAAACTGATATATTGCCAATCTTAAGGTGTTAAGACACTCCAGCAGCTGTTCCAAAGAAAGGAACTGTTGCTTCTCCCACATCTGTCCTGCCTTTCCCAGACCAGCCTCGTACCATCTCTAGAAACCCAAGGGCTCATTGATGATATCACGTATTGCTGGGACCCAGATACAACGCAGAGGAGAAGGCCACGTTGTAAGCCTTCTCATATGACTCCCTTCTTTTTTTAAATGTTTTATTGGTTTCAAAAAATAAAAAACCTTTAACATTATTACATCCGCATTAAAAGGAACCCAAATAAAAACAGGATATATCCAATGAAAAATCCTTTAGCATATGCTTTCTCTTCAGACAAATAAAAAGCACAAAAGAGATACAACCAATTGATATAGCATCCATCATTTTTTCCAGGAAACGATTTTCTCCAAAAACCCCAGACAATCAGAGAGGTTATCCCCTCTCTTCCCCACTTAGTTCCATCTTCAACTTTAGCACTCTTTCAATAAATTTCAAGACCGCGATTGCTAAACCAGTCTTCTCTCCCATAATAATCCAGGTCCACCACTCATTCGGGCTTAAAATACTTTCACTCATATTTTACTGTGCCCAGTAGAGTTGTCTCGTATCTTTCAGTGCATCACAAACAGTTAACCAATGGCAAAGGGGTTCCACCACATGCTTCTCCTTACAGAAGCTGCACAAATCATTTTCTATGCCTGGCATCTTTCAAGCCCACAAAACTTCTCCAGTCGCTAGACTGTGTACTCTGGATCTGAGAAGCATGTCGCGATAGTGCTGCAATGGGAATTTCTCTAAGTAGCTTGTGAGAGAGTTTAGGCCCTTTCTTTCTATTGATCTTAAACAACTTAGTTTAATTTGAACACAGCATCCTAAAGTGCTTATCCAATCCCCTTCTTGTAATTTTTGCTTCACTTTTGCAGGATTGGCCACTAGAACATTCAAATTGATATCTTTCTGTTGAAGAATCCTTTCTATCTTTGCCTTCACTGGGTAATATATGTATCATACCCATTTTTAATTGGATCAAAGATTGCAAAAGGAATGATATCTGTTTTGTATTTACACTTCTGATATAGTGCTACCGATTTTCATAGAACCATAGATTCCAAGGATTGCAGCTTTAATTCTTGCCTAATTGCGCATGTCGGTACCGCATTTGGAAGTCTCAATAAAGTTCGCCAAAACTGATCCTCTAATTTTTCCCATGTTTCCCAGGGCAGATGTAATATAGCCTTGGATCCGTACGTTAATATTTGTACAATTTTTTGCTTATAGACATATGACTCCTTTCTCTCCATAGAGTCCACAACACTGCTAAAGCCGGATGTTCCTGAACCCGCTTTGTTACTCGCGTACAGAGAACCCACTACCCCAAGGACACTGGGGCCAAAAAGTATGTTCAATATCCACCCATTATTTGGGTGTAAAAGGGTCAAGATGATCCATCACCTCCCAAAATTGAGCTGTATTATACTACCTACCCATATCAGGGAAACATATTCCCCCTGCCTCCCTACGCAGTATGAGCGTGTCATACACAATCCTCTGCCTCAATCCCTTCCAGAGAAATGAGAAAAGAGCCCTTTGCTCCCTCAATAGAAAGTCGGTAGGCACCACCGCAGGTATCATCTGAAACCGGAATAAAAATGTAGGCAGTAGCGTCCTGTTGGTACAGTTCAATCTTGCCATCCATGACAGCATTTTACCGCATTGCTCAAGTTCTCCATAGATTCTGTCCCATAAGGGCAGATAATTAGCCTCAAATATATTGTTCAGCTTTTGCAGGATACACACCCCCAAATACCGAAATCTCTCCTCATTAACTACACAAGGTAGGCTTTGAACATAGTCTAGGTCAATACTACGCATCGGCCGAACTGCAAAGGCCACCGATTTATCCAAGTTTATTTAAAAACCTGATAACCTTCCATAAGTCTCCGACCCCCGTGGGAGAGAAGTCAAAGAGCGCCTCAAACCCGTCACATACAATAATGTGTCATCCACGAGTAGACTCATTTCATAGGACCTTTTGGTGGATTTCAACCCTTTAATAGATCCATCGCCTCAAACATTCACCGCCCACGGTTCCATCACCAATGCATACAATGGCGACAGCAGACATCCTTGTCTGGTACCTCTCTGTAGGGCCAATGTCGATGACCACTCACCATTTACCAGAACCGTCGCAGAGAGGGCCGAGTACAACACTGCTACCCATCCCATCCATTTACTACCCATACCTATCTTTTGCATTACAGCTGTAAAAAAATATCAGTCAACCCTGTCGAAGGCCTTTTTAGCATCCAGAGATAGGACCAGGGCCCCATCCAACCTAACTTCATGGGATGCTAACAGGTCCAAAGGTTTCTGCTGATTATCAGACCCCTGCCTAATTCGAAAAGAAACCCCCCTGGTCAGGGTGGACAAGTTTATGAAGGATAACATCCAGTCTAGTCACAGGCACCCAGGTAAAAATGTTTGCATCAACATTTAATAACAAGATGGGTATATACGCCGAACATTGTGTCAAATCCTTCTCCTCCTTAGGAATTACTATAATGAGGGCCAGAGAAATGAGGAGGGGAACATCACCCTCATTTCTGATATCATTAAAAACTGCAGCTAGGCCACGGGCAAGAAGATCCACATACAGCTTGTAAAAGGCCAAAGTAAAGCCATTCTCACCTGGAGCCTTACCCGGTTTCATATGTAGGATGGCTTTTTTAACCTCCCCCATTGAAATATCGGCCTCCAAGGCATCCCAGTCAGCTGTACCCAAAGAAGGAAGCATCAAATCTTCCAGGTAGCCCTCAATCTTAGCCTTAGGCACCCGTTCACCCAGGCTGCACAGGGCTTTGTAGAATTCCACAAAGCACCCAAGAATCCCCTCAGAGGATTCAATCACATTTCCCTCTTTGTCAACAATTCGATCCACCTGTCTTTCCGTTCTCATTGCACACGTTCTATTAGCCAACATGGTGCCAACCTTGTCCCCCTTCTCATTGGATCTCTGATTGTTGAAATGTATGCTCCTATAAACCTTCCCCAGCGATAGGGAGTTTTATTCCTGTTTCTTCTCCCGAATGCACAGTAAAATCTCACTAGTATCCCCCCCAGCCCGAGGCAAACGAGCCCTAAGATCTTCGATGTCTGCCTTCAGCATAGATTCCATTAGACACCTCTCTCTCTTCTTTGCAGCCCCTTCTGAAATAATGAGGCCTCTAACAGTGGACTTGACAGCTTCCAGAAATGCCTCAGCTGAACTTCCCACATGTCATTCACTCCAAAAAAACATTCAATCTCACGTTCCAAAAAGTCCCTGAACAACACATCTCTGAACAAGGAATCATTACATCGCCATCGATAATGGGCCTTGCGCCGTTCCCCCAGGGCCAGGATTGCAAGCACTACGCAATGGTCCAACCATGCGATAGTTTTCACATGAACAGCCCGGCCAGATCGGAAACACTCCCTAGACAGCAAGAGCATGTTAATTCTAGTATAGGAGTCATGTGGGGGCTAGTAAAAATTGATTCACCCAGGTTCCCCATGCATTGCCTTACAGACATCCACCCAACAATGATCCTCAATATGGTTCGAGAAAGCCACATTATCAAGTCGCATTATCCCCACAACGTATCTTCCTTACCCCTCTCCTCCCTGTCTTCCAATCCTGGGCCGAGTCTCATATCATATTAAGATCCCCACCTTGAAGGTAAGACCGTCAGATCCCTACTCTACCATTGCCAATTCTAACTTGAGAAAAGGCATCTGACCACAGTTGAGGGCGTAGAGAGTAGCCAGTGTAACACAATGCACTCCCAGTAAGCCCTTTACTGCAATCTCAAAACAGTCCTCCACACTCCCAGCCTTAGGAAAGGAGAACCAACCACCGACCGGGCCCATTCCCCAACCATTCCTTCTTCCCCCATACCCCAAACCAAAGAGAACAGGAACTGCACTACAATGGGGGTGAGTAGTCCCTGAATCATTGAGACACCCAGTCTAAACTGGGCAACTAGGAAATCGAAGACTCCTCCTCCTATACGCCAACAATTCGAAAAGCACTAAAATTCCATCGCAATGCCATATACATTATCACAAGCACAGATAATTTGCCCCAAGCAGGCTAGCCTGAACCAAGTCACCAATGTCTGGCAGCATCCTGAACCTCTCAACAAGTCAGTTTCCTAACTTTGACGAAGGAAGGTTTGTTTTTCTGAACTTCCTGGAGCCCGCCATTTTCTTACGCCCCGAGGGTTGCGCAAAGGCCTTCTTGAATTTCTCTTGCATCTGTACTTGGTCTTGAGCAGTAGGTTTCTGCTGGGGCTCCCTAGCGCTGCTGTGGAGGGCGTCCATCACAGAAAATCTCCTGTGGAAAGTGTTAACAAAAGCCTCGCCCCATACCTCCTCATTCAAAGACGGTGTGAAGTGGGAGGCTTTCTTTTGTGCTGTTTAAAGCATTTCACTGCGGCACAATACCATTGGAAAACGTTTTGTAAATCAGGCACAATAGCTGTATGAGGAGCAGAGTCAGTGTTTTGAAGCATTGGAAGAGGTTGATACTGGACAGGAAAAAATTTGAGAGTGTTAAAAAACAGTGAGGATGGCTTCCAAAAGGGAAGGCTGCAGGAGCTTTGTTTTGCAGTCCGGAACATATTAAGTGTTAGCATCTTGCTCATTGCCACATACTCGGGTACCTTTACTGTCTTTCAGCTTAGAGAAATCCCATCCTCAGTAATGGCAACCACGTGAAGTGCAGGTACTGAGCACGGGAAAGACCTGGCCCATTTAAAGCACTGGTTCAGGGAGGTATCACGCTGATTGCACACTTCGAGGTGGGAGACTCGTAGTCTCGACGCAACATGCTTGTATGGTGGCCCTTGCACAAATCTGAAGTTGTTGCTGTTTAGCTTTGCATGTCTGACTTCTCAGTGGTTTATACTCGAAAAGAGCACACAAAAGGCGTCCTCTTTTTTGATAAAGGGGGCTTGTTTGCGAGAGGACGTTTACACATGCACACAAGAGGACGTCGCAAACAGCTACCCATATATTTTGCACCATATAGTTGAAGACAGAGAATTGAACTAGAGAGAGTAATTCACCATCATCGTAAACACATAACAAAAGATGGTGAAAACGGGTGTAGCACAAATAATGTCACAGATTTATAAAAAAAAATATTAAAAACGGACCAGATGGTCACGCACAAGGTGATACACAAGAAATGTTAAAAACATGTGAAAACATGTGAAGCATGTAAACAGCGTCCACCCCAATAATGCTTAGGAAGTTATTTCTTCTTCTTATTCTGAATTCATTAGATGTAAACACAATCAAGGTGATGTTAGTAACCAAGGGGTGACTTTTGCATAGTTATTTAAATACAACAAAGTCCTCTAATGATAGTGTCGAGAGTACACATCTGTTTGCAGCCTTGCTATTTTTTACCGTTTTTCGCCTTTCCGGATTATTCATAACATAAGCGACAGGTCAAGGCTTTCTTCAGGACGAATGCCCTCTTACAAGGGGCACGTGGTTTTGACGCCAAGTTCGCAGTTTGTGAATGCTGCACGTGCATATACCTTCCTAGTGCTGAGCTTCTGCACAACCCTTCTAGGATCACTTCCTCTCCATTTATTGGAAGACGTGTTTGACCGGCGCTGCATCTAGTGCGGAATAAGTGGATTGTTTCCAGAAGAGGCACGGGAACCAACTGCTCGCGTGCATGACATTGTGCACTGTTCTACTGCCGTTTGCATGCGTGTTGATACGTTCATGAAGAGCCCGCTAGGGACGGACTGCTCCCTACGACTCTGAAGTTGTTGTTGTTTAGCTTTGCATGTCTGACTTCTCAATGGGCCTCTATGTTGCAAGGAGTTTCACTTTTCAAGAACACAGTTTTCCTACATACTGGGGTGCCTATGGGGGACATGCGAGGGAATGGCAACGACAGTTGCTTTTGGCTGCAGTGCGTGTTCATTCCACATATGTGTCCATAGTGTATGATGGTGTGCAGTCATAATGTCGAAATAATAATGTCGACTTACAAAAAAGTCGAAAACATAATGTCGAAAAAAATTAATTCGAATGCTTTATTTTTTTATTTATATTTTTTTGGGTTCCGCATGTAAAAAAAAAGGTCAAAACAGAAAAAATAAATAAAAAAGGGGGGTTGGGGGGAACCCCCCCATTTCGTACAAAAAAAAGTAAAAAAGACATCCGAATTGTTTTTTTTACATTATTTTTTCGACTTTTTGACTTTCAACATTATGTTTTTAGACATTATGACTATAAACCGCTTATGATGGCATGTTTTTTAATCTCCTTGTCTCGGGAGGATAGCTCAGGGGCAACGTGCTCGCCTCGGAAGCAAGACGATGTGGAGCAACCCAGGTTTGATCCCTGGCTCCCTGATTAGAAACCTCTGGATATTAAGCGTGTTATAAATAACCAATTACAAACATGTGTAGAGTAACCCATGTCTGTCATAAACCTATGAAGTGTTACATTCCATATTGTGAATATGCACAGTCACATACGGGGATCTTGCATTCATGACCCTTAGTGTACCGCTGAGGGTGCCGTATGTGTGATGCACTTTGACAGGTCACATGCACATGTCAAGATCTTGTGCATTATTTTCATGGGCACTGCCAACTTCAGGACCTCATTGTCTAGAGGGGCGTGGTTTGTTGGGGGTGCGGTCATGTATAGCAGTAAGGGCATGTTCATATCATGTGGTGTGCTGAACAAGGTGAGGATGAACCTTATCGAGTGAACCTCGAATCGCCCTAATTTCAGGTGATTCTACCTGATCAAACTTTGGCCAAAACATTTAAGGAGTTTGAGCGAGTTCAACCAAATGGCCTATAAAGGGGCACAGGTGGTTGGAGGTTGTGTTCAGTCTTTGGCACCTTCTAGAGAGCCAGGAGGTTGTTGCAGGCTGTAGGCTTAGAAAATGTAGGTAAGGGATGAATACACTAGAGTGGAGTTACAGTAGTTGAGTAGGGAGTGGCAATTTAATTTTCAAATTTGTTTATTGGCATTTGTTATCTTACAGTAAAACTTCTCGGCCTGCATTCAATAGCAGGTATAGTGATACTTGCTTAATAAACAGTAACATTTTTTTTTAATAAAATAACGTAACAACATTTAACTGTCTCCTTGTTTCAACTTCTTTGTTCAAAAGTCTTGGCAAACATTATGGTGGGATATCGGGAACAGGGGGCGAGGGGGGCTCCAAGCTTCAGGGGCTGGGCGTGATCTGTGTCTGTCTCTGCCATGGGTGTTGTGTTCCTGCGACGCGGTGTGGTCGGGTCCTTTTCCATTCATGGGGGTTTATCATCTGGGGAGGAAAGCATGCTAATGGTTATTTCCTTCCATGCCTCCAAGGTAGAGCTTGATTCGTCAGTTGACCTGTTGACGCTGTCCTCCCATGCTCTTGTTTCCGCGTTAATCCACCTGTCTAGTTCATTACGCCATGCCTTATGATTCGTGGCCTGCGGGTTTTTTCCAGGCCATGGCAATTTGTCTTTTGGCCAGTATACAGGTCAAGTCCTTGAGTTTCACCCAGTGCTTGAGTTTGGCTTGCCTGGGGTGTGTTCCCAGAAGGCACTCCTCGGGGGACCACTTGTAGTTGGGGGAACCCGCTTTTTCAAAGGTCTGTTTTATTTTCATTCATAGGGATTGTGACTTGTTGCACTCCCAGAACATGTGAAGTAGATCTGCCCCGTCTGCGTTGCACCATGGGCAGTGAGCTTCCTTTTGTTTGTTAATTTTCGCTAACCTGCAGGGGGTCAGATATGTCCGATGTAGCATGCTCAGTTGTGTAAATCGGAATCTGTGGTTTCTGGACACAGCTTTGGGGTATGCTAGTGCTCTGTTCCATTCACCTTCTGAGAGTTCCCGTCTCAGATCTGTTTCCCATCTCTTTTTCATTGTCTCACTTTTTGGGTTGGGTATGTCGCTGAGGTGGCTGTATATCTGTGAGACCGCTCTCTGTCCCTCTCCCAGGTTATATAACAATGTTATAAGAGGGGCTGACTCTGGTTCCTCTGGCCAAACGTCCCATTTTTCCTTAGCCGTTTCCCGTGTCCTGCGGTACCAGAGGAATTGGCCAGCTTGTATGTCCTCCACTTTTTGTAGTGACTCGAACTCCCTGAAGGAGCCTTCGTCATACAGGTCCCCCCAGGTATAGACACCTTTCCTCTCCCAGTGTCTAAGGTGGAGTAGGCCCGTACTTGATTTGCACATGTCTTGGATCAATGGGATTTCGGGAGAGTACGGGTGTTTCAGCTGGGTTATCTCCTTCGCCCTTTGCCATATTTGCCTCCCCAGGGTAGCGATGGAGGGTATGTCGCTCAGTAGGTGTTGTGGGGCCCATATGAGTTCTTTCAGGTATATAGGGGAGATCATGGATTGTAATAGGGGTGTCTCAGACGTGGTGTCGTCGGCTAACCATTTGGACACAAAGCTGAGTTGAGCAGCTACGTAGTATTTTTCAAGGTCCGGGAGCTGGATACCGCCTTGCGCGTATGTTAATACTAGGTTAGAGTGTGCTATTTTGTGTCTGGCCTGCCCCCAAAGGAAGCCACGAATGATTGAATCAAGCAGACGAAAGAACTTAGGTTTGATGTAGTATTGTACGTTCTGGAATTTGTATAGGAACCGGGGGAGGACAATCATTTTAACTACTGAGGCCCTGCCCATCACTGATAGGGGAAGTTTTGCCCAGAAGCTCATTGATTTGCGTAGTGCGGGTATCGCCGCGACCGTGTTGTGCTCATGCATAAGCTCTGCGGTGTGCATTATTTGGATTCCCAGGTAGCGGAATGTCGTGGTCTGCCATTGTATGCCTAGTGCGGGGAGCTCCTCCCTGTCTCTGTTTCTCAGTCCTGCCAGTGGGAACAGGCAGGACTTAGCTCTGCTAAATCATATGCCCGAGACCTTGGAGAAGTTGTCGAGGACCTCCAACATGGTTGGAATGTTAAGGTGCGGATCCCTGACGTACAATAGGACATCGTCCGCATAGAGCAAAATGATGTGGTCCGTCCCGCCAAGTCTTATCCCTGCATCAAAGAACTGTTTCCTGAAATAGATTGCAATGGGTTCCAACCCGAGGATATAAAGCATGGGAGACAGCGGGCATCCCTGTCTTGTGCCCCTACATATGTCCCATATTGCTGATACATGTCTCCCAGTTTTCACCCTAGCCCTTGGTCTGGTGTACAGTATTTTGACCCATCGAACAAATCCCGGACCAAAACCGAATTCCTGTAGGACTGCTAGTAACCATTCCCAATATATAGAATCGAATGCCTTGATGGCGTCTAGCGACAGCAAGGCATAGGGCTCGGGATTCGCGTCTGTTTGTTCGACTATGTGTTGTAGTCTCCGTAAATTCATGGTTGTGTTGCGTCCCGGTATAAATCCGCATTGGTCTATGTGGATAATATTGCCTATGAGTCTGGAAAGTCGTTTGGCAAGAATTGTGGTCAGTAATTTGACGTCATAATTAAGCATGGCTAGGGGTCGATATGATTCGCAGTTCCGCCGGTTTGTTTGGCTTGAGGACTGGGATCACGAGGGTTTCCCTCATGCTGTCAGGTAGGATACCTCGCTCGTATGTTTCCAGGAAGACCTTGTGTAACAGTGGGACCAGGGAGGAGTCCTATGACTTATAAAATTCTGAGGGCAACCCATCAGTGCCCGGGGCCTTGCATGTAGCCTGTGACTTAATTGCCTCAGCTATGTCTTCCGCAGTGATTTCAGCATCTAAGGCTTCGGCTTGTGTAGGGGAGAGCCTGGGTAGTCCTATTTCGTCTAGGGTGCCCATTATCTGGTCTAGGGGGATTTCAGCTTCGTGTGAGTACAGGTGCGCATAATAATTTTTAAAGGTGTCATTTATGTTATGTTGGGCTTGATGTACTTTGCCGTCCTTGTCCTGTAAAGAGGTAATTGTGTGCCTGGGGTGTTCTTTCCTGCAGAGCCAAGCCTACAGCCTACCAGGCCTGTCAGCTTCCGTGTGTGCTCAGTTCGTTCTGGTGGTATAATCAAACTTGGCCAGTCTATCCCAGGCCTTCGTGCATTCGACTCTAAGGGCTTTGAGCTTGTCTTCCCGTTGTTGTGGGCTTAAGGAACTGTTATCGAGCCTATCTCCCTTTCTCTTTGTGTTAGTTCATATTTCAACTTCTTTCTCACGCCTCCGGCCTTTGTTATAATTTCGCCGCGTATTACTACTTTTAGGACTTCCCATATGGTGCTTGCGTGTTCTACACTCCCTGTGTTTAGCTCTATGTAGTTGTCTATTGAGTCCTGGAGTTCATCTTTAAAAGCTTGGTCCCTCAGGGCTTCCACCGGCATTCGCCACATGGGAATGGGTGGTCGTGGGCCAGCATGGTTCCACTCTATCACCAATGGAGAGTGGTCAGAGATCGTCCTACCCAGGTACCGTGCCTCCTCCATCTGGGGCAGGTGTTCCCTTCCTACGAAGACGTAATCTATTCTCGTGTGGAGGCCATGGGGGACGAGTAGTAAGAATAGGTGCGTGTCTGTGGGTGTAGCTCCCTCCATATGTCTGCCAGATCTAGTCTATCTGTTACTGCGTTTAGTGAGGTCGTAGCCGCTGATGGGGTCCTAGGCAAGGGTAGGGATCTGTCTAGGTCTGGATTGTGGGTGCAGTTAAAGTCCCCTCCCCAAATAAAAAGGCCATCTCTGTGTGGTGTGACTCTAGCGTACATTGAATCGAGGTGGGCTGGGACATTACTATTGGGGAGGTAAGAGTTCACTATGCAAACTTCTTGCTGTTCTATGCTTCCGAGCAGTATCACGAACCTGCCCTCTGGGTCTTTTACTGCTTTCTTTAATTGAAATGGGAGTTGGGGATGGATCCAGGTATAGACCCCTCTAGCGTACTTGGAGTAAGCACTTCCGTACCCCTGCCCACCCCAGTGTTCCTGGAGTTTGGTGGTGGATTCTGCAGTGCAGTGTGTTTCCTGTAAGAGCGCTATCATTATCCCCTTTCTGTGTAGATAGGACTTAATTCTGTTCCTTCGAAGGTAGGTGCCGAGGCCCCTTACGTTCCATGTCATAATTTTTATTCTCATCGCCATGTCATGGGGGGTATTGTGGTGGTCGCAGTTTTCCAGGCGGACTCCCGTGGTCGGGGTGGTTCTGGTGAGGAGTTTTGTCTATGCGCCTGGGCTCCTGGAGCATGTTCCCTCCTCCCGATTCCCTCTCTGCAGTTGGCATAGTGTAGTATGGAGACTTATCAACTTTTTCAACTGTCATTCTAATGAATGAGCAAACTAAACCATTTAACTGTGAACTGCCCCCAGCAGTTGCGTAGAACTTGCAGCGCTTGGGGGCTCCTGAGACTTCTGGGCCTCTCCAGGTCTTCCGGTGCGGGCTGCGTGCAAGCGTTTGACTCACACATCTCTTTTGGGGGGCGCCCATTGGCGTGGTCGTGTGTGGTGCCTCGTGCTTCTGCCCGATATTGCTATCGTTGTGTTACGGTCTAAATTGGCTGAGTTGTACCTCTGTGTGGAGTTGACGGCCGGTGATGGCGTTCGTGGCTTCCTGCTTTATCCGTTGTTAGTCCTTGGCGGTTCCTCTCCGTCATCCGCCAAGTTATTGTGCTCAAGCCACATGTTTGCTGCGACTGGGGTCTCCAAGAAGAGACCCCAGCCGCTTTCCCTTTGTAAAGGACTTTGAGGCGAGCGGGGTAGAGCAGCATGTATTTCAGATTAAGTTTGCACAGTCTCGCTTTTACTGTTATGAATGAGTTCCTGGCACGCTGTACTGTGGGGGTGTAATCTGGGTATATGACAATTGACGAGTCTTGTCTTTTGATTTCACCCCCTTCCCTGGAATAGCGCAATATTGTCTCTCTGTCTCGAAAGTTTAAGATTTTTGCAATGATCGGGCGTGGGTGTGAGCCCGGTGGAGGGCGCTTTTGAAGGGATCTATGGGCGCGTTCTACTGAGAACCCTTGCGAGAGATTTCCTGCGCCAATTTCTTGTTGCAGCATTGTCTCTATAAATTCTGTGGGATCCGGGCCTTCCATATCTTCGGGAACACCTAGAATCCTGATGTTATTGCGCCGTGCTCGGCCTTCTGCGTCTTCGTATCGCGCTTCCAGCCTTGCCACTTGCTGTTCTAAATCTAGGACTCGCTTCTTCAGGTCTGTGGTGTTCTCAACATTAACCTGTAGAGTGGCTTCATTGGCGTTGACTCTTTCGGTCAGATTGCGTGCGTCCTGTCGCATGAGCTGCATATCCACTTTAATTTCGTCAATCTTGCCTTCAATGGAGGCACGGAGCGCTGCAATGGCTTGGAGGACTTGCGTATCACCAGTTGCCGCTGCCGTGTGTGATGGTTCATCGGTGGGTATAGTGTCTGACTGTGGCAGCTGTTTAGGCCTGACCGTCGTGTAGGTGTCCATTTTCATGGATTTCGGTTTGGTTCTAGGCGGAGACCTCCTTTCCCTCTGGGCCGCCGTGCCAGCCTCCACTGTTCGTTGGGTGCCTATCCCGGTGCTAAGTTTCGATGAGGAACCGGAGCTGGGGCCCCCCCTCTTCGCGCGTTATTGTCGCGTCTAGTTAGATTCAGCCTCCGGGATGTTAGGGGGGGTGATCCTGGCAGCGTTGAGTCTTGCCCCCGTGTGGTGTGGTTCAAACAGTTCAGTGTCACCGTAATCAGGGATGTCTTATGTTGGGCAGGGCAGCTGGTCCTGGTCCCCCTTCCCACAGGCCCTGACGGTTGGGCTGGTGCCCTCGTTATATTTCCAGCGCAGGGGGGTGGGGGTGGCGCAAGGCAGCCACTCACTGTTATCGGCGTTGGGGGTCGTTGTTCCGTGTCGCAGGCCTGTCTCCGCGGTTCAGTCCGTTGAGGTCTGGCCCCAGAGCCGTGCCTCTGGAGAGGGTCGATTCCCTCCTCCTCACATTCGATCACTAGTGGGGCCCAGCGCCTGTGTTGTCGGGCAGCGAGAGGAGGCCCTCGTCTCCGGCTCTCGCTGCGCAGGGTCCCTGCTCACTCCAAGCAGTCGGCGGTCCGTGGTCTGCAGGTCGCGGCGTTGCACAGTTCCACAGTGTCTCCTCCGGGGGGCCGAGAGCGAGCCCAGGAGCTGGGAGTTAGCTCGTCGAGAAGGGGGCGCTTGGGATCGCAACGGTCGCCACCATCTTGGATCCACAGGGGCGTCTCTTTGCTCGCCTCGTTCGGGGTGTTGTCAACTCCGATTTTGTTCGGAGGTCGGGTCGCTGCAGCGGGGAGAGGTTTCTCTTTCCAGTCGTGTATTTTTGCAGGGAATTTCTTGGCTGTAGTTGCCTGTTGCAGTAGTCCAAAGGATCGCGGGCAGGAGCTTCGCAGATGCACGTCTTTACGGCATGCGCGCTGGCCACGCCCCCCCTAGTAGGGAGTGGCAATGCGTGACTGGGGACTCAGTTACCTTTTGGGCAGGTTTTGCTGAAAAAAGCGCAGTATCTCAGATTCAGATGCTTGAAGTGGGTGAGCAACTCAGGTGGCCTGTGGTGTGAGTTTAGGGAGAGGGAATCCCTGTGAAGGAGAGACCCTTGGATGATTTTGCATAACCCCACTCGAAGTCTGGAGAAGATAGCATTGGTCGTTGGAGGCAGGAGGGGAAATCAGGCGTTCTGTGTCCAAGTGAATTTGAGCAACACATGTGCTTCAAAGTTGGGAGGTGTAGGACATCTCTGAATGAATTGTTTTTAAGATTGACACACAATTATTCTCTATGGTGACCTGTCGTTGTGCAAATTCATTATGTTCTTTCTGTAATTCTACACATTTTATTGAAAATATACACATGCAATATAATGTGTGAGTTTAATCAATTCGTTGGGATATGAGTTTGAAATAATGACATTAAACAGATTAAGATTTGGTCCATGAAGTGATGGACGTGAGACCAATATCTTGTTAGAATCAGTATCTAACATTTTGTATTTGTGTATTTGTTTTTGGTCCCGGGTTGCCAGGACTGCGCACTCCTAACATTTATTTAATAGGGGTCTGGTCCCAGGCACGATTAGTGCCTGATGTAGTCCTTTATTAAAAAAGGTTTCTTGGGATTCGGGCCACCTGGAACTTGGGGACTGGGAATGATAATGCCAGAGGAAGGGGCTAGTGTGAGAGGGACTGGAAGGGTGGCAGAGAAGTGCTCGTCCTTCCCTTTTTGGTAAAGATGGTAGAGATGATTGTGCTCAAGTTTCTTTCTTGGTTTATTGCTCTGTGGATCATTCCAGCACTAGGAAGTGGTTGAGGGGCAGGATGTGGTCGGGTTGCCCTTGGAGGTCATTGGAGGAACTGGAAAAATTGAATTGTAGATTTAAATTATTCTAAAACTGATCATAAAGGGCAAGATATGGAACCGAATGATGCCTCCCGTTAAGGTGGTGACTTACATGCACAAGTGCAGAGGTCAGAGGGTGGTCGTTTTCTGTTTCATGAGGATGGGAGATCTTTGGCAGTTTTCAGCTTAACATTTTGGCATCCCCTCATTTCGGATGGGAGTAGCTACAGACGGATCTCGCTTGGCCGTGCCAGGTGAAGTTATCATGCGGCACGAGGGTGGAGATAAAGCCGCTTCTGTAGTTCTCTTAGGCCGTGAAAGGAGTGCAGGGTGCTACGGAGGGCAGTAATGAGTGGGAGTGTTTGTTAAGTGATTAAAGTTTTCTTGCATGAGGGAGTGAAGGGCTGGATCTGCGGGTATTCCATTCTGAAGTGGGCTGTTGTGCTCCTGGAGACAAGGTCTACTGAGAAACAACTGGGCAATATATTGGACAATGTGCGGTAACATTGTGGCCAAGGGAAAGTATGCTGTTGGTCGCTGAGCTTGAAGGAATCAAGCACAAGTCGGTCATGCTAACTATATATGTGGTGAGGAATGATTTAAAACTGATAAGCGTGCTAATGGTTGCTACCTATAAGAGATTGTAAGGGGTTCCTGAAGACTGCCTGCTATTAACAGAGCAAGACAGTGGGTGACCAGGGAAATAAGGCATTGGTGTAGGAAGCTGGATCTCATCTGTCTAGAAGAAGAGAACAGGCAAGACATCTGCTTAGAGATGCACAGACAGGACAGGGTGTCTTTGTCTAAGATGGGGACTGGGATGTACAGGCAGGATAGGGTGCCTTTGTCTAAGGTGGGGACTGAGGTGTACAGGCAGGACAGGGTGCCTTTGTCTAAGGTCGGGACTGAGATGTACAGGCAGGATAGGGTGCCTTTGTCTAAGGTGGGGACTGAGATGTACAGGCAGGACAGGGTGCCTTTGTCTAAGGTGGGGACTGAGATATACAGGCAGGATAGAGTGCCTTTGTCTAAGGTGGGGACTGAGATGTACAGGCAGGATAGGGTGCCTTTGTCTAAGGTGGGGACTGAGATGTACAGACAGGATAGAGTGCCTTTGTCTAAGGTGGGGTTTCAGATGTACAGGCAGGATAGAGTGCCTTTGTCTAAAGTCAGGACTGAGATGTACAGGCAGGATAGGGTGCCTTTGTCTAAGGTGGGGACTGAGATGTACAGGCAGGACAGGGTGCCTTTGTCTAAGGTGGGGACTAAGATGTACAGGCAGGATAGAGTGCCTTTGTCTAAGGTGGGGTTTCAGATGTACAGGCAGGATAGAGTGCCTTTGTCTAAGGTGGGGTTTCAGATGTACAGGCAGGATAGAGTGCCTTTGTCTAAGGTGGGGACTGAGATGTACAGGCAGGATAGGGTGCCTTTGTCTAAGGTGGGGACTGAGATGTACAGGCAGGATAGAGTGCCTTTGTCTAAGGTGGGGTTTGAGATGTACAGGCAGGACAGAGTGCCTTTGTCTAAGGTGGGGACTGAGATGTACAGGCAGGATAGAGTGCCTTTGTCTAAGGTGGGGACTGAGATGTACAGGCAGGATAGGGTGCCTTTGTCTAAGGTGGGGACTGAGATGTACAGGCAGGATAGGGTGCCTTTGTCTAAGGTGGGGACTGAGATGTACAGGCAGGATAGAGTGCCTTTGACTAAGGTGGGTACTGAGATATGCATCCACAAGTTGACTAATTCGATGGGGAGTTATGAAATATAAGCTAGCAAAGGTAAGGGGCGGAGGGGACCAGAAATATCTCCATCTAGGGAGTGTCTTTCTGGGTGCCAGGTGGATGCCCTGAAGTACCAGGAATTTCGGAGTTTTTCAAGGGGTTGTTACATTCAAGGATAAAGAATCAAAAGTTAAAAATGTTAAACGGTACAATATATACACAGGAAATGGCAAGCCTTGCCAGGACCGATTGGTCTGAAAGAGGCACATTTAAAACCAGAAAGTGCTAAAGCGACCATAAGATGAGAGGCTGAGAAAAAGGTTGCATGAGGTCAATGTAGAGCCTGGTTGACCCAGTGATCATAGGTTTGGGGCTGTTAAAGAAACAGAGCAGCGGGGCGACCGCAGCACTGCGGGCGAGTCCTAATGTTCTTATAGGGAGGGCGTGCTTTAGAAGTTTCATGTATTACTACCTTATTTAGGGAAATAATTCGTGTGTACGGTGGGAAGGCCAAGGACATAGACGAATGGTAGATCTTGAGAGACCTCCAGTAAAGGCTACTTTTGATCAACAGAAATGTACGTGTGTCTGATTTGAGATGTTTGCTCCCAAAGTGGATCGGGACGGATAGTGACGCCTCTGCCTGCCGGGCCAATGGAAGTGGTAGCAAGCAGAGGGTGTGGGCATGCAAGGTTTCTGGCCTGTAATTGTCGACAGACGTCTCATGGAACAGGGCAACCCAGGCAGCTTCTAAGATGTGCCATGTTGGGGTGCGGGTTTCTAAACAGGTGGCCATCAGAGCATGTGGCCACCTCCAACTCTTAATTCATGTATGTCTCGTGCACAGTCGACAGGAAAGTCACGTTTCCTGGGGTTTCAGGGCAGCTATTTTTGAGAAGCTCATGTTGGGCTTAGTTGGTTACATTTACGAAGGGCACCTCATGAAGGGCATCAGATGGGCAGCTTTAGGTGGGTTTTCATCATACGTTTATTATAAGGTTAAATCATTAAAGTTAAACAAGATAAACAATACAATATCGGTGGGGAAAAGGCCAGCCTCGCCAATGAGTAGGGGAGAGGGTAGAGAGGAGCGGTGGGTCTGGCGAAAGTGGATTTAAAGCCAGAAAGTGGCCAAGCGACCTGAAGGTCAGGGGCAGAGGGAAAAGGGGAACAGGCCAGGCTCGGGGCTGATGGCCCAGAGGTCAAAGTTTCAAGAAGATAAAAGAAAGAGATGATGGAGGGGCCGACACCAGCGTTGGGGGTGGGCTCTTAGAGGATGGAGTGGTAGAAGAGTTTCATGTACGTGTATGTTTGTTTAGAGCAATTTGTGTGTGAGGTGGGGAGTCTGAAGATGGCGAAGAATCATAAATCTTAAGCAGCCTCCACTAAATGGAGTCTTTCATCAACACAGGTGTGTGTGTGGCCGATGTGTGCTGTTCACGCCCAATGTTGTGTGCATTGATACATGCTGGGCGATTCATCTTCCATCCATGATGGGGACATGTATGTGCCGCCAGATAGTTTACATGCACCGGCCAGAATGTCCTCTACCTGAGCTCCTATGGGAACTTAGCTCACCTTCTCATGGACAGAACTGGGCGTTTGCAAGAGCTGGTGGAAAGCGTAATAGACAGCCTGCTGATATGTCTTATATGCCAAGAACACAGCAGAATGTGGAATGCAGAAAGCAGGCCACCAGGTGGAGTGCTGGGAAATCAGTTGCTTTTCCCACACAGTGGTGAGTGGTGGTCCACTGTACTCGCCAATAAAGCGTCTTGCTTCGCACCCGCCCTGTCACGCCTTTATTCCCCCTGCCACAACTTGCCCCTGAACCCATACAGTGGTTGGCAAGCACGAAAGGACTCTCGCGTAAAGGTGATGGTGTTGGACCATCTCGCCAGCCACGGTCCTCAGGCTGGCGCTTTTCCATGGGCCTCACCTATGTTATTCCACAGGTAGGCTTCTGTCGGCCCTGCTCTTAGCCCTTAAATCCCATGTGGGTGAAGCGTGTCTCAGCCCCACCCATGCGAGCCTCCAGCTGGCATTGAACCTGTGCTTCAGCGTGTGCCACACCCGCTTCCACCCCTGTGGCCTCCCTCGGCATGCCCACCAGCATCAGTGTTGCTGGGCTACGAGAGGTTCTTCACCTGCTCCCTTCAGTGTTGTACCATGCATTGCCCTACAACCAACCATGTCGGTCTAGTGTATGGTGCTTTACATGGTGGCACTGGGCAAGCATTGCCTGCATCTGGGCACAGATGAAACAATCAGACACCAAATATCCAGGAAAAGCTAACAAGCGAGTATAGAAAAGGTGAGTTTTCCACTTTTTGAGAAACGTCGCCAGAGAATTAAGAGAATGGTGTTGTGACAGGAGATTGTTCCAAAGATGAGGGCCAAACACGAGCCATCTGTCGCCTCTGGTTGAGTAACATAAAAAAGGGCTCTGTAACCGTGTTACCGTAGATTTCTTTGAATACATTTCCACCTAATGAGACTTCACTGAATCTATTTCACCGAAAATGGTATGGTACGTGAAGTGGTATATGTGTAATGTATAATAGGTGGGGTGTGGGTTAAGAGTATATGTTAGGGGAGGAAGGGGTGAGACGGGGCTGCAGGGGTCTCCCAGCGCATTATTAAAAATAAATTGAAAAAAAATAGTTAATTTCATTTGTCGGTAAAATGGATCAGTTGAGATCTCCATCGGGTGAAATATTTTCGAAGTAATCACATACATCCATGCAAGCGATTTGTATTACTGGGCCGAAGAGAACGAGCAGTACAATATGGTTTCCATTTTTAACAAAGATAGCTAGGAGCCAGCCCATGGGT
This sequence comes from Ambystoma mexicanum, assembly GCF_040938575.1. Taxonomy (NCBI): domain Eukaryota; kingdom Metazoa; phylum Chordata; class Amphibia; order Caudata; family Ambystomatidae; genus Ambystoma; species Ambystoma mexicanum. Next base: position 392,807,621 of record NC_090934.1, on the reverse strand, counting down.
GCATTTGCTCAAGAGTTTGAAATTATTTGCCGGGATATGGGCAGCGAATGCAGGGGATGTTTGCCAGAAGAAACAGAGGACAAATAACCCTGACTGCCACGCTCTGGGTGATTTGTAGGCGACTCAATAGATACTTCGGCAGTCCATCATACAGGACAATGGCAAAGTCAAGCCTAGAGTTCACCAGGGAGCCCACCACCACCACAGGAGAGACCTGTGGAAGAAGAGTAAGAGAGCGCCCATCATGCGTAGGTAATAGAAAGAGGATATGACAACTTTATTAACGTGGTTAATTAACTTCATTTCAGGATCCCAGATTACTCCTACATTCTTAATCGTCTTTGCATATCTTGTGTCCGGATCGTACACAGTGGCTGGTAAAGTGTATCTGAAAGGGTCTTTGAAGAGTGGCAGAGGTCTTACCTGGATTGAGTTGCAGTTTGTCATTACCCAACCAAGGTTTGGTCACGGAGAGACGCGAGCAGCGGTGAGACCAATTCTCCAGGGGCACAGAAACCTTAAGAAACAGCTGCAGATCATCTGCAGGTGAGTGAAACATGATGCTGAATTTGCAAATGATGGTCAACAAGGGGGAAATGTAGATGTTGACCAGAAGAGGGGAAAGCACCCTGAGTGACCCTACATGTCACCAAAGAAGAAGCCAATCTGAAGGATCCCATCTTGACAGCTTGGTACCCGTTGGAAAGGGAACTTTGGACCAATCTTGTGGGGTGTCTGAAATTCCAGCTAAGGTATGCAGTCGGAATAGGAGGATATGATGATCCACTGTATCGACGGGCCCTGTGGCCTTGATCCGAGTGAAATAATAGGTCGTCCCATACTGAAACCAAGTCCCATGTCCTGGATGGAACCCCAGTTGCACGGGGGTGAAGTGGCTGATTGTTCTCGCTGAAGGCACCTATTTGTAACGTCATGACCTTTTCATTCCCCATTTACTCTGGGCCCAGTGAAGCTTTTTTCAGGAGAAGAGTAAAGAGGGCAGTTTGAAGACCCTGATGATCGATAATTTATTGGAGGGACAAGTTGACTAAATGGCTGATACAACTGGACAGGACCGAGGAATGGAGTTGCGCTAATAAAGGAGGAAGAGCAGCCAAGCTGGAACAGCTGGGCTTCTGCTTATTGAATAAGAGGAGCCGTTCTTCCTCAGATACTCTTTTGAATGCAAATTCCGGCCTGGCCTGGATGTCAGTGCCGAGCTCTGTGAGCAAAGGTGAGGACTCACTGCTCTGGAAACTCTCATAGACCTCGTGGATCTTCCCAAGAAAGAATGCGTTGAACTCATTGGCCATTAGCTGAGGGCGCAGCCAGCTGTGATAGGCGGACAGGTCGGACAAGTGACCTTTTTGACAATAGAGGAGAGTTTGTCAGGCATATTGGTAGCGAATGGATCTGATCATGGAGAAAGGAAGATGTGGCATTCCTAATACCTGATTTATATATGAAAAGTACTTTTCCTGCATCATCCAAATGAATAGGGTCTCTAGACCTCTGCCAATTTTTTTTTCTTCGCTATGGTAACTCTGTTTAAGTGTGACTTTAGCGTTAATGAAAACCGAGGCTGTGATCTTTTTTCGTACCAGGAAGGAAGAAAAGCTGCAGCCTGATTGACTGTCTTTTGGAAAGAGGCTTGTCATTGGTCCAAAAATGTATCCCCAGAGGACTCACACAGTGGCAATGCTCAAATAATACTGTCGGACTATATTTGTACTTAGGATTTGTATGACCAGAGACCCTCAAGGGTTGGATGTCCTGTAGAAATAGAGGGGGAAGAAACCTGCAGGGAGATTTATCTGATAAAATGATGTCTCCAAGATACCTGTAGAGTTGCAACCAGTAGGCTAGGCGCAACCAGAACGCAGTCACAGCATTTCTGAAGGGGACCACTCTTGCATGGACCAGTCCCCTGCATCAGTGCTGTGACCCCTTTCACATCAAAGTCACAGCCTGCACAACGTCCTGTCACGCCCCTCTCTCCTGGTTGCACGAAGCGACTCACACTGTTGCTTTGCACACAAGTAACTGGGCAAGTTTCAGTCTGCGGATTCTCCCCTGGCTTTCTGTACGTCTCCTGGTCCTTGGTCAAACATTGGGCACACATACACAAGCTGCTTCACTGGAGTTAGTGTTACCACTCTCCCGCACTTGCTCCGCATTTCCCTTGTCCCGCACAGCTTTTGGTAGGTCCACAGCACATCCATTGCCCCTGCCCACATTTTGCAGAGCTACACTGGTACAAGGCACCTTAGCCAAGGGTATCATCCCAGCCAGACTTTGCTTTTTGACTTCAGTTCCTTTGAATTCACTCCATCCAGGGAATCTAAGGCAAAGCTCCTACATGTCAGTTGACCGCCAGTCCTTCCGAACCTCTTGCATTCCTCACATCTCTTGTCAGAGATAGCTCTGAGTAGACATCCAGGCACAGCACCCTCGTCCAGTGACCTCTGCAGAGGACTATTACTCTCTCTCAATCAGGATGCCAACCACGCCTGCCCAAGGGGGACTCAACAGAATGTTTCCTAACCCCAATTGGAGCCTAGCCTCGACCAGGCGATTACCCTACCAAAAGCTGTAGACCTGTCCATGGACTCTGGAACAGATATGACAACGGAAAGGTTTGTGACACTCTCAATCCCAGTGTGGGCCCTAGGTCTGGATAGGCCGAACCCAAGGACAGCAATGCCCACGGGCAGGGACAAGAAAAGCAAGACCAGTCTTACAGATTCACCAGTTCTACACACCTATCGGAATTCAAGAAGTACCCAGCCTGAGGACGCGGGTGCTCCTGCAGCAGAATAACCCACTTTTTGCAAGTGTGTCAACATGAAGGAATATGGCAAAATCCTGAATGTGGCCTCCCAGACTGACAGGACAACGGAGCTCCAGTTCAAGAGGTTTTGTAGGACATGCTGGGAGACATGCTGCGAACTTTAGGTGCCTGCATGAGGAAGTAAACCCCCCCACCCAAGGTCCAAGGTGCAAGAGATGATAAGGGGTCATGGAAATCTCCCTAATGGCAGGCTTGTGATCCCACTACATAGTGATCGTCCAACAGGTCTACAAGGAGAAATTGCAGAGAGAAATCAGGTGGCTGTCTCTCGAAAGCCTTGCCCATGCTTCACACGCAGGACACTCCGTGGAGATAATTGGCGGTTATTAAATGGTGAAGGAGCGGACAAAGAGTGGAGCAACCTGGGCCCATCTATGTCACTGCTCATAGACACCCCCCCCCGTCCTCTGCTGTAAAAACCATGCTGATATCCATGTCGTGCTATGCTGGTGCGGGAGGGGCTTCACAGCACATACTCATAATTGTGGATGAGAACCTCTACCTGACAGTGCCACACAAACAGGAAACTACCCAAGTTGGCAAGCCACAAGTGTTGGTTAAACAGTTTGAAGTGGTCATTACCGGTACCATCAGAATGTAGAGGGGGTTCACACATCTCATTCTCCTTTATTCAGCAGCCACACCCATTAAACACCATGCAAGCAAGTCACCCTTCCGCTTTCAGGACAAGTCCCTGTTAAATGATATGATCAAATACACCATTATAGAAAGGATTGGGTCTAGTGGATGATTGGTGTCATTAGTGTTTGAAATGCAAGCGAGACCAGGCAAATTTCAGGTTGTGGATGGATCGACACAGGCTCAACCACAACAACACACTGTCACGCTTACCTCTGGTGCCCTGCAGGAGGGCCTGGTCCAGACTGTACTGCAGCGTGGCCCCCGCACTGGTCCCCTTCGCCCAGTCGTATATCCCAGCCACACCTTCCCCCGCCGGCCAGATGGAGCGAAAACCTCCAAGAGACTGTGAGGTTGGGAGGGGCCTGGGTGTGTTCGGGACTTCTGGTAGTGATGTTCTGGGGGAGTGTCAGGTCAACCCAGAGGTGAACACAGGGTTAAGGTTCCCCACCTCCCGTCTATCCCTTCAAGGAATGAGGCTGGCTGGAGCGCGTGGGCGCGGCTCACCTGTGATTCTGTAATGATGACTTTGGCTTCCCGAGATGGACGTTCCCCAGGTTATTAGTCGAAGAGATGTGAGCAGGGAATGCAAAACAAGTACGTGTCTCTGTGATCGCCACAGCGTGTTGGGCGTGGCACCGAACAGGTAAGTTTCTTTGCCGATCACAGGGTGTTGGGCATGGCGCTGAATAAGTAAGTCTCTTTGCTGATCAAAGGGGGGCTGACACTGATGTGAGATGGTTCTCCGGTGTGGATCCACCACTAATGATCTTGTGTGCTTCCCCCAAACCAGGAGCAGAGCGAATGATGTCGAATCAGCGGCGAAGCACCGAGAGAGGAGGATTGAGTCTCAAAACACAGGTGAGTCCTCGAGTTCTCAAGAGGAGGTTTAAGGTGCGAGGGGAAGGAGGCTGGATTCAGATGCTCACCCTGTTGCTTGCTTTCTTACAGGGCATCAGATACAATAAGCGGGACTGGCCTCGGCGACGAAAGACAGGATCAGAGTCCGAACAGAGGTGCAAGGAAGAACCAGAGACCACAGTGGAACTGTGGCAGCCAGGATGCCGAAGGCCGCGGAGCAAGATGGAAGACCAGGATATTGAAGGTTGTTGAGGATGCAGAAGAACCGAAGGGTCTCAACAGGATACTGAAGGATGCTACAGACCAAGAAGCTCAACGTAGAAGATGCTGAGCACAGGAGTGGTAAGCGGAACACTACTCTTGCTAGGAGCAGATGAAACGCTAAGCATGGGGTGCGGTCCGGGGAGCGGCTTTATGCACGTGCCAGGTAATTTGGGATGGCCTCAGCTGCCACCGTATTCGAGTGCATTATGGACATTGTTGTGGGCAATGTCCCGAACTTCATGCACGCCATGGCAGACATCAAGAAGTCCTCAAAAAAGCCATGGCAGACATCAAGAAGTCCTCAAAAAAGTCTTGGGTATTATGTTTGACAATGATGTGACAGATAAGCAACGGTGGTGCAGCCACTTTGCACACTGACCAGCAAGGGCGCCCACTACACGTAGGGGACGAGCAACAGCTTGCTTTTGAAGCAGCCAACCAGGTGATTGTAGAAGCTCCGGCTCTGCATGATTTTGCAACAGAGAACAAACCGATCATCGCAGTGGATGCCAGCAGTAAGGGCCTAGGAGCAGTGCTGCCACCACTCCAAGAGAACTCACTTTGGCATTTAACTCTCCATGAATAAGAGGGGGCATTTACTTGTGTCTCGGGGAGGGGGTGTCCTACTTTAGATCATACCTTTGGGGGTAGGCTTTCACGCTCGGACTGAGTATAGGTCCCTCCTACAGGTATTGACAGAGGCATGTACAATCAGGGTTTTACCAAGGTTTCAGTGCTCTCAGCAAGATTCCAAGAATGTAACTAGGGGGTGGAAATCAAACCAGGTTGGCAAAACTTTACAGTAGAGTCTCTGTCATGCTGACCACTTGACGTGGACTCGTGGACCCCTGTCGACGCCGATGCGTTATAGTATTAGATGATATGTGCAGGTCAGTGAGTATCATGATATAACAGTGGGTAGAAACAGAACAGAAAAACACTGTTCTGAAGAAGGTGATCCAATATGCTCAGGTAAGGTGGCTCTCCTGCACGAAGCAGGAGTAGGCTTTCTTGCCATGATGTAAGATAGATGCGGAGCCTTCAGTGCACAACGGCATACTATACCGGGCCTATCCGGTTGTACTGCACACAGGTGTGAGAATCAGGTCACCACAGGCAGCTCACTTGGTACATCTGAGCATCACCATCACAAAAAAGAGTTATATGGAGGACTTCTGATGCACCACTCTGCCCTATCTGCCTAACCACTGACAAAGCCATGATCACCAGACAGGCCACAGAAAGTCCTGCGAGCATTACAGAAGGTCCCGAGGTGGAAACTGGTCATTAATCTGGAGGGCCCCCATCACAGGCTGCCCGAGGATGGGCGTAAATCCATCATACTCATTGATCATTTCTCAAGCAAGGCAGAGTTCCACTGTATTAGTTCAATCAATATGTCCTGAGTTTTTTAGTTCTGCAGAAGTTCACCTCTTATGAAAATATAGACTTCATAGGGTGCGAGGCATCAAACATCACACTAGTGCACTGTATCAACCCCTCACCCGGAAAGGAACAGTATGGCAAGGTGTTATAATAGAGTTCTCAAAGACTCCAGAGAAGCTGTCATCTCTAATGATGGGTATGACCAAGACTCCGTTGGACGCTTGCGTTCTAGGCACAGCACCAGACTTCATTCCACTACAGATGAAGAGTGGACGGCACACAGCACGGGCGTTATACACACCTTGGTGGATGCCAAACCACTGCAAAGTCATCCTCCTTGCTCCCTTAGATGTGGTGAATGTGCCTGAAAGGTTGCTGGCCATCAAGGAGCACATGAAGGATGGACATGATGGGAGGAACGGAAAAGGTCCATCGTTCTTCCAGGCGGGGGACTGAGTGAATATCAGGTTGCCACCTCTCATGTCCAAGGGGTTTCCAATGTTCAGCCACTCGTTGACCAGTGTGCAAGGAAGCTGTCAAGCCCACCTTTGCTGTGTCTGGAATGCGGAAAACGCGGCTACAGTTTCTTGCCCTCCAGTGCCCTAGCCTCCCAATAGCACACAACATTATGCAGCAAGTTCTGGTCCTGCTCTGCATATAGCTTCCTATGTTGGTCATGAGGTTCCCATCCTTGAGAATTCCGCCAAGAGTGTGGAGACTACTAGTGCAGTCAATGCATCACTGCGGACAGGCGAGCTTTGGGCCTGACATTCCAGCATGCCTGTCAGGTTCCCCAGGTGACAGGCTAGCCTGCCTCATGGTGCTGTACCTTTTGCTGATCTTTTGCCTGCAGAAAAGCGGGTGTGGAGGTTGCAGAGTTGCTCCTTGCAACCCATCCTTAAAAAGGGTATTGGAGCTTCAAAAGCTCACAGTTCGGCTTTTTAGCGGAAAATTATGTAATTAATTGGTGGAATTCAATTTCTGTCACTAAATGTACCTAACAACACTGCTTTAATGGGGCAGGGCCCGCCGGGGCCCATCCCCGGCAGTGTCCAAAAAGGGGAGCTGAGCGGGGCCCTGCTGGGTCTCCCCAGTCCCACCATAGCATGGCGGGACACATTATCCCACCATGGCTGTAGCCGCATCAGGAAATGCGCGTGCCGTTTTAAAGTCAGGCAATCTGTGACTGACAGAAGTACCAGCCAGCCACAGCATAGCTGAAACTGGAATGCTGCGGCTGGCTGGCACTTCTGTCAGTCATTGTAACTTCCTCCTGTGAACCCGTGTGTGAGGGGTCACAAGAGGAAGTTATGGTCCCTTTGTTTCCCCACCGCTTCCCCAGGTCACTGACCCTCGGCGAACCTGGGGGCTCCGTGATCTGATTAGATCACAGAGCTCCCAGATTCGCTGATGGTCAAAGACGCTGTGGGCTCGGTGATCTAATCTGCAGAGCAGAGCACAGATCACCGAGACCGAGGCGTATTTGTCCGTTGGCAAAGCTTTATAAAAGATGCTTTGAATTGGCTTGAAAAGCACACAATTCCAGCCATCTTTTATAAAGCTTTGTCAACGGACAAAGACGCCTCAGGTTTTGTCCGTCCTCAAAGCTCTATAAAAGATGGCTTGAATTGTGTACATTTCAAGCCATCTTTCATAAACATAGAAATATGTTACGAATATCTATGTTTATAAAAGATGGCTTGAAAAGTACACAAACCATAGTAAGGTACGCATACACATATATCAATGCTCCCAAACATTTATATATTTGTTTGCGTACCTTACTTTGGTTTGTGCACTTTTCAGGCCACGCCCATCATGGAAGCCACCCCCCCCCCCCCAAGTGAGCCCCCCTCTATTCTTTACCCCACTTAAAGCACTGCCTAACGAGCACCTGGCTCATCCGTGCCAGACACCTCTGATTTGACTGGATGAGGCTATTAGTTTAAAAAGCCAGAAACTGTGTGTTAATCAATCTTAAAAGAAATCTAGAAATGAATAACGATAGAGCTATGCAGACATTCAGCAACTACGACGAGTAATGACATCTAAAGGCGGATGTAATTAGTGGGTCTAGCTGCATTTGTAAGCAAACCAGCTCGACAGTGCTTGGCAGCCATCAGCAGCACTGGGCTGTGTTTTCAGAAACACAAGTGACACCTTCCCACAGCATGGTGGTCTGAATTACCACAGGCCTCTCCATCCCCATTACAGGCTCATGGAAGATAGTGCACGCATGGTCTATTGAACAAAACATTGGTTTCTATGAACAGGGCTCAGCAATATTACCGACGCTGACATGTAGGGTAGTGAAAAGGCAAAGCATGACGTCATTCTTCAGAGGTAGATAGATCCCTTACAGGGCATCATACACTGTGATTCATTTGTGGGGGTGTTTGCCAGGGCTCAGCCCTGGCACTTATTTTCTCAGACCAGGTCTGATTATGATCAGGTTTTTATGAAACTTTATTTTAATTCTCATTCAGTAGTTGTCACACAACAAGGAGCAACAGTGTGCACTGGCTGCAGTGCCTTTCTTCTGGGACAGTTATCATATGATATGAAATGATATTGCATCTATAACGCGATCTAAACACAAATGTTTCAAGGCGCGATGAGGCAATACAGGGGAAACAGAGGGAGGACAACAGAGGTTCATTGTTATTCTTGAACCTAGTGTCCCAGATGGGCAGGACAGTGCTAGTTTTCATGGATAACAATGAATTGGAAGGTGACAATGCTGGGTGCTCCAGTCCTCTTGTATGACAATGTTCCATTTCTGTTTCTGCAGTTTGGGTTGACAATAAAAGGACAGCCACCATCCAGCAGTACCAACTCAGGGGCAAAGCCAGAAAAAAGCCCACTGCCTAAGAGAAGTGTTTGCTGTGAGTTCCAAACTATGCACAAGGATTTTGCTGCAGTGTATGATGGGCAAATTCTTCAGTCCTGGAATTATTTTTCCTTTATTTGTCAATTAATTTACCATGGGAGGAAGGCATGTTTACTTTGTTTTCTGTGGATAGATGGTCAACATATTCCACTTGCCGCACATTGAATCTGAGCAAAATGTTAACAATTATGATGTGTTTAAAGAATCCCCCAAACATTTGCCTTAAACTAGAATCTTATGTGATTTTATGTCGATTGGTGCCATGGGTTGTGCATCAGTCACCCACAATAGCCGGTAGGAGTAGCAGGATGTACCTTAAATATAATGACACTGTGTGTGGATGTGCTGTGGATGTTGGCACCACTGGGCTGTGAGTTGCCTCCCCCGAAGAGTCCCGGATGTGCTAGAAAATATTTGACCCTGGCACATTTCTTTTTACCAATTAAACATTGATCCTAGGTTTTGACACTTACCTTTCAAGATAACACCAGATCTAAATCGCAGAACTCCCTCAATAAACCCAACAGGGTCCTCCAGGGCACACACAGCCTTCTCGGTCTCAGGTTGTCATGGGTGCTACGTCCCCCTACGGCGATTGCCCAGATTCCTTTTGCCTAAGCTTTCTTCTCAGCTGCCATTTTTGAAATTCTCCTTTGCTGCGCTTCACAATTCCCAATGCAAGTAATTGGCCGCCTCCTGAAGAAAGGCTTGCCTGGCAGCCCGACTTAGGTTGTGTCTCTAGGTATTGTGCATTTCCACTCGTGCACATCAGTGATGAAATGACTACTGCTCTGAAGGAGTACAGGGATGGGTAGTAGATAAAATGTCTACAAACCCCACACTACTACTAAAGCAGTAATGATGCCAACAATATAGGGGAAACGGGCACAGCCGACAGGTATGCCTCCTTCGCCTCTTCAAGGGAGCATGGACCAAGGGCAGGCTATACTCTTCAGGGTTCCACTGCAGTCAGCAGAGAGGTGTTGGTCCACTGTAGTTCACGATTCCCTAGAGATGGTTATCGGACAGAGCACTCCTCTGCATTGGATTCCTTTTGTCTTTACTTCCCAGGAATCATCTGGAGAGAGAGGAGAGACAGAGGAAATAGGGGGAGAGAAGAGCAAAGTGAAGAAAGAAATGAGATTGGATCAAAAGAGCAGAGATGTTGGCGATTGAAAGTAGGTGTTCAGAGCGGGGGCGAAGGCAGCGTGGGGAAAAGAGAGTGAAAGGGAGAGTAGAAGGTGATCCGAGGAGAAATGGGGATGAGCAGAGATAGTACCCAGAGAAGAGAGTGAAGAAAAGATGATGTCAATGCTGAAGCATGAATGATGGGGTGGCAGAAGGATGTCTAAATAGAGTCTTGTGTTTGCCCTTTTTATTAGAAGCCTTTAGAGAAAGCCTGCTTCTGTACTGGAAGAAAGAAAAAGTAATCAAAATAACAACTAAAGAGACCGTCTGACTTTCCTTTTCTGCGCCAAGTTAATATAATCCAGTGTTTTCTTCCTTAGGGGTTTTGGGTAATCCCATCCCACCTTTGCCTTTCTGTCCCACATCAAATTCCAAGAGTGGTCCACCAAGGTGATCTTGAGCTCAGATAAGTGGGAGTTGAGACACCTAAGAGGCAGGTCTAGTGTTAAAGTAAGTGGCATAAAGGTATATTGTGCCCACCTACACCTATCTCCCAATAGGTGCATAGTAACCATCCCCAGCCACAAACGTGTCAGTGTTCCTCTGGGGGATTAAAGAGTTAGCGTCCTGGCCATTGTTCCACATGGCAGTTGTGGATACATCCAGGCCAGACTGCTAGTACACTTTGCCCTCTCATGGCTGGGCCCTGCTCACAAAGTGGATACTAGACTGATAGCTGTATAATGGTGTGGTCCTAGCAGCCACCATGTTCCAATCAGGCATGGCTTATATTTAAGATTAAAATGCCACCAAGTTGACTAGGTTGCACAATTATTATAATTTGTGTCAGAGGTGTAGACAGGTAAACAGTCACATTTGCCTACAGTCACTTGTGTTCCAACCACTGTCAGGAATGCACATGCAACCTTTGGCCTCTGTGCCATTGCAAGGATGGTACTGAGAGTGTAGGTAGACTACCTCATCAAAGGTACATGTTTACACTATCATTTTAGCAGGGATCATGAAAGGGGTCTAGTGAGCAGACTTCCCTTTCAGGACCATAATTACCCACATCATTTTAAGTATTAAAAATAAAAAAAGTCTGACTATCCTGCCCTCACAAGATGACCATTCTGTCACACCAGCATAGTCTCCAGGGAACATTACCTTCTGCCAGGATTTAGGTTACAAAATTACTTCCACCCACAAACCTCATGCCAGACACACCAGTTTTCACTATTCTGCCCCATCCAATAGCCCAAGAACTAGGACCCCCAAGAGCCACTGCCTACACATGACATCATTCCCTCCAGTAACATCCCACTTCCAGGCCTAAGGCTGCAGGCTATTCAGGGCTTCAGGACTATTTCTCTAACAAAGCACAGCCTGCTCCCACTCCATTCCATAACCAGCTACTAGATCCAGGGAAGCAATACCATCTCTTCTCAGGTCTACTACAGCAGAACGAGCTCTCGCACCTCCAAGATGCATTGTTCCCCAGAGGCGGACTTAGCACTCAGATGATGGACAAAGGGCGAGCGGGCCCTGCCGTGTCCTGGTCTGCCACCTTCCCAATCTCTTCACATCAGCCGCGCCCGCATCCTTCCTTGCTACTGGCATTCAGACACAATGCTTTAAATGGGCTGGTCCTACCCGGCGCTGAGTACCTGCACTTCTTATTTTTGCTAACATTAGTACCTGCACTTCCCAAGGACAAAAAGACAGTACCGGTACTCAAATACATGGCGAGTTGAAAAGGAAATCATTTCAGGTACCAAGATTGGAATAAAGGACTAAAGACCTGCAGCCTTTGCTGTTGAAAGCTGTGCTTTCTCCCTGCCCTTCTCCACCAGCCACAGTGTCCATAATGTCTCTTTCAGGGCCCACCTGGCAGAACAACAGGAGAAGCAGACATTCAGCTCGTGAGCTGCCAGCACACAAGCTTGGAAGGCCATTTCACTACTTGTGCTTTCTTTACCTCTTACCCATGGGGTCCCTCGAGAGTTTTCAGATGGAGCACAGATGTATCTATTTATTTATTGGGTATTTCTAATGCACCTGTACACCATTGTGCAGTTATGTCTTTTAACACTTTTATTTGTTAATAGCAGTGCCTTTTCTAATATGTAAATGTTTATCTATGTGGAACTGTGATAAACCTTTCGGGTTGAAAACCCACACACATCACCAGTTTCCTACCAAATGCCTTATAAATAATTAGACACTGAAAGCGAGCTATAATAAAAGTCCTCTTTTGAAGCTTTGTTGACGTCTGTGAAGTCTGTTAATTTGACTCACGAAACGAAAGTCTCATTTTATATGGATATTCAAATGTTCTTAACACAATGCATAATAATGGACTGAACGTTTGTGGGAAAGAATCCCAGATTCACTGCTAAAAGTGTGTGGTCCTTGGCAAATAATTTAATTTCACTTGGCATTTATGGCCTGCAAACATTAGGGAGCTCCCAAAGCCTGCCATCTTTGGTACATCACAATATTGGTGCCAGAACAGGGCAAAACCAGCCGATGATTTATGAGCAACTATAAGAGATGGTTGCATTGGGCTTTCAGAATAACATGTAAAGTTAATTACGTGATAGTAAACCATTATACTGAGATTTTGGTTGGAATCACTGATATGTGTCAACGCAGAAGCTTCAAAGGCCAGGATCAGAAACAAAATCGAGAAGTACACAGTTGAAGAGAGTGTGAGAACCCGGCTGAAGTGAGAGTGTGGGCAGAGAGACACATAGCAATCACGCAAATGGAGAATAATTTACGAAGAGCGAGAGACACAAATAAAGTTAGACAAATGGAGAACTGTGAAAAAGGAGACCTGCGAAAATGGAGTGTGGCACAGTGTGAGATTAACTGAAACGTGTCAATGAGACAGAGCGACTTTTAGACTTTTCCAGGACGAGCCCTGGCATACTTAAAGCCTAGATTAGTGAGTACCTGCACTTATTATTTTCATTTAAAGCTCTGGGCACAGCTGAATAACTAAGAGCAGTCTTAGCGCTCACTCACAGGGCCCAGCTAAACATTTGTCAGAGTTTGTGGGGCCCATTTCAATATGAATGCCCCCCCACCCCCTTGCCTACAGTTAGGGGCGGTGGACACAGTCTGTGGCACCTTTGGGTTCCTCAAATAAGAATGGCTACCAAGGAATGCTCTTTGATCTAACGAGGCAGACAGCCAGAAGGGAGCCCAAATACTAAATGGCCACTGGAGAGTTAGTAATTGCTCTGTCAGCATGGTGCTCATGCAGATGAAACCAGAGTAAAAGGCCAAGAGGTGATAACACAGCTGGATGATAGGTGCAATGAAGGGCAGCCTGTAACACACAAGGCAAAGGGCACATTTAATGCCATGAAAGAAAGAAATATGTTGCTGTGTAGTAAGACTGCCACAACAGGGGCAGCTGCGTTTGCCTAACCTCCCCGAGGCTCTTGAACACATACACAGAAGAACAACAACACAACACTGTGGGACTGTTAGGCATACAAGGCAGTGATAGGTTTCAATTTGTCTTCCAGACCTGTCCAGCAAATGATGAGCAGAACCCTAATTTGCAGGATATGAATTGACTCGATCAGAAGTGACAGCACAGTAAATAACATTTCAAGCAGTAACATCAGCCTCCAATACTCTAGGACACCATTGGTAAAGACATTAAAAGAAGTTTTCACTGGTAAGCCAAGAGAATAATGTGCTGTTTAATGTATACATATTCACTATTGTTAATATGGAACAACTCAATAGTTTAGTAAACCACCAGTGTTTTTGTGATAAGAAAAATTGCAAACTAAATCACTTCTAGCGACACCTGTCAGCAGATCGGGCACAGTGAGATTAAATGTTTTTCCCATTATCACACATTTCGTTAAAGTGGTGAACTCAGTATTTGGATCCAGGCTATGATTTAAGCACTTGACTACATATCTTCCCAGAGACAGGGTCACATTAATATTTTTAACATTTGGGTTTCCAAAACCAAGGAATTCGTTTTTTCTAGCAATGCCTTGAAAGGTACACAAATCACATTAGAACCAACCTGACATTATGTACATAGTTATAGAAAAAGGTCAAGCAAAAATACTTCTATAGCTGTATGTTTACCACCGTGAATGCATGATTGCAGTAGCAGCCTGAAAAGAAATGTGGGCATAATAACAATATCATTTGGTTTTGAAAAGGGTATTCACAGTGAAAGAGAATTCAATATAAGGTTATATGCTTGAGCCATTATTTTACGCAGCATTTTACTCCCCTGCCTTAACTATCACCCACTGATCGCACCTTTTAAGGGACAACAGTCCTTACCCAAGTGCCCCTGTGTCTGGGTCATCAACCTCTAATCGGTGTATTCAAATGAGGTTGTCACAAAGCTGAACCTTGGGGTCCTAGGGGAGCAGTGGGAACGTTGTGGTTCTTCCCTGTGCTTTTAAATGTCACATAAAAGATGTGAGCTGGGTAGACTTTGACCACCTGATCCAGTTTCAGAGAAGAAAAGTCTGGGCTTATTCCTGTCCCGAGCTGGCTGTGTACGAGACATGGCCCAGGTAATGGAGACAGTCCCACAAAATGCGGAATGGTTGGCCACCCTACAGACACACCCAGCCCTTGGGTTTCATCTGTGCTTGTTTAGCTGATAACTTGGTATAAGGTGAACTCGGTGTACTCAACGAAAAGGGGGTTTGACGTTAACCATGTGGATCGTTGTGGCCCATTCCAATGCAATCTTATCTAAGTGGCTGCATTTTAATTGCTTCCATGTTCATTTTATCTGTTGCAGCTGTGACTGCATATAGGTGGTCGGTTAGGGCAAGTACCTGCCCACCTCGCATCACAAATATGCTCCCCTTTTACTCCTTTCCTTCCTGCTTCCCTTTTCTCCTCTAAGGCATTCTTTTTGCCCCCTCCTTTTTCCTTTCCAGCAACTATTATCCTACTCCTTCCTTCTCTTTTTGAACACTATTTCGTCACCTGTTCTTGCCACATTCCCTTAATCCTCCTGCCTTTTTCTTTCTGCATTTCTGGCAAAGTTTCTTTGTCATAAAGATCCCGCTCTCGTCCACATTTTTCTGCTATTCTCATACTCACCTGCCTTCATTCACTCAATTCCTCCTTCCCTCATTTACCCATGTCACATATCATATTCCATTACTGTGATGCTCCCCACTCCCCATTCCTCTCACTTGCCTCCCTTCTCTCCCTTTCTCCTGCCCTGCCTCACTCTTCATTTTTTCTGACTCTTTAGACCTCCATTATTTCCCATTCTCCTTACACGCCTGAACCCCCTGCTCTCTATTTCCCCTCCCTTTCATCCTCTCTACCCTTCATTTCCCATCACTCTTGTTGCTCATTAACTATTGCTCCATTCTCCTGCCCTTGTCTGCTGCAGTGGAACCCATTTGCCGTTTTACCCACACCTGGCTCCCTTCAATCGCTTATCTCCTGTCTTCCCTCACTCTCAATCTCTCCATCACATGTCTGCCCTTCTTCATTCTCTACTCTCATATCACCTGCCCCTTCTTTACTTTTATCCCTCACTATCCTGCCCCTATTCCCTCTCCATTTCCATTCACTGCCCTGCAGCAGGGCCCTGTGGAGCTGGAGGGGATATGGAGTTGGTGGACTGAAGTTAAGGGGTCTCTTAAGTGCCACATGCAGCACCCACAAAAGAAAGATAACTCCTGCTATAGTTTGAAATTAAAAGGGGAACTTCTTTAAGTCTGTGATGTCCAATGCCATTTCAAGGGTGTGGGGTAAAAACACTGGGGACATGCACAAAATGGTTCCACATGCTGCAGGTCTCGGGATGATAGCTCAGGGGCAATGTGCTCACTTTGGATGCAAAACGACATGGAGCAACACAGGTTCGATCCCTGGGTCCGCGCTTAGAAACCTCTGGTTATTAAGTGCGTTATAAATAACATATCATAACATATCATACCCTGTGATATCATCTCCTGTAATGTTCCTTGCCAATGGTATTGACCATTGCCTTGAACCCTATCATTTCCAAAATTAGGATCAGGCATGATCACATTCACCACCACTGACAGCAAAACCTGTCGAGGAGGTACAGCTGTCTCTAGCTAGAGTCAGACCCCCAAAAACAGAAAACTGTAAAAAAAAAACACAACTTTTAATATTCGTCCCTAAAGTTGATCATTGTGCAACTCTGCCCCATCTAGGCTCCCCCTGCATGACCCACCTACTTGTGTCCCCTTCTCACTTTTGCCCATGTGGCCCTTTGTCTTAAATCTGCCACTGCTGTTCCCCCCACACCCATCCAGGTCTAAGGTTCAACATCTCACTTCTAGGAAACGGTACCTCAGAACAAATCCCCCTTCAAGTGCAGTCTCTCTTCCACCAAAGCCTAAGACCGCACAGGGAATTGTGTGCTCCTGCCAGCCCCCGTGCCTGACGACCACCAGGTAGTGCGGCCTACTGCCTTGTAGGTATAACCTCTAGGAAAGCACTACACCTCTGCCCCCATCTACCACCCTCGCCTCATCCCCCCAAGAAACATTTTCCTTTGTCAGACAAATGTCAGAAGCACCCCGCCCTCTCAGGCCGTTGGTGGCAGAGTAGCCTGGGCTTTTCTGTTGTGGTGGTGAATGTGGCAATGACACGACAAAACACGTTGAGTAATCCCGGAAACCTCCCGGAAGTCGCAAGACTTTCTGACGTCTTGAAAGTCTGTCAGCCCGGCACCCCGCTCACTGGAGAGGAACAAAAGAGCTTCCAGGTGAATGATAATGTATGTGCAATCTGAGTCGCACGTCTGAAACCCTTCAGTAGAATGTTGAAGGTGTTGGGCAGTGCCATGGCACCTTTGCATTGTACAACCACAATCAGTGCATACTGGCGTGATGTGACAGAAGCAGAAACTGACTTCTACAGCTGTCGCACGTGCTTACATAAAAAGGGCTGCACACCCATGTATAAGATAAGATCCATCAGGGCTGCCCAACCTACCATCAGCAAAATGCCATGACCTGTTCACCTTGCTGTCCTCCTGTTTCCTAGGTGGGATGTCCCTTGGAGCACCCCAAACCATCCGGGGTGTTGCCACCGGCCCAGCTATAATTTGATAATAACTTGAATGTACCTTGGGCCTTATTGTTCATTTTACTGAAAGCCACTGTCAGAATCCATGATCGTTGGCTGACTATACCTTGCTGTGTCTCGCAGTTGATGCTACTGGGTTGTAGTAAAACCAATAGTAGGACTGTGGGCATGACGTCAATATGTTGCCCTACCAGTGGAGTAACTTTTCTGAAAATGTTGGGGGGTGGGGGGAACATGACATCTAAAGGAAAGGGGCCTCTGTCAAAAGAGGGGGACAAATAGGCGTGCCACGAAAGTTGGGCACCCATTTACGCCCATGTGCCCTACTGCATCTTGGCACTGGCCTGGAGGTTTGGCTATCGCCGGTATGCCAGGGACGGAGTACTATAACTTTCACCCTCCCAGACTAGATGGAAAAAGCATGATAGTAGACATCCTGGGGTACATGAGAAGTTATGACAGAAGATGGGCCCCTCCCCGAGTTCTCACTGATGACCTTAAGAGCCGCACCAC
Organism: Ambystoma mexicanum; assembly: GCF_040938575.1. Taxonomy (NCBI): domain Eukaryota; kingdom Metazoa; phylum Chordata; class Amphibia; order Caudata; family Ambystomatidae; genus Ambystoma; species Ambystoma mexicanum. The sequence continues at coordinate 392,790,006 of NC_090934.1, read as the reverse complement.
AGCCAGTTGTGATTGAGCTCCAATGGGCTGGTGGGGGCTCTATTTTAAAACAATAACTGGACATGTGTCCACAGTATATTAATTACACCCTTGCTCCTATCCAATTTAATTTCCACACCTCTTCAGTCTGTGGAGCTTTGCCCACATTACCCTCAAAGGAGTTCCTAAGAAGATTCCCTGAGGCGAGCAGCCAGAACAACTCACTTTTTAAAATGCATTTATTTATTTATTTATTTATTGGATTGCATGGTTTAAACAATAAAAACGTAACACATAGAAACATTATAAATGCATAGTAAAATACAATTCTAGACGGTCCAGTAATATCGTCCACTAAGCGTATGAAGCCACTACTCATCCGTGTACTCCTGCAGAGCAGCGCGCCTTTTGTCACAGTTTAGGCACAAGTAACAGCCTCACGTCAGCAGTGGGCAGTGCCCTCCTGGGGTGTACCGAGAAGTGTGTTGACAGACATAGCAGGGGGCATCTCCATGAATATATTTGCAAGCCAGGCAGACGATTTTAAAATAACCCCATCTGCTACAGGAAGCCAAAGAGTGCAATACGCTTACTTCTTTTAAAAATACCTTAGCGGGGCATTTTCCAGGTGAAGCGGATAAGAAAATAGTTGGTCAATGTGTTGAGTGCCATTTTTTTCCCATTTCCCAATTTCTTAAATGTGTATAGTGAAGTTGGGGAGCAGAGTGATCGCTGCCTCCATGTCACACTACCCAGACATGTATGCCATGCACCCATTGCGGTGTGTGGCGGGACTGGAGAGCGGTCCACACATTCTCAGTCCCTTTGCCCTCTCAATTTCAAGGAATTTGGCTCAGCTAGGTTATGTTATGTCGTGTTACTGGGATATATACCCCCACTTGCATGATCCTATGATGGATGGGGGCGTACATTAAAGGCCAACGGGTGAAAGGTCACAGCTTTAAACATTCTGGTAAAAATAGGTGTCTACTTCAAATGTTTTCTGTTCAAAGTTCTACGATTAGCATTTTTTAGATGTTTCACAAATTGAGTGTTAAAGGTCTTGGATTCAAGCAGTTTTGGGGTTGAAAACTAATTCAAATAGTATGGTCTTTGGGTTCATCCCCTTCAAAAGACAATTTTCTCTGGCAATCTTTGCCGCAAAGGTTGGTTGCCTAGTGTGACATGCAATGCTCCCAAGTGCCTGGATGCAATTGACTTCATAGTGTGTGCTGTATCAGAAAACGTAGTCACACACCCACTGACTTGCTCACATGAACCCAGTATCAGCGCTGGATGGGCCGCCTCTTGCCGGTTCCGAGATCTGGCATCAGATGTCTCTCTGGATCTCGGCCCCGGCCTGCCTCATCCCTGAGAAGGCTTTACCGAGCGCTCAGCTTCGCCGAGGGAACTCTGATTTCGGAGAATGGGGTGCAGTTAATTTGGTAGTGGCCCAAAATGTCTCCCTCAGAATTCCGACTCCTGAAATTCAGATTTTTTTTCTTAGACCCCTGTACACCACAAATATATATGGGGGGGTATGGGATATAGTAGTATGGGGAGTTGCAGAGGATCGCCCCCCGCATATGTATGTGGTGTAAAGGTTTTTTTCATTTAAAGTCGGCATTTTCAGCCTTCAGAATTCATTTTCGGGGGGGGTCGTAGCGATCACATAGATCCGTTAATTTTCACAGATATGAAGGCGTTCCTAAATGCCTGTGGTATATTACATTGCACAACATCATTATATCATTTGCAGGCTAATGGGTTGTTGGAGAGATTCAATAGGGTCCTTACATCAATGATACAACTGGCCACAAAGAGTAATCGCGAACCATGGAAAGCAGTGCAAAACATGCTATTTACATATAGAACAACACTGCATCCCACTACAAAGGTTTCTCCTTTTGAGATCCCTAGAGGGTGGAGAACTCCACATCCTTCTAAACCCTGGTAAATGTAGAACATAGGGGCGAATGACGTGTCTGTAACAACAGATCTAGCAGAGTTACGCTCTAACTTGCAGAATGCACAGGAACGCATGGGTAAGCAAGTACTCAAGCCAACCCGATTTCAGCATAAGCGATTGGGTGAAAGTGAAACTGCCAGGGAATGTGCTGAAGGGTATGCCCAAGTATTTGAGACCCTATAAAGTGATTGAAATATGCAAAAGAGCAGTGTGCACAGATGATGGTAGGATATTAGAGAGCTCGTAATCGTGTCCCAGGGGTGATGCCTCCAGTCACAACATAACTCCCCTCAATGCAGAACATGATAGCTAATGACCAGGCAGTTATGGGGAGGAGATGAAGGGAAGTGCAAGTGGATTGAGCGGAATAGAAGTTAGTGAGAGGGGACTGCCAGAGCTTGGGATAGGTGAAAGCGATATGTGTATTGATTCTATTGCATGGCGGTCAAAGAGAGAGGACGCAAGGTTAGGATTCCAGTAAGATTTAGAAATCAGTACGATTTAGAAATGTTGAGTAAACACAGCTAAGGCGTATTTAAGGTTGTTGTTGTTGGGAAGTGCTGAAGTTGCTTGAGTTTACATTGTTTAGATATCTCTAACTCCCATTAGGGAATTGTCCGATGTAGAAATGTGATTAGCTGTAAAGATGTGCTGTCCTTGTGACTCCAGGTTTTGTGTTAAATTATAAAGAGAGGAGTGGTGTAGTATCTCGTGCCCTCGTGCTGGCATTCTGAGAAAGCGTAGGGAGAAGGATGGAGCGAGAGAGGAGGATGGGGATGGTGTTGGCGGTGTGAAGATCTCCCAATAAAGTACATGTTCAACCCACCCAAGCCCTCTAGTCTGGTTATTAACCATACTGCACAGATCCCCTCTAAATTGAGGCTTGAAAGCGTCTCTCACTTATCCCCCTTGTGTTTTTTGATCTCTGTTTTAAAATCTCCCCATAGGTGCTATATGTTTACTCCTGAGGTACTGAAATCTTTCTTTCTTTTCTCCCTCCTTTCTTTCTTTTCTCCCTCCTTCTATTTTCAGTCTTCATAATAATACAAATGAATTGTTTTTTCATTAATTTATGTCTGCAGTTTCCAGCACCATATACCGTGGCTTTGCAGATCTAGCACACAAATACATCTTTAACTCTGCAGGCTCCCGTTGATGTCCCCCATAGTGCTATGTTCCCATAATGCCATTTTGTATGTCATTGTGAATCCCTTTTCTTATAATATGTATGTGCTCATGGGCTTTGCAACGGAAACGTGCCGAGTTAAGCTGATCATGACTTCCCACATCCACTGAATTTCAAGGGTTTTGTTGCGTTAAATCTGTGCAATTTAACTGCACCTTAACTAAGGTTTTTTCAGTGAATTTCAAGGGTTTTGTTATACCATAGTTTTTTATGGGCCATTTGCCATGGCCTTCAGCCATGTCTGGTGTACATGTCCCCCCAATTTGTTTCTTTTGGACCCACTAGGTGGCCACAGCCTTCAGTCATGGCCACTAGACATGTAATTCGGGCCCACTTGCCAGGACCTTCAACCCTGGCCAGTGAGCACACCTTTGGCAGTGCCCACTGAATATTTGAAAACACTACCGGGCCAGTGGCCACGGCCTTGAGCCGTGTTGTAGAGAAGGAGCTAAGTACCCTCACCTCAATCACCTCACCAATCTTGCCTATATGTTGGGCCCATCTTGCCTATATGTTGGGAACCAGAGTGTGAGACACGTGCGGTGCCAGTGAAAATACTGATACCGAGGAGAATCCTGGAGGCAAGGTTCCCATTGAGAAAACCATATCTGCATATGAGACAGTACGATGGCCATTTGAATGAAATCCTGGAAGAAGTAGGACCAATGAATGGCAAAGACAAATGGTGACGTCATGCAGAGGTGAGCTGAGGTACATGGAAGAGATGCAGAGACTAGAGAATACAGACAATCTATAAGGCAGCAAGAAAGTATTGAAGATAAGTGACATCTTGGGATCAAGATGAAGAAACTTATGCTACAGAACTGTTGAAGATGTCAAGTCAGTTTGCACGTGTACAGATGCAAAAAAACACAAGCAGATGAAGTATTCTTGAGGCTAGCTAAGTAGTGAATAGATTGAGGCATGCACCAATATATATATACATATAGAAGTAAAGAATGGATGTTTCCACTACGTACTATAGCAGAATTGGGCTAAAGAAGGAAGGCCTCTTTTCCAGTGTGTCGCAGTTAGAAAACAAGTGAATTACAAAGTGAATCTCCGAAAGGCAAGACTGGATGAGCCAAGAAGCCAAGGTCTTATCAGGTTGGAGTGAGCAGATATTGGATACAAATCGTGTGAAAGAACAGAGCTCCCGTTCAGAAGGCATGGACAAAAACAAGAAAGACGTCAGAGGTCTATTAGAAAATAGTATTTTAAATACACTAGGGCTCAATTAGTGGTCTTCAGTCACGTGGAAGGATGAAGTTGGCCAAACATGATGGTCACACCTACGCATGAAGGCAGAGCTTGCCTTCACTCCCCTGAATTCTCCAGAGCTAAGAACACTCCCAAGGACAAGCTCAAACCCCTAATTGACAGCAGGCCACTGAGGTGATGATGGATGAATTGGTGGGAAGCTATGGTTGGAGACTAGCTCACCAGCACCTGGAAGCACAGTTTGCATGCTGCTAACTTAGCTGGAAAAGTACTGACAGAGGTTACAGTGCCAACCATTGGTAGGGGGCTGCGTGATTAAGGGTCCTACAGTTTGTTTAGCCAATGGGACATCATGTATTTAGTGACGTTCATAGTGACCTGTTTAAGGGAAGGGCTTAGTTGCCCCACCTGATGTTAAGAAGCCTATCACTATTCTTCACTCCTATAGACAAGTATGGATCGTATACTTAGAGGTTCCTTAAGAACCAAGCATTTTCTTCAATAGGTTTTTGTAGTTTGCCATGTAGGATGACGTTAGTAATATATAGGTTGACGTCACCTATGATGATTTTTTGCTATAAAACAGTGCTTTTTTTTTAGATGCATTGAGAGATCTTATGCTGAAACGTCCGTTGATTTCCATTGTGCTCCCTGTTTTAGATAACTGATATTAAAACAGATATCCTTTTGCCATCTACCCGAGTCGTTTTGATTATTGATGTTTGAGTAGCTTCTGCATCCCCAACATCTCAAGGGTATTGCTACCTCATCTTGTGCAGGAGGGACCCCAGCCGGCCCATAGGACTGGGGTTTCCCCAAACAGCACTTTAAGATGGAATAGCAGCACCCGTGAGATGGATGAGGATGCAGATTCGTACTCAAGCATCATATCAATAATGACAACTCAATGGTTTGGCAAAGGGAGTCAGTTTAATGACAAGTACAAAAAACGGGGAGTTATGAATATCAACAGTGGCGCGATCTTCCCTCTCGCTTCAACTCCAACGAACTTCACAAAAATTACATCCTTTATACTAAAAACTCATCATCACTGACGTGAAACGCAAAAAATGTTGCATGCAATTCTATTGGTTATAGGAAGGTAACTTTACTATAGGTACTATATCTGTATATGGTAACGGGGAGAGGGGATTGGGTAACTAGCATCAGGTGGGGCATCTAAGCCCTTCCTTCAGAATAACTACTGTAAACGTCACAAAGAGTACAACGTCTCATTGGTTCTACAGGCTATAGGATCCTAGATTACTTGGTGCATTGTGATTGGGTTGATACCACGTCACCTTGTACTTTTCCACTTTGCCTAGAAGCATGCAGAATGGTCAGCCAGGTGTAGGGTGCCCGTCAGTTCCCCTAGCCTCCCACCAACCAGTACCACCATCCATCACTTACCCACTGGCCATGTGTCAATTAGTTTCTAATTTGTAGGCCTCGATGCTGCCTCTCTGTCTGGGAGAACTCAGATATCTGTGCATGGCTCAAGGCTGTGCGTAGGTGTGAAGGCCCTAACTCTTCTTGCTTGGCAGGGCATGTGCCTTAGACACCGTGAAATCGTCTCCGTCTCCATGTAATTTTTGTATTTGATTTTAGCTTTCTGTCCACCAAATGCCTTCTGCTGCTTATCTCGACTCCTTTGAACAGGATACTCTGCTCTTGGTGTCACAAATTGTGTTAGCCTGTGTCAGCTTAAGATGACCTTGGTTCTTTGCACAGGCCTCATGCATCTCAGTTTTGTTTCTGTCCTTGGCTTTAGATTCCTGTGTTTGAGGGCCTTTGCTCCTGGGGCCTCTGGGAACTTGTGGTTGGTTCTGCCTTTTTGCAAAGTGGACATATATGTTATACAAAGTGCTCCTTTTGAGGTAGATATGTATATGTGTTGCTTACCGCATCTAATTTCCTACTAAGCATAGCAAGCCGCAGGATTTCCTCAGCTTTTTTGCACTTCCAAGCATATGTACACGTGTAAACTGGTTGCATATCTTCATCGCTTTTATGGCATAAGCTTCTTATACTTGACATCGTCCTTTTAACTTCAACTCAGATGTCACTTATCCATGGTGTTTCGTCTCTTTTCGTTATTCACAGGTCGTTGTTTTCTTTATCTGCGAGTTAGTCCGAGTTCTTGTGACGACACCATTCATCCTCTTTTAGGACTTTTGTGGCTTCTTCAGGCATCAGGTTTTGATAATAGTCATTCTGTCTCACTTGTCGATACGGTTTTCTCAATGGGTACTTTACTGTCTATGTTTTCTTTGGTGTTGGTACTTCAATGGGTGCTGTCGGTCTGATCGGTACTGTGCAGAGCCCTACTGCGGCTCTCTGCTGGTTTATTTGCTCATCGTACATCACGTATCTCGGCTTGAACATTCCTGGTACTCCAAAATGGGCGCTTTGAGTGCGGGTCGTGCTTGGGACCTCCTGTACAATCTTAAAGGGCTGGAAGACTCCAGTTCAGTGTCCACTGTACATATGCCCTGCATATATTTCTTTTGGACCCACTAGGTGGCTGTGAACACCATACATACTTTTTGGTCCCAGTGACCTTCGGCCATGCAAACTGTATGTATTAAAACACCCCTTTTCTTTCTTACTCACTAGCTATGGCACTCACCCATAACCTTAGGGCCGGCCTTCGGCCGTGGTCCATCTACATGTTACCCCAATAGCTTTATTCCAGTCCCACTAGCCATAGTCTTCAGCCGTGAACACTCAAAATATTGCTCCAATAGGGTTCAGCCGCAGCCACACCACTAGTTGTTTTCTTTTTTTCTTTTTTCTTTTTATTGTTATGGTTGAATGCATCAACCTTTCAATAGTTACTATACAGTGACAATAGTTCACACATAGAAAGAAAAAAAATAAAATTAGATACATCATTGTTGCGAGAAATTTATACTTCTGGGCATCATGTAAATAAATTACGTTTAGAACACAAAATATTAATAACAATTACAACTCTAGGAATCCTCTAAAAATGAGTTAAAATTAGAGCATACTAATTGATTGAAAAGAGCAGTTTAGAAACACTTTGAAGAGACAACAGAAGATGAGTTGGTTGTGAAATTACAGACTTTGGGCCTCATTATAAGTGTTGCGGAAAGGCAACAGCGGCGCCGGTAGTGCTACCGGCACTGTTGTTACCTCGCCACAACATTACAAGTTCTGCTCGTGGGGGCCGCTCTGCACGCCTGGTCAAACCAGACGTGCAGAGCGGCACCCGCGAGCAGTACTGGATGGTAGCAACGGCCCCGTTATTAACGGGACCGTTGTTACCATCCTCCCCATTCCCATTGAGCCCGATAGGGGCTCAAATGGGAATGGGGATGTACCGGGTCCCACAAATGGGAATTACCGGGCCCGCAAAGGTCAGAATGACACGGTAATTCCCAATTTTCGGGACCTGGCCCGAGTTTGGGGGTAGCCATACCGGTAAAAATGGCATGGCTACCTCCAAACTCGTAATGAGGCCCATTATGTTCAGAATGAGTCACTTTGTCTATTCAAGCTTTAAGAATAATAAAAACTTTACAGTTGCAATTTGGACCATTGCTATCTTAGTGTGAAAGAGTTTTTGCCACAGAGATTCAGATGTCAATGTCCTGAAGTCTTTAAAATAAGGTCTCAGGTATCTAGTCTGTTGTTCTGATAAGGCAGGGCATTCAGTCAATAGATGTTGGAAGTTGCTTGCTGCAGATGTTATTGCTTTTAGGAATTTCATGTCGCCTCGCTTGGATTTCTCTAGTTTTACACTATTTCTTTTTTGGGCGCACTAGCCATGGTTTTGGCCATGGCTAGTGGACATTGCCTTTGGCCATGTCCACTTTGCATATTGCACCCCTTGACATGTTGCCTCATTAGGTTTCGCTGGGGACCACTAGCCATGGCCTTTAGCCGTGTCCACCTTTCATGTTGTACCATTCCGTTCCCTAAAGTAACCCAGTACCCAATATCTTTCAGTCATACCCATTACCGCCAACCTCACTGTAGCTGTACAATTCCTAAAAACATTTTTCCCATAACTCGGTTATATTTGCAATATACTACAAATAACCCTGGTTATCTGTAAACGCCCGCAAATAACCGCTGTTATTTTCATGTGACGCGTTTTCATTCCCGATCCCATTTTCTACTAGAACCAAGGTTATCCCCAGTAATTCCAGCTCTCCTCCCAAATCTCCAATTTCTCATGGTGTCCTCTTTCCTACTCTAGCCCCTTTTTCCTCATCAAAATAAAATTTTTTCCACTTTTCGTTTTCAGCTAATCCCGGTTATACCCGTTAAAACCCCAGTTATCTCTCTCTCGCATCTAACAACAACAAAAAATGGCTGCTTTTTAATTTAAATTTCTGAAAGGCCTCTGGTGTCTCTAACAACTTGAGGCATGACTTCTCAGTGCTTTTTAGTGAATTCTGTCCAAGTAGCTGTCTCCAGCTCCTTCTTGCGTGTCTTCGTCCACTCTGGGGAGTGTTCGTACTGCTCCTGGGTTGTAGGGTCTGGTGAGAGGGTATATCTCTTGTGATAATTGCCCATTGTGGGAGCAGTGGGAATTGGTGTGAGCTCGTACGATTGATGGTCATATTGTCTTTGGTGCCTCTTCCAGTTGGAGGGTCTTCCAGGATGGGAAACGTATTCTGACCTCCCCTCTTCAGTCCCCCTTCTGGTCGACTTGTCGACCACACCACCATGATCTCTTCTATCGTCTATCAAACGCATACTTTCGTCATCCCTGCCAGGTGTCCATAATAGTTTATGTGATCTTCAAATGACCAGTAAATGGAGACCCATCCACCTTCGGGTTTGCAATATGCCCACTTCCCTACCTACTTCTTTGGGTTGCGTGGGTTTTCTACCTTCATTCCAGGTGGGAAGATGTCAGATTCCGCTATCTTCTGTCTTAGTCTCTCTCTTTCCTTTACAATGCCATCCATTGCTTTTCTGCTCTCCAGTTCCATTAGTATTTGCATACATACTACCTATGTGTAGTATCTGGAGTATTGGTCTGCACTGGGTGCACACTGTGCAGACAGTAGATTGCAGTGATGTCACCTAGAACATGATGGGACATCAAGATTCCAATTGTTTTTAGATTTTCAACAGGTAACAACAATACAGCATCCAAGTGGATGCAACAACCATTTGCGCCCCAGAGTCCCCCCTCCGTTGCACCCCTCCCGCAGCACAGCAGTTCCAATAGAAGGATATGGTGTCCTCGTGTAGTCATTCCCAATCGGGTTCATCTGCCAACAAGGTGACTGGCAAGACCATTTAGGGGGATTCTTGAGATTGGATTGGGGAGGTGTCGCTGTCGGACAAGGAAAGTAGGTAAATGATTTATGGTCCCCAAATGTCCGGAGTGGGCGTGCATGCAAAGATAGTGTTCTGATGAACTCTGTTTCTATGTCTTGGCAGTAAATTATGTCCTTCAACCAATTCACCAGGGTGGGGGCTGGCTCCCTACCCCATGACAAGGCCACTCTTCTGAGTGCCAGTATCAGCAGAGTATCTTCAAGTTTCCTCGCTGCGGGGGAGAGGTTTCTCGTTAGTCCAAGGAGGGACACGGTAGGGATAGGCATTGGGTCCTCTCCAATGATTGCAGCTGTTGTCTGCAAAACTTGTGTCCAGAAGTGGGACACAGCGGGGCAGTCCCAGGCTAGGTGAAGAAAGTTTGTGGTCAGGATGCCGCATCGCTCGCAGGAGGCTTCTGAACGGGACGTTGGAAAAATGTTTTGGCTGGCGTATAGTACGTTTGATGGAGATAAGTGAAGTGTATCTGTTTAAAGAGTGTATTTAGTGCCACCTTTTGAGTTTGTCAGAGAATATATGACCAGTCTTCGTCCGATAGCATAGTTTGTAACGATTTTTCCCACCTTGTCTTTGTGCAAGTGTTTTGGGCACTGTACCCGCTAGTAGGGATCCGTATATCATTGATACAAGTCTCCCTTCGCCCTGAGCTTGGATTGCATTGTATAAAAGTTGCCAGGTGGGAGGCTGTTGTGGGAAGGTTGGGAAGAATGATTGCAGGGTGTGCCGGAGTCTAAAATACACAAATGTGTCGAGGGATGTACTGCTTCCCTTCTCCTTGGCTGCCCAAGGCTTTATGAATGATCCCTCTATGAATAGGTTGCCCATGGTCCACAGTTCTAATTTGTCTGCCCACTGGTGGAAGACCTTCTCCGCTATCATAGGAATTCCGGGTATGAATTTAATTGGCAACAGGGGGGAGAATCTGGTGTGGATGCCATATTTCTGTGCCAACTTTTTCCAGTTCGCATATGTGGTAAGAACCGCGTTCATCGTGGCTTGGACACTGGGAGATGGCCTAAAATGACCGCTCTGAGTAAATTGGGAGATGCCAGGGCTAGCTCTACTTGCACGTGAGGTCTAATAAAGTGAGTGGTGTACCAATAGCTAAGGAACTGTGCCTGGGCTGCCCAATAGTATCTCTCTAGATCTGGGAGCGCCAGGCTACCGTGGGATGTCGGCAGAATGAGCGTTGTATAGGCCACCCTCGCTGGTTTACCCGCCCTCAGCAGCTTGAGGATTAGGCTCCTAACTCTCCTCAGAAAGGACTGTGGTAGTAACCGGGGTATGTTAGCAAACAAGTATAGAAATTTCAGGAGTACCACCATTTTAACCAGCGAAGCCCTGCCCCACAGTGTTAGTGGGAGCGCTTTCTATCTGTATATTTGCGCTTGGAGGGACCCCATTACCTTCTCGTAGTTATCTTTGAAGACGTCATGGTGTTTGAGGGACATTGGGATCCCTAGATATCGAACGTGGGCATCTTCCCACGTGAACCCATAGTCGTCTGTGAACTTTGAGGTGTCTGGTGTCAGGTGGAATATTACTGATTGAGTTTGATTAATCTTCAGGCCAGACACGTTGTCAAATCTGATAACTTGTCGGGTAATGGAATTCAGATTTATGCTTGGGTCTCGGACGAAAAGGACTACATCGTCCGCATAGAGAGAGATTATCAATTTATGTGGTCCGAGAGTGAGGCCTCTCTGAAGTTGGCGGGAACGAAGTCCAGACTCTAGGGGCTCCATAATTAAGGCGAATATTAAAGCTGAGAGCGGACAGCCCTGTCTGGTCCCCCGCTGCAGGTCAATGGGCATGGATTTTGAATTACCCAGAATGATTGATGATCGGCGGCAATTGTTTAAGAGCGAGAGATCAATGTGATAAAGTATCTCCCCAGGCCCATCTGTTTAAGGACCGTGAAGAGATAGGGCCATTCGACGGAGTTGAATGCTTTCTCCGCGTCGAGAAGGACTACAATTGCTTGGTGTGAGGGGTTGAGTGCTTCTATAATGCCAAACAATCTTCTAATGCCAAATGTCGTATTTCGCCCAGGGACAAAGCCAGCCTGGTCACCTAGTACCAGTCCCGGCATGAGAGGGAGTAGTCTGGTCGTTAGGATTTTTGCCAGTATCTTATTATCCAAATTGATTAATGAAATTGGCCTATATGAAGCACAATCATCAGGTGGTTTACCTGTTTAGTGTAGCAAAATAACTTTGGCTTCACGGAGGATTGGTGGTAGGATCCCGCGTTCCAATGCCTCTTCATATACGCGCAGGAGGAGCGGGGCTACTATGGCTGCAAATGTTTTATAAAATTCGCCGGCCAGGCCGTCTGGGCCTGGGGCTTTAGTGTTGGGTATACATTTAATGGCCTGCAGAATTTCCTCTAAGGAGATGGGTTGATTAAGTGATTCACAGAGTTCTCCCTCCACCCAGTAGAGTTTGGTGTTGTTCAGGTAGCCTTGTATGGTTTCAGGGGCACTGGTGTGTTTGGAGCTGTTATGTTCCTGGTAGAAAGAGTGGAATGTGTTGATGATTTCTTCCTCTGTGTGAACCAGTATGCCTTGAGCATTACGCACTCTTTCAACCCAAGTGGGTTTCCTAATCGCAGCTATCAGCCGCGCCAACAGGGCTCCATGGTTCTGGCCTTCGCCATAGTGACGGATTTGGTGTCTGCGGCCTACAAATTTCAGCTCTCACTCCGCTAGATGTCCGAACTTGAGAAGATCCTCTTTAAGTTCGGCTTGAATGCTTGGGTTATCGGAGCTGGAGCTTTTGACTTCCAGGTCCTTTAGTTGGTTCTCACTCGCGGCTAGTTCATGTCTGATCAGTTTCAGGATCCCGTTCTCCTTTGCATACATACACCCCTTATGTAGCATTTAAGTGTTTTCCAGAGCGTTTCTGCCGATGAGACAGAGTCTTGATTGACTGCTAGAAAGGCCTCGATTTCCTCCCGTAATTCTGGTTTAAACCTCCAGTGGGGTGTTCCTGGTCTAGTGGTGGAGAGCCCGCATTCTAGAGTTATCATGGAATGATCAGAGAAAGTCTTAGGAAGAATGTGGAACTTTCCCCACTGGAACGGACTCCGAGATGACACCAGGAGGTAGTCAATCCTCGAGCTGGTGCCATGAACAGCCGAGTGGAAGGTGAATTCTCTGGCCTCCCAGTTAGTGTGTCTCCACACGTCAACTAGGTCATATGCACAGCAAATTTCCTGGATCTGAAGGTTTGCTTTGGATGGACGGGCGGAAGTATTGTGTGATTTGTCCCTCAGAGGGTCAATCAGTGTATTCATGTCACCTCCCCAGATGATTGTTGCAGAGCCGAAGCCCTCGAGTTGGGATAAGACCCAATTGAAGTTGTTGGCTCCATCCACATTGGGAGCATAGGAGTTCACAAAAATCACCTCCTTTCCTGCCAGGATCCCTCTCACCAGTAGCGTTCTGCCCTCCTAGTCTTTCTCTGATTTTATCAAGCAGAAGTTGGCTTTCTTATCAATGAGAATGGCGACCCCCATGGCGTACAATGAATACGATGAAAAGTACCTTTGGCAGCCCCACTCTCGAGCCCATCGGTGCTCAGATTCAGGGAGAACATGTGTCTCCTGTAACATGGCCACATCAGCTTTGTATCTCCTAAGGTATTGAAGGAATTTCCGGGTCTTCCCTGGGCGGTTGCCTCCTCTAATGTTCCAGGTGACTACCTTGAATTTGGCATGTGTGTGTCGCTATAAATTAAGCACTTGGCGGTGTCAGGCATGGAGAGCGTCAGTGGTGCAAGGGTGGAGTGACAGCACCTCATGGTGTTTTTCCTATGGTGCATCAAGGCGACAAGATTGGGAAGGATTGGGGGGCGTGACAGCGAAAGGCAAGGTCCTCAGAGGCGCATTTCCCCAACATCTTCTGAACTCCCTCCCAGTGGAGTAACTTTGCTGAAAATGTTGGGGGGGACATGACATCTGAAGAAAACGTGTCCCAGCCGAATGAATGAGGACACAATGGTGTGCCATGAAAGTTGGGGGGGACAAATACCCCTGTCCCCCCCTAAAATTACGCCCATGCTCCCTCCCCTGCACAGGCAACCCCCAACTGGCCCGAGGTAAGTATCCCTCCCAGGTAGTGAAACCATTAACAGTGCTGCGCCTGGGGCGCTAGTAGCCTCCCAAGGTGAGAGTCTCCATTATTGATACAGGAGTGTGATTCCCTGATGGTGTCGTTGGACTTTGTTGTTTCCGAGTACATGTCTGTGTGCTGTTTCATGGTGGGCTCCTCCCCGCCTGGTCTCTTTGTTGGGCCTTGGGTTGTTGTTATTGGGGGAATTGCAGCCAACCCGGTCGAGGAAGGGGCTCGCCTCCTCTGGGATCCGAATAATTGGACCTTCCCGCCATGCTGGATCTGTAGTTTAGCGGAAAATAGCATTGAGTAGGTCATCTGGTTGTCTTGGAGGCGGCGTTTGACACCTGAGAATGACCTCCTTTGTGCCTGGATGGCTGGTGAGAAATCTGGGCAGATTTGGATACAATCCCCATCAAACTGAAGCTCCCCCTTGTCTCTGGCCAGCCGCAAGATGGTGTCCAGGTCCTTATGATTAAGCAATTTAGCTATGACAGGGCTGTGGGGTTGCCCCCGGGATCGGTCGAGTGGTTGGAATCCTGTGGGCTCTCTACACAACAAACATTTTGGACAGTGCTTCGGCTCTGAAAAGTTCCATACATATTTTTTGATGTGGTCTTCCATCCTCATCTGCATTTGCCATTCACTTATCCCAACCTATGGTTGTTTCAGAGTGCCTGTTTTGCAGTTCCTGTTTATGTATTCCATTCCGAAGAAAGGGCGATGTATAGTATCTGGAGTATTGGTCTGCACTGTGTGCACACTGTGCAGACAGTAGATTTCAGTGATGTCACCTAGAACATGATGGGACATCAAGGTTCCAATTGTTAAAGTTGTGATCTTCAGGATGGGAGAGCTTACTGAGAAGATGTGTTATACTAAGCTCCTGTCTCATTTAACCAAGCTTACTTCATCCGCTCCGCGCTCTACATCCGCTCCACACTCTACATCCGCTCCACACTATACTTCCGCTCCACACTCTACATCCGCTCCACACTCTACATCCGCTCCACACTCTACATCCGCTCCACAATTTACATCTGCTCCATTCACTTCATCCGCTCAACCCGCATTATCCGTTCAACCCAGGTCATTCGTCGCACGCACTCGATTCGTCCCATTCACTCCATCCGTCCCATGTACTACATCCATCTCATGCACTTGCTTCGTTTATTCCATTTGTTCCGTTTATTCCATGCACTCTTACATTCCATGCCATCTCTCCGTTACATACACTCTGTCTATTCCGTGCACTTTGTGCACTCATCCGTAACATGTATTCATTTTTTCCATCCTCTCGTCGACTTTAATCCTCTCGCCCAATTCATTTATTTCATCTATTTCGTTAATTTCAACCACTTTACTGCTTTAATACAATTTGTTCCTTTCATCCACTTCACTACTTTCATCCACTTTATCCGTTCTATTCAGTTTGTCCGTTTTAATTTACATTAGTGGTTATTCGTTTTTTTTAAAATTATTATTATTATTTTTTTTTTTTACTTTTCTTTATTGGCAAGAAGTAGCAGCCAGTACCACACACATTACAACAAGGACACACATTGCATGTGCAATCGTGAATGATGAACCATATGTTCTACAGAAGGTCCGATAGAGACCCACCAGAGATAGATTACAGTGAAGGCATGCATCATGTAGAGTTATCCGCTCCCAGGGTGGGGGAAGGAGGGGATGATAAGAGCTCTAAGTCCACCTTACTGTTCAAGTAGCTACAGAACTCTGTCCATATGTATTTAGGGTGAGCATTGGCAGGGAGCAAGTTAATATAGTCTTCTTCGCAGGATTGCGTCCAGGTGAGGGCCTTCAGCCACATTTCCAGGGAAGGGGGGGATCTGCACTTCCAGCATTGCAGAATGCATTTCTTGACCATGCTCGCCGCCACATTAAAAAATGTAGCCACCCGTTTCGCCTCAGCCCCCTCCCAGAGCCCAAACAAGAGAGACAGGGGTTCAGGGTCTACGCAGAACCCTACGATTTCAGAGAGGGTCTCAAGCACCGGTTTCCAGAACACGGCCAATGCTTCACAGGACCAGAACATGTGTGCGTGGTCCGCTTCTTCAGATCTACATCTCTGACAGGTGTGGAGAAGATCCTGGGCACATTTCCCAATCACATAAGGGGTGTAGTACAGGCGATTGAGCAGCTTGTATTGGATACATCTAATTCTAGAATTAAATGAGACTTTGCGAGTGTGCGTACACATACTGGACCAGATATCATCTGTGATGTCTAATCCTAGATCCTGACTCCAGGCATCACGAACAGTGCGGGGGGGTTCAGCGGCCCGGGCCATCAGCATTTTATACAAGGAGGATACAATACCCCTACCACCAGCGGAATTGGCTATATAGTGGACCTCAGGGGACTCGGGGGGGTTCGTTCGGGTACGAAGGCCACATGTCCTGGACTGCCGCCCTAATACGGAAATATTGCAGTAGCTCAAGAGGGGATCCGGAGTGCCCTGGCCTCCACGTATCTGGGGTGATGAATTTTCCATCAGGGAAGAGGTCGGAGAATGATCGGTATCCCAGGTCCGACCAGTGGCGTATGAGCAGCTGATCCTGAGTGGGGGTGAGACCGGGGAAAGACCAGAGGGGACGCCATTTGTAGTATGGGGGGGGAGCAAGAACCAGGCGTCAGTATCTGCCGCCACGCCCTAACAGTGGAGGCCACTGGGTCAGCAGGGGCCTGCGTGCGATATGCGTGAAACAGGATCAAGGACATGACATTCACCTCCTCAGTCGCAAGGATTTCAAGTTTAACATGCGGGGGGGTTCCTGGTGGTGGTACCAGTATGTAGCATGTTGGGCCTGGGCGGCTATCCAATACTGAGCAATGTCAGGTGCATTGAAGCCACCCCTCTCGTAAGGTAGGGTCATATGCTGCCACTTTCTGCGCACAGCACCAGAATGCCAAAGAAAGCGGGCGCACTCAGAGTGCAGATCAGCAAAGTATTGTTTCCCGGGCCAGAGTGGAACATTAGCAAACACGTATAGTAGTTTAGGAACGATAATCATTTTTATTAGCGACATTCTCCCTGAGAGCGAGAGGGGAAGGTTACGCCATTTTTCAAACCTGGCATGAGCGTATTTTGCGGCAGCCCCATAATTATCAGTCAATAGGGAGGATTTTGAGAGGGACACCTGGACCCCTAAGTATTTGATGCCCTCGGGAGCCCATTTGAGAGGGAATTTGCATGCAGGTTGGGGGGTATCAGGAGTAAGGGGAAAGATTTATGATTTAGAGTAATTTATGGTGAAGCCCGAGAATGTACCAATTTTAATAATTTCACGCATGATCAGGTCGAGGTGAACTGAGGGGTCCCTGATATACAAAAGCACATCGTCAGCATAAAGTGATATAATTTCGGGAGTATCCCGCAGGCGAATCCCTTTGCGCACATGGTTATTTCGTACACTATCAGCCATGGGCTCGATGGCCATCGCGAATAGAAGGGGAGAGAAAGGGCACCCCTGTCGTGTCCCTCTGTGGAGGGAGAAAGGAGCCGAAAGGTGAGAGTTAACCAGGACTCTGGCCACCGGGTCAGTGTATAGAAGTTTAATACAGGACATCATGTATGGGCCAATCCCCATCTTCTCCAGCACCGCCCACAGCCACGAGACCATGTCGAACGCTTTTTGGGCGTCTAATGTCACGGCCACTGCGTTGGCTTGTGGGTCAATTCTAGACATGACATTAAATAGCCGCCGAATGTTTAAGGCGGTGGACCAAGCAGGAAAAAATCCACTCTGGTCCGGGTGAATCAGGAATTTCATGATAGGGAGGAATCTGTTTGCTATGATTTTGGCGTAGATCTTAGCATCGGTATTGATAAGGGATAAAGGTCTATATGAGCCGCATTCATCCAGAGGCTTACCCGGTTTAGGAAGCACGGTAATGACAGCCTCACGCAGGGACCGGGGGAGGGTGGTAAGGCGCATCGACTCCTCCCAAACCTCATGGAGGCGCAGAGCCAGTAGAGCAACATGTTCCTGATAGAACTCGGCGGTCAGGCCGTCCGGACCAGGGGCTTTCCCCTTAGGGAGGGCTGAAATGACAGTGGTGATCTCATCAAGGGTAAAAGGAGCGTCTAGTTGTTCTTTGGTGGCTGGGGACACAAGGGACATTGGAATGCGGTCAAGGAGGTCATCCAGTTCCTGCGGGCTGTGCTCTGGTTTCTGGGCAATTCGGGCTCTACCTCCCTCAGTCCGAACAAGGCGGGCAAGGGTGCGGCCTGGTCTCTCCCCCTCACCATACTTATGGGCAGCAATAGGGCGAGCAAGGTATCTTATCTCGCTTTGGGCGAGGGACCCGAAGTTGTCTAGTTCAGCTCTAATCTGTGCCAGTTTGGGTGGGGAGGGGGTGGCCGCATACTCGCGCTCCAGCTCCCCAAGTCTGGACTCCGAACGGCGCAGAGAGTTTCTGATATCTTTCAGGACCCCAGCCTCCCTAGAGATACACATGCCCCTAATAAAAACCTTAAAGGCCTCCCATCTCACCCCGTCCGTTGTATCATGGCGTTTGTTGCAATCAAAAAACGAGGTAATATCTGCAAGGATGTCAGCCTTAAAGACTATATCGTGTAGTGCGTCAGACTTAAACCTCCAGTTAGAGTGCTGAGGGAGGGCCGGGTGCAAGGCAATGTCCAAGGTGATCGGGGAGTGATTAGAGAATGTGCGAGGGAGAATCTGAGTGGTGAGAGTTTTTTTTCCCATGAGCCCCGCAGAGAGAAGGAAGAGATAAATCCTGGAGTGGCTATCGTGGACAGAGGAGTAGAATGTAAACTCCTTCGACATTGGATGAAGTACCCTCCAGGCATCCACGAGACCGGCAGAGAGCATATGTGCATGGAGGCGGCGAGCGGCCCTGGACAATGTTCTGGGTGCCGCACCGGATCTGTCAAGGTCGGCGTCAAGGATGAGATTCATGTCCCCACCCCAAATGATGGGAACCCCAAAATAGGCAAGGAGAATGTCGAGGATGTGGTCGAAAAAATCGGGTGTATCAATGCATGGGGCGTATGTGTTGACCAGAAGGCACTCCACATTGGCAAGGAAACAGTGTAGGATCACATATCTACCCTGGACATCTATGTGGCTGGTGCGGAGGGAGAACTCCAAGGACTTGTGAATCAGGGTGAGGACACCTCTGGATTGTGAGGAGAACAAAGTGCAATATCTGTTGGGGCCCAATGACGGGGCAAGAGAGGACGATAATGGAGCGAAGGCGTGGGTTTCTTGTAATAAAAGTACTTTGACCCCGTGCCTCTGGACATAAGCCATGACCTTACGTGCCTTCGTGTAGTTGCTGAGCCCTCTGATATTCCAGGACATTAGCCTAATAGCCATTCAGTAACTATTTGGGGGGGATCCGAGTAATGCGTGTCATACCTTGTCAAGTGAGCGTGGGTCACTTGTACAGCAACCAAATGTGTAATACCAAAGGCTGCCGCTATCCTGCCATTTTTGTTTTTATAACATCCCACAACAACCCCTCCCCCCTCCCTCACTGCCACCCCAAACATAGCAGTGCCCAAGGACCCACCCAGAGTCACATGGCTTTTGCGCCCAGCCCAACGGGGCTGGACCAGTCCCCAAACCAAACAGGGGAACAGCCACTGAACTAAAGAAGCCAAACAAGGCATTGCAACTACAGCGGGGGTAGCTGCTGCCGTGAGCCCGGTTAAGCTAGTTGAACGGTGGAGTACACCAAATAGCGTACAGCGGTGCCTAAGTTGAGTTCTTAGAGGAGACTACACAGTAGGAAATAGTGAGCAGGGGCTGTAGGAAAAGGATCCAATTACAGGTACCATATTCAGTAAACCATACAGCAATGTCCCCTGATGCACTTCATGAAATTTCACCATGAGTTACGACTGTAGGAGATTACACGAGGAAAAGGCTAAATGAGATTACAAGGAAATTGCAAATAACAGGTGCGGTAGTAGTACCGCAATGCCACAAGTAACAGGTGCATGACAGGCCGGCTCAGCCCTCCTCAACTGGATCACCCTCGGGGCCTGGAACAGGAATATGTGACTCAATAAATTTCACCGCCTCTTCAGGGACAGTGAAAAAGTACAGTTTGTTACGGTGGGTGAGCTTCAGCCTAGCAGGGAATAACATGGTATATTCCACCCTCCTCTCTCTGAGCATTTTTTTCACACCGTTGAATTGCCTGCGCTCCAATTGAACATTAACAGAGAAGTCAGGGAAGATGCGGATAACCTGGGACTCAAGTCTCAGTTCTCCTCTTTCACGGGCCAGCCGTAGGATGTGGTCTCCATCTCTAAAGCTAAGAACCTTAGCTATAATCGGTCTAGGGAAGTCGCCTGGCTTGGGGCGAGGGGCCAGTGAGCGATGGGCGCGCTCGATGGTAAAGAACGGGGAGAGTTGCGGATCCCCCAGAAGATCCCTCAGAAGGGTCTCGACTGCAGGCTCCATTTTGCCCTTAAGGGCTGTCTCGGGAACCCCTACGATGCGAATATTATTCCTGCGGGATCTGGACTCCAAATCATCGCACTTCGCCTTGACCTGCTTCATATCTCGCACCAAGTCAGAGACCGTATTCTGGAGCACATGCACCTCATCCTCGGTGGCCCCAATCCTGGTCTCGGCCTCAACCAGCCTAGTGCCATGCTGGTCCAGTTTGGTGCGCAGGGAGGCTACATTGGCATTTATATCATCTAATTTTTCGTGAAATGACGCAAAGTTCTTGGCCATAGACTCCACGATTGATGTGAGGTCGGGCTGAGGAGGACATGCAGATGCATCCGATTCGTCCTGCAGAAGGACAGCCCCAGCTTGGTCCTGCTTGGCTAGGGCTTTGGCAAACTTGTCCATTGCTCCAGCCTTGTTTGCCCTACGTGCTTTGCCGGACATCTTAGGGGGCGCCTTGATAAGAACAGCAAGCGCTTCGTTGGAAGGCAGCAATGGGGGCCAAGGGGTTTAGAAAGGATCAGTGCCCGTAGTCAGTGATGGGTGGGTATCTGCCTGGGAGGAAGAAGCAAAGGTCCACCCCAAACTGATGTGCTCTGGGGGTATGAGCCCACTTCAAGGGGGCGAGCCAAGAATCAGGGTGGGAGTATGGTCCGGGGGGGACAGCACTCTGTAGCGCCCGACCCTGAGCCAGGGGGGTCAGGCAGAGGGGGGCATGTATTGAAGAGCAGCGTGGTGCGTGGGTAGTAGGCACGTAGATTGAGGAGATGAAGGTAGTGCAGGGCGGCACCAACAAAAGGAGAGCAGTCGCAGGGGAGCCTGGTTAGCCTGGGGGACGATTACATTTTCATGAAAAGAACAGGCGAAGGCCAGGGATAAGGCAGAGCAGATGGGCGCAGTGCACTGTAGCCAGTTAATACCCACTCCTCACCTCGGGGCCCAACAGACCGCAGAGTGGGTGCACATCCAGTCCAAAGCAGGCTTCCGATCTGCAAAGGTAATATCCAGGACCCCAGCCGGAGCCAGCGACGGGGAGGCCTCGGCACAGCCACCCATCCCAGCCGCCGCAGGTGAGCTGTGTAGCGGGCGGCGTGCTCTGATAGTATCAGTGTGGGGGGCGCTCCAACGGCCCCCGCAGTGTCCCGAGTTCTCTATGCCCGCACGGGGCCTGCACCGTAGCACCCACCCAAGGGCAGGGGGGTGGGCGGCGAGAGATCTGCGACAGCCCAGCGCCGCCGACACAGGGAGGGCCCAGTGCAGCCCCGGCCCGAGCCGCACCGGGGGACCAGGAAGAACGGTCGGAGAGGCCGCAAGACGGAGTCCACAGGAGGAGGTAGTGCAGGGGCCGCTCCGGCAGCCCCCGCCACGTCCCAGCGCGTCCTCACCCCGGGCAGGAGCGGACGGCGAAAGTAGCTGCACCGGGAGATCTAGAGATCCGACGCTCCCCGAGGGGGGAGCGGGCTGCGGCTGAAAGCTGAAAGCGCTGCACAGGAGCCGCTGGCAGTGTAGTCCCGGGAGGGAGGGCGGAGAAGGGGGGTGATGTCAGAGCCCCAGGCAGGCGCACCCAAGCCACCGGCAAGCAACCCTCGCGGCCGATGGGGGGGATGGGCCTCAGATGATGTAGCGCGGCCCGTAGGCCTCCAACGGTGGCAGAGTGACCTCCAAGGTCCGTTTTCACCTGAAAACCGGGCAGGATGCAGCAGAGGCGGTGGGCAGTAGAATGCCTGTGGTCTCGGCTCCCGCAAGCACAAAGCACTGCTGATCGTAGCGGATATGTATCACACGGGCCACGGAGCTTATAAGCTAAGCGGCCATCTTGCTGGCTGCTCCACAGCGCCCCTCGGTTATTAGTTTTTGATTTCTTGTTCGGATCATGATGCTGGATTGTTATTTATGATATAGCAGTTTTGGGATAAGGTCATTGAATTGCTGTCATCCAATTTGAGTTAAGAATCGATTTTAGGGGAAGACATGAGTCAGATGTGGGGTGGGAGTGCGTTCCACAGAGTGGGGGCCAGGGCTGAGAAAGATGATCCACCTAACCTGACTGAGTTTGTTTTTGGTATGACTAGGAGGCCGGCAGAGATTGATCTTAGAGTATGTGCAGGATGATAGGGTTTTAGTTTGTCTTGAAGATACTGAGGTCCGGTTTTATGCATTGCTCGGTGAGAGATGCATAAGGTTTTGAAGGTCATCCTTAGGGCAACCGGAAGCCAGTGCAGAGTTTTGAGGGCTGCGGAGATGTGATCTCTTGGGCCAAGCGCTAGTAGCAGTTTGGCTGCAGCGTTTTGTGCTATTTGTAGTTTAGTCAGTTGGTACGTGTGGATTCCAAGGTAGAGGGTGTTAGCATAGTCTAGTCTTGACAAAACAATTGATTGGACCGCGGAGAGTGTGTTGGGAAAGGAGAGGTATAGAAAAATGCGCCTCAGAGTTGTAAGGTGGTAGTGGCAGGACTTTGAGATGTTGTTGACTTGGTGCGAGAGGGTTAGGTACTCCCTATTTTTGCACAAACTCCTCCTTCCATAGCTGTGACGAGGTCCAGAACATATCTATTCTGGAGCGCCACCAACCTTATCGCTCAGAGCTCTTCCTTGTTTGCGTTCAACCCATTCACCGTTGAGCTTATGGTTACCATCAACTCCCAGCGGGTGATCTGCAACCATTTGGCATTTGCATATGTCTGTATCCTGGGTAATAGTGATGCAAAGAACATTTGTGTTCTGCTGAATAATCTGTGAGATGCCACTACTTCATCCAATGCTGCTTCCAATCTTTCCCCATAGGTAATTTCCCTCTCTCTTCACCCTGCTTAGTGTTTTGCATTAGTCAGCGTTGTTCGGTTGGACAGCTGCTGTAGTGTCCAGCGACCTTTTCTTCCTCTTGTTGGGTTGCATTTTCGGGAACTCATCGAGCTTGACGTCCTTCCTCGGTACCACTAAAGAGGGCATGTTGACGTGCGCTAAGGAGCATACTGCTCCCAAGTTTGGTGGCAACTTGTCATATGCCTTGGCTCCGCAAGCCCAATAGTGGTCCATCAGTACTGCTGTTCCTGCTCCCATTTCTGGTATTGTTTCTATTCTCTTGCATCCAACGGTTTTTCCTACTTCTTCATCGCCATTGTGTTGATAACACAGTGTTGGTGTAGTAAGGGGAATTATTGGCATGGGTCCAGCTTCGTTGTCCATACATCTCACTAATTTTGCACTTCTGTCCCATCCTTGAGGCACTGGTCATTTTCTTTTTGCACTTTGTTCACTGCTGCCTTTGCTAAGGTTAGTGCCTTACTTCCCACAGCTCTTTCTTCCCAGCCATCATCTGTGTATACTTGTCCAGATCAGCATTTGTGGTCTTTCCCAGCACCCCGACTCTCCTCCTACTTCAATCGCACTCCACCTGCATAGCAGGTTTGCAGTGTGATTGTCTGTGTTTCTCCTTTCTCAGGTCTTTCTGTTATGTACTTCAGCCTCTCACTGAGTTGCCAGTAATTGTTCATCATAGGTAACATCTTAATATAATTGTCTTCATAAGGAAAGGTCGCTTTGGACATCTATCTTAATGTGGCTGTTCTCCCTTGGAATCTTCCTTGTGTTTGAAACATTGCTAGATACATCAGACATTGAGCTGCTGCTGCAGGTTTTTCTGTTGCTACGAAGGTTCTGGACGCACTCATGGCACAGGGGATTAACGAGCAGACATAGCAGCTCTCCCGGTGGCATCCCTACCAATTTTGGACATGTGCATGTACCACATGCTGTTTGTTACGTGTGCTCTGTCTGTGAGATACGTGTCAACTCCCTTCATATCTGTGCCAACACTGCGCTTACCTCTTCTTACCTTGTCAGCAGTGTCTTCACTTCCACCTGACATGGTAGTCCTTGCTGCTTGGGTTGGGGAAGTGACATGCAAAGCAAAGTACATCTGCCAGAATGCAGTACCTAGGAGCCCAGTGGATAATAGGAACCACATAACAATCATGACAATCTTTATTGTTTGTATCATAATTACTTACGCTGCTTTTGAGCAGCTGATGAGAATATAAAGTTGCCTGCCTGAAAATCATGAAAAAAAGGCATTATTGTATTAATATGTGTAAGTAATATTTAAGCTCTGTGCACTAGATAATCACTGAGTGCCCATACACAGATCTTCTCCCAGATTTTCGTTATAGATGTGTTTCAGAACATGGGTAGGATGGGGTATGCACTGCGTTCGATTGTGGATATGCCTGTGCCAAAAACTCTATGAATACTAGGAAGTAAATCTTTGGGGAACGTGCTCTAAAATATCAGGGTCTTCTTATAGCATGGACGAATAGCTTAGAGAATGCTTGGGGGCGATCAGTAGGAGGTAACATCAGACAGCACTCTGTAACAATTATATCACAGTTGCAGAACCCTGCATGTGCGGGGAAAGAGAAATGTTAAGACAGTGTTACTGCTGTAGTCAGTGTACGACCTGTGTGTGCGAAAAAGGAGAATGTTAAATCGTGTTACTGCTGTCAATGTGCATTTATGTCTGAGTTGTTTATTCTAAAGAGAGTGTGTTCGGAAGAGGGAATATTTCAGGGGTCAAATGACTTAGGACAAAGGGCAATGATTTTCATTGGTCAATTTGCACTGATGTTGCTGTGGGAATGTCAGCAGTTTGAGAGCGCCTGACTATTGGGTGGCCAGTAGTAGTCTAGTTAGTCTCTAGTTCAGGGGTGTTTGGGACATTTGTGCTTTCTTGTGGATCCTCAATAGTTGCAGCATTGGCCCTGTTGATCTCTGCAGTTGCGCGTTGTGGCGAGGCCCATCCTTTTTAGGGCCTGATGTCCTGGATGTGGTCCCAGATCGACTTCCGTACAACCTCACTGACGACGTGTGGACCAGTAAAGCCGGGTGCATTCCAGCATCGAACAAAATTCTTTAGAAGGACGAGATCTCTGATTTGCAAAGGTTGTTCCTTGTGTGTTTTTTGTTCCTGGTCATTGGTATCTTCTTGTGCGTTATCTTCATGCCTGCCCTGTGTTCGCTATATCTGGCGAGAGATAAAAGAAGCGCTAGAAACCAGTGAAGTTACGTATTCATACATTTCTTGACCTAGCACGTCAGCCACACTTTCGCAGTCTTTCAGTGCCCTAGTGGGAGGAGCAAATGGGAGGTGAATGCGACATCCTGTTACCACCTCGTGGGGCATTAAATGGTGGTCGGAACCTGGCTTGTTGCGTATCTCGAATAATGCTAATGGCAAGCAGTGGAGCCAGTTCTTTTTGGTGCTTTGCTGAGTTTTGGCAATTTGCTCTTTCAGAAGACCAGTGAGGTGTTCACACACTCCATTTGCTTGCGGGTGGTACGCGCATGCACATTTGTGTTTTATTCCTAGCAGGGTAGTGATGTGTGGAACATTTCATTGGCGAAGTGAGGGCCGTTGTCAGACCGTAGGACCTTGCAAATGACCCACGTTGGGAATACTTCCCGGACCAGAAATTTTGCAGGTAGAGAGAGGCGGCATGGAAACAGGGTCCAGCCTCTATCCATCTTGAGAAGGGACAGACAACCACTATCATATAGCGGTATCCTTGACATACTTGGATCATGTTCTTGTAGTCAACATGGAGGTGCAGGAATGGGCCATCGGGTCTGGGTATGGCTCCTCTTACAACTCTCAGGGTGTGCCCAGCGGTGAACTGCTGGCACGTCAAACAATTACTGATAAAGTTTGCCACTTGCTCATTTAGATTGGGACAGAACTATGATTCTCCAATGCGTGCTGCAATGACTTCTTTTCCTGTGTGTGTAGGATGATGCAACTGCGTTGGTGCTGTTTTCAGTAACTCAAATGGCATGACCACTGTCTTTTTGTTGTTTTGTCTCCATGGGACGTCTGTAGGAGACATTGAACATCCTCTCTTTACCCAGAGTTCCTTTTCATCCCTGGGTGCAGCTCCTTGCAGTCCCATTATCTGAGTTTCTGGAAGGTAATTGTATCCCTCCTTCAACAGCATCTGTCTCACCCCCTCTTTCTTTTTGCTTCCCCTTCAAATCCCACATTTCTCCAAAGTATGATGCACACTTTGCCTCGTAGTCTGCTGCTTCATTTCCTCTTGAAATTGCGTCCTCCCTTTTAGTGTGTGCTTGGCACTTCACTAATGCTAGCACCTGTGGGTATGTTATTACATCGATTAGTTTTCCCAACAATAGGGCATGCTGTACTGGTGTTCCCTCTGCTCTCCTGAATCCTCTCCTGAGCCATCTAGCTAATCCTGAATGTACTGTTGAGGTGACATAGGTGCTGTCTGAGTAGATTGTCACACTCTTTTCCTACACTGTTTTGCAAAGCCAATATTAGTGCCACCAATTCTGCTACTTGTGCTGAATAATGAGGAGGTAATGAGGAGGTAACTTGCCAATCTTCCTTCAATCTCACTACAGCAACTCCTGTTCTCCTGATCCCATCACTTTGATCAATAGTTGAAGAGCCATCATTGTACAGTACCTCTACCCCTCAAGAGCATCTTCCTCCACCTTGCGTGTCTCAGTGTATAGCTCTATGTTTTTGGTGCAGTCATGGGCCCATTCTCCTGGTTGGTAGACATCTCCATGAATAGCGCTGGGTTTATATTTTTGCATCTTACGATCTTCAATTCTGCTCTTGATAGTATTATCTCATACCCTGGTGCTCTTTGTGTTGTCAGTGTGCTTTTTGGCTTGTGCAGTATCGCAAAGAGGGTGTGCTCCACGTAAAGGGTGGTTGTGCACCCCATTGTTATTATTGAGGCCCGTTCCACTGAAAATGCTGCGGCAGCCAATGATTGTTCACACGGATAATGTCCTCTCATTATTGGGTCGAGTTGCCCACTGTTGTAAGCAAATGGCTTATGGGCCATGCTTGTCTTTTGGATCAGTACTGCTTTCATAACTACACCATCGGCGTGAGAAAACAGGAAGAATTCCTTTTTGTAGTCTGTGGTCCCTAACACTGGAGCTGTACATATTGCTTCTTTCAGCTCATTGGGCCTCATTACAAGTTTGGCGGTAGCCTTGCCGGTAAAACCGGCAGGCTGGCGCCAAACTTGCGATTTTTTCCGGCACCCGCGAATGGGCAATTACTGGGTCGTTCTCCCCATTTCCATTTGAGCCCATAGGGCTCAATGGGAATGAGGAGGTCAGATGCACCGGCACCATTTAGAATGGTGCCGGTGCATCCAACATGCTCTGCTCGCGGGTGCTGGTACGCCGCCCGCCAGTTCAGACCTGGCGGGTGGGAAGGCACCCACGAGCAGAACTCATAGTTTGCTGGTCTGGTAACAATGGTACCGGCAAGCTTACCAGTACCGTTGTTACCGGACCGGCAAACTTATAATGAGGCCCATTCAATGCTTCAGTAATTTCTCTTGTCCAACTCAGTGGCTTTGCCTCTCTGTGTGCCTCTTTGAGGGCGGTTAAAAGTGGACATGTGTAGGTACGGTAGTCAAAGACCCATGATCTGCAATAGTTGCATAAGCCAAAGAACTGCTGCAGTTTTCTCACTGCTTTGGGTTGTGTTTTTTTTTGGATTGTCTGAGCCATCTTTGGGGCAATGTGTCTACCGTCTTTGAAAATCAATTGTCCAATGTACAGCACTTCCTTTTGACAGTACTGGAGTTTTGCCTTGTCTACCTTGAACCCCTTTTCTGCTAGTACTGTGAGCATGTGTACTGAGTCTGTACTTCATTCTTGCTCTGTTTGGCTACAGATGAGGATATCATCTACATACTGCAAGACTGTTCTCTCTGTCTGGATGTTCCCTAAATCCATCTGTATTACTCTGTTAAAGATGGATGGTGATTCGCCGTACCCTTGTGGCAATCTAGTGTGCTTCCATGTTTGGTTGTGGTACATAAAGCTGGTAAAATCTTGTGAATCTGGGTGTAATGGAGTACCATTATACCCAGATTCACAAGGGAATTTTATGGTCAATAACAGTGAAACAGGTGGCTTCTGCTGGGATGCCACATAAGATCATTGCAGGGTTTGCTGCTACATGGTACTCTGCCTCTACAATGTGGTTAAGAGGGCGTAAATCCTGAATAAAATGCCATGACTCCCCGTTGGCCTTGCACACGGGGTACACTGCAGTGTTGCATGGAGATTCTGATGGTACTAAAATTCCTCTCTCAATGAGGGCATTGATAGTCTTGTAAATGTCCTCATCTGCTTCTTTGGTGAGGGGGTATTGCTTCTCCCGTTGCAGACTTGCTTCAGGTTTGAACTTGATCTTCACTCCTCCTATGCTTTTTATGCACCCCACATCATAGAGACTTGTGGTCCATAATGTGTCGGGTACCTTGGCCAGATCCTCCTTCCAGAACGGTGGTGGTGCCTCTAGTGCCATTGCCATTTTCTGTGCAACCTATCTTTATGTAATATTTAAACAGAAGCGCACGCTCATTTCCATCGTCATCTCTGTTGTCTGAAAACATCTCCTCATCTGTCACATGTGCCAGCCTGCATCCCTCTGCCACTTCAATTATTGCCCTCCATGCCTTCCCCTGGTCATCAATTGCATGTACTGCAATCCAATAGTCTCTTGCCACAACTCCCTCAATGTCTATAGATACAATGGTTCCCTCTTTCTCATCTAGTGGTGTATCTCCTCCATACCTTTCTTGCTATTCCTGGCATCCATGCGAGGGCCATGTGTGTCCTGTACTGGAACATCTCAGGGTCTGATGGTTCCCCCCTCTGCACTGTATTCCCACAATATGCTTGAACAATCTGTCTGACTGTCAGCATGTGTATTCCTGGTGTAGAGCATACTATGCCCATGTCTGTGAATGAGATGGTCATATTCAGTCTGCTCATTATGTCGCATCCCAATTATGTTTACAGGTGCTTCTTTGGAGTAAAGTAAGTGTAAATATAAGTCGTGATCTCCTATAGATAAGGAGATGTTATGAGTAAAGGGAACCACTTCTCGAGCCCCAGAGAATCCTTGAGTGTTCATGGCATCACCTGACAATGCAAATGTCCCTTCCCGAATCCATGACCTAGTCACTTGGTGTCTACAAGAAAGGAAAAAGTGTTGTCACCTATCGCCACCCTTATGCAAGGTTCCTCCACAGGATTGGGTGTGACCGACAGGATGGGACACAGCAAGTTTGTCTGTGGGCTGTCCTATTGTGGGTAGAATGATAATCCGTTCCCCGTGTAAGGGTTGTTACCCACTATGGTGACTCCTCCCATCCTGCTTCCTGGTACCATTGCTATCGAGTCTATGGTTTCGGGGGAGTGACGGTCCTGTATTTGTGTTAGCTGTTGTGCTGCTTGCGAGTATTAGGGCAGTGATGCTGTCATTTGTGGTGTGGTTGTTTGGGGTGCTGTCATGAGTGGTGTTGTTGGTGCAGCCTGAGGCTGTGTCTGTACTGGGTGTGTGACCTGTTGTTGGATGTTCTGTATCCGTCCTTGTTGCTGTATGTCTTGGGGGTAGTAGCCATCTTGTCCTCCTTGGTAGCCCTGCTGCCCCTGCTCTCCCCACCCCTGTGGCAGCCCCCTGCTTCTGCAAGCACAGAAAATGTGTCCTAGCTGCCCACAGGTCCAGCACTGGGGTGGTTCTCTCGCTTGCCATGGGAAACCTCCCCCTCCTTCTCCCAGTCCTTGTGACATTTGTTGTGTATATCCCCTAAACCCCCCCGTGGGTTGGTGTGATTGTAGTACACGCCTACTTTGGTAACCTCCCCTCCCTCGGTAACTCTGTGAGTATCCACCCCTTCCCATGTACCCTTCTCCCATTGGCAGTGCATATTGTTGCATGGTGTTGCATGGCATTTGTTGTTGGTACTGAGGCTGAATTGTCGGTGCTTGTGTCTGTGGGTTAGGGCTAGTTATTAACGCTCCTTCCAGTGCATATTTTGACAGTTTCTTTTGGACTAACTTTGCTTAATCTGCTTTTCTCTCTTCTGCCTTTTGTTTTGCTTTCTCTTGCCATAGCCTGCAATGATGCACTATGGTGAGTTGTATTTCCAGCCAACCCTTTGCCTCCATCCCCACTTATTTTTTTCCAACTTTTCTGTAATGGTAATCCTTGTATCAAGATGTGATAAAATATTGCTATCATTTTGTCCCACAGCTCTCGAGTTTCAATGTGCCAACGCTATTGAATCACTTGAATATAATTAACAGGATCCTCGGTGTCACGCATCTTGCGGGATGTAATAGCTCCTATGTCTGACATGTTGGGAAATTGTGTCCGCAATGCCTGCCACACCACAGCCCTGTAATTTGCAAAGGGCAATCCATTGTGTACTGTGTTCTGGTTTGTCACCCCTGGGAACCCTGCCCTCTTCCTGATGTCATCAGCTGTGTCACCCAATATTGAAACCAGCAAGCCCTTACCATCACCCACTGCCAGTCTGTGCCCTGCAGTCAGTTTCTCCATTTCATAGATCCACTTACCCGCCCTGGCACTTAGTGAGGGTAATCAGTACTTGACATTGTCCTTGTCTGTGTGGTTCCAGGGCACATATTGTGGTCCTGCCCCACCCTGCTCTATTAAAGGCATCTGTCAGTATGCTGCTCTTTCCTTCGGTGTCCATCTGTACTGCCTGACCCGAATGGGCCCTCTTTCATCCTCAATGTTTGTACATACGTTTATCAGTTCTACTGCAGGTGTCTGTTGTAATTGGTCGTGTGCCCTAGGCAGTCGTCCCCTGGAACAGGAGTGTCCCCTAGATTGTGCAATCATCGCCCCGTCCTTCATGCGGCCTGGGAGATCCCCATGTCTGTTATCTGTGGGGCCACTCCTTCGGCTATGTCTTGGGTTGGTTCATCTGTGTCGCGCCCTCCTCCCCTCTGTTCCTGTGATCTGTACTCCCATTATGTCCCTTCAGCTGTCCTTGTGAGATATAGATTGCTCGCCCCCCTCTCTCCTCATCACTGTGGTTGTTGTCATGGTCAGACTCTTCCTCCATGTGGCTACAGAATCCATTTGAAAAGTTTAAATTCTGTGTTATTTGGTTGGAGCTATGCTGTGTATTCATATTGATGTCTGTTAATTTGCATGTGTTCTCCCCCTCTCGTACCCCTAGGTGTGCAGCGCCATGTCCTGCTGACTCTCCCTTGGGTACATCCGTGCTGTCCCGATCTCTTTGTTTTGCCTCATCTCGTCTTTTTCTTTCCAATTCTAGTGTAATTTGTTTGCTTACCTGCCATTGCACTTGTGCATCCTCATCCTCTCTGTCACGCTCCCTCACCATTCTTTCCAACCTTAATTGTTTTAGCTTTTCACTTCATACTTACATGCTTCCTGCAGTAATATTTTCATCCTCCATAATGTCATCTCTGCCTCCTTCTCCTCTTCTCCCTTCTTTTCCCATTCTTCCCTCTTCTTCTCCCACTCTTCCTTTTGTCTGATCTCCTTCATGTCCTGTTCCACTATGTCCCTTTGCTCCCTCTCTAACATTGCCAAGTGCTCCCTCTGTCCCTGCTCCCACAGTTCCACCTCCTTTTCTATTTCCTTCCTCTGCTCCCTGTCCTCACGTTTGAGCCT
The DNA here is from genome assembly GCF_040938575.1 of Ambystoma mexicanum. Lineage (NCBI taxonomy): Eukaryota > Metazoa > Chordata > Amphibia > Caudata > Ambystomatidae > Ambystoma > Ambystoma mexicanum. Next base: position 392,758,249 of record NC_090934.1, on the reverse strand, counting down.
TACATCTTCGTCCCTTCATTGTTGGTCCTCCTCCTCCACCTGCGCTGCCCTTCCACGACACCCTTGTCCCAACTCCAAGCTCTCTATTGCCTTTGTTGCCCCTGTTGTCGTTCCCTTCAATTTTAGAAGTATCTGGGCAGCTATCCATTCCTCCACCTCTATTCCCTCGAGCTCTGTTTTCGCACGCTGCAGACCCTCCTCATCGAATTCAGAGCTGCTGGCCGCCTGCCCTGTTCCTCGCTGTTGTTCATCTTTGGCGTATGGTGGTAGTATATATGTAGGGTTTGAATACCCCTCTGCTGCTTTTAGTTCTCTTAATGGGTATATGCCCTGCTCCTCATCTGCATCATGTGCATCATCGGATATTACGCTGGGTGGTGCTGGATGTAGGCGGAAGGGTCAGCTCCCTCCTTCTTTACCTCCTGCTGGCTCATCTTCCATGCCCTGTCCTCTTGGAACATATGATTAAGTTCAAATATGGACATGCAGTTTGCTAATTTCTTTCCCTTATTGGTGTTCTGTAAGTGCGTTTTTAGTGATTGCAGCATATCTTCGGAGAAACTGCCGTTAGGCGGCCATTGTCTTGTTATTTTGCCTTCCGTACCTTTGCACCACTGGATACTGTATTTTACTATTTTGTCCTTGTAGGGGGGCAGGGTCTTACACATGTGTTGTATGGGGGTTACTCCCACCGCCCCGTTGTACATGGGATACATTATGACAATTTGACTTTTACCTGACCTCTAGTCAAGGGTTTCGATAATCCGCTGTCAGGGAAAAAGTGTTACAATTCAGCAATGATCACCTTTGCTCATTACGAGCCTCAGTTGCTCTGCATCTTATATGGCGTACTCTGCGTACAGCCCCTCCTTCACCCGCGCTGCCATCCTCCGGCACACCACCTCAATCCTGTGCATGCACCTTCCATGCAACGCCATTGTTTCACCTCTCTGCCAAACCCAATTCCTCAATGCTGGCTCCTCAACATCACAACACACCGTCCTATGCACCGGCCTATGGGTGACATCACCAAGCTAAAGGTTTGTAAAGGTAGGAAAATTATTTGTGTACACATAGAACAACAACCCATTTCTTCAAACCCGTGCAACCCCACAATATTCCCCAAAAACCTTACAGCTGTCTTCCCACCTCTCCATGGCAGAGTATACTTTTATCTCTCATGACTAACTTCACCCGTTGCATTGCCAAAAGTGTGAAATGCCTATTTCCAGGAGACTTAACCAGATAGTGCACCTTCCACAATCTAGAATAGCTCCAGCTAACCCTTACGGGCATACCGGCATCGCCGCTTTAAGCTAAAATGCTCAATTCATAGGAACACCTAATGTACATACTTCGATAGTCCAATCCTATCAAGTCGATAGTCCTGGTTGTTCACCAGAACCCTTTGCCTCTAATACTGAACATTCCGTAGACATAGAAAAGGGACTCCTACCTCAGCTCTGGTCTCTACTTATCATACACGTGCCACCACTATTGCAAAACAACTATTCACTACTATATGTCATAGTTAACACCTCCCTCCTCCCACCGACGTTACACCCACCCTCACACCTTGTTGCTATTTGTGTGGACCAGTACTTACATTCTACGTTCATTAATGCTGCTCGGCCGCTGACTCTCTGTCAATCGCTCGTCTTGCACTTCTGGTCTGCTTGGACACCTCGCTGACTGCGGGCGGGATTGTTTTTGAAGGCAGCTATCCGGTTGCACTGGCCGGTTATTTTGCAATTCCTGCGAGGGTCCTGCAGCCTTCCAGGTCTGACGGCTAAAGAGGCAGCTTCTGGCTGGGCTGACGTCACAAACGATCTCAGCAGTGCCTCCAACATATTAGGGTGAACTCCCAGGCAGACAGAGCCTCTTGCTAGGAGTTCGCGGGTGCCGAACTCATGGAAGGCCAAACTCCTTCCCAGCCCAAAAGAATGTAAGCTCCAGACAAGTAGCAAGGTATACTGAAGTTTATTACAGCCAACAATCCCCAGTGATCACATGCACAGCAGCGATCCCGGGCACCTCTCTGCGAATTCTGGCTCGCAGGCCAGTTTTGATAACAGATGGCGTCACAATGAGCCGAGTGAAACTGACATCGATTGACAATCAGCTGACTTAACACCTCACAGCTCATTAAGAAAGGCGTAAGGACAGTGGACGCCCTGTTATGTTAAATTACGTTAAAAACATTTATAGAGCGCACAAACACCGGGAGGCAACCTGGCACTAAAGTGAGTACGGAGCTGCCTAACAACCAAATTAGAACACAAATGTTTTGAGCATACGCCGAAAGGTTAGGTGGTCAACTGTCATCCGCTAGGGGAATAGCATTCCAAGCCTTGGTGGCAGCCACCGAGTAGGCACGGCTGCCAGTACGGGTCAGTCTAAAATGGGGAACCTTAACCAGAAAGGTAGAGTGTGAGCGGAGACACTGCGTTGCTGCATTGTTACTATACTATAGCGCAGAGAAGACACCGGAGAGGAAAGAAAGAACCACGTTAGCTGTGCTGTGTTGTGCCATGTTGGAAGCACTTGTTTTGGCGAGTGCTTGAGAAAATCTCTCATCATCTCTCACTTTTACGTCGAGTCACTCCACATGCTATACTCTTGGCTGAGGCCATCAGCTTTGAATATAAACTGTAACCCTAGACGCGTGTTTGTGAGTTTTTAAGGAGTGCCTTACTGCCTCACTACCTTTAGACCAGGGTGGAAAGCAGGCATGTAAAGAAGGAAAAGAAGGACTGATAACATGGAGCTGACCCAGTTGTTAGAGGAAGGATACAGCTTAAGGAGTAACCGGAAGAAAATAAAACAAAGCCACCAACCTGATATGGTAAGTGAAGACCCTCTGCTACATGTTCCGAGCAGAGTAGCCGGTCGGGTAAGAACAGTGAGTGACATTAGTGTGAACAGTGTGGTATTTGAAGGTTTACCTGAGGATGGGGCTGACGGAGAAATACTGACTAAGAGTAACTGTATAAAAGCGCTACATGATTGCCATGTGACATGACAGCACTTATCAGACATTATAAACGGAAATGACAAAATAATTACAAAAGTGCAAGTACATGCAACACCAGCAAGGTGAACAATGGAAATCACATTAGAGCCAGCTATCGACCAACCTAGCCACCCCACTTACAAATCTGGATAAAGGGGGCATCCAGCAGCTGAGGGTGTAGACACAGTTCAACTGCGAAGGGTTTCCTGTGATGCAATGAAGATTCAAGCTACCTCATCAAAGAACAGTATTCTAGGAGAGGGGGGGGACATAGAAGCAGTGGGCCTTGTTTGTTACCTGGCCCCACTCCCACTGACAGCCTTCCCACGGCAGATTCTTACGAATGACTCAAACTTAAACAAAACAAAATCTTTGAACCAAATTCAAAATATATGGCGTACTTTGAAAGAGCTCCACTGAAGTGAAATGAAAATTATCAATCAAATCTAGGGGAACTTACGGATGCAGAGACACTGGAGGGAACACTGGACGAATTTGTGGAGGGAGCAACCAACCTAGGGGTCTTAGGTCCTAACAGTGACTTGACCCCTGTGGTGACCCCTGTGGTGGCCAATTCGAAGGAACCTTCAAAATCAACCATAAATGCTATACTGAGAGCAGGTTTAATGACACCACATACCAGTACCTCAGAACCGTTGGTGAAAAGAGTGGCACCCTCTACTCAAACTATCTCACTTGAATCAAGACCTACAATGGACATTCAGGGTGTCAAGAAACTAATACAAGGAGTAAACACAGGGCGCATGCTTCCAGACTTACAAAGAGTTGCAAACATGGAGGTAATATTGGGGTCTGAGAAATCTGAAGACCTGTTGGGAGATCTCCAGAAAACATTATTGGATGATAGATCCCTTGAACTGGAGGAGGTGGAAAAGAACATTGGCTCCCTGGCCAGAAGTAATTATGGTGACTCACCACTCATCGACAACAAACTCCTCAACTTCCTAAGAGTATCCCCGGAGAAAAGCAGTCATCGCAGTAAGAGTATCTCAATCCCTCTAATCTCGAATAACTTTAATATCATGTCCGCGCTAACTATATCTCTCACCCCTTTTTTAAAACTGTATGAAACAATCAATGACACCATGAAAAATCCAGCTACATTAATAGCCATGCTGCACTCGAAAATGCTATTCTTAGAGGGCTATCCTACGGTCACTAAAGTCAGAAATAAGCCAGAAACATCACCAATTTCGATAGAGGCAATAAACAATGAACCGACGATAAAACAGGCAGCCCTTCCGATCCAAAACCCTGTAGTATTAGGGGGCGTGGGATTGAAAATTGATGCATATAAAGCCAAATGGAAGAGAACACAAATGGACACGGGATAACTCAATGTTTGGATGACTCCCTAATCCTAGCTCTCAATTCCGACTTAAATATGATACATTCAGATCCAAAGGCATTGGTGGTCTCACAATGGAAAACGTGGAATCAATTGAAAAATTATCTGTGGTGTCCCAGGTAATAGCAGAAGACCTCCTAGCTAAAATGGAAGTGAATTCCAAAGAGGCAGGGAGAAAACTGATTGGTGACGTATCTAGACCTCAGGAGTCCTTTTCAAACTTTCAGCATGATAAATGGAAAAGGCAGAGGAGGACATTGGTGGCAAGGAAACAGAAAAACCAAAACAATTCTAAAAACCAAATCCAACAAATCAAGATATGATCTAATGAGTCCAGAACATTTTGGAGAAACTTAACAGCTCCTTGCTCGCCCACAAACCCATTAAGAACAGCCACAAAGAAGTCTAAATTAAGTAAGGCACTCCAACCAGCGTGGGAAGCAAGTAGTGAGTCACCAACAATTCAGAGCCCTAGCAGGAGTAAAATGGAACACTCCGTCATGGAAGATCTACTTAACATAACCGTTTACACCTTGGACACCCAGGAGGATCCTACTGAAATTCACGAGACTCTGCCATCCAAATCCCCTGAGTTTCAGACACTGGCTCAGAAAAGATTAAGAGGATACGAAAAGCAAAGATCTGCCGCAACAATCCTAAAAATGTCAGACAAAAAGTACACTCAAGAGAAAAGAGAAGACGTGTTAACACTTAAAAGAACCTTTGAAAATAGGGCGTTCAAATTAGTGAGTTGGCGATGCCCTAGTGATATCTTGGAGGCCATAAAAGCCTTATAATCCAAAACATCCCTGAGAATTAGATTGAATGGTGCAGGACTTCCAACTTCCAATGGCTTAAAGCGGGGGTGCCCATTGGCACCTGCACTGTTCAATGTATTCATATCAGACCTAGGGAACACTTTAATAAAGGAAAGAGGTTTCCCTCCGATAATAGGTGGGGAACTGCTTAGCAGGCCACTATACGCAACTAATTGGTCTCAAACGGCAACTATGTAAACTAATGGACTATGTGCATGACAAAAGCCTGGAGATCAATGTCCCAAAGTCAAATGTCCTTATACTACAACCTGCACAGCAGAGGACGGATAGAACCCACACCTGGTATCTGGAGGGTGTATCTTTGGAACAAGTGGAGGTGTTTGGATACCTAGATGTATGCATCAACCCTAGCAGGGCTGACGCCCCGACTGAAAAGTCATTAAAATTAAAGATAAAAAACCTAGCAGCTCAAGGGAAACAAATGCACAACAAATATGGTTATTTTCCATTAGTGCCCGTCATTCAGTTCTATAAATTGGAGGTGATGGCAGCACTGATGAATGAATCAGAGGTGGCTTTATTTTGGCCTAGCAATATCTGGCTGATAATAGAGGGTTTCTTTTGGAAATGGGTACTGGGGCAACCAAAATCTATCCCCATTCAAGTGGTCCGACACAAACTAGGCCTAATCTCCCTCTATGGTATGGTTCGTTGGAAAAGCCTGTCACTCTATCGTAAGTGTATCGAAGAAAATCAAGGTCCATTATTCCAAATGCTAAAAAACGCCTTGAATTCAGGCAGGGATCCCGTATTGATAGAGTGGGCAACATCTATTAGCGGAGGTAGATGCAACTGCAGATAACCTTATGAGTAGCCCAGACAAGTGACGGCCAAGGTCTGGAGGTCAGACTGGACTAGTGCGCAGAATGAAGGAAAGAAATTCAAACTGTTTTATCACTGCGTACATGAAACGAGAGCATATGGAATGGTGCCGCCATACTCGCTCAAATTCCCTTATCGTATTTCAGGAAAGAATTCCATAGGGTAAGCTTGAACTTGTATCTGACAAGAGAGCTACTGGCAGTTCATACTCGACCAAGGAAACAAGGAGAGAAGCAGAGAGAAACACTAAAACACCTGCTGCTGTTTTTCAAAGGTTTAACCCATCAGAGACCTATTTATATGGGGAATTTGTTCACGTGCAATGGAACCTTGTCAATTGAAGAATGTTGAGGGATTCGGATAGGTGGGGAAAACATGGACTTGCGTTTAGCGACCATAAACTTTTTTGAATATGATATTTTAAGATTAATCAACTGTTTATAATGTTTTGATAGGAGGTCATTGTGTTTATGAATTGGCCGGGACTTTGATTTTAAATTCTTGATCTTAAGTTGGTGTTTTATGTGTTGAATTTAGCTAAAAGGTTTGGGGAAAAAGAAAGAAAGAATGACAAAATGACAAAGCCAGTCTTATCAGAATACAGGCATCAGTACCTTCCGACTTGAAGCTGATCTCTCTGCTTACCTTGCGCCTTAGGCACATTCCAGTGCACATTGTGGATGGAACCGGAACCACCTTTCCACACGCACAGATACATCTGATGAATGCCATGTTGCAGCACACATCCAGGACTTCACATTCTCCACTGAACCGAAAAGCATCAGTGGGATAAAGGCAGATTACTATGTCATTACTGAATTCAACAGCCTATTGGGTTTCCTAGACTGCACACACATCTATTGGTACTTCCACAGGCATGGAAACTGGTCTTCTGAAATGGGACAAAGCAGACGAAATAAACGAAGTAACGTGTTAAACCAACTTGGTCATTCTTGTGCACCTGTTCCTGGGTCCATGCATGACTCTAGAAACTACGAAGCTGATGCTTGCCCGCCTTCACAGAGATATAGTATGGTGAACATGTGTGGATGTAAGCTATGGATGACTACTATATATTAACCCACCGTCCTCCATCCCCGATAACGATTCCCACTCCTGACCTACAAGCCGTGCCACACTCCTTCTTGCATGGTAGGTGTGAATGCATGCACAACCTGTAACCCTGTCACACCGCAACATATCAGAAGGTGAAATGAGATACATAGCATACATGTAAACTGCACATCCCCCTTTGCCATACTGGGTCACTGTGCTGACATCCACCAGTTGTGGAATATGTAATTTAGTGCACACATACAGAGGTCTCAACGTGTTCCCATGCCAGGTAAGAGTATTTGTCCAGTCCAGGCTCGCCTTGCATTCTGCGACTTGTAGTCCCTCGCTCACAGTGGAAATATTACCACTACAAATAAAGGAAATGCAAACAACTTCCCAGTTCTGCATGGGCAATTCCTTCCTGAGGTGGAACATGGTACAAGCTCCTCTCACACGATGACATTTGGCCACATTCAACGGGAAAATTTGTGATTGAGAGCTGTAAGGGAGGCATGGTATCACAAGTGAAGACAGACACAAGAGATGCAAGGTTCAAGGGTGTTTATTGAACAACAAGGGTTGGAAAAAACTCCTATCTGGCCCGAAATCTAAAGATGGGAGCACACTCTACCATCAAATAATAAATAAACAGTCCTAGTCATGTCTGTCAAAATAAAATGGCCTATACTAACAAAACCTAATGCCTGCCCTATCTCTTATACAAAAAGTGTATAAAGGGGAATATGCATGCAAAGGAAAATCAGTGTTATAACAGGATCAAAGTGGCTGAGTTAGCTCTCCCCCCCACATTAGACAGCAGAGAGTAAGGCCTCCCCCGTAGACAGGATGACACACTCTGGCTCAGGTTCTCAAAACAAAGGCAGTGCAAAACGTGGCTAGAAGCCCGCTTGGCCTTCCACGTTAAAGTCACTGGTTTTCCAGTTCACCAAAGTTCTTTCACAGTTCAATAAAAAGTTCAGATAGGTCTCCCTCTGTTGACTCGGACCTCTCAATAAATCATAGTTCAACAAAACGTTCACGTAGGTCTCCCTCTGTCGGGCTCGGACCTCTCAAAGCTTTAACAGTTCACATAGGTCTCCCTCAACCGGGCTCGAACCTCTCAATCAACAAATACCTGATTCAACACAAATCTCGCTCAGCCAAGCTCAGGCCTCGCAATCATAGCACTTCACATCGGTCTCTTCTGCTCTTCTGTGAAATCTTTCTCTTCAAGCATTCACCTTTTCACTTCCTCTTTTGCCGGGGTTAATCTTGACAATTACACATCCTTTAGGCTCACATCAGTACTCACTCAACAGAGACTTTCGACTGGACACTGTCGCTATGCAGCACCACTCTGTTATACTGTATCGCTATTATACATCTCTTGCTTGCTTCGACTCACCAGCTTTGTTGGTTTCTTTGTTCGTATTCATGATTTCGGAGCCAAGGACGATACCAGAGATGCGGCCATTCACCCGGGAGGGCTGCTGGTATCTTTTGAATGCAATGCTGGAGGTGCTGTTCTCTTTCACTCTGTCCTCTCAGGGGGTCTCCCTCAGCCGGGCGCGAACCCCTCTTGATTTGCAAAGTTTTAAAGTCTTTGGACTTCATGTCCAGGGAATGCACTTTTCTTTTTTTGCTCCCACTTCATCAGCTCCCCTATACAGCATTCCAGGGTTTTGGGGGCTGCAGGAGGTAAAGTGGATAACTTGTTGAGGTCAGGCACTCACCACCTGCCCCTCAAAGGCCTGGGAGTTCCTGTTTTGCCCAGGGAAGGAGTTTCGGTGTGGGCACAGCCAGGTAACTCCCCCGCTGCCCCTGGTTTGGCACCCTGGAGTTAGAACTCCCTTGCCACACTGCAACCTCCCCTGTACTCACAGGCCCAGCATTAAGGCAGTCTTTCCTCCTCCAGGCCTTCCAGGGTCTCTCCAGCTCAAATTCTCTCCTCTCAGCCAGCATGCAGCATCCCACACTCACTCAAAGTTAATCTGTGTGCTCCACCTTTCATACTGACTGGGAGGCTTAACAGGTTTCAGGTGGGAATGATTGAAAAGGGAGGTATGATTACTGGGACAAAATGGTGACTGCCCATAGGAATCATTGTTGGATTGGTTTCTATGGGAATTCTTCATAGCTCCCTTTACTCCTCTTCTTCGTCCCAGTGGTTTGGTAAATGGTATTTGTAGAGTGGTGGTAGGTAGGAATTGTGGGAGTTGTAGTTTTTTCACGAGGAGGTAAAAATATCATCTAAAGAAGGGGAACGATTTTGTTGTTGTGAGATATAGGGTGTTGTGTTTGTTCTCCCATGCCTCCCTTTGATGTGGTTACCTGTTTGAATTGGGCAGGGGCAACGGGGCAAGACTTACAGCAACCTATAAAGGGGGAGGAAGTGTTGGGTAGGGGTGTGTTTTGAAGAGGGGGGTACTGCGTCTTGCCACTGGATGTCTCCCAGAGGACCCCTCACTCAGGTGATCCTCCCGCACTTGGCCACCCCCATGGTCTGGATCCAAAGGCGATGACTGTGCCCTGGCCACCTGAGCAAGAGATCCCCGGGGTCTAGATAGTGAGACACCCTTTGGTTTGTCACAGAGCGCACCTTTGTATTTGTGTCAGAACAGGCTAATTCTGCTATCCCAATAGCAGTGACTCAGGGTATCGCTTCCTGTTTTGGTTATTCACTGCTGCCAGACAAGTGTGTACACATCAGGGCACACAACCCTGTGGTGAGCAGGAGTTCTCAAAGTTAGATTTAGGTGTCCACATCATTCTGGTGGTCCCTTGCAGTACGCTTTTGAGAAGGTGTCCTATGTTGCACAACAGGGCAGTGCTGCAAAGTGTTCCAAAAGCACAAGAGGTAAAAAGTGTGATGGTGAATTGAACCACACATGCAACGACTTGGGCAAACATGTCCGTTCTAGCCTATTTGCTGGCATGCTGTTTTTCTCAAGGCCCATTTGTTCTCCTTTTTTTAACACATTTCCTTGCAAATATAGATAGGTGGGTGGTTCTAGGTATTTAATGATGGTGAGGGGAATTGCAGGGGTCTTCCCCCACATAGTCTTGTGAGGAAATGTGTTAAAAAATAAATTGAGAACAAATGGACCTCCAGAAAATGTTCTCGAGCATACATCATAGAACCGACAGATAAAGTGGGAAAGATGATGGTATTACGGCACTGTACAGACACTGATTTAATAAAGTGCTGATGTTAAGGACCTGTGACAGCATCTAACAGCACGTTTTGACTCCCAAGCCGCCTCTCTCACACACACTGTGATTCTGGCAAGTATTACCCCTCCCTTTGCGTAGAAATCATCTTGGCCAATGTTTGAAGTGATGGGCCTTGGCTAGTGTGTTTGGCCAGCTGGCCTTGCATTGAAGTGCCAGTATCCGGGCAACGCTGGGAGGAGTTGGACGAGCAGGGGATTGTAGTGTGTATGTGGTGCTCTCTTCACAGTCCAGGGCAATATTTCATGACTTGCATGAGGGTCTGGAACGCGATGGCATTCCTGTTGTTGACGGAGAATAACATATCAGGGCACATCAGACTGATCCCCCATCCCTCTCATACTTCAGGAAGTAACGGAGGACCCTGCGGTTGAAAGAACTCCTTGTTGCCCGTTGATCTCTTAACCTTCTTGCCCCTTCACCATGCACTCCCTGTGCTCCTCTCTATATATTCTCACCCTCTTTGTGCAACGCTCGGTTGCTTGCTGCCTAGGATTGTGCTGTATAAATCTGCTACATAAATATATAGAAGCATACATAATACATTGACTGCGGCTAAATGCATCAGCTAGTCACTGTGAAGCTGTCAGCCTCTTCATAGCAGGCTGCGTGACACTGGCTTGTGGCTAGTCCTTTTATTTCCTTGTACCTCACACTGTCTTGGCAACTGGTGGACATCATGGTTCATGTCCCTCACAACATTTGCCAGCTCCCTCAAAGTGGAAGCAACATCTCCAGTGCACGCACCTTCTTCTGGTTAAGGGCGTGCGGTCACGCGTCAATGGCTACCAGCCTGGTGGCATCATTAGCTTGTATTGCAGCACTTGTCTAGTGCTCAGGCCTATCCACGGGTTCTTCATGAGGCTTGGAACTGTCAACACCAGCTGAAGCCGCAGTGTCGTTTCATATATGGAATGTCAGCGTTGCCGTATTCTCCACCACTGTGCCTGTGTCTGGCCTGTGGCATACTGAGTGAAAGAGTGAACGAGTTGGTATGGCAGTGGCCTTGTGGTGGGCACACTTGTGGTGTGGATTGCCAGCACCTCATCCTCAGATGTGCCTGAATTAGAGATGTGGACATGCTCTTTTCCAGGGTGTTTTGCATGTCAAGGCAAAGGGTTTCTCACATGCCATACACATGCTGTGACCACATAACTGCATGTCGCTGTGACACCAATTGTGTGCAGTTCCTCCTTATAAATGTAAACTCACTGGTATCAGGTGCCAGAAGGGTGTGTATAATGCAAGGGCAGGAAATCAAAGGTAGTGTCCCATGGACGTGCAGCCCTATGGCCATCCTAACCATGCATGTTGCATGTGGAAGCGTGCACTTCTCACTTCTGCTGTGGTTCCTGTATGCATGCTTACCTTCACTGATTTGGGTCCTAATTCCTGTTCCACTATCATCAAAATCCTCCACTCTTCCCATGTCCAGGACTGTAGGTGGTTTATCCTCCGAGAGGTCCATGACTAATGAAAGAAGAGTGAGCCTCTTGCCATTTGGAGCATTATTTGTGTGCCACCATGGCAACCCAGTCCCCTCTGCTCTGGATCCTCTATGGGATCCCTTGCTTTTTGCTCTGGGTGATTTTAGCTGCAGTTCCTCCAAAGAGACTTGTCTTCTCCTTGGAGCTCTCATTACCGAACACCTGTAGGTCATCATCTACAAATCAGCCTTTATGCAAACGTCCCACTGCTCTGGCTTCTCTTCGCTGATATCATTGCACCAGCCCTTTTGGCGGATTCTGTCCAGGCATTTCTGTTGGTGGTTCTGGAGGACTCCTACGTCTGTTCTCAACGGACTGGGAACATTGCGTCTGTGGTAATTCTGTGTGTAAATGTAAGGTCTGCCCGTATTGTCAAGCCTAGTTTCCGCAGAAGCGTGTTCTTGTTCGACACTTTTTTGTAATGCTATGTGAGCAGTTATCTCAGAATGGCTCAGTTTTACTACATCACAGAATGCTGTCTGGGTAATCCTCTTTCATGGGTTCTGTAGGAATAATTACATTAGTCTCTCTGAGGACCTAGGTCGAGTGTATATCCCTTAGCCGATGGCCGAAGAAGTGGAAGATTACAAGGGACTAGTGCCCCTTATCTGCTTCAATATGTATCTGCATCTTCTATGACAAGCTAGAAGTGCACTAGAAAATGGAATAAGGGGGTGCATGCAATGCATTTGCTTCTGATTCATTGACTCATGTATTTATTGCATTGATATAGCACTCACTACCCTGTGGCAACTATTGGCACTTCTGTTGTGATAGAGTACTTCAATTTCTTGGCTCAAGTCCATCACTATATCCAAATGTGCATACAAATGACTGCACACCTCTTTTGCACCTTTTGGACTTGACCCTCTTGTATCAACCACCTCATGGGCATGTATATCAGCAGTGGTGCAGACAAGGATCTTAGCATGGCAAGCACCCATATTTCAGAATCAACTAGGTCCTGCGGATGAAGGGCCCACAGAAATATTTGATGACAGTGCAGCTATAAAAACCTCTCACTAAGCCAATCTTCCTCTGCCCACATTATGAAGGGCCCTGGTGTGATTTGTCCCAGAACACTTTCCTTTGCTGGACCCCATTCCAGCACGCCATCTCTTATAAGCCCATTGATCCCAGCCTGGCCACCCCTCCTGCCCAGTTTCTTTACCTCTAGGCCAACAGCTCTCAATCTGGAAGTCCTATTTTGCACTTGCAAGCTTTTCCTTAGCATCTTCTCCCAATCAGAGAGTTCACAACTCAGAGTAGGTATCTCAGAGGAGGTAGTTTGATGAACACTTCTTGCCCCTAGCGACAGCATCTCATTCTAGTGCAGTCGCAGAGGGTCCCAGAATGACAGTTCTGAGTTTCATGGAACCTTTGGATTACATTTCAGAATGAGAAATGCCCCCTCCTTAGTGGACCTATTTGATTTAGCCCAATTACATCCCCACCACCAGACCACATCTTCACCTCTAGGCCACTTCTCCACTGCTCAGGCAAATCTCTTCACAAGACCACACATTTACCACCAGTGTCTGCCCCATTAGAACACATACATCAATAGACCACATCCCCAACATCAGACTACATCTTCATATATAGACCCCAGCTCCACCACTAAACCACATGACATTAGACTACATCAACACCACTAGCTACATCTCTTCCCTTGAACCACATCTTCACCACTGAACCACTATAAAAACCCATCTCCTCATGTAAACCACATATATACCACTAGACCACTTGCCTTTTACTAGGCCACATCTCTTCCACTAAACCCCTTTGTCTCCTACCATTTTAAACTATTCAAATAGACAATGGCACAGGGATACTAGAGAACTGAGTAAGTATTGAGCATTTTTTCAAAGTGCAAGCCTTTCGGACACATTAGCACCCTATGCTCTGAAACTGTATATCCGCTGTCGGGTAACATGCGTTTCAGGTGCCTGAGAGAGTGTGTGCGGAAGAGGAGAGGTCATGGGGTGGCTGCTGTGTTATTTCCTCTTCTAGACTCTGGGGTGTGTGTGAGCAGCAATACATTTGTGGTGGAGGAACCTACTGTTGAATATGACTTGTAACCGAACCCCTCCCCTCTTTGTTTGGGCCTAAGCAGTCCCATTTAGAGACCGGCTTGGACAATGTGCTTTGGATTCTCTGGAGGCAAACGGTGGTGGACTTTGGAGAAGGTTGGAGTGAGCAGTGGAGTAATACTCAACTCCTCAGTTGATGATAGCTCCTTCTAAGGTTTTTAATGTGTTCATGGTATCCTTAGGAGAATGGATTTAGGCCATTGGATTTGGAAATGACACATATGACTCGGATTCCGGTTGGCGGGTGAAGGTGCAGTCACTGTCACAAATAGTGCCCAGTTTTCTTGGTCTTTTAACTGCTCTGATGTTATCCATATAGCTAAGGAATGGGCGTTGCAGGTGTAATATCACTGATGATATTGTATTATCTGAGCAGACACACCAATGTGATAGAGGCTTTGGTCCCTTATGATCCAAGTTACGAATAGCTTCTATCGGCAACCCATTAGTGCAACAGTCCAGGTCCCAAAACGTAACGTTTAGGGGATTTGATGTGTTTTTCTGAGCATCGATTTGGTAGGATCGTTTCTATGGGAGCCCATGAGCTGAGCAGAGCCGGAAGATGATTAATGCAGAGGTCTCACGGGGTGGTCATGGGACTGAGAAGTGGGCTGTCCGTGGCTCAATGTGGGACACTTTCGGATATTTCAAAATCAGCAGGAAGGCAGCCCATCCTCAAGCTGCCTCGAGAAAAGAGGAAGCAGAGTCACCGCAGGAAGTTATGCATTCTCGCTGTTTCAAAAACCTTCCCCTGCAAGACAGGACAGAATACAGTGTTAGCTTCAATAGATTTAACAAAACAATGTTTGCACAGCACAGACAAACCCCATAAGAAGATACTATTTTCAATAGCTTTAGCAAGCTCTCTCTTTTCGTAGGTCATCCACCAAGACTCAAAAGTTATCGTCACCGTTCTGCACCACTGTGAAGTTTTCTGCACCATGCTTCACTTTCATAATTTATTTTAGCCTTTAGCACCCGTGTGCGCTTTTTTTTCCGGTGGTAGGTGCGCCGTGGGGGGAGTGGGAAACAAGTGATGCACAGGGTGAGGGGCGCCCAGCACTAGGGAAGCTCTGAACGCAGACTTATATCAGTGAAAACAGCCCACATTCCAAGCTCCCTGATTGGCTAGCGCCCCACCCCAGGCTGTTGTTGAGGTTCTAACCATCCTCCAACGTCCTTAGAACTGAGTGATGCAGCCAACAGACAGGCATGTTAAAAGTAGGTCCAGACCATCATTGTCCACCCTGCAGTCTGAGTTAGACAGATATCAGATGCACAGTAGAAAGTTTCCATTCCTTCTTCTAAACTCTTAGGGGAATATCCAACAGGTGCACAGTCTAGAATCAGGTCTAAGCCTTCCGACCACAACCTTAGCTATGAGCAATACAGCCATAAATAACATAGCCTAGAACTAAATTCTAGCCACCCTCCAACACCCCAAGCAAAGACTGATACAACCATCAGATTCAGAGCCTAGAATACATCAAAAGCTATTGTCTAATGTCCAGAGCAGTAAGAGGTACAATGATCCGCTGCATAGTCTACAAGTACCAAGACTTCTTCCAGAATCCTGAGCCTTGAGTAATACAGGTATTGGATGCTGAGCCTAGAAATGGGCCCAGGCCATCCTTCAACATCCCAAGCACTGAGCAAAACAGTCATCAGATGCACAGTTTGGACTCAGTTCAGGTTTAAGCCTCCTCCAACATTCTGATCGGTACTGATAGGAAATACATAGCCTAGAAGTATGTTTAAACATTCCTAAAACAAAATGCTGAGGAATACAGATTTCCGATATGAAGCCTAGAATTGGGTATACTCCCTTCGTCAAAAGCCAGAGCACAGGACGATACAGCCGTCGAATACGGAGTTTAGAACAAATCCCAACCTATTCTCGAACATCATGAGCACTGAGCATTAAAGTCATCCGGTGCACAGTACTGAAGCAGCTCTAACTCTTCCTCCAACACTCTGGGCAATATGGATGTTGGATACACAGTCCTGAAACAGGTCCATGCCTTCCTTCATCATTCTGAGCACTGAGTGATCAGCCATCAGAGTCACAGTCTAGAAACAAGTCGAAGCCTTCCTCCAACATCCTCACCTTTGAATCATACAGCCAGTAATTAGATAGCGCAGGACTGTGTTCACATCCTACTCCAACATCCTGATCACTGAGCGGTACAGCTAGCAAATACAAGGCCTTCCATTCGGCAGCCGCTAGTCCAGTCCTGGTTTTAACTTTACATTCTGGGACTTCTAGTCCTGGTTTTATAATGAGGAAATCCTGGAACACAAGTCCCAGAATGCAAAGTTAAAACCAGGACTTGCCTAACACTTCCCAAATGAAATGAATAATGTTGGCATGTATGGTTACGCCCAAGCTATCCAGCGCTGATTTGAATTGTGTAGAACTACTGCTAATTCCTCCTCCAACATCCAAATACATAGCCTAGAACTGGATCTGCATTGTCCTCCATTATGCTGAGCCCTGAGCGAAGCAGCTATCAGTACGTAGCCTCAGCGTTCAATAGAATCGAGGATGGCTAGATTTAGTTATGGGTTGCATACTAAACCTAGCCATCCTAGATTCTATTGAACACTGATGGGTCCATTCATCTAGCCATCCTCGATTCTATTGAACACTGAGGGATACACTCATCTAGCCATCCTCGATTCCATTGAACATTGAGGGATCCACTCATCTAGCCATCCTTGATTCTATTAAACACTGAGGGATCCACTCATCTAGCCATCCTCGAGTCTATTGAACACTGAGGGATCCATTCATCTAGCCATCCTCGATTCTATTAAACACTGATGGATCCACTCATCTAGCCATCCTCGATTGTATTGAACACTGAGGGATCCACTCATCTAGCCATCCTCGATTCTATTGAACACTGATGGACCCACTCATCTAGCCATCCTCGATTCTATTGAACACTGAGGGATCCACTCATCTAGCCATCCTCGAGTCTATTGAACACTGATGGATCCACTCATCTAGCCATCCTCGGTTCTATTGAACACTGAGGGATCCACTCATCTAGCCATCCTCGAGTCTATTAAACACTGAGGGATCCATTCATCTAGCCATTCTCGATTCTATTGAACACTGAGGGATCCACTCATCAGACACACATTCCAGAACTAGGAGTTAGACTTCCTACCACACAATGATCTCTGAGTGATAACTCAGAGCTGACAAAGAGGTGCCAACCATCTATACATTTCCTGAACACTGAGGGTCTCATTTTAGGCCCAGCGCACTATTAATTGAAAGCGTAAACGTCCTACACTTTCAAATAACGGTGCCTCCCATTTTGGGTAATTTGTATGGTGGAGAGAAGGGGTGGAATTCTACTTGCGTTCCCGCTGCTCCCTTCCTCTCCGCCATACAAATTCTCCAGCATTTGCGCCCATATGCATTTTCCTGCAGGCACAAATACTGGGGATTCCTATGGGGTCCACCTGCTTTATGCAGCAGCAAAAAGCAGACGGATCCCATAGGGATCCATTGTAAACGCCTCCTGCAATGCCCACAAGGCAGGCAGCGTTTGCTCCATTTGCAGCGAGGAGTGCAAAAAGGGAAGGCAAGAGGTGGCATGCTTTCACTCCGCTGTGCAAATAACGACAGTTTTGCGGCAGGAAGCTGTTTACATTGAAGTGTTCACATAATGGCTCCACGCCGCCAAATAACAAGTTCCAATAAAATGAGCTGCTGAATAGTTTAGCCATCGGCAAACATTCTGGAACCACGTCTGAACCTTCGCCCTAGACCCTGAGCTCTGAGGGATGAAGCCATTGGGCACACAGCCGACAATGAGGTGAAAGCCATCCCCGGAGCTCCAGAACACTGAATGGTTGAGCCATCAGTTGCATATTCTAGAACCAGGACTGGGACCCCAACCCGGAACTCTGAGTGACAAAGCCATGGAGCACACAGCTGACACAGAGGTGTGTAACCATCTTGCAACAAAATGAATGCTGAATGACACAGCTATCAGGTACACATTCTGGAATCAGGTATGAGTTTGCCTCCAACATCAGATCCAGAGCCTACAATAAGGTCTAGACACCCTTCCAGCATCCTGAATGATACATATGATGGAAACTGAGCTTAGACCGAGGTGTGGGTCACAACCCCAAACATCATAAACTCTGAGTACTACAACTATCAGAAGAACAGTATGAAAGAAGGATCAGGCAATCTTTCCTAATCCTGATCTCTACATTATTCTGCTATTAGATGCACAGTCTAAAAGGTCACCCTCCACACTGTGAGCTCTGAGTGATACAGCAATCAGGTGCAAAGTCTTGAGCCTATTGAAAACCCTTCTCTCACACCATAGGCTCTGAGTGATGCATCCACCACGTGCCCAGTCTTGAACTAATAATAAGCCTCAGAGTGATACAGCCATCAGGTGCACCGTCTAGTACCAACTATAAGCCATTCTCTCAGACTGTGGGGTCTGAGTGATGTAGCCATTTGGTGCACTGTCTAAGAGAGTGTGTCTTTGACTATGGTAAACAAAGATTAGGCAAGGTGTGGAAACATGGTTGGCCGACAGGGACAGGCTGGACATCCCGAAGAGGAGGTCACCTCTACAGGAAGAGACCCAAGACCGGCACAAATACATCTAGATGAACGTTATGGACTTATATAGTGGTTGAAACAATTAATATGATACTGTCTAAATGTTATGGTTTTAGACGAACCACCCCCTTGCCCCGCCCACACTACTCTTCCCTCCCCTTCTGTTCCACAACCATTCTGCCGTCAGTGATCTTTCCCACCTCCCACTATTTTGTTTCTTTTCCCCGTTTTAAATGGATTATATATGCAACTTTATGAGTAATAGTTTTGCTATGTTTGGTATACAGAAAGGTTGCACATTACAGCTTACTGCGTTTCTATGATGTTTACCCGCAGGCCGATTTCATCGAACCCCGCTTCACCGAGTCCAATGTCGGCACTGTGGGGAAAGATCATTTCCCGTGCGTGCCCCCTCTCCATCATCCTACTATGCAGTGGACAGCCCTGCAACCCCCATAGCCTCCGCCCCTCAGCCCCCCACTACTTACCCAGTGTTCAACGAGGGACACCCAGGCCCACTCCCGTCCTCCCTCCTCCCAACCCTCTTCCCCAATCACGCTCACACATACATGCAGACACAGCACATACAACAACACACACAACAAACCCCAGTCCCACCACCCCTTACTTTCCGCGTCCATCTTTCGCCACTTCTGTGTTACTGGCTGATTTGTTTGTGGTGAGCAAACCGGATGTATCGTGTTGCTCAGTGACCGATGTCCGGTGCGCTTGCCATGACCAAGTAAAACAGCAAAAGCGGGAGCAACAAAAAGCCACACAACCTACGATAGGTCCTTTTCATTTGCGCCATCAGGGGTAGAACCTTGGCTCGCAACGTTTGCATATAGTCTATTATAGTAACCGTATTTATTAGATTGAAGCCCAAATAGTCCAAAGACGAAACCCTCCCCAACCTACATCGTCTTGAGCTTCCGGTTATTGGTGTGAATAACAATTTTAGATTTTGACCCATTGATCATTTCATTTTTTAGAGATGGCATACCCGATGAAAAGATTCTACTTTCTCTGGAGGGGTAAGATCAGAGAATAAAAGGCTGTCTACAAAGGCTAACCAATTTATTTTGGCAGTTCCCAATTTAACAGGATGTGTGGTTTTGCCCTCCATAATTCCTCCAAGTCAGCAATACAGAGATGAAAGAGGGTGGGTGGTAGTACGCAGCTTTGTCTGAGAGCGATGGAAGTGGCAATCGTTGTGACAACGCACTCTCTCTCTCGTCAAACGTATCCTTAATGTAGCGTGAGAGTACAAACATGCCAATAGGTTTACTAGGGGATTGGGGATTTTCCAGTTCAGTAATATATCCCATAATTTGTATCTTATTACATGATCAAATGCATTTCTCATATCCATAGAAGCAATTTATCCTGTGCCTAAGCACGCTTTGTTTTACCTCCGCCAAAAAATTATTCATGATAACACCAATGAGGGAGGTCCCACAAATGCCCTAAAACCTATTTGAAAAAGTGAGAGGAGATCTCATTTCTCTGCCCATTTATTTAAGCCCCTCAGTATCAACGAGGCAAAGAGTTTAGTAGAAGCATCCAATAAGGCTACCGACCTATAATTTGATTGGCACGCTGGATCCCCCTTCTTGAAAATCAGAATGATACAGGACGTGCACCAAGAGGGGGAAGACCAATGTATTCATCACTTCCATGAGCAGTGAGTGCAAAATTCCTGACCATAGTGCCAGGTCACTTTTATTGGTGACTGGAGCAAGGCTGTCTGGTCCAACAGCCCTAGAGGTTTTTGCCTTGAGAATTGCCATATAAACATCCTCCCGGGACCATTGAAAATCAGGTAATGCAGTATATTTAACTTTACCAAAGATTGGAGGCTGGTAGTCCCCCTTTTTTGCATATAATTCCTCATAGTAGATCACTCATCTTTTTTCGTCAATAATGCAAGAATCCGCGGGAGCAATATTCCCTGTGGTCTTGTTAGTAGGTTCACAAGATTTCGATATGTGCGTTTTGCATAGTACCCTCAGTGCTATTTGAGTATCTCGTAAGTTTGCATGAAGTCTCAGAGCCTTTGTGAAGTTTCTACATGTCTGCAGAATTTTTTAATGGGAGGGTCTAAGAGCAGCCGGGCCCAGTTTGCTTCTGCCTCGCAGGTCCCTAAGCTCTTTCCTTTTATTACGTTTTGCATCGCCGCCCTATCATCATAGGTGTGCAAGTGCCTTTTGGGAACTATTACCCCGCCTTTCTTACAGATATTTTTCATACACCTCAAAATCCTCTCATTGATAGACCCAACAGCGAATGCCTCATACGGAGGTTCCTGGTTAGAGTGAAAACAACAGTCAGAGACTAGATTGGAAATCTTTAGTAGGGCACCAAATTCATTCGTCCGTTATATCCCATCGTTTTATAACACACAAAAACGGACTACGGAGCGCTCTCTAGTACACAACAGTTTGAGCCAGAGTTACCCATAAAGCCGCTAAGGCTGTCCCTAAACAAAAGCACGCCCTGATCCTATCGGGGGTACTGTCCCCAGGGAGATGGTGATGTGTCGCCTATCTAAAAGAAAAGGGTGAGAAATCTGTCCCTACAGTACGCAATCACTTAGGCGTCAAAGTTCATTTTATAAAAACCCACAGGAATGATAACCTATGACAGGAGAAATAGGGTTCCTGTCTCGATATGCTCATGAGATGAACATTGCTAAGGGGAATTTCCTATTATTTTAATAGCCAACATTGCAATACGTTATCAGGGCATATGTGCTGGGTGCCCATGGATGTCTATAATATCCTGCCACATTGCAGGGCGAGGGCAAGGTCCATAGAGCTCAAAATCCCTGTCTACAAAAACGGGTATCGGTTCTTTACCAAGTACGTATCCTATGAGCTTTTAGTGGATATCGTAAACATCAAGAAAAAGGTCGACCAGTTTCGATGACTATGGCAAATGATTTCATCTTCAGGACCAGGTCAATAAATCATGGGCATTATTTCCTTAAACCCATATTTTAGGATTAGGCCATCGTCAGTATCCTAGGGAGAAGAGGAACACAGATAAAGCCAAATAAGCTACATCTTCAAAGGGCATAGGGTTTTAGAGACGACCAAACAGTTAATCTGATGTCAGCCTTTGCAACAAGGCATATGCCATAATTGCAGACACTTCAAAGAAAGAAACGGCTCCCACCAGGTATGTGATGGGCCCTTCTTATAAACTCCTCCCATTCACCGTGTGTTTACTGGCATGCGCCACACCTACATTGCTGTCATTCTCTATACAAAGCTGGTATCATTTGCTTGTGCATTACCTAGGTTCCATGGTGCTATGAAGGAGGAGAATCATAAAGACTGGAAAAGTCATGTCCTCGCCCAAGGGTTTTCCTGTGTTGCCTACAGGAGGTGAGGGCAAACCATGTGCAAGTATAAGTATCCGGCTGGCAGCAGTTAGAAATTCACATGAGGTCAAGTGCTGCAAGGCCAAGGCGTCTAAAGCATCAGAAGATGCATAGTCCTACCCGTGGCAGGCAAAAACATCTCCTCCATACGGATCCGACGCCACCGTCAGGTATGTCGGCAGGCGCAGAGCACGCAAAACGCTGTGCGTGTTCAACATGCGCTGGCCCCTTTGTCTACATAGTTTTGGGCGGAGCCTCAAGATCACTGCAGAGATTACCTCTATGCGGCCGGCCACCTTGGATAGGAGCAATGCGCAATGCGAGTGCCTGTAAAATGTCTATCCTGAACATCTGGTGTTTAAGCCTTGAGGCAAGGGGGAAGGAAGTGGGAGAAACATGGGGGTATGATTTGTTTGGAGGTTCTTTTGGTGTCTCATTGATTAGAGTGAAACATGCCATCCCCTGTGGCCCTTGTGAGCATAATACAAAGGACACAGTTCCACCTCAGAATTAGACCTCCTCTATATAGAGTTCTAGCTGCTAGCAACAATAGCTGAATTTCACGTTTTTGTAATGATATGTCAATATTAACATTAATAGTAGAATGATCACTATATTGTAATCATTCAGTTGAGAGGGTGGAACATATTGGGACTAGATTAGAAGAAATGTAAACATGATCTGTCCAGGTATAATTCCGATCACAATTCCAACGAGGAAAATGTTGAAGTATGTATCCATTCCCTAGGTACTATCAGTTGGAGGTCACACGTATTCATGTAAGTATCTCATATCATCCCCCTAGCAATTGCACCATTCACACTTTGACCAGGCGTCCAGGGGGGGCAAAGTTATAGGGGGGTCCCAAAACTTTTTTTTCCCATAGACTGAATGGGAAAAAACTTTGCGCACGGCCACAGGCCAAACCGCTGGACGGATTTACACCAAATTTGCGGCAGGAGCGAGGGCTTGGTCCCAAAAGCGTGCTTTTGCAAATTTGGTGTAAATCCGTCCAGTAGTTTTTAATAAAATGACCAAAACGTAAGACAAAAAAATTAGTGATATCTGTGTTCGCTTCGCAGACAGACTTCCCTGTTCGCTCCGCGGACAGCACCCCGATTGGCCCATGGCCTTGCGTCATGTCCGCGGACATGCGACGTGTTCGCTGATTGGACGGCGAGGTGCGTAGAGCATGTCAGATTTTCTGTGGCGCCCGCCATCTTGTATTCGCCGTCGACCGCGTACAGCGCGGTGAAACGTGGATAAAAAATTGTATTTAGTGCCGTGTGTTGGTGTGTAAGAGTGTTTAGGGAGGGTGGGGGAGTATGAGATAGGGTCAATGTTTTGTTTTTTTATGTGCTAGACGTTTTTGTTGCGTTCAATTTGTCCGCGGAGAACACGGCTGTTCTGACATTTTGTAAATAAACTAAATGGTGGGGTGGTTAGAGGACGGAGTATGTGTCATTTTTGTTCGCAAGGAAGGTACAAATGAGCTATGAACACTCGCGGTGTACTTAATTGTTAGTAAATACACAAACTGGGGGTGTCCTCAGGACGCTGTCCATATTGTAATCTGTCTAGTGGAATGTGTTCTAAGAACACTCGCGGTGTCCCGAAATGGTTTCAATTACACAAAATGGGGGTGTTCTGAGAACGTTGTTTGTATTGTTCGTTGTCAGGGTGAAAGTGTTTTAAGACCACTCCTTTTGTCCGCTAATAGTACAATTCCCTATGGGCGTCAACCGACTTTTTGTCCACTAAAGAAATGATAAATCCGGCTGGTGTGCGCCGACATTATGTGATAATCCTATGACTGGCGATATTGACCTGGCTGACTTGCTTTTGCGACACTAAATCATATCTCCCGCCCCTAAGCCTGATATTATCAAAGCATTCATATTCCCTGCCTCTCTCCGTGACGTTACAGGGTGCGTCATCAAACGCGCCCAGTCATCTCCAGTCCTACGCGACTTTACACAGAATCCGGAAGACAACACACATTATGTCACAACACAGCGCGCCACAATTCAGAATATGAAACTGTGATTTAAAAGCAAACAGCAAGATTATAAATTTTGTAAAGTACATTTATTTGACATCAAATGTTTAGAGAATATTCAGCAATTTGCATTTGTCTTTGTTGTCGATCCGCAAAAGTTAATGTTGCGGCACACGATGTTCCTTTGCGGTACAGAGGGTGTTAGATCAGTTTACAACTCAGTGCGCCACAAATCGGAATATGAAACTGTGGTTTAAAAGTAAACAGCAGGATTGTACATTTGGTAAAGTACATTTATTTCACATGAAATGTTTAGTGAATATTCAGCGATTTGCTATTGTCTCTGCTGTCGATCAGCAAAAGTTTATTTTGAGCCACGCGTTGTTCCTTTGCGGTAGATAGGCTGTTGGTTTATGATAAAAGCAGTAAATGGTCGCTCTGATAATCAGAAGGTTGCTCCAACAACGAGCCATTAGACCACCCTATTGGTTGGTATGTTGTTTGTAGCCGCTAGTACTGCGTAAGGGCATATTGGTCCTTGGTGATTGTCCCATAAAATGGTGAGGGCCATGAAGTTGCATATTTGGAGCTGCACCTGGCAGTTGAAGACCCCATCCGCTGGAGTCTGTAAATCGTGACATAGGCAAAATGGGGCCACATGCCTGTTTTAAAAAACATAAATTAGTCTCACCAGCCGATCTTCATTAAAAATCATCATTTTATTTATTAGGGCGTGAAACTATTTGCTATCGAAGATAGTGAAACAAAGTATGTTAATAATAAAATAATAATATTTTCCCATTCATATAGTGCTAAGAACCGTGAGGTATCTAAGCGGTGCTTATTATTAAC
Organism: Ambystoma mexicanum; assembly: GCF_040938575.1. Taxonomy (NCBI): domain Eukaryota; kingdom Metazoa; phylum Chordata; class Amphibia; order Caudata; family Ambystomatidae; genus Ambystoma; species Ambystoma mexicanum. The sequence goes on along the minus strand of NC_090934.1, from coordinate 392,733,497 downwards.
CACGGTGTGGTGCTCATTTATCGACCACGGAAGGATGAAAGGCTGAGTTTGGCCTTGCCGGGATTCGAACTTGCGTTAGCAAGGTGTGCACGGATGTCAAAGCGAGCGTTGTACTCGCTGTGCCACTTGACAGGCTACAGTGAAGTGGCACAGCGAGTAGAGCGCTTGACCTCCTATAGACTGGTTACATTATTTCTATTAACCCACCCTGTGTCGTCTGCCTTTTTCAGAGCCCTCTAAACGACAGGGGATCGATTTGGCGGTGATAGTGCGCGGTAGAAAACATTATGCCACTTTCAACAAACAAGTTCAACTTGAGCGGTCTTTAATGCTACGCTATTGTAATTATATTTGGTATAAAATAATCTAAAGGGTTACTTACAATACAATTGCAATTTCCATTGTCTACGAGTAGTGCAGTCCCAAAATACGACTCCGCGTGTGCGAACGATCTTTCGCATAGTGATATAATATATAAAAGTGGTTTCGTTTCAGAAATTTCATCCTTATCTTCTCTTACGTTTTAGCAACACTCCTTCAAGAGAAGTCTTTCATCACAATCTCTGTCTGTCAAGGTCAAAACACAATACAACCTTATAGTCCGCTTCGTGAGCCTCTCTGAGGCCCGAGAAAAAAATGGAAGCAGCTGACCTTCACTGTGAACGAGCATAAATTCTTACTTTGCAACATTCTGTGTAAAGCCATCTGTGAGAAGTTGGTTTTTGCACGCCATGTTTGTATATTGTTTGCGTGATATTAAAAAAAAGTTTGTTTAAGGGACGTTATGGTTCTAAGTACAGCCGAAAGACGCCTGAAAATCGCAAGTTATGGTGAGCTATGAAAAATAACTCGCGCCACCACCGTGCACTGCTAAGACTAACACCCAGGACATCAAAGATGACATCGCAAATTTCATTGATGAAATCACTGATGACATCACATGTGTATGTACTTTTCATGGAATTTGTGTACTAGGGATTTTTATAATAATGTTGCGAAAAAAGTGTCAAGGATATTGCAATAAATATCATACCATTATTAGTGCTTTGAACGAAGCATTGATATAAATAGCATTGTATTATGGGATTCTATCTAGTATACTGAGCTACTAATGGAGAAACATAGCATTGTGTGCAGAGTACAAGATGAAAGTATATTATTTGTAATGTTAATATGTTGAATAATTAAATGATAATTGTCCTGAAATGTTCGAAAATTCACAAAATGGGGGTGTTCTGAGGACGTTATTCGTATTGTGTGATTGCTTAGCTGTATGCAATGAGGGAATGGCACAGAGAGTAAAGTGGACGCCGTCCGCGGACAACGCGGCTGTTCGTGGACAGGGCGTGCCACATCCGGGTTTTTCCAGGAAATCCAACATGGAAAGAAGACTGTACGGATCAGCCAATCAGATGTTGAGGTTGTGGATTTGTGTTGAAAGAGACTGTGTGTAGTGAAGATGGATGAAGTGTAGAAAGTTGGGGTGTTGGTGCTCAGAGATATGTTTGTGCATCGTTTACAGCAGTATGCTGAATGCAGGCATGTTGCAAAGAACTTTGATGTGAAAGGAGTGGAGGTGGTGTGGAGCACTGTGCCTAATTGCAATGTACAGGGAATTGTACAGGTTTGTGAGGATATGGCCACGATGAACAGTCCGCATGTGGTAGTTTTGCACTATGGTGCTTTCCATTTGGGCAACGTCAGTGCCCCTACTTTGTGGGCTGATTTGGAATGCTTCAAGCCGTAATGAAGATCCTTCCAAATGCGAAAGTAATTTTTTCTGGATTACTACCTACGGCAATATGGGACAATAGTTCAGTTTTTTGTCCTCAGCAAAACATTGCTAGGTGTGTCATCAACCGAGGCATGTGTGGCTTCATGCTTAGAGCTGGTATGTTCTTCTGTAATAATATTGATGCCAGTAATGCTGTTAATTTTAAAGCAGATGGTATTTCTTTATTTTTTGCGGGAAATGCCTTTCTATTTTGGAATGTAAGGGTTGCCTTGGAGAAGGTTATGTGAAGATTTTAGGAGTAAAGTAAGAAAAAAAAACAAGAAAAAAATACAAAATAACAGGTGTCTGTCAAGCATCTGTAAAAAACCCCAAAAAAAACAGCTCTTTTCAGAGCCAACTTCAAAGAGAAATGGGGCACACTATTTAAATTTACATTCACCACGCTCAGATTTTCGATATGTCCGCGGACATGGCGGTAGTCCGCGGACATGAAAATAAATCACTACGCGTGGGTTAGTATGTTCTATGTTACATGTATATGAAGTCAGGGATATTATGGTTAAGTTGTGCTACTAAAAACCTATCAAATGCAGTGAAAAAACTTTGTTAAAGGGACGTTATGGTTAAGTTGCGCTACTAAAAACCTATGAAATTCAGTAAAAAAACTTTGTTAAAGGGACATTATGGTTAAGTTGCGCTACTAAAAACCTATGAAATTCAGTGAAAAAACTTTGTTAAAGGGACGTTATGGTTCAAAGTAAAACCGAAAACCCCCTGAAATTCGGCAGTTATGGTAACATAAGCAACCATAACTCGCGCCACAATGCACTGCTAACACTAACACCCAGGACATCAAAGATGACATCACAAATGTCATTGATGACATCACTGATGACATCACATGGCTGGCTCTCCCTTTTTTATCCTTTACTGACATATCGAAGCCATATACTTTTCTTCAGTAACAGTCAGGAAGTAAAAATTGAAAAGGTACTATATATGTAGACTTAGGGCCAAGTCACATCATATGAAACATATACATAGCGGAAGACACAGGCTTAAAAGAGAGCAATCCCTTCTGTGCATGAAGATAATCATTAGGGTTATCAGCACTTTCTCATAGTTTTATTTTTATTACTCTACCTTCCCTGTATATGCTCATATTTGTATACATTATACTCACTCTCCTTTCCTTTGTGTGCAGTCACATCATGTGATACACATACATATGGTAAGTAACAGCTTTGAAACAGAGCAATAGTTTCTCTGCATAAAGACAATCAGTTAGGTTATGAACTCTTTCTGCTACTATTTCTGCTTTTTTGTTTACTTCACTGTCCCTGCATATACTCATATTTGTATGTGTTGTTGTCTCTTTGTGTTTTGTCTGTAATAATTATGGGTTTTATTATCTACTTATTACATGTTTCACAGTACGCAAAACTCTAATAAGAAAGCAGTTATCATTTCAGTATTCAACATGGCAAGATTATGAATATGGCACCTTCATCATGTATGCTGCACACACTGCCTATGTTTCTGCATGAGTAGCTTAGTATACTGGATAGAACTTCATAATAGAATGCTATTTATATCAATGCATTGCTTAATGCACTACTTAGTCAAATCAATTGCAACTGCAAGGTCCACACAAGGGCGGCACACTTGTCCTCTAGTAGTAGCTTTCGAAAAAAGCTTTGAATCCCTCTACGTGCAAGGGATCAATAGACATTGTTTCCCAGAATAGCAATATGTTCTTTTCAAGGAAAATAGGTTTCGTTGCTGTTGCCTTAACAATATTCTTCAACTCAAAGGAATTCCAGAATTAACGTTTGAGACCCCCGAAGATGAAGATGGGAAAATAAGGGTTTTTCCATAGTGTTCAAAATGACTGCAAGCCAGGAGTAGTCGGAAGTAGAACATGAAAAAGAATCCTGAGCCCAGGTATTAACCACTGTTCTTTTGGAGAACCCAATATCTCTATTGATAATTAACAGTGGGGACTTAAATTCTGCATTGGGGGTATGGTAAAAGAAAGAAGTAATATGTCTTGGTCCAGGGAAAGCAATTTGGTCAAACACAATGGAAAATATCCCTCTGTTGCCAACCAATCCTTGCTACAATGTTCAAATGAAAATGGACTATCATTTTATCCAAGCCATTGTCAGGTATCTCCACCCGGTCTATGTCCCCAGAGTGGATAATTCTTAGATCCAGGATCCTACAAAAAATGTGAAGAAACTTGGATCTATTTAAGCTTAGTGAGCTGTTAACCTGAACAATATTGTCAAGACCAATAGGCCTTTCATCATAACTTGTGTGCAGATTTATGCTGTCATTGTTATCATGACCCTCAGGATGGCTTGATTTATCCGGTTTTAGTGGATAGGGCTTAGATCGAGGGTGAGAATGAGAGTTATTAGGACTTTCTGGTTCGCATTCTTCAATGGAAGGTTGTTGAAGGAGTAGGGACAGATCTTTGTCTGCCTCCTGTTCATCTTCCTCCAGAGTGTTAGTTTGCTGTTCTTTAGAACCAGGAAAGAAGTGATTGTGTTTTGCTTCATGTCCGCTTGCTTGCCCCTCTTCCATTAGGGACCAGCCAGTGGTTTTAGAGAAGGAATAGCTTCCGTGGCACCCTTCATTCCGTAGATTACCAGTCATTGTATGGCCAGTTGGCTGGGTGTTTAGATCAATAATCTCATTGTGCGTGGCCAGTGAGTGCACATGTATTTCCTGTAGATCTGTTCTCGTTGTTGTTAAAATTTTTCTGGTTTCTAGGCTTTGTGTTCATTGGAACACATTACTGCTTCTTCTTCTTTGGCTTCCTTACTCTCTACGTCTTCTCCACGATCCACACCACATCCTTGTTGACTAAAGGGGCTTCGGTGAGGGGGAGCCCCTTGTCCCTCTCACCCAACATATTGTCCTTTTGCATGATGTAAGAGACCTCAATGTTGTTTATATCAGTTGGAGACAGAGGAATGACTGATCCAAAAAGGTCAGGAGAGCGTCTAAGTATTTCGTTGAAGTTCAAGAGCAGTGTGGGACTATCAGTCTATACCACCTCATCATAGTTGAATTTTTCCAAGGGTGAGACAATCTCTGCTAATATTATTTTTAACCAGTTGTGGGTGGAGATTCCTAAAACGCCTCATTTTCCCTTGTATCATCACTAGTTTTATTGCATTGTCTTGGACAATGTCCTTCATATCATCATAGAGTTGTAAAATAGATGCAAGCACCAAGTACAACGCTGAAATAGAAGCAGGATCTAGTAGATCCAAGTTTTGAAGAATGTTGGATTCCCTGCAGAGTTGCACTTTTCAGTAAGTAAGGTAATCATCAGGAAAATGCAGTGGCTTGGTGGCCGAGTGAGGAATATGTTGTATGGGAGCTAGAATAACTGGTTCATTCAAGTCCTGGCCATGGGGTACTTGACTCAGATTACCACATAGTCTCAAAAAGATTCGTCCAGAATAATAGAGTCTGCCAGATCCTCAGCCGGAGTCTGATCCAGGATTTCTGTAAATTGCACAAGAGTAGCCTGAGATGCTGTGAACCCAACTGTGTTCATCAAAGAATCACTCTGTGTAGTTTGATTATCAAGGGCCTTAATCAGAATTTCTGGCTGTTACATTGTCTCTGAGGGCGTTTCCAATGCAATAACAGCCAAAGGAATTGGGGGCAGTGAGCCACACACAGGAGAGGTTTGGCTCAGATGTATAGTCATACTCGGAGTCACATTGCTAATACTCCTGAGACTATAAGAGGACTGTGGGAGGGACATGCTCAAATGAGAAGGTGGGAGGAGGGTCTTGCGCTAAAAGAATAACAAGCCTATCAGATATTAATGTCAACACTAAGTAGCACTTACTTATAGATGGATTCCGGGCCATCTTACCCCCTGGGACCACCACGGACCCCTTCGGACCACCACAGACCGCACTGGAAAGGGCTTTTGAAGAAAAGCACTGCCTCTCCCAGCATGTCCGTGCCAGCTCTCAGTGCCCTTAAAGGTGTACCCACTAATCCAGCATTCAAAGGGGAGCGCTAGAGAAACAGAGTTAGAACAAATTGGAACACCCACAAATATCAAGCAGTGTCTCTCCTCAGCCACCATAGACCACTTGCACCCACTTCCTCCCGAACGAATTCTAAGCTTTCCACTCACACCATGCGTTCAGACTGATACATCCATCAGATGCATGGTATAGAACTAATGCTAAGCCTTTCTCTCACGCCATGAGCTCTGAGTGATCCAGCTGTCAGGTGCAGGCCCTGGACCCAATTCTAAGCTCTTCCCTCCCACCAAGAGCTCAGACTGATACATCCATCAGATGCATGGTATAGATCTAATACTAAGCCCTTCTCTTACACCATGAGCTCTGAGAGATCCAGCTGTCAGGTGCAAAACCTGGACCCGAATTTAAGCACTTCCCTCCCACCATGAGCTAAGACTGATACATCCATCAGATGCATGGTATAGAACTAATGCTAAGCCTTTCTCTCACACCATGAGCTCTGAGTGATGCACCCATGAGCCCATGAGACTCTTACAGCATGAGCTCAGACTTATACCTCCATCAGATACACGGTATAGAACGAATTCTAAGCCCTTCTCTCACATCGTGACCTCTGAGAGATCCAGCCGTCAGGTGCAAACCTGGACCCAGTTCTAGCCCCTTCTCTCACACTGTGAGCTCTGAGGGACAGAGCATCAGTTTCATAGTCTGGAACTAATTCTAAGCCCTTCTCTTGCACCATGATCTCTGAGAGATCCAGACATCAAGTGAAAAATCTGGAACCAATTCGAAGCACTTCTCTCACACCACACTTCTTTCACAGCAGGAGGGCTAGGTGATACATCCACCAGAATGCACAGATTAGAACCAATACTAAACCCCTCTTTCACACAGTGAGCGTGGAATGATAACAGCCATCAGGCGCATAGTCCAGAACCAACTCTAATCCCCTTTCTCACATCATGAGCACTGGGTGATACGGGCATCAGGCGCACAAACCAGAACCAATTCTAGGCCATTCCCATACACCATGAGCTCTGAGTGATAAAGCTGTCCACCTGATTGGACAGTCCGGAACACATTTTAAGCCATTCTCTCACACCACAGCTGTGACTGATACGGCCATCAGGGGGACAGTCTAGAACGAATTATAAGCACTTCCCTCACACCATGAGCTCTGATTGATACACCCATCAGGTGCACAGTCTAGAACCAATTCTAAGCCCTTCTCACATACCATGAACCCTGACACAGCCAGCAGGTGCACAGTCTGGAACCAATTCTAAGCCCTTCTCTAACACCACGCCTCTCTCACAAGAGTGATACATCCGTCAGATGCACAGTCTAGATGAACTAATACTAAGCCCTTCGTTCATACCACAAACTCTGAGTGACACAGCCATTAGATGCACAGTCCAGAACTAAATCTAAGCCCTTATAACATACCATGAACTCTGAATGACACAGCCATTAGGTGTGCAGTCCAGAACCATTTCTAAGCCCTTCGCTCACACTGTGAACTCTGAGGGACACAGCCATCAGGTGCACAGTCTAGAACCAATTCTAAGCCCTTCTCACATACCATGAACTCTGAGTGACACAGCCATCAGGTGCACTGTCCAGAACCAATTCTAAGCTCTTCTGTCACACCGTGAACTCTGAGGGACACAGCTGTCAGGTGCACAGTCTAGAACCAATTCTAAGCCATTCTCACATACCGTGAACTCTGACTGACACAGCCATCAGGTGCAGAGTCTAGAACCAATTCTAAGCCGTTCTCTCAAACTGTGAACTCTGAGGGACACAGCCATCAGGTGCACAGTCTAGAACCAATTCTAAGCCCTTCTCACATACCATGAACTCTGAATGACACAGCCATTTGGTGTGCAGTCCAGACCAATTCTAAGTCCTTCTCTCACACTGTGAACTCTGAGGGACACAGCCATCAGGTGCACAGTCTAGAACCAATTCTAAACCCTTTTCACATACCATGAACTCTGAGTGACACAGCCTACAGGTGCACTGTCCAGAACCAATTCTAAGCCCTTCTGTCACGCCGTGAACTCTGAGGGACACAGCCGTCAGGTGCAAAGTCTAGAACCAATTCTAAGCCGTTCTCACATACCATGAACTCTGAGTGACACAGCTACCAGCTGCACAGTTTAGAACCAATTCTGAGCCCTTCTCTCATACCATACACTCTGAGTGACACAGCCACTAGATGCGCAGTCTAGAAACAATTCTAAGCCCTTCTCTCAGACCATGAACTCTGAGTGACACAGCCAGCAGGTGCACAGTCTTGAACCAATTCTAAGCCCTTCTCTAACACCACACCTCTCTCACACCAGTGATACATCCATCAGATGCACAGTCTAGAAGAACTAATGCTAAGCCCTTCGTTCACATCATGAGCTGTGAATTATACAGCCATCAGGTGCACAGTTTAGAACCAATTCTCAGCCCTTCTCTCATACCATGAACTCTGAGTGACACAGCCATCAGGTGCACAGTCTAGAACCAATTCTAAGCCCTTCTCACATACCATGAACTCTGAGTGACACAGCCATCAGATGCACAGTCTAGAACCAATTCTAAGCTGTTCTCACATACCATGAACTCTCAGTGACACAGCCATCAGGTGCCGAGTCTAGAACCAATTCTAAGCCGTTCTCACATACCATAAACTCTGAGCGACACAACCACTGGATGTGCAGTCTAGAACCAATTCTTAGCCCTTCTCTCATACCATGAACTCTGAGTGACACAGCCACTAGGTGCACTGTGTAGAACCAATTCTAAGCCCTTCTCTCATACCCTGAACTCTGAGTGACACAGCCAGCAGGTGCACAGTCTGGAACCAATTATAAGCCCTTCTCTAACACCATACCTCTCTCACACCAGTGATACATCCATCAGATGCACATTCTAGAAGAACTAATACTAAGCCCTTCGTTCACATCCCAAGCTGGGAATTATACAGCCATCGGGCGCATAGTCTAGAACCATATCTAATCCCTTTTTTCACATAATAAGCTCTGGGCGATAAAGCCATCAGGTGGACAGTCTAGAACTAATTTTGAGCCAGTCTCTCACAACATGAGCTCTGAGTGATACAGCAATCAGATGCAGATTTTAGAATTAGGACTATTGGCAGATCAATAGTTGATTCAGTGGTATTCATGATTACCCTGATGTGCCGAGGATAACACGTCTTATATGCAGGCAGTTTTCTACACTATTTGCACCAATGCTGAGGGGGAACCACGGGCACATGGTTCAGAACTCTGTGCTAGTGGCGCAGGAGGTCTTCATGGAGTCTGCTGTTATATTTAGAGAGAGCCATTTCTCCTGGAATTAAATTGTGCAGCAAGATGGAGAATTCGATCACACATGGGGAGCTGGGCCGCCTGCAATGGGGATCATATGTTAGGCCTGTAATTGAGACGCGGGGAAACCAGAGCATATCATTTTCCTTTTGGAATCAATGATCAAGGCATTCTGCTCTGGCCCTGGATAAGTTCTGCCACATACACCACTTCCACCCAGAGCAAAGATAATCATCGCTCCAGCCAAAAATGTGCCACTCTCACCCGGAGCACGGTCTGTCAAGCACTCATTCAAACATACACCACGCTAGGCTAGAGCGAGGGAAATAATCTCCAACCATGCAGACATACACACCGCAGCTACCTCGAGCAAGGTCTGTCAACCACTCATTCAAACATACACCACGCTAGGCTAGAGCGAGGGAAATAATCTCCAACCATGCAGACATACACACTGCAGCTACTTTGAGCAAGGTCTGTCATGCACACATTCAAACATAGACGACTGTCACCCAGAGGGAGGGTAATCACATACACCAATCCTACCTGGATCAAGGTCTGTTATCCACTTGTTTAAACAAACACACACCATTCCTGCCTGGAGCAAGGTCTGTCATCTACACATTCAAACAAACATACACCATTCCCGCCTGGAGCAAGGTCTGTTATCCACTTGTTTAAACATGCACACCACAGCTACCTGCAGTCCTCCACCCATTCAAACAAACATACACCATTCCCGCCTGGAGCAAGGTCTGTCATCCACCCATTCAAACAACCATACGCCATTCCCACCTGGAGCAAGGTCTGTTATCCACCTGTTTAAACAAACATACACCATTCCCGCCTGGAGCAAGATCTGTCATCTACACATTCAAATAAACATACACCATTCCCGCCTGGAGCAAGGTCTGTCATCTACCCAATTTAACAAACATACACCATTCCCGCCTGGAGCAAGGTCTGTCATCCACCCATTCAAACAAACATACACCATTCCCGCCTGGAGCAAGATCTGTCATCTACACATTCAAACAAACATACGCCATTCCCGCCTGGAGCAAGGTCTGTCAACCACTCATTCAAACATACACCACGCTAGGCTAGAGCGAGGGAAATAATCTCCAACCATGCAGACATACACACTGCAGCTACCTCGAGCAAGGTCTGTCATGCACACATTCAAACATAGACGACTGTCACCCAGAGCGAGGGTAATCACATACACCAATCCCACCTGGATGAAGGTCTGTTATCCACTTGTTTAAACAAACACACACCATTCCTGCCTGGAGCAAGGTCTGTCATCTACACATTCAACAAACATACACCATTCCCGCCTGGATCAAGGTCTGTTATCCACTTGTTTAAACAAGCATACACCATTCCCGCCTGGAGCAAGGTCTGTCATCCACCCATTCAAACAAACATACACCATTCCCGCCTGGAGCAAGGTCTGTCATCCACCCATTCAAACAAACATACACCATTCCCGCCTGGAGCAAGGTCTGTTATCCACCTGTTTAAACATACATACTACAGCTACCTGCAGTCCTCCATCCATTCAATCATACACCATTCCCACCTGGAGCAAGGTCTGTCATCCACCCATTCAAACAATCATACACCATTCCCGCCTGGAGCAAGGTCTGTCATCCACCCATTCAAACAAACATACACCATTCCCGCCTGGAGCAAGGTCTGTCATCCACCCATTCAAACAAGCATACACCATTCCCGCCTGGAGCAAGGTCTGTCATCCACCCATTCAAACAAACATACACCATTCCCGCCTGAAGCAAGGTCTGTCATCTACACATTCAACCAAACACACACCATTCCCGCCTGAAGCAAGGTCTGTCATCTACACATTTAAACAAAAACACACCATTCCCACCTGGAGCAAGGTCTGTCCTCCACCCATTGAAACAAACATACACCACTCCCACCTGGAGCAAGGTCTGTCATCCACCCATTGAAACAAACATACACCACTCCCACCTGGAGCAAGGTCTGTCATCTACCTGAAATGAGGGCTATGACTCCTCCATTCAAACACACACCGCCCTCACCCATGTTCAGGGGGATCATCCACGTACTATAACATATTCCATTGCATCCCGAACCGAGGTTTATGACTCAGCCTTTCAGACATACATCACTCCTACCTACGGTATGGGTATAGTATCCATCTATTCAAGCAGACACGCCTCCAATGGCGGTAAGTCATCTGTCTATTAAACACAACCTGCCTCCACCAGGCGTAAGGGTAATCATCCGTCTAGTCAACCATGCACTGCCCCCACCCATAGTGAGGGTAAGTCATCCATCTAATCAAACATACCCTGCCTCCACTCATAGTGAGGGCAATCCTCCATATACAAAAAGCCATGGTGATAGCATTTCACCCATTCCTTAAATAATAATAATAATAATAATAATTAGGCTTTTATATAGCGCTACAAACCCGCAGGTATCTGAGCGCTGCTTATTATTACCCACGGTGTGTGGTGCTCATTTATCGACTTCGGAAGGATGAAAGGCTGAGTTTGGCCCCGCCGGGATTCGAACCTGCGTTAACAGGCTCTGCACGGGTGTCAAAGCGGGCGCTCTACTCGCTGTGCCACTTGACCGGCTTAAATCATATCATACACACTCTCACTCACCAATCTATTCAAACATATGTCACCTCCACACATAGTGTGGGTAATCATCCATCTGTTCAAACACACAATGGGCCTCATTACAAGTCCGGCGGTAGCCGTGCCGGAAAAACCGGCAAGCTGCCGCCGGACCTGTAATACCATTCCACCTCTGTGATTGCCGGAATCACCGGGGCATTACAACCCCGGTGACCTGGTAATTCCAGAGGTGGAATTCTGTAAATCCTCATTCCCATTGAGTCCCATAGGACTCCATGGTGATGGGGACCATGGAAACACCGGTTCTGTCCATGACAGAGCCGGTGTTTCCCTGTCCGCCTGCAGGCGGGTGGTGTTAATACCGCCAGGTCAGACCTGACAGAAGTGACACCTCCCGCCTGCAGGACTCTGAATCAGCCGGTCTGGAAACAACGGTGGTGGTGGTTTTACCGCCACCGTTCTTTCTGGACCGGCAGGGTCATAATGAGGCCCAATGTCTCTAATCATAGTGAGGATAATCATTCCTCTATTCAAACATACCCTGCCTCCACCCATAGTGAGGGTAATCACCCAACATTACAAACATACAATACCTGCACTCATAGTGAGGGAAATCTTCCATCTATTCAACCATGTACTGCCTTCATCCATAGGGAGGGCAATCACTCATCTATTCAAACATACAATGCCTCCATACATAGAGAGGGTCAACACTCATCTATTCAAACATACAATGCCTCCATCCATAGAGAGGGCCAACACTCATCTATTCAAACATACAATGCCTCCACCCGTAGTGAGGATAATAAACCATCTATGGAAACATGCACTGCCTCCCCCCATAGAGAGGATAATCACTCATCTATTGAAACATACACTGCCTCCATCCCTAGGTGGGGTAATCACTCATCTATTGAGACATACACTGCCTCCATCCCTAGGTAGGGTAATCACTCATCTATTGAAACATATGCTACCTCCATCCATAGGGAGGGCAATCACTCATCTATTGAGACATACACTACCTCCATCCGTAGGGAGGGTAATCACTCATCTATTGAAACATACACTGCCTCAATCCATGGGGAGGGTAATAACTCATCTATTGAAGCCTACACTGCCTCTTTCCACAGGGAGGGTAATTCTCTCATCTATTGAAAAATACACTATCTCCATCCACAGGCAGGGTAATCACTCATCTATTCAAACATACACTGCCTCCACCCATAGGGAGGGTAATCACTCATCTATTCAAACATACACTGCCTCCTTCCATAGTGAGGGTAACCACTCCTCTATTCAAACACACACTGTCTCCACCCATAGGGAGGGTAATTACTCATATATTCAAACATACCCTGTCTCCATCCATAGGGAGGGTAATCACTCATCTATTCAAACACACACTGCCTCCATCCACAGGGAGGTAAATCACTCAACTATTGAAACATACACTGCCTCCATCCACAGAGAGGGTCATCACTCATCTATTCAAACATACACCGCCTCCATCCATAGGGAGGTTAATCGCTCATCCATTCAAACATACAATGCCTCCACCTGTTGTGAGGATAATACACCACCTATTCAAACATATACTGCCTCCATCCATAGGGAGGGTAATCACTCATCTATTGAAACATACACTGCCTCAATCCACAGGGAGGGTAATTACTCATATATTCAAACATACAATGTCTCCATGTGTAGGGAGGGTAATCACTCATCTATTCAAACATACAACTTCTCCACCTGTAGTGAGGATAATACACCATCTATTAATACATACACTGCCTCCACCCATAGTGAGGTTAATGAACCATCTGTTTAAAACATACATCCCCTCCAGCCATTGTGAGGATAATCATATAAACATGCACCACTCCCAGACATGGTGAGGGCAGTTCATCCTTCCGTTTAAACACACATGACTCCTACCTGGATAGAGAGCTGTGACAATCCATTCAAAGGTACACTGCTTACTCTCATGATGAGGGCATGATTGCATGCATCACGCCCACTCGGGGCGAGACCTTTTAGCCATCCATTCAAACATACTCTGCCAGTGTAAAGTCAGGTTCACAGACAAAGGTGGCATCTAGATGTTTCCTTAAGCCGCTTCCATGAGCTTCCCAGGATTACAGCATAAGCAGGGAGAGTGATCAATCCATGCTCCTTGCCTGCCAAAAAATGGAATCAACCTGAAATTTCAATCTAATCGGATGGGATATCCGTAACTAGAACTCATTTTGGCAGCAGGACAATGTTGCCGAACATTAGAAGACTGGGGAATGTTGGCGCCAATGGGGAAACATCGCCCAGCTCCCAGGTGAATGAACTGAGAGGTGTACTGTTGTAAAAAGCCAGACAAAGGAGTAACTGACATGAACAAAGGCGTAACTGACATGAAGAATTCCCAAATCTGCAGGTGGTCTCACACCCAGGAGTGAGTTTTATCAAGATGGACACTGGTGAGGATGGGTGCGCCATGTGTCCTTAGGGTGCTGCCCATAAGAAGATGTGGCCCATTACAGCATTTGGCACCTATCAATGATGATGTTTCCGGTACCATGGCGCTCGGGGCATTCTTCTCTGGTCTTGACTCATGCACCGTGCAGAGGGATACGCCCCCCATCCCAGCTGTATGGAGCTCGACAGATGGATCCCTCTAACCCCCTCAGAAAACAAAAAGCTGGTCCACGCCCATCCCTCAGGCTTCAATTCTGTCCATGAGGCTACCATTGGAATCCCTCTCTCCCGTCTATCTCCCCCACCCGAGCAGTGGTTCACGCAGGTGCCATGCCAGCCACCTGTTCTGGGTATCCATCTTCCCCCAGCAATGGGCCAGGAGCCTACAATTGCAGTCCCCTTTCTTTAGTTTCTATCACCTGCCGCAGGAGTACACACGCTTGCCATTGCAGTGCCACTCCCTTGGTACGGTACTGCTCGGGACTTCGCGCCCCCGGCAGTACCGGACAACATGACTATATTTAGGAAAGGCTTTTGGCCTACAATGTTGCTTTTTTCCAACACGTTTTCCTTTCTCCCACCAGAAATATCCCTCATTGCCTTGCAAGTCACTGGTTAGAAAAATAACATTCTCAATCTTTCTTTTGCAAATTCTCCAGGGTGATTGGCCCAAAATGTTGCATTGCATGTGTGTCTGCCATGGCAGTCAAGCAGCCTCAGTACCTTTATCTGTGCCGTGGTCCCCACTCCAGCCATGGTTGTCACTCACCTTTTGTAGCTGTCCACCCCAACATGGGTCATGTGCCTCCCCCATCTTCGGAATCTGCATCTTTGATACAAGAATAGTGTTCACAGCAGTGGTTGCAATGCCTCCTGTTTTAGTCCCCTACCCAGGAGCTGATATACCAGAAGTCCTCATACCAGGGCCACTCAGTCCTCATACCAGGGCCACTCAGTCTTCATCCCAGGGACACTCAATCCTTGTACCAGGGCCCATCAGCCCCTCTGATCAGTAATTGTGTCATGGCCCAGAAGTCAGCATGCCAGGGACCAGCAGTCTGGGTACTAGGCGTCTGTGGTTTTCGTACCATCGTACAGCACCCCTTTTGGCAGAACCCAGGAGTGATCATGCCATGGCCGAGTGGTCCCTCCAGGATGTAGCAGCTCCCGTGCCATGACACACTGCTCCCTCCAAGGCCCAGCACTCTTTGCACCAGAGACCAGGGCAGCAGCTCAGCCCTTCTCTTACCGGAGGCAGAAAGAGGCAATACGAGCATAATTCTGCACCTCAAGATACTTGTAAATCAAAGAGGGAAGTCGGGCAGACTTCCTTTATTCACTTCGCTGAGTTGATGCTTCGAAGGGTTCTCCTTGTCAGGAGCTTCGCCATAACGGCTTTTGCACTTCCCAAAACAGGCCTCGGTTAAGTGGCATTGACTCAAGCCTTATTCACAAAAGTACATGGAGTGAAGCACGCGTTGTGCACTAAGAGACCTGCAGCCACCGCTGCGGAGGGGGCCCGCAGCCATCATCGGGATCCCACAGTCATCGCTGGTGACCCGCTCTATCAGCCAAGGAGCCTGCAGCCATCACAGTAGGACCCCACAGCCGTCACAAGGATTCCACATGCATCACTGGGGGTCTCATGGGTCTCATTAGTGTCCTAAGCCATCACTCGGGGTACCACCGTCATCAACAAGGGCGCCACAACCATCTGGGGGCTTCCACATCCATTACCAGGGGTCCCACAGCTATCACTGGTGATCACACAGTCATCATTGGGGGCCCCCCATGCCCATCACTGGATAGACCTACAATCTAAACCATCAGTGGTGACTCTCAATGCACCACTGGGAGAGACCTGCATCGATTACTGGAATGATGTCACATATACCACTGTCAAGGGTCTACATTCATTGCTGGGAGGATCGTCGCACACCTTTGTTCCGCATGGCGGGATGGGAAGCTTCTGGGTGCACAAGTGTAGCACACAGTAAAACAAGGATTTCTGTAGGGCTGTATTGTTATTGTAGAGATGAATGCAACACACAACACATTTTGCTATATCTGATCTGCTTTGATCACAAACTCACCATCGCCTCACTGCCCTAAGGGTGTCTGGCATGCTCAATATTCTGGTCTTTTGCGTCTCTGCTAAGGCCGGTCCCCATACTGAGAATCTATAAACACCACATCCTTCAAACTGATCGTTGGTGTATAAGGTAACTGACGTCATCGTCTTCTCCCTCCCCTTCAAGTCGGTTATGTTACTATGCTTTTGTACTGCGAAGGATCACCAACATAGTCGTTTCGAAGTATCAAATCCTTGTCTGAGGTGTGTTGTGCCTCTGCCTGGGGTAACCAGACCATAGTCTACTGGGAATAATAGCAGAAGAATGAACTAGGAGGGAGGGAAGGAGGGAGGGAAGGAGGAATGGAGTTTGTAGACGGAGCAAAGGAACTAGGCAGGGTTCAATACTTGCGTTAGTATCAATGCATGGTTGTCCATTTTATAACGATGATCTTCTAGGGAGAGGCAACATAGAAGAACGTGTGTGTGTATAGCTAACATATGCACAGGGATGGCATAGCCGTTTTGGAATATTATGAGATAGAGCTCCAGTAGTGTTCGGAGCGCTATAGGGAGGTTACATTGTCGAAGTATTCGTCGAATACGATTTCGAAAATATGTATTGAATTGAATTTGGCCAGAAATATATGTGGGGGGGTTAATCATGATAATTAATATAGGGGGAACCGGGGGTGGGGGGCTTTGGGGAGTCTCCCCCGCATATATTTGCAGCCAAATTGAATTTAAGAAAAAGAAAATTGGACAAAATCGTATTCGTTGAATTGTTTTTCATGTAATCACATAGTACCTTCGGAGCTTGAGGGGCTCGAGCGCGTGCTCGGGCAATCCTGGCAGATATGTAGGCTTTAAATGCTGCCGTGTCTATTCATGGCATCACAGGTACATTCCCGAATAGTAATTCTGGGGCTGTCAGACCCACTCAGAAGGCAGCCTAATCCATGGGTAGGTTGTTTGAGAGGAGAATGATGTTGGTTACAAAAGGCAAGGGGGTGGGATGGCCAGAATTAATGAAGTAAATGTGTTAACTCTGGCCGTAGATGTAAAATACACAATGGTTGTTTTCTATATAGCGCTTCATGCCACGGTAAGGCCACCTCACTGCACCTAGTGGCGGAGAGGGAATCCTTCAAGCTGCATCCCGAATATTGGTGTGCTGATACAGTCCTAGTAATGGCTGTACAGCTTACTGTACAGTATATTCAGCAAATCCATTTGAACACAACTACATAATTGGCTCTATAGCTAAACAAGATCTTCAGTCTCCTGATATCCCATGTACGTTCTGCCCTCCCGTATACATCCATGCCTCCCCTGGCATGCGGTGTATACCCCATGTTTAAGGTTTTGTTTCTCAAATGTCTACCACGCTTTCTGCAGAGGACCCGGGTCAGAGGGGAGGTAGGATGAGCGAGGACGGTTGGCAGGGTCTGGTTTCCCTTCTCCTCACTCCGCTGTTGACAGGAAGTGTCATAATGGAGCCCGACCACAGCACAGTTTCGCCAAGGCTTGGCTTCCGGCCTGGCCTTCCGCACTCCTCAGGGAGGAGGGGGCATTCTCTGAGCGTGCAGACAGCCCACTCACTCCGACCTGCGTAATAACCTCATTAACCCATAGCGCGCACCGTCGTCCCCAGTCAGACTCCACGACCTGTTCCTAAAGTTAAGTTGGTTTCAGATGTGTGCAAAGAGTTTGTTGAAAAATATAGTCATATATCATTGAAATATGTTATAGAGACAAATAAATTAGGACGGGTTCCAATTCATGGAGCATGTGAAGCAAAGCCCAAGATGAAGGCAGTGCTGTGATGTTTGCCCACTCAGGTATAGGTAAACCAGGATACATGCTCTCTCGGGAGGATAGCTCAGGGGCAACATGCTCGCCTTGGAAGCAAAACGACATGGAGCAACACAGTTACGATCCCCGGGTCCACACTTAGAAACCTCTGGATATCATATCATATCATATCATATCATATCATACATGTTAAGATTTGTTGTGAAGCCTGTGCCTTTGGAAGGGTAATAGGTTTGGCCGGTGTTAGCCTTAAGTCAAGTGAACCTGATATGGGATCAATTCTACCCAGGCCCAACGAGTTTCAAATGAACCAGACTTGTCAATTTGCACTTTTCCAGTCGGGAGCCTTTCAAAAGATAGGGCTTCTTTGCAGTGTCTAAATTGCACAATCGCCAATGCCCTCTCAGCGCTAGAACTCCCACTGTTGTAGCACAGAGCAGGCTGCTTGACTTCTATGACAACATCACTTGTTTGAGCTCCATGAGAAAAGATGGTGGAGCTCTGGCTGCCAGAGGAAGCCACCTGCCCTGTGATGCAACCAATCCCTGGAGATGGTACCTGGGGAAAACCCTGAACCTCCCTAATCCTTTACTGGAGGACCATGGATGTTAACACACCTGAGTGCTGCTCAAGATCTGTGGAGGAAAGGGAGTGGCAAACCCACTGGGGTGAATGCCCGGGAACACAGAGTGTAGGCACTAGAGCCGGGGGAAGACTACTCCTTTTGGACCTTCTGAAAAAAGATGTCAAGTCAAAGTCAAGGTTAACATCTGTACTGACTTTCGGGCAAGGTCTAAAAAACAATGTCTGCGGAAAAGCAGGTTCTGCACATGAGGAGTATTTATGAGTGTGGTGACCTCAGAATGTGGGCGTCCAAGAACCCACTTTTAGAGACAGAGAGGAAAGGAGATACCAGTGGGTCTCCCTCCATGAGATGGGAAATGCTAATATAGAGTCCCCTGAAGTTTGAGATAGCACACAGAGACCTTAGGGAGCCAGCGCAGGATCAACCGGCGACCATCTTGGGACCTACTGACACCTCGGCAATGGTTCTTGATTGCGGAAAGAGGCAACACATAGGGAAACATGGAGAATTGATGGGAAGATGGAGCTGTCTAGGATGGACCACTCACACACAAAGACGTTAGCAGAGAAACTGACCATGCAATAAGGGCCCAACCTCACAGTGTGGGAATTGAACAGAGAGATTGGACAGCCTTCCTTCAGTTCAAGCCGATTGTGCCGAGAAGGGCAAATGGAGAAGGAGTGCTACTGTAGCCTAGGAAGGAAGGTTAAGCATTGTGGATTTTCCCAAAAATGCCCTTTTAGAGTCAGTTACAAAAAGGGGAAACACTGGACCAATGGGGTCATAGCTGGCAGGAGGCTAGGGTTAAAGTGCAGAATACATCAACATACCTTTGGCTTTGAACTCAGAGACTGTTGGCCAGCCACTAGCGTAAAAACTGGGAGAAATGATAAGAGACATAGTGAAAGAAGGAGAAAGCTAGTTGGGAGCTACATTCCAGACCCCAGTGGAACAGCACAGCAAGTTCATCATATAAATAAAGAAGACCCGCTGGATAAAGAAAGTGACAGTTGTAACCCAGATAAGGGGCATATATATTCCACTTACTACACCCGTGAGACCAACGATCACCTAGAGACAAGGGAGAAGAAGGGCTTGCCTTTTACACTGCTGGAGGGTATAAGACCTTTGCTGAAGGCTGTCACCTCATGGTTTTGGATTAATATCTCCAGAAAACGAAACCATTATGATCAAGGGGAGTCACAAATGTCTCCTTGACTTTGATTCCTACCTCCCTTCCCTTTATCCCATCCTCTGACTACTGGAGGTAGTATTTCAGCGCACACAATTATTCTCACCACTCCTGTTATTTCTGCTACCTCCCCACCCCCTTGACGGTCTGTTGCCAGTCATGATAACCATCCACCCTTGCCCTGCAAATAACCATTCATCAAATATCGATTACTTTCCAGAGGATTATGACTTTGACTTCCTAGGGATCACTGAATCCTGCTTCATAGATGACTATACTGTCTTCATTGGCACCCACCCCCTCCAGGTTAGAAATCTACATCAATCGAGGGCGCTAATGAGTTGACCAGGAATGGCGGACTCCCTTTGAGCTTCGCTCGTCAACTCTCATTAATCCTGAAACTACATGCATCTGGGCTTGCCGTGAGCTTTTAAACGTGTGCCTATAGTGTGCTGGTGCTGTACAGAGCAAACTGGTGAGGCCAGGAGGGACGGAGGAGCGGAGGACCAGTGTGGGCGGCCGATCCGAGCTGAGTTGTACCAGCACCTGAAGATTGTGGAGGCAGGCTGAGGACGAGCAGTCGGACAGTCGTAAGATCAGGGAGGTGATTGCCTCAGCAAGTTGACCAGAGGAGAGGTTCGGGGAGGATCCAGCGGCCCCCGAGGAGACAGAGAGTGGAAGGGTCTCCTGGCCTGGAATCGGCCAAATCCTGAGTTGGTGGCATCTGGAGGAGCCGGCCACTGGCCACGGGAGGTGGTGGCAGTTGGGAGCCCGCCCCCCATTGACACTATATTGTGCAAGTCTCCCTTATGCTGGGCTAGACCCGACGGGTGGGGAGCAGAGAGCAGTGGGCGCCCGCTGCAGCACAAATCTTGGTCAGAGCTTGAGGGGGCAGCAGAACTTGCAGATTAACTGGTCCGCTCACCGCAGTGCCAGCCTGGCTGTGGCTCTTGGTAGAGCTCAGGGCCTCCCCAACCCACGTGGCTGTGCGGACCCGGAAGATGCGAGTGGCTGGGGCATGCTCACAACTTCTCCTATTGTGAGGTAAGGGTGCAGTGGAGAGTGGCCCCCTTCCCCCTGAAAATGTGTGGTGCAAGAGCCTGATCGGGCTGCAGACAGTAGGGGATCTATCAGCTGTTTCCAGCCTGAACTCCACTCGAGGTGATGATCTGGACTATCCAGGACTAATATAGAGGGCTGTCCGGTTTGATAGGGGAGGCACTGGCGGGGCTGAGGTTGTGAGGGGTGGTCCATCCGTTCCCCTAATTTGGAGAGGGCGACCAGAAGAAGAGACAATCTGGGCAACCCCTCTCTAAAGACTTAGGGGGCCTGGCTGACGTGGGGAGCACCGGAGTGCCTAGTTGGCAGTGGAGGACAATTGAGAGCTGAGGCAGTAGCCCGCGAGGGGGCCCGAGTGGTTATATTGTGAACTGGAGTTGTTGGGGGTACCCACTGACCAACACCTGGTTCTCTGTTGTGGGCATAGCACAAACCATGATGGGCAAAGGGTACAAACTCCAGAAAAAGCTCAACTTTGAAGGTAGCTCTGCATCCAGAACGCCCCATGCAGCAATGGCTCAACCTGGGGCACTGGAGCTGGAGGGGACCGCCCCACAGGTGGTGGTCAGAGAGCCGGAGGTGAACATCAAAGTTATTCTCTTGGACCTCAAGGCGGTGATTGGTGGGCTGGACGTCAAGCTGGATACACTCTCTTCCAAGGTGGTCATGCTTCAACACAGATTAGACAAGCATGGGGACCTTCTTGATGAGGTGTAGAAAAGGGTGTCTTGAGTTTAAGATGGAGCAGAGTCTCTCACGTCCAGGGTCTCGGACTTGGCGGGGCAGATTAAGGCAATCAGTGCTAAAAACGAAGATTTGGAGGGGCGGACCTGCAAAACCAATATTTGATTGGACGTGATCCGAGAGCACCAGGGTCAGACCAAGATGGAGAAGTTTGTTGAATCCCTGCATAGAGCAGTCTTCGGTGATGCAGAACTCTACCTGCTGTTTGTGGTTGAGAGGCTGCACCGCATAGCGTTTTCTTGTCCGATGCTGGGAGCCGCGTTGTGCCCAATTATTGTCTGTTGGTTAAATTATAGATATTGGGATACCATCCTGCAATTGGCGAGACAGAACGGAGACCTGCAACTCGACAAGGACAAATGCCATGTGTTCCCTGACTTCTCAACAGCGGTACAAGGATCCAGGAGATCCTTTACGGGTGTGAGTCCGGGACCAGTATTCCATGCTGTACCCGGCGAAGCTGAGGATTCAACATAAAGGGAAGACGCAGTCCGCTAGATCCTTTCTTGATGGCATAGCCAGAGCACATCGGATGAACCATCAGCATCCCCATAATGGTGCCAGGAACCATGGCAGGGAGGTTCAGGAGGACCCCTGAGAATCAAGATGCCCCGGCCTGGAGAACTGGCCTGAGATTTTGCTGAGGCACACACACAGTGATCCTCTTGAATGGTCAGCCAGGTGTCCCCACTTAGGTGGCTGATTGATTGTTTGGAGCAGAACTGGCCCACCCTGGGCTGGCACGAGCACCCCGAGCACAGCACAGCTACTGGTTGTGATTTGTTTTAGGGGGTATATGTGTGCTGGGGGTGGAGAGAGTGGGTGAGGGATTGTGAAGGGGGTCATAGGCGAAGGGGAGAGGCGTTCATCCCACTTTGGTTGGGGGTGGGGCAGTTGGATGTGGGGGGTATTTTTTGGGCAGGTCAGGGGTTGCCCGAGGAGGTTGTGGGGGGGCGTTATTGGGATGGGTGCGGTGTTGAAGACGGGATTTTGTTGTTTATTTGTTTGGGGTCTGGGGCCTGCAAGATGGTCTGCTGCCTACATTAGGAGGCTGGTGCAGTCTGGTTGGGCGTAGGAGGCATGTCCAATGGCTAGTCTTGTCTTGCTGGGGTGACCCTTAAGGTAGCTACATGGAACATCAGGGGGGGGAATCAGCCATGTAAGGTTAGGACGGTGATGCAGTATTTTTGCAGGCATAATGTGGAGGTGGTCTTTGTTCAAGAAACTCATCTCAACCCCCGCCTCATGGGTCCAGCTCCAGACTAGACTATCTGCTGGTGTCCCTCGATGGGGGTTTTGATCTGGGAGACTGTCATTTCCTCCCCCAGACTCTGTCTGACCACTCACCAGTGATCCTGGAATGCTTACTGGGTGGGGGAGGTGGGGTGGCTTATACTTGGCACTTTAAGCCGGCTGCGTCTTAAGATGCAGTGTTCTCACAGGAAGCGTGTGATGAAATTGGGGCATTTTTTCTACACAGTGAGTGTTCAGTCTTCACGACTGGATTGCTATGGGAGACCTTCAAGTGTTATAAGGGGATCTGCATGGGCAAGGAAAATGGGATCCTCCGGCAGATTAGGAGGGAATTGGAGGCAAGTGAGACATGGCTAAAGCGTTTGGAGCGCGAATATGAATCCTCGGTGGACTGAGCTGTGGCGGGAGCTGGATGTGTTTCGGGAAGAGGCGGACCACAAGATACAACTTCTGAATCGAGGTCATGTGGTTCTGCAATATGGGCAAGGTCAGAAGGCTGGGGCCCTGCTGGCCCGGCTGTTTTCAGCAGATAGGGTACCCCCGCAGTTGGACTGCGTCAGGGCCCCACAGGGCTCAGCCATGCGCTTAGGTGGATATTGTAGTGGAATCCTGTGCCTTTTACCAGAGCCTCTATGGGTCCAGGCACTCCAAGAATGCGAAGGACCTCCAGTGCTACCTGGACAGAGTGGAGCTGTATAGGTTGGACCCCCGCTCTGCAAAGCACTTAATCATGAACTTTCCCTGGAGGAGAACCTGGTGGTGATTAAGGAGCTCCCGTGGTCCCCATGTCCGGGTGGGGGAGTTTTATAAGGTGTATGCCTCCACCGTAGCCCCCATCTTGCTCCGAGTATACAACGAGTCCATGTTCTTGGGGATGCTCACCCCCTCCCTGAGGGAGGCAGATATTATTGTGATACACAAGAAGGGGAAGACGCATCCTATCGTGTGCATCCTCTGGACCAATTTCTCTAATTAACGTCCATAATAACATTTTGGCGGCTCTGGAACCAGTGCCATGGGCAGCCGCAATTTTTCAGGACACCGAAAATGGCCCTTTGTATTTGCGGTTTGACGAAAGCTCGGTCTCGGTGGCCGATAGCTAGTGTTGGTTTCCCTCTTTATGCCGATCCTTCAGTGAGGATAGTGGTGGGGCAGCAGCGATCCGATAGCATTGTCATGGGTCGGGGGATGAGGCAGTGCTGCCCACTGTCCCCACTCCTCTTTGCCATTGCAATGGAACCACTGGCTGCCATTCTGCAGAAGCTTCACATCCAGTGGGGATTGCAATTGGGCAGCATAGCAAAGCTCTCTCTATGCAGATGAAGTGGCCCTATTCCTGAGTGACCCGGAACTTAATCCCGGCCTGGTGATGGCGGAGGCGATCAGATTTGGGGAATTGTCTGGCCTAAGGATCAACCACAGTAAATCCTTGATCTTTGCTCTCACAGACGGGACCGGATAGTTCACTGAGGAGTTTGGCCTCCAGTGGGTGTCTTCCGGGGTCTGGTACCTGGGGTTTGAGGTGTCACGTGACCTCAGAGAATTGCTCTCTGACAATTATGGCCGGGTGATTGGGTCCCTCCAGGATACGTTGGCGCGGTGCGCTTGCCCCACCTCATTCTGAGCAGGCAAATCTCGATAATTAAAATGATTATACTTTCCACGGTCCTTTATCTGTTTTTCATTGTCCCCCGACGGTCTTTTTTACATGGTTGTGGGGACTTGTGGGGATCGCATCTGGACGGGAAGCCCCCAAGGGTGGAATACTCTACAGTGACTCATCCTTACGATCGGGGGGGGGGGCTTGACCCTGTCCGGATTTGGAACATTATTACTGGGTGGCGCAGGCTCACTATCTGGTACACTGGTATGCCACTGATTTTATTTGCCCACATGTGCAGGTGGAGAGGGCACTGGCTGCCTCAGTTTGATACGCTCAGTTGTCACCAGGCCTCCGAGGGCGGCGACAAGCGCTCTGAACATTGTAAGGTTCACCTGTGAGATTTGGAGGGGATAGCAGGTAGGATGGGTTTTGGCTCGCTGCATTCACCCCTCTTGCCTGTCAAGCATGTGGCTCGTTTGGGGATTACTCGGGAGAGGGCATATCTCAACTGGGTAGAAAAACTGGGTGTCCTCACTTTCAGAGACTTTTTTGTAGGAGTTGGATTCCTGTCATTACAGCAGGTGAAGGAAAAGGCGGGGAGCACCCCTATTGGATATATTAATGTATTTCCGGGTGCAAAATGTTCTGAAAGCAGAGTTCCCATTATTTCTATGACAGCCCCCCACCTGGGAACGGCTACAAGGGGTGATTCAATCGCAGGGGGAGGGCCGCCTGCTCTCGCAGCTTTATAGCGGTTTGATGGTTGATCTCCCATGGAGGTGGGAGGCACCAAGACGGCGGTGGGAGCGAGCCCTCTGTAGAACCATTGCAGATGAGGACTTGCTGTCTGAGCTGCGCCAGACTCAAAAGGCATCCCTCAACTCCTGGTTCAAGCTTATTCATTTCAATTTCATGCATCAGGTCCATCATACCCTGGACCACATTCATAGGCATTTCCCACCTACTCTGGATTCATGTGGCAGGTGTGGGGTGGTCAGGCTGGGTTTCTGCACTTGGCCAGTCAGTGTGCGGGGGTGGCTCAGTTTTGGGAGGATGTCATCACCTCTGTGATTATTGGGGAATGGATGGAGCCTGATCCTGTGGTGGTGCTCCTGGCGTTTACTAGGTCTTTGTCTCGAGGGGGTAGACACCTGGCCAGGTTGCTCCTTGTGGCGGCTTGTAGGAGGGTGGCAATGTCCTGGGGAAGGGGCGCCCGCCTAGTGTTCAAATGAAATGTGGCTGCGGGATGTTGCACAGTTTCATGATGTGCAGATGGCATTCATTCGGACTTTACCACTGCATGGCCACCCGCTGGATGTGTGGGTGCCATATGTTCAATACCTGCTTACTGCAAGCGTTTAACATACTTATATACTGATTGGATCAGAACACCTGTTATGTACATTGTCACGACTCGCTGGATCAGGCTTAGGGTCGGTCACGGCGGGACTGGACTCCTTGTTTGTTTTGCTTTTATCAGTGTTGGTTTTTGTGTTGACAAAATGTAAAAATAAGTATTTTAAAAAAAGAAATCCACATCAATAACAGAAACCCTAAACTTGAAACCTGGTGAAGGGTTCACCCTCAACTCCTCGGGATACATCCCTAGACCGGCAAACACTACTTCTTTATTTGAAAGTCTTCTTTGGAAAGGCATCATCAGTCCTTACACTTGCTTGACTGGTCATGTAAAGACCAAAGGCGGCCCCACTCTCTTCTATACAGACTGGTCTGAATTCATTTGTAATCTCCAAATAATCTCTGGCAAAGTGGTCATTAGGGTGGATTTCAACATTTGGCTTTGTATTCCTTCTTAAATGCATGCTGCCCCATACTTGAGCTATTGTGACAGGTTTAGTCTCAACCTTTGGCCCTCTGCACCTACAGC
Organism: Ambystoma mexicanum; assembly: GCF_040938575.1. Classification (NCBI taxonomy): domain Eukaryota; kingdom Metazoa; phylum Chordata; class Amphibia; order Caudata; family Ambystomatidae; genus Ambystoma; species Ambystoma mexicanum. The sequence goes on along the minus strand of NC_090934.1, from coordinate 392,707,091 downwards.
TTTTGTGGGGTCGACCCTGGATGCTTTTCTCTCGTCAAACTTGAGCACTTCAGATATTAAAGTCTGCGCTGTCCCTTGGTCTGATCACAGGATTATCTTTGCGCGATTTCACAGATGGGAAATGCTTAGTGATTCTGCTCCTACCTAGGACTGAGATTCTATCTTGATCCAACCTATGAAAAGAGTTTTTATTGCAAACTTTTAACCCGCACACTATGCGTAAGGGCTTGCCAGAGGATCTTCTTACAAGCCAGTACAATGAACGCTGCAGAACCTCTTTGTTGCTACAATTCACCCCTAAAAAAAGAAACCTGCATCAAAAATAGCAAAAAATGCTTTGCCATTGAAAGAAAATATGTGCATCACTTGAATGCCACAAGTGAATATCTTCGGATCAAGATGACAAATAGATCTTCGTCAGACATTTGAGAGGCTGCTATGAGACCATAAGACGAAAGATGAAAGATTCTCTTCACATTGTCATTTCTCGAACATGTGCCAAGGTTTTCTAAATCTGCAAACAACTAAAGCCTAAACAAAATGAAAATGCTACCGATCAAATTGTTTCACAGGAACTTGCAGATAAGGTGTCCTTGTTCTTAAAAGATAAGATCGAAATATCCATTCTACCATCAGAACCCAAATTAAATTAACCAACCCTCCTCCCTCTACAGGAAGATAAAGTGACATCTTCATTTTCTTCTTTCAATCATCCCCTCCGCTGGCCGTTATGAAAGCAGTTCTGAAAAGGAAGACCACTTCAGAGCAAATCTTCCCTGCCCGAGAGACCACAATAAAAGAAAACATTGCCCCTCTTATCCCTACATTGACAGCTCTGATCAATGGTTTGTCTGAGCATAATATATTTCCGTAGCTTTTGAAAAGGTCCCTCATATGTCTTCTCCTGAAATAAAACCTCACCCCAGATGTCCTAGCCAATTACCACTATATCACTAAAAACCCTCTTATTGGCAGGATTCTTGAGAAAAAGGCCATGCAAAGATGATTGGAACATAGTGAATGTTTGAACATGCTCCATGACCATTCATCATAGTTCAGACCCTGAAGCGGTAACAGAATCAGCTCTCATATTTATAAGGGACAAACTCATTCTAACCCTTCAAAACATCACTCTTGTCATCCTTATTCAGTTCTATATTGTTTTGCTGAAGCAAATTACCTCGTTGTAATTTACTTGGCTCTGGAGGATAGCTCATCGGCAACATGCTCGCCTTAGCAGCAAAACAACACGGAGCAAGACAGGTTCTATCCCCGGGTTCACACTTAAAAACCTCTGGGTATTAAGCTTGTTATAAATAACCTTTCATATCATAACATTACCTCACATTTGTTTTCATTTTTTTAGGGGGGGGGGGTAAATACCCGTTCCTCACCAATACCACCCCAAACCCGCAACCTCCCCATACTCCTTAACCCACAAAAACATATACAAAATGACTTCCCTGCGAACTAAAGTTGCCAAAATAAATTACAATGATGTAATTTACTTCAGCAAAACAACGGTATACACCTTATTCTATTAGATCTGTCAGTAGCCTTTGACAGTGGGAAGCTACCTTACTTAAATGACTAGAAGCTTTCTTTGGGATGGGTGAACTAGTTCAAATCAGATTCAAGCCTATCTAATCATTCATGGTTTAAATCAGCACCAAAGATTCAAATCATTTAATAATAATAATTTGGCATTTATATAGCGCTACGAACCCTCAGGTATCTGAGCGCTGCTTATTATTACCTACGGTGTGTGGTGCTCATTTATCGACCTCGGAAGGCTGAAACGCTGAGTTTGGCGCTGCCGGGATTCGAACCTGCTGGGCAGGCTCTGTACTGATGTCAAAGCGAGCGCTCTGCTCGCTGTGCCACTTGACCGGCTTTGGATCTGACGCTCAAAATGGCTCACAACGTTTGAACCAGAATTTGTGCCGCTCGTATTAAGATGAGTATGTGGTGGCTAGGCTCAGCTTGGTAACACTAAATTCTGGGCCACTCACTTGCCTTGTTGGCCACACTACTAGACACAGCACGGCTAGGATTTAAGCAACTGCCCACCCTCACTCATGATCTTGTAAGTGGTTGCTAGGAACTAGCCAGTTCCCAGCAACCACTCAAGGAGGATTGCCTTTTTTCATGTTTCTTTTTATTTTTATCCTCCTTTGCCCCAGCACATAATACCTTTTCGACCATGCCCTCAGGCCATACCTGGGTTTTGGGCCCTGGAGACCTTGTTAAATATTGTTGCTGCACACAAGCCTTTAACTCGGTCTTCAGGGATCATAACTCCCCATACAGTCCTCGGGTTAGGTCTGTAAAGCTTCATTGAAAGAAGTCAGGGCATGGTTCATTGAACCAGTGCTCAGCCAGCAAACCGCTGACTCAGTGACTTTTCTGATGAAGTACACATATTTTCAGAACATAGTAGTAGGTGTTTTTTCTCCTTGCAGTTCATTTAAATGTCATCTCATTTGTATATGGCATTTTGTTTAATCTTCTCCTTCAAGATGATTGTTGTTCAACTGTTTCCTACAAATACATGATCTTTTTCCATTTAATTTAGTCTAATTGTTTCTTTTTCATATTTAGCATTCATTTTGTTATTTCCAGAAAAAATAAGCATTTGTGCGAGACCTTGTTTGGTGATTGATACCATTGAGTTGTAGAGTAGTGTTTTGCATTATTATTTTATTTTTAATTACATTCCCCTGTTCTTCTTAAAACATGCATTTGTGCTGTTCTTCTTAACATGTAATACTTTTTACAGTGAAAAGTGTAATTAGTGTCTACAGCAGGCAGCTGATTTCCTTGTCCCAATTTGCCAAGAAGCAGATGTTCTGTGTAGGAGAGCCAGAACAAATTGTGTGTGAGAGAGAGTGGCTTTTTTGTAGGTCTGTGAGAGAGAGCCAAGTCAAAACTAACATTTTTGTATGGAGACAATTTTCTGTGAGAGAGAGCTGTATTAAAAACTATGGGCCTGATTCATGGAATGTTTTCCTATGGGATTGCGCCATTATAAAACACTTCCATGAATCAGGCCCTATATGTGAACAATGCCTGGACAGAGAAAATCCTGCTCTATCTCTTGACAAGTAGAAGTGCAAAACATTTTGCAGAAGACTGGACAAGTGCCTACAAAAGTTTCTAAAGGGCCACCAAAAAGCTGAATGATTTACACACACTTTTGAAAATGTGTCGGAAGGAACGTCCACTAGAAATCTAGTAATCAAAGAAGGATGTTCTAATGATGCATCTCAAATACAAGATGTGGCAATTTCTGAGGCCATAGCAGAGAGGGAGGGAGAATCTAAGCAGTCATCAAATGAGCAATGGCGCTTGAAACCGAACTACAGGTGAACTAAGTGATAGTATAAAGAAGATGCTGATTATGTGGAAAGATTGGCACAAAGTGAAACCCAACATTCTCAAGAGAGTGAAAAGGATAGCAGGACATTGTTTAAATATTTTAAATCTAGGAAACTTGCAAAGGAAATGGCCTGGTAAAAAGCACAGAAAAAAGATGTGATGATTGACCACATCAGGAGCAGACCTGTAAAGTACCATCTGAAAAATCTAGCAACACAGGGCAACATCCCAGGTTCAAGCACTAAACCCTCAACAACCATGGTTTGAAGATATTTGCAAATCAACCCTGAAGGCTAGCTGTACTATATGGCAACCGAAACGTGAGATAAGGAAACCTTGAGCAATGTCATTTAATGGCTCCTAATAACTGTCAAAGATACAGCAACAAGTGTTGAGGACAGTTGACAGTTGTGGCTGAAAATTAAAAGAATGATGGCAGTACGTCCAGAAGGGCTGTAATAACTTTAGAAAGATAGTAAAACATCACTTCAGCAGCAAACTATAAGTGGCATGTCAGAATAGAAAAGAGAACAGCCTATGCCCAAAAAACACAAATTAACTCTGGAAATCAAGTAATTGATTTGAGAGTTTTTACCCAAAGACATGTTGCCATTCAGTAGTGTCAAAGCCCCCAACTTCTGCAAATGTATGAAAATTTGCACAGAAATGAACTTGCATTCTGTCCTGAGGCTGAGTGAAAGCCACACTGCCCATTTAACAACCTTTATGTGAATCAGCTTCCAAACAGAAAATTACATCTGCATCACTGCACATTCAGTGTCATTTCAACCAGACCAAGAATCTCCTCTTCTAAGGCGTTGCCTGGAAAACGCTCCCGCGCCAGCAACAGAGGCAATGATGTGCAGAAAATGGCATCCATTTATCGGGAAAAATCACACTGCAAATAACATTATACAATTGCTGCAAGATGTTATATCTGAGTGGCTGCAGCACCTGAATTTACATACAGTTTCGTCGTATCTGATAATGAAACAAACATGCTGGGCCTCATTACGAGTTTGGAGGCAGTCACAGTGCTATTAGCGCCATGGCTGCCTCCAAAATCGTGTCCGGGTTCCTTGAATGAGGAATTACCGGGTCATTCCAACCTTGGAGAACCCGGTAATTCCTCATTCAAAAAAACAATCCCCATTTCCATTTGAGCCCCCATAGGGCTCAATGGGGATGGAGCTAATAATATCGTTTTATTAGCTCCCTGATCCCCTTGCGGGACCCGCAAAGGATGTCTGGGCTGACCATATGTTCTGAGTGGGTCCCGCAAGGGAACCTCGTAATAGGGCGGAATGGGCTTACCGGCACCGGCACTATTACCGGTGCCGGTAAACCCATTCCGCCAACCTCGTAATGACGCCCGCTGTCTGCATTGTTTTGCATTGTGAAAGGGTAGATGGCACCATATACCATAGTTTGCCCATTGCTTGAATCCTATGCTCTATGCATTTTTGAAGGAGAACTGCAGCATTGTTACCTTGGTGGAGCACCAAAATAAGCATGTGGGCTTTTTCGCCATTCTGTGAAGGCCTGGGCAACACGGGCAAACATTCAGGCAAAACACAACTCATCATGTCATCAAATTGTGCAAGATGTGCCTACAATGTATAACTCTACTTTTTACATGTTTGAAGAATGTTAAAGCAAAAGTGGGCCTTAGAGGAACATACCTTACAGCATTTGTCTCGCGAGGATAGCTCAGGAGCAACGCGCATGCCTTAGAAACAAGGCGACGCAGAGCAACAAAGGTTTGCGACGCAGAGCAACACAGGTTCAATCCCCGGGTCTGCGCATTTAAACCTCATGGTATTAAGCGTGTTATAAATAAACAATTACATGTAGTGGCAGATGGAGCTTTTCTTAATTTATCACAGTGGTTCATGTTAGAGCACCTAACACACCTTCCGAGACATTTTGAAGAGGCCACTTGCCACATTTGCAGACCAAATGCTTCAGCTGCTTCAACATTGTGAACAATTAAACAAACTTGTGGACACAGAACACTGTAAGCTAATAAGCTAATAACCCTACTTGACCCTTGGTTTAAAATGACACAACTACTAAAGTGTTTGGAAGGTTTATGTTATTTAAAAAAAAAACATGCTTGTGTATGCTGTACTTAAGGCATGGAAGGGTTGGCAGAGAAGTGTGACAAACCAGCAGGTAGCCAACCCACCACTTCCACCCAACATCACCAGACAAATAGGAGTACCAGATCAGATACAATATGGCTGTTAGAAAGTACTCCACACCAGATGCAAAAAACAGTACCTGTTAAAAAAACATTTAGGGACAAGCTACCCATGTTTGCACAGGACAATATTATGTTATGCCAATGGAGCACTCCATACAGTGTACTGTTGACAGCTATGCTATACACTGATCCATTCAAGAACTGGAGAGAAATGAAACCAATATTTCCAGGTCTTTCCAGGTCTTTCCAGATTGATGGCTCACCAATCAGTGTTTACCCGAAGCAGACCCTTAGAACAGCTGGTTATATCAAGTCTGAAACACATACCTGACTCAGTGCTGCACATTTTCAGTGCCCAAAAGAAAGGAACTGGTAGTGGACAGGAAGGTCCAGATTGGGAAACCAGCATTGGCCAAGTAAAGTGGGCCATTGGCTGGAGAGGGTGCTGAGATTTAGATGGCGAGGCTAGTAGGGTCTAAACTGGGCAGCAGCAAGGGTATCAAGCTAGTGAAGCTGGACACCTTGCTCGCTTAGGCCCAAAGACTGGTAGATCCAAAGCTGAATGACCCAGAGGATATTGAGAGATTAGACCCAAGAAAGGGAAGTAGGCTACCTGCTGGTGGAGGGGTATGTAATCTTTAGCTCTTGTGATGTTATGGACTGCAACTTCCATCGTCAGTAGCCAGCATAGTCAGTGGAGATGGATCATGTGAGTTGTGGTCCAAAACATTTGGAGAGCCACAGGTTGCAGATCCCGGTGCTGGTGGGATTGGGAGGCCCAGCAAGGATACTAAATAAGCCTTGTCTGGGTAACAACAATCATCAAATTGGAAAGGAGTTGTTGGTGGGCTTAAGAGACACCGAAGCCGTCAACCACTCAAGAGGAATCTGAGCCCATAGCTGGTGCCACAGCTCACAACATTACCACTGCCTGGGGGGTTTGTACAATGACGGCAGCCTGACAACAAACCTGGGACAGATGGGGAAGAAATCACCTGCCTTCTGAAAACCAAGCAGCAATAGCCCGGGAGTGGCAGCATTCAAGACCAACCACTACAGAGTGTGTTTCATGAGCCAGGAAACTCAGAGAACTGTCAGTCACTGTATATAATTCATTTAGAGAGATCTGACCCTGATTTCAAACCAGAATAGTGCAGGACTTTGCAATTGGGGATTGCCTTGGTTCTTGTTATCATTGTTCCCTCTTGTTTATATCTCCTCATTAATCTGCCATTGGAATACCTGATTAGTAAAGCAAACCCACTGCTGCCACCGGTTCTGAGCAGCATCCCTTGGCAATGGGTCCCTGCTAGTTAATAGCCCTTTCCTCAAGTCTCAAATGTGAAAACAAAATCAAAATATTGAGGCTGAGTACCCCAAAAGGAAATACACCAAACACAGGTTACAAAGGAACATACAAAAAACTTCATTTTATACTGAACAGTTTTCCAAGAAAAGAAACAGATAACTATTGGCCTTCAGTACAACACAACGAACTCCAGCGTGGTTTGTTGTATTCAGTGAGAGACGCTGTACATTAGAATTCGTTGCGTTGCTCTTTTATACCATTTGCGAACATGATGTCCAACCCTACTTCGGGTTAATATTCCTCTAATACATTACTGCTCTAGGGTTCATGCCGAGTTCGCATATCCACATGTAACTAGTTTGCCTTTAATACATACATCAACAAGCCTACACGGCAACTGTGTATTCTGGGATTCCTCATACAAGTCTTCTCAAACATTAATACAATGAGGTCAAGACGCCATGTTGTATTACGGAACGACATCGTCCACCATTTTAACTCACAGGGTGACTTTACAAAGCAAACCTAAAATGGCGGATTGACCTAAAATGGCGGCTTACATTGTATTTAAGGTCAGGACCTTGCAATACGGATTTCTTCGGAAGTGGCTTACGAGCAGCTTGGCGTAGGCCAATATACATATATTCGTTACAATAGGAGGTACGACATAATTTCTCGTTTGACAAACCCTCCTTTTGGCCTATGCCAAGTGCTAAACTACTTCGGATCTCCTTGCAAATAACTCCATGCACCATCGTCCATGCACCCTGAATCGCTGTCCGAAATATCTATTGCCATTAGGTCATTCGCTAAAATTTCTTTTAACACATATTCCTTGGAAGTTTTATCTGGGGCATACACTTTATGTCCTATCGTACCTATCGCTTGTGCGCAACATCCCCCTAGCATCGAACATATACTAAGTAGACACTGAATACAACCACAAAGGAACAACAGAATTCCCAAAATGATCATTAAGGCCGAAAGTACCTTCCAACCCCAAGATCGCAAGAAGTCCCAGAACCAAGCGCTAAGATCCCAGTTTCCCTCGGGAACATGCACTTCTGAACTAAGGACGTGCTGATTCTGTATTGCCTTGAAGATAGTTGGGGAGGAATCTGGCACGAAAACAGAGCAAGCGGACCCCACTAATTTACACACTCCACCACGTTCTGCCAGAATGGCATCTAATGCCATCCCGTTCTGAAGCGCTACTAATCTTATCGCTTTCTGTTCTAATGTCATATTATAGAGTATGTCTGTGGTCCGGTTGATGGTTCTCTCCAGTACTCTCGCTAGTCTTCTGATATTCCCTGCCAATCCCTGGGCAACCATGGAAATGCTACATTACCGCAAACAAAGTAGACAGGTTCGCCTACATACAAAGGACTGTCTTCCCCAGTCAAATTTGCAAGGTTGGCACAACCTTTAAAATCTCCCATTGACTGAGTCCATTCTTCTGTATGCAAAAAGAAACTGAATCGGGGCTATGATTAACAGTGTAAGAAGGAGGCATGGCATCTTTATTGCCTATCGGAGTCATCTTGAAGGAAATCAAAGATTGGAAAGGATGAGACAGTCTGTCAGAAGGCCTAATAGAAGCAACATTGGGCTTACTCCTATTTGCGAAAAGCGAGCATCCCAGGGGAGTCAGAACACGTTTCTCAAAACTATTCAAATTAGTGCCATCAAAGTTCCCCGAGATGCTATCGTTCCAACGGCCAAAGAACAATGCTCTATGAGAAGCATAACAAGCAGTTGTCAAAGGTACAGGATGAATATACCAACCTAGCCCCTAATCCCTGTGTTGCGGTAAATGTGAGCAGACCCAACAATTAGACTTATTAAAAATGGCATGTGTAGCATTCATGATAAGTAGCAGAGTATTATTGTGGTATCTTTGTCTATGCTGGGAATCCCTAGGGGACAAAGTATGCAAATGTACAAAGGGAGTAGGAACAGTAGGTACATTTTCAGTCGGTAACAAGGATTGTAAATGATGCATTTCCTCGAGGTACCATAAGCCTAGGACAGTGACTATTATAAAACCAAATATCATTATAAAAACACAGCAATACGTTTTCGGGGCCCAGGTACATTGTCCATTGTCCCAGTTGGTCACACAATCATTTACAAGTCCTATATGAGCGGTAGCGGTGGCAGGCATTGTAGTCTTCAAACGGAAACTCCCAATGTTCGTTGCTGGCGATCTCCCGGCTGTGCGACTTCTTAGTCCTTCCACAACCCTAGCCAACAGAATCGCCTTTCTCAAATTTGGGCAAAAACAAGCCCTCGATGATCATTTCCTTCTTCGAATGCACAGCCGAACCGTGCCGTAAATCTATTTTCTTGGACGGAGATTGTACCTTGCTTTTCCCGGTACTGATTGATCCGGAAACAATGTGTCGTCACTTCCCGTTGGAAGCAACGTATCAGAAACAAGTGAAGATGCCGAATTTGAAACAGCAGTTTTGGGAAGCAAAACTTTTGGAGAGTGTGGAGATGAAATGGCTGGTTTCCCAAGCCTCACGGGCTCAGAAAGATTCTCCAATACACTCTCAGCGCTATCTACTGCTTTGGGATCGTTGGTTGCAGCGTTAGCGAGGGGTTCTGTTTCTTCTGTATCGTGTGGCACTGGGTGAGGAAGTTTCTTGACATGCGACGCGTGGATCCAGAAACCCGCACCTCCGTTTGTGTGACCAACAGGACCTGGAATGGGCCCCGCCAGCGAGGTCCAAGGCAGGAAGAGCGCACAAATGCCTTGATGAGCACCCAGCTTCCAGGCCGTATGCTGTGGCCCGGGCCCTCATATCGCACAGGTAAAGCCTCTCACACCTGGTGATAAATCAAATACAGGTTTTTAGTCAACTGGCTGCAATAATCTGAAAGTAATACATTTTCAACATTTCTCAAAGATCTACATTTAGGAAGGTTCCAGATATTGGCAGGTCTCCCCATTACCACCTCAAATGGAGAGAGCCCAGTCTTAGTTTGAGGGGTTGTACGCATGGATAATAACATGATCGGTAAGACGTCTGGCCATTTTAATTTAGTGCCGGCACACGTCTTAGCGAGCTTGTTCTTGATGATACCATTGTGTCTTTCTACTAGTCCGGCGCTCTGAGCGTGTCTGGCCGAATGGAACCGTTTGTCGATCTGTAATGCCGCACATATCTGCAGAATTACAGCAGCAACAAAATGTGGACCATTGTCCGACCAGATGACTCTTGGTAGCCCAAACTGCGGGAAGTACTCTTTTAACATGGTTTTCGCCATAGACATGGCTGTAGCATCTTTGACACGGAAAGCCTCAACCCATTTACTAAAAGCACAGATGACCACTAATACGTACTTCATATTATTACAGCGTTCCATTTCAATAAAATCAAAGTGGATGACTTCAAAGGGGACAGAGGGTGGCCCAAAACTTCCCCTAGGAGTTGCTGTCCCTTTTCCCACATTGTGTTGTAGGCAAATCATGCAATCCTGAACATAGCATTGGGCAGTTTTCGAAATTTTGTCATTTACCCAAACTTTCTCTAACATTTTCGTTACTTTCTGGGCACATACATGCGTAGGACCATGGGCCATGATGACCATCATCATTACATACGCGTCAGGGAGTAGCCATTTCCCTTCAACTATGTCCACCCAACACCCGTCATCATCGTCCATTGCATAAGCATTTACAGTCTCCCTTGAAACATACATCTCCGTTGAAACATACATCTCCGTACGGTAGCAGTTTGTCTAGCTATCTGATCTGCGAAAGCATTCCCTTTTCCTATGTCATCTGTAATCTTTCGATGTGCTGCACATTTCATAACGGCTAACTGAATAAGGAGCGCAAGCGCTGAGAGCAGTTGTACTATTAGGGAGCCATGTTGGATCTTAGTGCCATGTGAAGTTAAGAACCCTCTCTCTGACCAAAGTCTCCCAAAGTTGTGAACCACCCCAAAGGCATACTGACTATCAGTATATATGTTTACTGCAAGCCCTTCGGAAAGTTCACAAGCTCGGGTCAATGCTATAATCTCTGCGGTCTGCGCAGAGTTATGCATGATTCTCTTGGTTTCCATGACCGTGCTTAATGTGATGATTGCATAAGCAGCTGTGGATGTACCATCCGGAAGTTTGAAGCAGGAGCCATCACAAAACAGCTCTCCTTGCGGATTATTCAAAGGAGTGTCTTTCAAATCAATTCTACCCTTTGTCTCTTGTTCGGTAGTATACAGACAGTCATGTGACTCTTCATCGCCGCAAGTAGTACTTTGCGGGAAAGGTAGGAGTTCAGCTGGATTAAGAACACAACACCTCTTAATTTGGATGTGAGGAGCAAACAAGATCAATTCATATCTCGTCAACCGTGCGGAAGTGAGGTGTTGCGTTTGGGTTTGGTTCAGTAGAACATCTACAGAGTGAGGCACCATCAGGGTTAGATCATGGCCTAGGACCATTCCCTCACTGTTTTACAGACGCAGCAGCAGCAGCGACAGCTCGCAAACATCTTGGCAAAGCGCATGCTACAGGATCAAGGGCGGAAGAAAAGTAACCGCACAGCCTATTCTTCCCTCCATGTTCCTGCATTAATACAGCCAAAGCACATCCATCACATTCATGCACAAACAACACAAAGGCCTTTTCATAGTTTGGTGTGCCCAAAACTGGTGCCAAGCATAATGCCGTCTTGAGCAAATCAAACTATTGCTGGTGTTCCGCGTTCCATGGCAATGGCGAAGAAATGCCCTTCTTTGTCAAAGCCAACATCGGTTTCATCACTAGTGAAACATTTGGGATTCACAACCTACAATAAGAAGCCATACCTATCAAGGCTCTAACTTCCTTCTGTGTATTTGGGACGGTATTACCCGAATTGTTTGTTTGCAATTGTTTGAATGCACAATTGACCGAATTTAAAGGGTCACAATTGACCTTTTCACAATTGACCGAACATATATATATATATATATATATATATACATATATATATATATATATATATATATAGAAGGGTTTGGGGCGGGTTTGGGTTGGGTGGGGGCAGCGGGGGGTTTCCCCCCGCATATATGTTACAATTGACCTTCACAATTCGGTCAATTGTGAAAAGGTCAATTGTAATTCGAGCAATTGTCAAACGAACAATTCGTGTACATCCTTTGGGACAGACATGCCAGAAATGTGTTGTATTCTTTCAGGTGTCAATCTTCTTCCCTCCTTTGACAGGAGATAGCCTAAATAGGCGACCTCCTGGCAACAATATTGAAACCTTTTAAGCAAAGCTTTGTGACCATGCTTAGCTAGATGAATAAGCAATAACACAGTGCCCTCCTTACAGGCGCTCTCAGAATCAGCAGCTAAAAGCAAGTCATCAACATACTGAAGCAATGTACGAGTAGAGGGCAATTCAAGGGTATCAAGCTGCTCTTTCAAAGCCCTACTGTAGATGCTAGGACTCTCTTTGTACCCTTGTGGTGCACAAGTGAATGTGAACGAGCGTCCCCCTAAGGTGAACACAAACAAGTATCTACTATCCTTGTGTATAGGAATACTAAAAAAAGCATTCTTTAGATCCACCACAATAAAGTAAGTAGCTGTAGCTGGAATCATGGTTAATATTGTCGTCACATCAGGCACAATTGGAAATTGTGGAGCGACGACTTTATTAATGGCACGTAAATCAATTATGAAACAGAATGGAATTGCATTTTCTCCTTTCTTGTACACGAGTAAAATCGGACTATTGCACAAACTTCCTGAAATTTCCTCAATCACACTGCGATTCACAAAATCGGAAACAATGCATTTCAAAGCTTGCTCGCCCTCAACTGAAATCTTATACTGGGGAATGCGTGGCAGCTCAATTCCATGTTTCAAGACTATCTTAACATGCTCAATCTATAAAACACCAACATCGTTGTCGTCAACAGCCCATAAACTCTCTGGTACATCAATGAATTCTGGCGGCAAAGGTCTAGTCAAGAATTGTGAGACAGAAAATTGCTGTGGTGAAATCGTCAAGCGCACTCCATCAGAAGAACAATAAATCACTGCATTTCATTCTTTTAACAGGTTCAACCTCAGCGAATTCTCTCCACAATTCGAAGTCAACAGAAATGGACAGTGGTCCATAAAGGGACCCAAAGAAATAGCTACCGGCAAAGAAACTCGACAAACAACTGGCGTGCCAGAAAACCCTACAGTAACATTGGTTTGCCCTGACAGTGGAATGTTTGGAACCCGAGAATGATCAATGGAACACTTCTGTGCTCCAGTATCTATCAAAAACTGATGTTTCCTATTTCCCACAACCATTTCAACGTAGGGACCTTTCTGATTGAGGGGAATAGGTGTAGGTTCCAAACCCTGCTTCGGGCAATCCTAACAAAACAGAATATCATCAGAAGGAAGCTCTTCAGATAGATATGCAGCAGAAGGATGATCAAATATGTTCCTAGTATCCGCACTCGAAGTCTGATTATCCTGTGAAAAAGGTTGCTGAGGGTCCTGTGCAAACTGACCTCTACCAGGGCCCCCTACACCTGGGCGACCTCTGGATCGTCTACCCATATTCACAAATGTGTTATTCGACCTCTGTCGAAGGACGGGGCATTGTGCACGCCAATGACCCTCTTGTCGACATTAGGCACACTGGCTAATGTTCACAGGACCCAAGGGCACATTCCCTTGTGGAACATACTGACCTCAAATCTGCGAACTACCCCCTCTGGGGCCTCTAACAATTTGCTGTAATAGTACTTTAGTCTTTAAATCACCTTTCCGTTTTTTTAAACTCTACCTTTTTCATTATTGACACGATTCTCTGAGTACTGAGCTCTAGTACTGAGCCATATGCAGTACTTCTGATTGGGACTTCGCCTGCCAAGCGCTCTCAGAAGACATAATTTGTGACTGGATGTCAGGCAGCAATCCATGCACAAATTTGTCCACAAATAAACTTTTCCCAGACTCTGTGCCTAGGTCTTGTCCACTGAAATCCGAGAATACCTGTTTGAACCGATTAAAGAACTCGGTAGCACCCTCAGACTTCCCTTGGACATAGGCCGTAAGTTTGTCCCAAATAATTATTTTCGCAGGAATTATGATTTTTAATTTTGCAATGATTCTATCAGGCAAAGTTAGTATCACCTGGGGCGGTCTTTCACCAGCTGGCCTTTCTCTATCAAATCTAGTTTTATTCGCCCATTTATCTCCCAACCCTGGCACGTCGTCTATAGTCCTAACTTGTTTCCACAAATCTACGGGCAGGAGTACAGGAAATAACAAATCAATATCGCCTAAGGTGAACACTGAGGACTGCAAGACGAACTCTATTTCTTTATAGAATCCTGTCAGATTTTTCCTAATATCAGGAATAGATTGTCTAATAGTATTCACTTCTTGTCTTGAGAACAGGACGTGAACAAACTGTGATATATAATGTGCAGGAATGTTCACAGCAACTATACCCTCTGCAGCATCGGCCGCAATCTCAACCTTCGGGACAAATGTCGGAGAAACCTCTCTCATAGGCAACTAAGAAGTAGGTGACTCTGAATGCTTAGTAAGCAACAGAGCTAAGTCGAGCGCTTGCTTATAAATACTCAATAACTCTGTGGGACAACTAATCTTTCTTTTTACACAATCATCCTGTAGGTACTCTATCATTACTTGTATCACTTTCCTCTGCATTTCTGGCGTATACTGACTATATGTGTCATATACCTCAACTGGAGTTATCGCCATATCTGAAATCCATCTAAGCGCGTCCTTCGTACAAATTCGTGCTTCCTCAGATATCGATTTTTGACAAGGAAGGAACCATTTCTGTACATACATACTTTCCCCCTCGTCATCCTCATTCTGTAACCTTTCCAACTCCTTTCTATACTCAAATAACCTCTCGACATGCTCATTTACTTTATCCACAGTGTCTCTTGAAAACGCTAAAGTGTTTAGATCCCTTAACCCTTGTGGGAGATCTATTTTATTTAATTTGCCCCACATTACACATAAATGAATCCCTAAACCTTCAATAAAAACATTTTTCTCAGGAAAATTATCCATATTATAAAGTGTGGCAAAAACATTAGCTTCATCATCCCTCTCCATAGAATTCTTAGCCCATGCAATCAAATCACGTTTCTTCTCTGGTGGTACAGTATTGCGAGTGACAACCTTCGACCGCGCACCTTGATCGACTACAAGCGGCACAGCACCACTTGGAAGAGAGGGAGCAGGCAAATTCAATGGAGGTACTGGTACGGTGCAATAAGAAGAGGTGGAGGAATAGGTGGAGGAACAGTAACTGAAGGAAGAGGGACATTAGGAGGAGCAGGAACAACAGGAACAACATCAGGTAGAGCAGGAATAACAGGAGGAAGAGGCAAAGCAGCAGGAAGAGGAACATACAGAGGTGGCGCAGAGGCTCCAGGCCTTCGTTCATTTAATAATTTGTCTATGAATTCGTCGGAAACATGAAGGTCTTTAGAAGGATAGATTTTCTGAATTCCAAGTGAGAAAGCCCTATCCATATTCCTAGTCTACTCAGAATGCTTATCTTGGTCATACGATAATGCTTTTTCGGCATTCGTTTTATGACGGCGTGCATGTTTTTCTCTACTCTTAAGTTGCCGCAACGCTTCTTTTTTCCAATTCTGCAAAACATCAAATGCTGCGGTCTAGCCTTTTTCTTTAATAGAATAGACTCTAAATGCTCAATAAGAGGGATTTCAAAACTACCATTGATTGGCCACTGAAGTTCGGAGGCATGTCTGGTTTGTCTGTGCCAAATATCATTAAACACTATACTTCCAGTGCCATGCTTACAGTACATGGTACCCGCCGGCGACCCCACCTGTGGTGCCAGACGGCTAAATTCCAAAGATTGTCTATCACTGCGGAACAATGTCCTGAAGCAGGTAGATAATTTCCCAGGCATATCAAATTATTGGTGTTACCTGGTCAATAATTGTGTCTCCAGAGAATCCTTTGAAAATAATTGCATGTTGACTCTTAGCTGGATTAGGTCAGATATTTTAATTTAAGTTTTAATATAAGTCGCTTTTAAGATTTTATTAGTCAGTCCCGTAATTTTGTGTTTTGTTAATCATTGATATCTTTTTATAAATCATCCTGCTGAGCTTACCTTGTGCTTCTTGTAAAGGCAGCCGTTGCTTTAATCACTGCAAAGTAAAGCAAATAGACTCTTTGCAACGCTGCTCTCAGCACGCGTTTTCAGACTGTAGGAACTACAATACCCAGCAGGATTGTAGTCCTCCATTCAGATTTCACCTCAAATCCGGCGCGAACACGCCGGCGCGCACGGGCAGGCACAGTCTGCTTCAGTCTGTGGAAGGAGGTGCCAGGTGATCCCCTGAGGTAAGAGAGGCAGTGTTTCAGGATAACCACTCATACTTTAGTCTGTGTTGTGTTGAATTTCGAATACCTAGCCATTTTCTATCTGCACACCGGGTTAGCCCACTAAGCACTTTCAGGTACTCAGAGGGCGGGTCATAGGAAGAGATATGGCGGAAACTGCCTTAACGATGAAAAGCAAGCTGGAAAGTGCAGTTTTGCAGCAACATCCCCATATACCATCTCAACAATATGGTATAGTGAGTACAGAGCTCTCCACTAAACAGCCACATGCTATGGCAAGGCAGAGTACAAATCGCACACTAGACTCTATAAGCTTGAAAATAGGTCTCCTTAACACGCGCTCACTAAGTAAACACGCACTCAGCGCCCACGACCTTATAAAAGAGAGGGACTTGGTCTTACTCTGTCTAACAGAAACTTGGCTGAAGGAACCCATTGGCCCAGTAGTTTTAACTGCTGTACCAGAGGGATACATTATGTATAACAGAAATAGAGACAAGGGACAGGGCGGTGGAGTGGCAGTCATAGCAAAATAAGCCTTACATCTTTTTAAAGCCAGTTTTGAATGTATGGGCTGTGAGACTATCCAGTTAAAACTGACCTTTACACCCAACAACTGCCTAAATATCGTGGTGGTTTACAGACCCCCTGCATTAACCTCAGACCTTGTAAATGAGGTTGCCAGCCAAATTAGCAAGCTAACTTCGGCAAACTCCTCCACTATACTAGTAGGTGATATGAACAGGTGGAGGGGGGACCCGGCGGACAAAGAAGCATTGGCAATAGAAAAGTCCTTGAATAACATGGGCTTCTATGTAATTAACAATGACCCTACAACACCCCAAGGGAACCAGCTAGACTGGATTTGCACCAACAACGTACAATCAGAACACATTTCCATGGAGCCGTGTATCTGGTCTGATCACAGCCTGGTTTCTTTTGAAATAATACTAGAACCCCCCCCAAAAGACAGGAAAGTCCACACATAGTAATTCAGAGTAGGAATTTTAAGAATTTAGGGACAGAATTTCTTAAACCCTGCTTACAGCAAGTCTTAGAGTCATTTGCAGAAAATGACAGCTGTGAGATCATGCTAGCTAAATACAATGCCCATCTGCAAATATTAGTAGACAAGCATGCCCCATTGAAAAATAAGTCAGTTAGAAAAAATAATAACCAATGCAAATGGTATAATGAGGAAATTAATACATTGAAACAAGCGAAACGTGCCAAAGAAAGAGCATGGCTACGGAATCAATCTCAAGAGAACAGAAATGACTGGAATTGTAAGGACATGGAGTACAGAAGGGCAGTCAAAGAAGCCAAATTAAACTACTACAATAGAGAAATAGAGTCAACTGCTAACTCAACAAGCAAAATCTTTGAAATTTTCAAGTCAATAGAAAAACCCAAGGCACTTTCACCACCCCACAGTCCTTCCAAAGAAGACTGTGGGAGAGTACAAGAAGCCTTTGCGGCAAAAATTTTAAAAGCCAAAACCAATATAATACAGGCAAGGGAGTCCACCAGCCCAGTAACCGACACTACTGAAGAGCCCAGATCAGGAAATAGAGAAAGCTTTCAGTTTGAAGCCATAACAGAGGAGGTTTTTTGTCAGGTGCTGTCCAAAATGAAGCCTACATCCTGTGTGGAGAACATCCTGCCCTGAAAGATCATTCTGGATAATAAAGAGCTTTTTGCACCCACCCTCACCAAAATAATTAACGCCTCGTTTTCTGAAGGGAAAATACCAAACACCATTAAAGAAGTAATAATAACTCCTCTGGTCAAAAAGGCGGGTCTGGATCCGAAAGATCCTGGCAACTTACGCCCGATAACAAACTCCAATTTTGTACTGAAGATTCTGGACAAAATTGCCACGGATCAGTTACAAAAACACATAGAAACGCTGGAGTTGTTACACACCCAGCAAGCGCGTTGTAGGACAGCCCATAGTACGGTGTCAGCCATGCTTGACCTACAATCTCACATGCTAGAGCTGATGCACCAGGGCAAAGCAGGGATGCTCATGCTGCTCGACCTTAGCACAGCTTTCGACCTAGTGGATCACCAACTATTACAAGCCGCACTAGATAAAATTGTAGGCTGCTCCCCATCAGCATTGGCTTGGATAGCATCCTTTCTAAGTGATATGAAGGCACGTATCCATTGGGGAGATACATTCTGAGACCCACTCTGTCTCCTCTGCTTTTTAATCTTTACATGCATAGCCTCTGTGACCTATTGCAAAGCATCGGCTTGTTTTTTACAAACTACGCCGATGATTCACAGCTGGTTTTTGAAATAACTGGAGATTATACGACAGATGGCGCTAAAATAGAGGAGGTTTATAAGCTCATTGACATCTGGATGCAGAGGCACTGGATGTGTCTAAATAATAGCAAGACAGAGCTCATGATCTTTGGATCCCAGCATGTAAGATCCAAGTTAGGAGACCAATACAGGGAATTTATGATAAAAGAAGCCAACATTCCAGTGCTATCTCAAGTCAAAACATTAGGGATGATGGTAGAAGCATCAGTGGGGGCTGAAGCACAGGTAAATTACTTATCTAAAAATAATGCATACTACTTGCGCCTGTGTGCCTGCTGAGAGCCATTAGACCATATATTAGCGAAGCTAACGCTGCAAACATCGCAAGAGCGATCATTTTGTCCCGTCTGGACTACAGCAATGCGTTACTAGTGGGTGCTACCAAGAGGGATTTGCAACGATGCCAGGTCATGCAAAATGATGCCGTTCGTATCGTCAAGAAAGCCAAATATGGAGAACACATATCAGCTGCAAGGAGAAACCTTCATTGGCTTAGAATTAAAGAGAGAGTTCATTTTAAAGCCATGATGATTGTTCATAGATGCCTATATGGCAAGGCGCCAAGGTACTTTAAAGAGAAATTCTCTCTCTACACACCTAGGAGAAACCTTAGGTCAGCCAACATTGGCCTCCTGGCCATCCCAAGGGTCAAACAGGCAGCAGGTGGAGGCAGATCCTTCCCAATCAGGGCAGCCAAGTTTTGGAATAGTCTCCTAGGGAACCTAAAACAGGAAGGGAATTACAGTAATTTCAGGAAATTACTGAAAACCCACTTATTTCAATAACCCCTAGATAAATCAGGGCATTTTTAGGCATTCATGATAGAACTTGATTTGCCTTATCTCTCCTTGGTTTTCCTAATCTCCCATGCGTCTTTTCTTCCTTAGGATATCTCCGCGCCCTGATGCCTGCGGGCTGTCGGCGCATTATAAACACATAAAAATAGAAATAGAAAATAGATACAATTCGTCGAAATCAAATTATCAGGATTTTTTAAGAATCGGATCACGACTCACCTGATCGATTTCCTAAGGAGGTCCGATCAGATTTCAAAGAATCTTACCTAACTAATCTTACCTCGTGTGTGGTGATTTCGGCAAATCTGCCCCCCTCGATAAGTGGACCCTCGTCAAGATGCCGTTCTTGGACCACAAGCTAATCGTCCAGGGATCGGGTCATGCAGCGCTGCTTAGGTGTCGCGTCTCGTTCAGTGGGGCCCCTTTTTGTCACATGGTCCGATCCCGGTCCGATAGCGAGGGTCAACCTTTGATAATCCGGCATCAATCTTGAGGGTCCCTATTCGGGCGCCAACTGTGAAAACAAAATCAAAATATCAAGGCTGAGTACCCCAAAAGGAAATACACCAAACATGGGTAACAAAGGAACATACAAAGAACTTTATTTTATACTGAACAGTTTTCCAAGAAAATAAACAGATAGCTTTCGGCCCTCAGTACAACACAACAAACTCCAGCGTGGTTTGGTGTATTCAGTGAGAGATGCTGTACATTAGAATTTGTTGCTCTTTTATACCATTTGCGAACATGATGTCCAACCCTACTTCGGGTTAATATTCCTCTAATACATTACTGATCTAGGGTTCATGCCGAGTTCGCATATCCATATGTAATTAGTTTGCCTTTAATATATACGTCAACAAGCCTACACGGCAACTGTGTATTCTGGGATTCCTCATACAAGTCTTCTCAAACATTAACACAATGTAGTTAAACGAGTGTTCTTAGTTCAGTATTTGAATACATTGTTCTTAACATATGCTCGCGGATTAGTTTCATTGACGCGAGTAATCCTTTACACACAGGTCAATGAAGGACAAGATCTCAGTTCACGACCTCAACAGGTGGCCTGCAGGCAAGTTACATATTAGCTACACATAGAGGTCAAGACGGCCATGTTGTATTTCGGAACGACATCGTCCACCATTTTAACTCACAAGGTGACTTTACAAAGCAAACCTAAAATGGCGGATTGACCTAAAATGGCAGCTTACATTGTTTTTAAGGTCAGGACCTTGCGACACGGATTTCTTCACAAGTGGCTTACGAGCAGCTTGGCGTAGGCCAATATACATATATTCGTTGCAACAGGAGGTACGATATAATTTCCTGACAATACATCATGTGGGGGTGGTTTCCACTACTAATGTGATGGCCTGTGCAGAGGACAAAGAAAATACTTCCAATATTCCCAGGTGAGGAAGAATGGCCCAGGCAGAAAGACGCTGGCCTCGCCGACATACCTCGCACAGTCCCACATACATAGGAAGAGCTCAGGGCTCAGCTGTCATTCCCTGGCATGCAGCACCACCCACCACACATGCCAGTCTCCACAATCCAGCTACAAGAGGATTGCATGTCAACCTCCCTTCAGGCCAACTTCACGTCCCAAAGTCCACCACAGTGGTCCGGCCCCCAGAACCCTTTGTTACTCTAGATGGATTCAAGGTTCACACAAACGCAGGAAAGGGGCAGGGTAGAGAGAGAGAGACCCTGCCACTGTGCTGTGGAAGGGACTGGTGGCACAGAAAAAAAGATATAAGGATACCCCAAATCAGGTCTGCCATGACAATTACCCACCTTACATTATACATTCCAGCAGAATGTCTTTATATCTATATGGATTCCTTGTTGTAATATGAAAGAATCATGCCAAACACAGTCTATTACCATATCATTTACTAACTACTCATTAACTATACCTCGTATCATACTTCTTCGGGTGTAGTTATGGCCTTCACAGTAAAACTCGGCTCTAAACTGAGCTGTATTCTCGAGTACTTATTTCATGCTTGCCAAGAACAAATCACATTTGGGAAACACACGTCCCTACTGCCATTTACCTTTAACCCTCATCTCAACTGTTTTTCCTCTCTGAACTTGTTTGTTCTGTTGTCTAATCCTTCTTTCCTATCACCTATTCCCCCACCCCTCGCCTTCTTCTCCACAGACTAAGGTCTTGGGGCACTCTGGCAGGGTCACAATATGCCACCTATTTCAGACAAGACCAGACACTGTAAGACCACTAGGAGGGTGGTGGGTGCAGTATAAATATTGGATAACATAACCTAATTTATCAACCGAAGCACATGCAGCAATTTGAGGAATGCTGTGGTTGTATCTCCACGTCCCCCCAGGAGATGGGACATAGCAGCTCATTTGGACGGAAATCAGTGGTACCCAAAGCTCAGGTAAAAGACGCCCATCCCCCCTCTCATCAGGTGAGAAGCAGTTGAGGGAGACAGCGCCTTTACCAACACGCATTATCTTATGTTAATGAGCATGAGAATCCAGGCCATGGTCTGTGGTAGAAAAAACAGAGAGTTTTGAAGTTTGGCGAGAGATGTGCAGGGATGAGGGCTAGGGTTTGCAGTTGATGCCAGGCCGTGAGGGTCACCCCATTCCACTCTTGGAATTTGCTTTGACCTTTGTTTTACTTCACTTCGTTTAATTCATTTCAAGAGACCCAACACTACAACTCCCAGCAGGCAATTGAGGGGTATGTGGAAGGCCAATGCTGGGGCATGGTGTTCCTTCATATAGGGAATCACCTGGCAATCCTAGATACGTGCAAGTGTGCTGTTTCTGAGCCTTGTCGATGCAAGGAACGTGTTGTCTTTTTTGTCAGGTCTCAGAATTCTGGGCTTGTCAAATGAGGCACCCTGGCATTCCTCCAAAGTTTCACGCCCTCTCCTTCCTTCTCAACCCATCATGTACTTTCGTTTCCTTCCTCCTA
The DNA here is from genome assembly GCF_040938575.1 of Ambystoma mexicanum. NCBI lineage: Eukaryota > Metazoa > Chordata > Amphibia > Caudata > Ambystomatidae > Ambystoma > Ambystoma mexicanum. The sequence goes on along the minus strand of NC_090934.1, from coordinate 392,684,733 downwards.
GCATCCATTTTATCAGCTATCAGTGAGTGTAATGTCTTATCCAGTGGCGAGCGCCCTTCTTCAATGCCAGCTCGCGCCTTTGTTGTCCCATCACAGGGCATCTTTCACAGATGGTCGCCAACCACACGTCTATAGGGACCGCATTCATATTTCACGTGTTCTTTTTTTAATCTAATATAGCAACAGAATGGGAAGCACTTTTACTGATAAACGGATGTGAACCGCGAAAGGGCCGCAAGAACTTTGCGCGTGTTACTTGTGTGTCTATAATCTCGTCATACTTAGTTAATTAATTAATCGATAAATATGGGATACATGGATCAGGAACTGGAGGGGTGTAAACGAATGGTCAGATGTAGCTGAGTTGTCAGAAACTTGATTTTTTTGTTATGTACAAATATTGGGTTAAACTATCAATTTTACAAAACCTTTAAAAGTAGATTGTTAAAGTTAGTGGTATTGGAACCAAAACTCGGCCGACTAGAGCTTTTTTGCCTTTTATTAATTTACATGGTCAGAGCCGGGTGAAGATTTGACACGGATTGCGGGGGACCATTTCAGCATGATGTTTGAGGAACCCTTTGCCTAAAGCCGGAGAAACAGTTTGAAGCACAACTAAGGGTGCTTAAATTATATTGGAAACAAAGGAATGCAGGGAGGATGTTAATAGCTGCAGATTATCATGGGGCAGAGAGCAACAGCAAGCTGAAATACTAAGGGCCTGACTTGCAAAGATGTGAACTGGAATAAATCTAAGATGCCAGTGAGCATTTCTGATTTGCACCTGCTAATTTATACCTTATCCACAAAGGCTAAAACTGGAGGGAATCTGGGAATGCACAGAGCATCTCTAGGGTGCTAATGTGCAAATACGATTCTCAAAGATTTGCTCATAAATAGTCTACTAATCTCCAGATTTTCTCGAATTTTATATTTTGTGGAACAGGTATAAGGTAACCAGTGACTTCCAGAGCCTCCCTCTTTAACTGAGAATATTGCTTCTCATTGGGCGTGAGAGTTTTGCTTCCGAACGCTACGAGCGTATTTTATCCATTTGCATCTGTTTTAACTAATACTACTCCCACTGTGCTAGCATCCACCAGGATTTTAGACGACTTTCGCGGGACGAAGAATGCCATGGTTGTCTCAACGGTTACGGCTGCTTTAGCTTACTCAAATGCTTTCTGCAGCAAGCTGTTCCCCACCTATTCTGAAATCTTTTTGATGAGGGCATGTAGAGGCTTGGCAATGGTGGCCAGATTTGGTATAAATCGTGCACAAAAATTAACCATACCAAGGTAATTGTATTTCTGAGGAGACGTTTGGTGCTTAGAAGTTCTATATTGGCAATAATCTTCTCAGGATCAGCTGACAGGCCTGCACCCTGGAATATGACCCTGAAGAATTGCACCCTAGGTTGCAGGAATTGACTGCTTTGCTCATGTAGTGTGAACCCTTTTCCTCTTAGTCTTTTGAACACAGCGTCTTCCAGCTTCAGGTGCTCTTTCTCTGACTTGGAATAAATAAGCACGTCATCACTCACATTGATAACGCCTTGAAGCCAGCTAGCACATCTCACAATGTGTGCTGTAATACCTCAGCTGGCAACAATACCCCAAAGCTTCTTATTACAAAATAGCCCAATGTGGGAAGAGAAGGTTGTAATTGGTCGTAAGTCCATGTGAAGTGGGATTTGGTGGTCGCCGAAGCGCAAGTCGATGGTTGAGAATACTGCGGCCACTTTAAGATTCACAAGCATGTCGTCTAAAGTTGGCATTGGGTGTCTCTCCCTTTCGATGGCTCTGTTCGGGATTTTCAGATCGACGCAAATGCATACCTCTCCAGGTTGCTTCGGCTTCAGCACAATGACTATTGGAGACACCCATTGAGTAGGTCTGCTTGCCCTCTCTACAATATCAGCCTCTTTAATTTGCCACAATTCCTCCTGTACCATTTTCTGCAGGTGAAAAGGAATTCTGTGATGTCGCAGAGCAACAGGCTGGTTAGTCTGGTCGACATGCAGTCACCACTCTTGTTCTTTCAGACAACTTATTCCTTGGAATATGTCTCTATATTCCTTTCACAGTCCTGAAATGTCAGTTTGGTACACATTGTACGCAAAATGCATTAGCCTTAACGTTTCAGCCGTGTTGAGGCTGAGCAATGTATCTTTTGCGTCGGGCGTGATGTAGAATGGTGCTTGTGTGGATGTACGGTCACGTTCAATGTGTGTGTGAAATGCCCCTTTCAATGGGATTGGATGCATTCCTCCATATATGCATATCCTTATTCTGGGCGTTGTCAACCGTGGGACTGGCTTCATCTTACGGAATTGAGCTCATAGCAACACATTTACTGATGTTCAGTAGCAGAAATTGTGAGCGAGAGGGTGCGCCATGGAAGGAAGAAGAGGAAGAAACTCTGCCCCTTCTTCCCTCCCTGCAGCACGCTCTCGCTCATAAATAACCATTATCTGGTCATGAATATTAAATGTATGGAACAATAGTGATCTGATGTTTGAATATCTATGTATGCACATTACTTATGTGTGCAAACAGTAAAACTGTAAATACATGGATACTTTATCCATGCTCACACACACAGTACTGTGTCACAATATAATTCACAGCCTTGAGAAAGACCCACGAGGGTCAAAACACGTGTTGGCTGACATTGGCTGACATCTCTCAAATAAATATAGCATCAATAAGTTGAATTATTTGTCTTGAGCCCATGAGTTCTTCAATATCTGCACATTGAATGAATGATTAATCAAGTGCCAGGTGAACAGGGCTCAATTTCTGCTTCTGAACATATCATTTGGAGATGGAAGGGCACCATCTCATTGGAACCCCATCACCGGCACCAGGGTATCTCGGTTAGCTCAAAGATCAGCTCAGTGATCTACCTATTCTAGTGCCCTACACCTACTTCACAGTTTACTGATGTGCCTGTCTCTATTACCACAGGCACCTGTGTCAATAAGATGGTCACCACACATCTTGGTTGCCTCTGCTTCATCTGCACACCTAGGTGATAGGGCCGATATGAAGAATACATCTCCTCTAGCGATGTGTTTGCCTGCTCCTCTCCCAGGAGTTTCCTCTGTAAGCGTCACTACTTCAGCCCCTCTGCTCCTCTGTAGGAGCATGGTATGTTGCATCAGTGAAGGAGGCAAACGGGTGTGAAGTGCCCCAATTTCCCACAGCGGCCATATTAGCGGCCCATGTGCGGGCAACCTTGTGTGTGTCGTAGCATGCAGCCAAAAAATTCACAGGGGCTTTTCTCTGTGATGCGAGAGTGAAATTGGGGCATGGAACAGACCCTCACCATACCCCTGGTGCATACTTCTTTTTTGGAGTTGAGCAGATTGCTTGTGCCTCTTTCACTTTCAAGCCTTTCATGGCTTCTTCCATTTGTGTGGCACTAGATGTGGGTAACTCATGAGCATGACCCAGCTCGAGAATACACAGTAAGAGAAGACCTGGCTCTTTCAGTATGTGCCAATGGAAAACATTATTTGTCCCTTCCGTTCCCCTTCTGCATCTGGAAATATGCAGGCAGGTTGCTGTGAGGTGTTATAGTTGAGTGTAAAATTCATCCAGTGACTCAGTGGGACTCTGGTTAGCTTGACAAAGCTGAAATCTATCGAAATCAATGTTCGCTGTTGGATTGAAGTAATTCGTAAGAGTTTTGCCACAGTCCATGTAAGACCCTATGCCTTGAGGGAGAGTTTTAAATAGCTTATGTACTTCACTGCCTGCCTAGAATAGTAACATAGATTTATTTTTTCCATAATCCTCGATCGCTGCAGCGTTAAAGAACATTTTGAGTAGCTTTTTCACAGCAGCCATCTCGGATACAGGGATGCTGGAGTACCTGACGTATCGAATTCCGGTACAGGGCAACTATGCAATTGGTTTGGGGCATGCGGCGGCCCTCTCACCTCTAGTGGGCATGCTCCTTCATTTCTCCTGTGCTGTGATTTCCAGGGCAATACCTCATCGTCTTTCTCCTCCAAGGTGGCCCCATCTTGCTCACGAGGAACATCTCCACTGACGTATTTGCACCACTTACCGGTCTGCACACACAGAGGAGGAAGTATGTGTCCTTGGTGTTTCTGAAAATCAGAAGGGTGTCAGAGCATCACATGCAGGGTCAAATGATTTAGTTCATATGGGCTCCCATGTGACATCTGTGGGTGGCCCAGCTTGCACCCTCTTGCAAGAAGGCACATGGCAAGCCCATGGTGTCCAATTGGGCATGTTCCTTGCCTGCCGGGGGAAATTATGGTGAGGCACCCACATCCGCACCACTGACAAGCCTTTTTCCACTGGGCTGCCACCCACCCCTACAGATCTGCTACTACACAGTGGATGGTGAAACCAGGGGCATCGCTAGGAGGTGGCTGGGGGGCTACAGCCCGTTTATTTTGGTTGTAGCCCCAGATAGATGCTCAGGGCCTACAACCAAAAGGCTAGCTACCCCCGAGTCCCGACAGTCCCAACATTAGCTTAGCCCCATATCCTTTCCAGACCTAGCAACACCCCTGGGTGGAGTACACTTCATCTGTTGCTTTGCGGCAAGTTCCCGCATCTGGGGATGTTGAAGCTGAGTCATCAGGAACACTCACTTGGAGCGTGTTGGACTTGGGCAGGGATACAAACACCCTTGTTGCCAATTGTTACTGTGTCGGCCTGACACCAGTGCAGGTGCGGGGAGGCTTCACCTCAATAATATTCACAGGGATGTGTTGCATGTCCAGAACAGATTTCTTTCTGGAAGACTTGCCCCTTTGATCCACCCGTGATGTCACGCCACCCAGCACCATGTGTGCGGACGGAGTGACATCGTCACAAAGTCCAGCCCCTCCTGAAATGCTCATGTCACCTTTGAGAATAAGGTGATCTGAGCATTTCTGAAAGCAGAGCAAATGAAATGAGCGGATCCTCTTTGCTGCTTTTATTTACAATGCTTTCTTTGAATCTGGCTCTGTGTTTCAAGGTTGGATGCTTCATATTATGCACGTTTAAAGCATCTACATCACATGCTACCTATGGAATATCTTTCTGCTAGAACTGTCATTTTATCTCTGTTATAAGCTCACGTCATGGATACCTATAATATTTAAGGTGTAGCCTGACACATTCGTAAGTAACACCGATAAATCGCGCCCGGAAAAAGGTAAGATGATCCACACTTAGCAGTAGCAGGTGCACTATCTAATTTGGCCTTGAATAAATTACCAATGTGTGGATCATGTGGTAGAGGACCACTGTTCAGAGTTCAATTCCATTTATTTATTGAATTTTCTGCTATCCTAAGGTGTGTGTGCTTTCCTTCTGGAGCCACTCAGGGCGCTGGGTATTCATTGATTATAGGATTCATTGGCACTGTAGCCACTTGAACCTGGTATTTATGGATATGTGTATTTTTCACTACTACCAATTGAAACTGATTAACTTTGCTAATGGTATGCTGTATGCCCTGGAAACATTATCTGGTGTGGTTTCAGCTTGCTAAGCAGAACTCCCCTCTGTGCGCACTGGCTTTGGTGTCTGGGGCTCATCTGAAGATCGTGAGGCTGGACACTTGTTTTCAGCAATTTTTTGCCAGTCTGCAGCATTTCAGAATTGAGGCATAGCAGAATCTGGTCTGAGTAATGGCAGTACTTCTGTTCGTTCTCCGCCATATTGTTTCCTTCGTGTCTTACATGTTAGTGTTCTTTGTGTCTACTGTGAGTGTTCTTCATGTCTATTGTAAATGTTGCTCATGTTCACTGCGAGACATCATTTAATGATTCCCTACCTGCATATGCAGCAGCCTCCTTCTTATGCAAATGCAACTACCTGTCGCCCTACTTGTGTTGCACACCCATTTCTATTCCTATTGGTGACTACATGGCTCTTAGTGTTTTACTTAATGTTTATAGACCAGTTCTCAGTCTGTATCTTTGTGTACTCAGGAGCAGGTGGGGGAGTGGCCATACCTGGTGCAACCCTCATCTCCAGTATTACACCATCACATTTAAGCTTTGCGTTGAAAGCAAGCTATACACTCATGTATTTTCTCTCACGCTGATCTATAATTCATAACAGTTAAGACAAATGCATCCTACTAATACAAACGTGCTCCCTCTCCATCCCCACTAAACTTGGTTAACCTTTTATCTAACTCCTTTCCCTATCTCCTCATGCCCCACATACTCTTCAATCATTTTCCACAATACACCAACTCTTGGACAGAATCAGGCGCCATAAGACCACTACGGTGGTGATGGGTGCAGTATAAATATCTTTTAACAAAACATAACATAAGTAAAGTGCTGTTGTACATGTGCTGCCATTACTTGCCAAGTGCGGCCTCAAATACCACATAAAGGGCATCTAATGCCATCTAACGCCAGTCAATACCCATATGCATAGTGTAGTCCAAAATATAAGGTACAGCCACAGGTGTACAGGAGCAACCCTAATATGCCAGATGTAACATCAAAAGCCCCAGTAATGCCATCCAAAGCCAATTAATGCCTTATAGGCAAGGTATTGTCCCCATAAGTAGGGAACAGACTCACATGTCTAGATGATGCGTTCAATTGTAAAGAACATCCTCATAGATGCCCAATTAATGTCATCCAATTTTTTTTTTTTTTTGCATTTATAAAGCGCACAAAAGCTGCCCTGAGGCATTGTGGCGCTGTTACGGAAAACTTGAGCTTAAATATAACATAGGGTGTAACAGTAGGTAGCAGTAGCAAAATGTACAGTGGTAGGAGACAAGGATGATCCGCTAATGTTATATGTTGCTATGGTTACAATGCAGGCGTAACTAAGCAGGTTGGTTCAAAGACATTAGCGGAATAGGAAGGTTTTTAGATTTTTTCGAAAGGTGGTGTAGGATTTTTCATTCCTTAGTGCGGTGGGTAGGGCATTCCAATTTTTGGGTGCGAGGTGTTGGAAGCTAGACCCTCCAGCTCTGGTTCTTTTGAACGTGGGAACATAAATCTGGTTGGCACGGTGTGCTGTGGTCGGTCTGTTCAAGGTGTTGAGGGAGAATCTGTCCGATAGAGAGGGCGGGGCGTCAGATGTGATGCACCTATGTGTGATAGCCATGGCTTTGAAGATTATATGTTCCTTTACTGGTAGCCAATGGGCGTCTTTCCTTGCTTGTGAAATGTGTTCACTTTTGGGAATGGTCAGTGCTGCCCTGAGCGCGTTATTTTGCGTGATTTGGAGTTTTTTTAGGTTGTTGATAGAGGTGCCTAGGAAAAGTGCATTACAGTAATCCAGTTTGGTACCTATTGTGGCCCTGGCGATGGATAGGCAGTTTTTTGTGGAGAGGAAAGGCTTGACAGCGTTGATCATTTTGTTAGTGAGCACTGAGGCGGAAGCTATGGCGTTAACATGGCGGGACATGGATAGTGAGGCATCTAGGTGAACACCTAGGGTTTTGACAGTCTTGGAGACTGTGATGATGGAGTAATCGATGTTAAAGGATTTATATTGAGGGGGGAGTTTGTTGAGAGTTTCACTGGTCCCTACTATGAGGATCTCGGTTTTATCCCCGTTTAAGCTAGTTAATGCTTCATATGAATGATATGTTCACCATATGTTCTCTGCAGCTTCACATGTGTAGAGGCCACCGGGCCTGAGCGCTACCGCACCCTAATTTACTCCTCAATCTGCAGCTCCATTTCTTTTCCGGGAAGAGGAATTCCCAACCCTAGTCCCTCCCCTAACCCTGCAGCACAATTAGGAATCTGCTGAGGGGCTGTGAGAGGGACAAAAAGAGGGAACTGCCGCAATTAAACAGAGCATGCATCAAAACACTATTTTCTTTCAAATCCATGGCAGAAATCCAAACAGAAACGGCCTGAGTGGCCCCATCATTAACTAAACCCTGAAGACAGATGAAACAGAGTGTAGAGGAGGTCCCAGGTATAGCCCACACTCCAATCATCCATTTTGAAGTACCAGGAACGTTCACGCCGAGATATGTGACATATGATGAGCAAATAAACCAGCAGAGAGCCGCAGTGGGGCTCTGTCCAGTACCTATCAAAAAAACAGCACCTATAGAAGTACCAGTACCAAGGAAACCATGGATAGTAAGGTATCTATTGAGGAAGCCATATCAACCAATAAAACGAAATGAAGATCGTCTGAGTACAGTCCCGGAAGAAGCCAAAAGGGTCTTAATGAAAGACGAATGGTGACATCATGAGAACCCGGACTGACCCACATATATAAGAAATGACAACCAGAGAATGACATAAAGAGACGAAACGCCATGAGACAAGGATATCGTGAACCTAAAGTGAAAGGACGATGTCAAACATAAGAAACTTAAGCCACAAGCAAAATGAAGATATTCAACCAAGTTTACACGTGTACACATGCTTGGAACCGCAAGAAAGCTAAGAAAATCCTGCAGCTTACTGTGCTTAGTAGAAAGATATACATATACATAATCTACCTCAAAGAAGTACGTTATATAAGTATACTTCCACTTTGCACAAGAAGCAGAATCAACCAAAAGGTTGCTAAAAGGCCACACAAGAAGAATTTCATGTTCGGTGAAATCGAGACTACAGCGGCAGAAACGGAATTCAGCAGAGGCACACCGTGCCTGGAGAATGAAGGTTATATCTGTCAAGATGGACGAACATTGGCTACAATTCATCAAAGCAAAGCACAGAATACACTGCTCTGAAGGGTCAAGATAAGAAGCCGGAGGCAGGAGGTGGGTTAAACGAAAGTCAAACACACAAATTGTATGAAGAAGAGGCACATTCACGGTGTCTGAACCATGTGACCAGCTGAGCGAGCAGAAGTAAGCCTTTCACACCTACGCATGGAGCCTTATCTTACCGATCCTCCTTAAACTTTCTCAGACCAAGAGGCAGAAACAAGGCCAAACTACAAGGCAGTAATTGACACACGGGCACTAAGGTGATGAATGGCTGTAACATAAATTGAAGGAAAGCTGGGGTACAGGCTTACTCCCTGCACCTGGCATCATTATTCTGCATGCTGCTAAGCGAAGTGGAAAAGTACGGGTGGGGTTGGTGCCAACCCAATCACAAGGGACCAAGTAATCTAGGGTCCTATAGTTAGTAGAACCAATGAGACGTACTTTTAGTGACGTCTACAGTAGCTAGTTTGAAGGTAGGGCTTAGATGTCCCACCTGACAGTGTTTACCCAATCCCCTTACTCCGTTACCATATACAGATATAGTACCTATAGTAAAGTTACCTTTCCCGAACTAATAGAATTGTATGCCAACTTTTAAGCGTTACAGGTCAATGATGACGAGTTTTCAGTATAAATGTTATGTGTATTACGAAGTTCGTTGGAGTTGTGAAGCGAGAAGGAAGATCACGCATCCGCTGATGTTCATGAGACTCCACGTTTTTGTACTTGTCATTAAACGGACTCCCTTTGCCAAACCGCCGAGTTGTCATTATTGATTTGGTGTTAGAGTATTTAATCTGCACTCCCATCCATCTCACAGGTGCTGCTATCTTGTCTTAAAGTGCTTTTGGGCAAACCCTGACTCTATGGGCCGGTTGGGGGTCCCGGAGCACACTTGTAAGCAGAGATTGGGTTATCAATTATCGATTAGAATAAGGCAACCATTGACCGTCGACATAAAGTAACTCTAGGTCCTCGGTAATATCACAAGTCCTTTGCCATCCGGCTGAGTAGACAGTGAAGCTCCCCATAGATAGTGGTAAAATAAAAATAAAACCTGCATACAGAGGTCTGAAGGGACCTGTGCTTCCCCACATAAGCCCTTCCCACTCCTGCGGGCAGATGAGCAGTTGAACGGCCGGAGAAGGCGGTGACGAAGGCGATGATCCGGAGCATCCAGAGAGGAAACATGCGTACGGTGAGTGAAAAAGGCTAAATGCTTTGGCAAAAAGTATATAGCTTAGAACAAGTGAGGGAAAGGTAATGGAGGGAGGCGGGAAAACAAAATATAGTCAGAGATAGAGTAGAATGTATATACATATATGGGAAAGGAAATAGTGACTTAAAGGGTGAATAAAAGCAGCAAAAGAGAATACCGGGGAGGACACCCGAGAAGAGAGAATACCGGGGAGGACACCCGAGAAGAGAGAGGATACCGGGGGAAGACACCCAAGAAGAGAGAGGATTCACCTTATTCCTATGCTTTAATATAGCGGCTAGAAGAAACTTGCATCCAGAGTCCCAAATAAAGGGGAACAAATAGGTCACCACAGTGTTTAAAGACGCCTTGTGAAAGGGATGGGTTTAAACTTTATGTTGGGGTAAAATATTAGAGGCAGAGGTCTGTATAACTAGCTGGAGTCCTCTAGTCTGTTAACGTCTGTCTTATTTGTTGTGACGTCATAGGACAGAAAGTTTCCTTCGAGGAACTAGCATCAAAAATTGCGCGGTGGATATTTGGCATGTTGTAGAAGGTAACCTGATGTTTATTGAGTAAAATAGAAGATATAACATTTTGTGGAAAAAATGGGATTGGAGCTTGCGACGATTGGTGCTTGCTCGTATTGTTAGAATTGTTTAAGTAACAAAAGACATAAGTGTTGTATAAGCGAAAGTGAACAAAGTTAAATATGGAAGACATAACTCCACTAGTACACCTATGCAAACAGTTGCCAAAACATGCACCTAAGCTGAAAAAGTACGGTGCGGAATGGGTTAAAGGAACCGCCAACAAGATGTTTATGCCTTGGCCCCAGGGTGGATCCTTATCTAAACTAGTCTTGCAACATATGACAGCCTATTTGCATGCCACATACAAGGGCAAAAAGTTAGACAAACGCCTAGCTAGTCTAGAATTGTGGAAAATTTACTGACAGGATAAAGAGGAGGAGCACCCAGTAGATTGGATACTCAACATATGTACAGAGGGGGATGAGATGCCCTCAGCGCCACCTGCCCCATCTGAAACAAAAACTGAAGACAGTAAGGATGATGGGTTATACCAGTAAAGAGAGCTTAAAGCAGCCACAGGGTATAGCAACCCAGCATATGAGTCACCTACGGAAAGTAGTGATGAAAATCCAGATAAAGCTAAAGATAGAGATATCACCTCCAGAGTCCCGAGGGACAAGGAGAGACGCGAGAACGAGAGAAAGTACCAGGCACAAGTAAGTACATTTCTCGATACAGAGAGAGAAGGCAAAAGATGGAAAGGGAATGAGGATAGAACTGATGGGATAGCACTCACACAGAACGAATGGATAGGAGGTCAGATTTTATTGAAACTCGATGTCAAAGGCATTGATGATGTGAAACAGAAGGAGAAGCTAGATGATGTACAGGGAGGGGAGAAGGAGAAAGAAAAAAGATTGAGAGATGAAAGAGTAAGGAAGAAAGATAGTCAGAGATGAGAACAGCGAAGAGGAAGAAAGGCAACACGATCATAAACAGAGAGTAGCCAATGAGCAAGACAGACGGGAACAGCAAAGGATAGAGGAAGAACAGAAGATAAGCGAGAAAAGAGAAAAGTATAAAGAGACGAAGGGATGAGGACATCTGAAGGGCAAACCAGCGTAAAGATGAAAAGAAAGAGGAAGAAGATAGGGTCAGAGAAGAAGCGAGGAAGCACAGAGAGTTTGATGATGATGTAGAACGTAAGCGAAGACAGAGAGCATGCGATTTTGAATATCTGGGAAGGGAGGTCAAAAAACCTGAGCCAGTAGTAGATTGGGAAGATGTAGAAGAATTCTTTCCTGAGTACGATTCAGTACCAGGCACGTCTAGGGAAAATATCGAGGATGACTTCGACACCAAAAGCATCAGAGAGACGATAGATAGAATATATGATGAAATGGGGCTAGAACAAGTACCCCAAGAGGAGGTGGAAGACTAGCGCCTGGAGAGCACTCAGACCTACAGCAGAAGCGGTAAGCGCACAGGCTATTGCGCTTGAAAATAAACGAAAATGCTTCTTTCCTTCGTGCTATTATTCTAATATCACCCATCTGATGCCTACATTGCTAAACTAGCGCTAGCAACACTAGGTTGCAGCATCCAGTGCCCTATGTGCTTTATTTTGAAGAAATTGCACCTTTCCCCCATTGCCGACCATGAGGGAGGCGCCACCTTCTAAAATGGCTGCCCGCCTAATGGCCCAGGCAACCTATTCCTAAAACCATCCCAGCCTACACTGCCGGGCTCTGATTGGCTCTCGTGCCTCTTACATTGTCCAATCACGTGCCGGCAGGCTAAGTCGGCCCACGTCAGCAAGGCCCAGGGAAACAAGGATGAGACCTGTCCTGTGCCTGCCCCCAGCTGTACACGCCATCAGCCAGACCCCCTGCCTGGCCACCTCAATTCACGTAAATAAGGTAAATCTTACATCCTGCCTTGTTGTCCCACCTCTTGCCATGAAAGACGTTTGCTTCATCTCCCCTGCCTTACTGCCATTGGGCCTCGGAAACCCACATTCAATTAATATGTGACCAATATTAAGCCTAAGACGTAGTAACCAGCATGGCCGCTAAAGCCTTCTACCACGTCTCCCATTGACTTACAATCACGGTAATACACTGCCATGTCACATTGCAATGCATTGACTGCCTTTTGCCGCTTTTCCAACTACAAGTTAAACGTGTACTGTACAACTCTGAATGTGCCGCTTGTAGATGTTTAATCTATACCATTGCTTACCTTGTTGATAGTGCTACATTAAGTGATTAAGGGACTACTCCCAATGTGTATCATATAACCTCTCTGCACTACTATATATGTTGCCTCAACCGCCCTGCTCAGCGCTAGTATAACTCACGTCAGCTAACATAATGATCACTATCCCCATGCTTCATGACATGCTCACAACGCCACTGGCAAATTTATACTACATTCTCTGCCCATTTGCCTCTCGCAGCTGCTAACTGCTCTCACTTGCCATCCGAACTGTCTCACTGAGCTTACCTTCCTCTTGTTTGCGCTCATTTAGCCCTGGTGAACTTGTTCTCTGTGCACTGTCTCTCTTTTGCCTTGTGAGCGTGTTCACTTTGACCCTGTGCATCTGCTCCCTGCGCACTGTTCTCATGTGCAACTTGTTTGTGCTCATACTGCCTATGTGAACTGGTACTCTAATCATTGTCTCACTTTTGCCTCTTGACTTTGTTCATATTGCCCATTTGAACCAGTGCTCTGTGCACTGTTTTCACCGGCCATTTGATTGTGTCATACGGCCCAGTTGTATCGCCTCACTGTTATTACTTGACATCTGACTGTGCTTATACTGCCCATGACACTTGATTTTGTTCACTGTATTCACCGGCCACCTTCTTTGACTCTATTTAGTGTTCGCAACCACTATATATTACCACTTGCTAAACCCTATTTAGAGGGTAACGGTTGCTATTATACTCCTCTCAACTAGTATCTCAGCATACTGTGACTGGCTGTTCCTTCCAATTGAGGCTGAACAAGTCTCACCTATCCTGCCTAAAATGGCAGATAATAACTCTAGTATTGCCCAACCTAATCATCTCCTTGCCACAGGTTCAGGAGCCTATGCAACTTACCCATGTACAACCAATGATAGAAATCTCAAACTCCGCGCTAGACTTGCCAAACTGTACGAACCACTTACGAGATCACTACCCTTGATGAACAAGAAAACAAATTGCCCCATTGGTGAGAAGTTCAATAACTCTATTCAGAGAAATGGATGAGTGGGCACAGCTAGTACACTTAGTTTTCATGAAATGTGTTCTGATTTGAGAATGTGTGTTATTTGGTCCTGTCGCCAGATACCACCCCGTTTGCGGGGGTGGTTAGAATCAAGTTCAATAACTCTAACCAGCCCACCTCCTCGTCTGCTCGTCGTGCCAATGCCACTCAGCATAAGGTACATAAACTGAAGCTAACTGACCATAACTTACTTACGCCCATCCAGGTCACAGTTAGAACAGAGGCACACCTTCTTAAAGGAGCACTTTTTTTAAACGTTAGATCCCTCGTTGCCCATGCTACAGACATTTCTAACCTAATATCAGAAGGTAATTTGGACTTCCTTGCCATAACGGAGTCCTGGCTACACAATGCTGCAGGACCCTTGCTTATGCTAGCAATCCCAGATGGCTACACAATATCCAGACAAGATAGAGATGGAACCCGAGGTGGAGGTATCACCACCATATCCAGAGCAAGCCTCTTACTGAGACTAGCTCCCCCACAAACTATGCAATCATGTGACATCCTCACTGTCAAACTCCCCCTAACTAATTCCCAGTCACTCAATATCCACTTAATTTATAGACCATCTGGTCCTCTTGGGACATTTGAGGAGGACATGCACAGTATACTAGGTAATAACCTTAAAACGACTACCCAACTACTACTACTAGGTGTTTTAATCTAGGTTTCAATGATCCAGAGGATAAGCATTCCCACAAAATAGCCAATATCCTCACAGTGCTAGGCCTGTCTCAAAAAATTAACAAACCCACCCACATTAAAGGGAGAACCTTAGACTGGGAAGCCGATTATAATTGCAATGCCACCATCACCTCCATTATGCCGAAACGGTGGACAGACCACTCCCTTGTGTCTTTCACATTATCAACCACCAGACCACCCCCAATGGCCCCTCAAACGGCCCACCTTGCCCAACTAGAAATAAAAAGAATATCACAGCTGGCAAAGTGATACCCGCTATTCTCCCCACTTTAAATTCACTGCCTGAATTTGTGGATCAGAGACCCTGGTACTCTGGTCCACGAATATAACAAAATTATGCTCAACACACTGGATAAAATTGCTCCACTTAAACATAGACCAAGTAAACCTAAAGCCCATCTAAACAAGTGGTTCACCCCACAACTAAAGGACCGACATCTCCTTAAAAAGAAGTACAAAACTACCTGGAGACTATGCCCTTCTGATGAGAGCAAAACTAGGCTAACTACAACTTCCATGCAATACAAAAACGAAATCTGCCTAGCATAACGAAATTCCTATAACAAACGTATTGCCAAATCTAACTCCAGCATGAAAGAATTATTCACCATACTAAAAGAATTAGAGTCCCCGATTCCCACACCTGGCAATTGCATTAAAAGACCTGGTGCTCAGATATTCAACATGCACTGTCTAATAAAATAAAATAAATAAACCAAAAAAAGTTACCTTGAACTCACAGGCTCAATCCAACACCTCCCCCCCCAACTAGTGAAAAACCCATTGACCAGACTACAAGATTCCGCTTCACTAAAACTTCTATTTTAGAGGTAGAGAAAGTCATCTTATCTCTCAAGCCATCAAATTGTAAAGGCAACCTTTGCCCAGCTCAGATTATAAAAGATGCTGCCAGAGACTTGTCACCTTTCATAGCTAAACTGATCAATGCCTCTTTCTCCTTTGGCACCATTCCCTCCAACCTAAAACAATCATGGGTACTCCCACTCATAAAGAAGCAAACCCTAGACAAGCTCATTCCTACTAATTACCGCCCTATCACGACGGTACCATTCTTACTCAAAATTCTTGACAAGGTCGCATAGACCCAGATTAAAAAATATCTTGAACTGCATAAGGTCTTGGGAGCAAGACAATCTGGATTCCGACCATTACATCAGACGGAAACTGCCCTTTTTGACCTAAAACACAGAGTGATGAGTTGAGAGATAAAGGTAAAACAGACCTCCTCCTACTGCTGGATCTCTCAGCTGCATTCAACTTAGTGGATCACAAGGTCCTATGTAGCCACCTTGACTCAGCAGCCCACTTTTCTATAGAGGACATCAGATGGATAGAATCATTCCTGAGTGAGAGAACCATGAGGGTCTTCTCCCCATCGGCAGCGGCAGACCCTGCCCTTATCATGTGGTGTGATGTACCCCAGGGCTCTTGTGTCTCCCCTACCTTATATAATATATTAACCAAACCCTTGTTCGATGCTCTGGACCTTCTGGGTATCACCTACACTAACTATGCAGATGATACTCAGATTCTCCTTTCCTCTTTCTGGGGATTATGGCAAAGTCTCAGCGTTGGTGAATAGAGTGTATCTCATCATCCAGGCATAGATGGCCACTCACGGTCTATGCCTGAATGATGATAAGACAGAGCTGATAATCCTGGATACCCACACTAACCTTAATAAACTAGGCCATGAATACTCTTCCTTCACCATCGATGGAAACATCATCAGGGTATACAAGGAGGTAAAAACCCTTGGCTTTTACCTTGATTCAACCATGTCCTTCAACAAATAAGTGAAATCCCTGGCATCCACCACCGCTTACACTTGTAAACTCATCAGGGCAGACAAGCCTTTCCTTTCAAATGACAGCTGTGTGATCCTGGCTAGAGCATTAATACTCTCCAGGTTAGATTACTGCAATGCTCTATACAGTGGTGCCAATAAGGCCATTATCCAGAGGCTGCAAACTCTTTGAAATAACACTTTAAGAGCTGCACTAGGCTTGAATAGAAGAGAAAATATCTCCTCTACCAGACACCAACATAAATGGCTCTCCACCTACAATAAAATTCTCCTAAAAATGGTCTCCCTGACCCACAAAGCATTAAATAATGCTGCCCCTAGCTACCTTGTAAATAGAATAAATAGAAGAATGTCTATCAGACCGACGAGAGCTGGCAATTCCAACTGACTCGTGGTACTGAGATTCAGACTCACCAAGATTGGCGGTAATAGCTTTCCTGTGAAGGCTTCCAAACTTTGGAACTCCTTGCCACATGAGCTCAGAGTAGATCAACCATATCTACACTTCTGAAAGAACTATATTAACCTGTTCAACTTGACTGACCATTAGTTTGTACTACTGTATTATCCTATCCTGGCTGCCCTTGCCTATTATATTGCAACACAGACTCTGTAATCTGCCTTTTACCTGTACATTTGTATATATATTCCCACTGTAATTTTATCTGCAATTATATTTGTCTTACTGTAAACTGCTTGTAACCCTGTAAGCTTTGCATTTTCTTACTGCTGCGCCCTGTTACCTCTGGGTTTGGTGCACATCAGAAATCAATAAACAAACAAACAACAACAAACAAACACTCAGCTTTACGACACTGAGGACATCTCCGGAAGTAGTGGGAACAGGGTGTCGTGACTTGCCACGTAGTGAAGAGAGTATGGACCTCCGTTCCCAAGTTCCCCACAGAGAGGTAGAACGAACTCCCTGTGCGAGCCTTGGGACCACAGGTGGATGGTATTTCACAGGATCAGCAGCGTCGAGAACCCCAAAGCTGTTGGGGGGAAGGCAAGGTTAACACAAGCAATAACAGTACCTTGAGTCAGTGATAAGTACTAGAATAAGGCTTACCTAAGTTCAAAGTCAAGGGCTATGGTGTTCATAGCTGTGGTACGAGGGAACGCCAGCGATCCTGAAAGCCAGATGAAGAAACAACGACTCTGGGAGAATCACCTGAGAGACTAGAGTCTTTCGTAGTACTGTGACAAAACGTGGTTCGAGGAATCCAAAAGCAGTCAGCAAAATGATCCGAGGATCGAAGTCCAGGTTGACAATTCAGAAAAGGGAATATCCAAAGCCAGTCCATTTCCGTTTAGCCAAAGTCCAAGTATCAAAGTTCGAGCAATATCCAGGGAAGAGTTTTCGAGGAGCAAGAAAGCCAGTCCGAGTGTCGTAAGCCGAGGTCTTGAACAGAAGTATCCGTAACGCAAATGCCTAACAGTGTAGAAAACAGCTGTGAAGCGAGGAGTGTTTGAATCACCCGGCTTTTATGTCCGTCGACATCCGATCATGTGATTTGGTTTCGTGACATGTGATCGGGATGCCGACGCGAAACCAGGAAGCGGGCGCGATTGGCTGCTCCAGCCCGTTAGTATTCTCCGCGGCAGCTGCCAGCGAAAACGGGAAAACTAACCAAGCCGCTTCCTGCAGCTGACACTAGGCCACGGAGGCTGACGTTTCCCACGCACCACAGGTAACGGGGCATAATGAGGAGGCGATTGTGTAGTGGGAATTCTGGTTATGCTAGGTGTCTGGGCGTCCCTATCTCCAGAAGGGGTATGCAGAGCTGTGAGCGAGGAGGGATTCTTCCCTGAGTGTATGACACAGGGTCCCTGGATAGATTGGAAATCAGTAGGAACAAAGATGATGCAAGAAGTTGCACGAGTTGGGCGCAGACAATATCTGATGCTGAAAGAGAGGAGCAAGAAAAAAAGGAGAGAGAAAGAAGGCACGGAAAACGAATCCCAAGAGGGAAAGGGATAAGTTGGTCAGACTCTAGGGGGTCTGCATCAAGGGCATCAGAAACAGCCACACAGTCAGACTGACACAAAGAAGTATCTCACAGTCAGAGGGGGGTGTCTCCACAACCCTCTGTGAGCAGGCTAAGGACATTGCCAGGTAGGCAGCGATGTGGGAATATTACTCCTGCAATAGACAGGAGAACAATGAGAAAAGAGAGAGAGAGCTATGTGTCCCAATTTCCGTTGCTCGGGAAAGGTGGAGTAAGACCACAGTATATTCCATGGCCACACATGGATCGGGAAAACCTGAAAAATAAGCTCCCAATGCTGACATCGGGAGCTGGAAAATGGATACACGAGTTAGAAAAAAATGACAGGAGGGAACACGTTAGCTATAGGGGATATCAAAGGTCTCTTAATCGTCGTATTTGGTGATAGAGCAGATGATGTGTGGACACGGGCAGGTTACCCTGGTGTGACCACAGTCAATACAGCACATTACGGAGCTCCATTTAACAATTGCAGAGCCACAGTATGGAGAGCATTATGATTATTATATCCAGATACTTCCGACATGGGAGCTATAATGACACATAAAATGAAAGAGTCGGAAGACCCGTTGATTTACATTCAGAATTTCCAGGACGCGTGGGTACTCAAGACTCGGGAATCTTGGGGGTAATGTATACCCGTGTTCTACCATATACTATGCCAAGGGCTGCCAGAGCTGGTACAGAAACAGTTCAAGAAACTGGTAGGAATCAAGACCAAACCGTGGTCGGGAATACAGCTGACCATCGCACAATATTGCAGGCTACTGCAAGAAAAAAACGTAAAATAGAAGCTACACGAAAGGGTGAAGAGGCAAAATGAGTACAGAAAAAATTGTTGAAATATGCCCCTGAAGGAGCAATGATAACTAGCAATATCACGTTAATAATCCACAGCAGAACAATCAGGGCAACACTGGGTTTTACCCCAGGGGAAGAGGATTTAGAGGACGAGGATAGGGAGGTTTTCAAAGTAATCAGGGAGGTTTTCAAAAAATACAATGGCAACCAAGATATGTCAAATGGGCTAATGGTCAGACCACCGCCAGTATGTTAGTTGTGTGGGATGACAGGGCATTTAGCGCACACATGCAGAAATCAAGGCATGATGCAAAACGGCCAAGGAACAGGAGCAGGTATGGTAAATCCACTTGTATTTTTACAGCAGGGGGAAATGGAGTTGCACAGAATCACACAATGCAATTGCAAACGCCGGGAGCACAGCAAGGCTCACAACCTCAGAATTCGATGAGCTTTCCACAAGGACAGTTTCAACAGTCACCTATGCAGCTGTCACAGACAGTAAGTACAGGACAGGTCATGAACCCTGGAGTGAGGAATCACACTGGTGATGGGGGAAGTGCATTCACACAGGGTGGGACAAAATTATATATGGACTAGGACAGCTCACTGGGAATCCTGATGTGTTCTATCCTATCAGTGACACCAGACCGTTATCAGCAACCAAGGGTGGATGTCGTTGTAGGGGATAAAGAATATTCCTTCCTAGTTAACACAGGTGCAACACGTTTGTGTATACGTGAAGGTACATTTTCCTTGTCCGGCGATGCTTTAAATACTCAGAGTTTCACAGGAGCTATCAGTCGTGTTCCTTTTACTAACACACTTCCAGTCTCTATAGGAGAATGTGATATGAATGTACCTTTGTTATATTCATGACAAACCCCAGTAAACATCTTGGGTCGAGAGCTAATGATGAAATTAAACATGACTATCTCGTTCACGGAGGAGGGCATAGTATGTTCGACTCCAGGAATGCACTATTTGAATGTATGCAAAATGATTAGAGCACACGCAGGACACACAGTCATGAGGGTTGTACCATTAGAGCCCGAAATATTCACGCACGGAATACGTGTGCTAATGGCAGGGCTGCCAGGCCTTGCTGAGAAAACTATGAGGACCCCAGATGAATTTCTGTTCAGGCCAAGAATACCTATGTACGAAGAAAGGGGACGAGTATTTTCCTTAGTGATACACACAGCCGCCATACGAGGGAAAATGGCTCTGATCGATGGTTGTGATGATGAAGGCCGACAATGGTGCACAGTAATCGCCATTGAAGAAGGGTACAGATTGACGGACATTACTGATGACGATCTGTTTGATGAGCAAGCAGACGGGGAGAAACAGCAGTTGAGATGAACCTCACTTTTTGGGTGAAAATGATCAAAAGAGCGGTGCCTCAGAGAATGATGTTGGCACAGAACCGTCCTGAATATTTTGAGAACAACATGGCCCAGGTGCCTGTCTCAGTGTGGACCACA
Organism: Ambystoma mexicanum; assembly: GCF_040938575.1. Classification (NCBI taxonomy): domain Eukaryota; kingdom Metazoa; phylum Chordata; class Amphibia; order Caudata; family Ambystomatidae; genus Ambystoma; species Ambystoma mexicanum. The sequence continues at coordinate 392,664,199 of NC_090934.1, read as the reverse complement.
GGCCCCTATGACGTAGGATTATTGAAAAGAGTCGGAGAACTGAAAATCAAATTGAAACCAGGAGCAATTTTAGCAAAAGCACGACAATATCCCATGTCCAGGGAGGCAGATGAAGGGATTTTTAAGACTATTTCAGCTATGATGGAGCAGGGCATCTTAGTGACGTCAGAGTCGTCATGCAATGCAGCAGTTTACCCTGTCAAGAAATCAAAAGGAGAGTCTTGGAGGCTAATTCAAGATCTGAGGCCGATAAATGATATTGTTGAAGCCGAGTTCCCTTTAGTCCCGAACCCGGCTACAATCCTATGTAATATACCGGTTGAGGCAAAATATTTCACAGTGAGTGATTTGAAAAATGCATTTTTCTCAATCCCGTTACATAAAGACTCACAAGATCTGACATCATTTAAGTTCAGACAGGGGTACTGTGAGTCTCCTATCTTTAACAGAGTCCTGCAGACGGACCTAAGCAATATTGCATTGGAAAGTGTTGTCTTACAATGTGACATCTTAATTTGCAGCACGACAGAGGAGAAATGCAGACACGATTCTGTTCAGCTGCTAACTATATTAGCTGAAAAAGGATATAAGGTTGACAAAGAGAAGTTACAATATTGTCAACAAGAAGTGCTATACAAAGGTCAGCTGATCTCTCAGCAGGGGAAAAGAGTTACCCCGGAAAGGGATGAAGCCATACTAAACACAGCCAAGCTGCACACGGTAACGTAGATGTAGAGTTTCTTAGGCCTTTGCGATTATGTCAGGGCATGGTTCTTTGACTACAGCTCATACATCAAGTCTTTGCATTAGGCCCTAAAGAAGGCACAAGTGACGAAGGAAAAGACTGAATGGTTTGAAACCATGGGGGAAGGATTTGCTGAACTAAAAAGAGCCAGTTGCACGGCACCAGTTTTAGGGATTCTGAATTATGCAGAGGATTTCTACCTGTTCTCACACACGAATTGCAGCATTATGATGGTAGTACTCACACAGAGAACCATGTTGGGGGACAAGGCCCTAGCATATTATAGTGGAATTTTGGACCCAGTGATGAGAGGCCATTTCCTGTGCAAACAAAGTTTAGTTGCCGCAGCGTTCGCCATCGAGAAGGCTACTACCATTGTAATGGGATACTCAATGACGTTGTACGTCAAGCACTCGTTATTTGCTATTGTAGAGAAACCGAAGGGCACACTGACAACTCAGAGAGCTTCTGCTTATGAAGTGATCATATTGAACGCATTGATTGAAATAGTCCGATGCACAACAGTGAACCCAGCTATGTTCATAGCCGAGCCAGTCACTGAAGGAGAGCCAATACATGACTGCGCGAATTATGAAGAATTCTATGATGAGATTCCCAGAGTGAAAGAAAACGCATTGGCAGCAGGAGAAATTGTCTTCATTGATGGTTCTTCGAGAATCGATCAAAATGATGGGCAAAGATATACAGGCATCACTGTGATGAAGCACTCAGCAAATGGAGAATTTCGAGTACTTCTTAGTGCATGAATACCATCTCATTATTTGGCGCAAGCTGCAGAATTATTAGCGTTGATACTCGTGATTGAGAATCACACAGACCAGTAAGTAACAGTGTACAGTGATTCCGCCTATGTGACATCAACAGTAAACGCAGGATTAGCGTGCTGGAAAAGGAGGGGCTACCTCAGAGTGGATGGCACGCCAGTACAGCACACAGCCCTATTGGATAGACTGATTGAAGCACTACAGCTCCCAGTGGGCATAGTGGTCATGAAATGTGCCAGCCACACTAAGGGGACAGATTTTATCTCACTAGTAAATCAAGCAACAGACATGTAAGCCAAGCGTATGGCATCCAAGAATGAGACGATCATGGATGTGGAAGTCACTAACACGAATGAGAAAATGATTGTCGCATGAAGTGAACCCGAAAGTTATAATAATATGGGACAAACGCAGTTAATAGAACTCCAAGGGGAGGCACCACAGGAGGAGAAGAACTTATAGAAATGGCAAGGGTGTTCTTTAAACCCCTCCAAAAGCTTGTGGTGACAACACAGCACTGGTAAACCAGTAATGCCTATAGCCCTGTTAAAAATAGCGCTGGAGCAGTTACACTACCCAGTACACTTGAAAAAAGAGAATCTAGTGGCAACACTCTCGGTAGACTGGTTCATACTGAATTTAGCAGTTCATTTTTTATGGTGAACTGCATAATTTGCCAACGGTTCACAGCTGGGCACACACTAAAAGTAATTAGAGGAGTTATCACAATGCCCAATGGGCCTTTTCAGCACTTGCATGTCGATTATGTTGATATAATTCAAGTATGTAATGGGTACAGGTATCTAATTGTTGTGGTGTGTCAATTTTCTAGATGGATAGAAGCAGGTCCATGTACACAAGCAGACTCTACCTGTGCGGCCAAATTCCTAGTGAGAGAGGTATTCCCCAGGTGAGTGGTTTGCGAAGTCATGAGATCATATAACAGGACTCAATTTGTAAATGAAGGTTTTGAACCGATAGCTTGTTGCTTGGGATAAAGCACAAGTTCTCGTTGGTGTATCATCCGCAAGGTACCAGGATATGTGAGAAGCTCAACGGCTTATTAAAGGAAAGGATAGCCAGGTTGAAGCTTACTCTAAGAAAGGGATGGTTGCACTGCCTTCCTTTGGCACTGTATGCACTCCAGAATCAACCCGGTTCCGACCATCATTTTACGCACATGAAATAGCCACAGGAAGAAGAATGCACACTCCACTGACACCCCGAGACAGAGCTAGATGTGATGCTCAGTCACAGGAGAAATTTTAGGGTCTGAAATGTAAGAGTACTTGAATTGCATGTCATCTCGCCTTACCCTAATTTCAGGCGAGCTACAGCGACGACGAAAAGGGTTCAGGACAGCACGGAACACAGAAGGAGATCTTAGTACAGACACAGCTCAAGGATTACATGTACCATCCGTTTTCCCAGGAGATACTGTCCTGGTAAAGAACCACACAAGGAAAAAGTTGGACGAGCCAAGGTTTAACGGTCCTTTTACAGTGGAAGACTGCACTCCCTCTGCAGTAAAGCTACCAGGAAGAAGAGCTTGGATCTTTTTGGGTGACATCAAGCCATACATCGGAGAAGGCCCCCTGCTTGCACCCCAGTGCAAAGAGACTACAGACAACGGAAAAAACTACAGCACGTGCAGACACAATCCATGACGAGGAAGAAGGATGCATGAGCAGGAGCAAAGCGTGGACAAAGAACTTGTGTGCAACAGTTGTGGCTTCGTTTTGAACATTTCTCTGTGCAAAAAAGGGGTGAAGGACATAAAATACGGACACTCTGTGCATTCTAGTTGCAGGGTGAAGAAGAAAATTGCATTCATTAAGCAACAACCTAGTCTGTTGACTTTGAACTTTGGACTGAGGCAACTAAAGCCTTGATTAGAGAAGGATATGCCAAATTCTGATCGAAGACACATAAATTGGAAGAAAAAAAGTATCCAGATTCCTTCCACACAGAGACCTTGTTCGGACTCACTCATGGTGTCCCACAGGAGTGACATCAATAAGGACATTTTGAGATATTTCGAGCTAGTACTGAGATCATACCCGTCAGTGGTGGGGAGGCTTACCAGTGTCACTGACTTTCTTCAAGATCCTGAAAACGAAAAGACTATAAGGAGGCTGCTGACTGTAATTGCCGAGCAGTTCATCCTACTTCCGGAATACAGTGAGGTAAAAGCAGATGTCCCAAGTGGAAGAAGAAGGGAATACACTCATCAATGTGATATTTTTTCATCTAATTGAAGAGCACCCAACCCATGTCGGAAGACACACAGATGTATTATCATTTCTTCGAGATCCGGCAAACACAGAACGCTTGAGCATAATCTTAAACGGCATTATCATACAGGTCACTCTCCACTTAAACCTAGGTCGTAGAAGCCACTCACAGTGAGTACCAAACTGTTCCAAACCTCAGCAAGGGTAGGACAAATGCCCCTGTCACCAGAAGATAGCAGATTGGCGAACAACATTTTCTTTTGCCTTATTGAGGACTTTCCAGAGCTTGTGGGGAGACCAGTTGGTGTTGACGTCCTCCTGTTCATCAGAGATCCAGCAATGTATACCCAGCTAAGCATGCTCCTGCATGGTATTGTAGCACAAATTAAGCTCTCCAATCTCCATCAGAGTCTCCGGAGGAGACAGTGAAGCTTTCCGCCGAAGGACAGATCGAGAGAGTAACACCAGAAGGTTCATTTGATTTTTTTGGCAAAGACACTGCATGTCTTTGGGAATGAAGCAGATCAGAGACGTAGACTGGGAACTAACATATTTTTAACATGCACAGTAAAGAGACTTACTGAATTATCACCTGATTTTGACATTCTACATAGAGCCCAACAAGAAACTATGTCCAGAAATAATAGACACTCCAGTGTTCAAACAAAGTGAGACAATTGTGTAGTACCCACAGCCCGCAAACAGTATCCAGAGATAATACTGCTTAGAAGGTATATATTAAAAAAATTAGTATTTCTCAACAGATGATCGAGATGGGAATTCAAAGCATCAATCTCGTCCTCCCCCAGGTGGAGAGACGTCTGTCCCACTCTGAAAGTAAATGCTGCCAATGGACTTACAAGGGGATAATGTATCTATGTATTATATTTATCATTATTTTGCTGTTGCTGACAATCAGAACTGCATTTTTTATTGGTGTACAAAGCGTTCCAAGCCCAGCACATCCACCTGATGTTGCATACATGACACCTACAAAGGCACCCAGACCTTAAATAATCATTCCAGTCCCTAGAAGATATGATAATGGAGTGAGTGAACTTGAGATGGATGCGATTAGCAATCACACACACACTTGTGATATCAAAAAAATCTTCTTTCAGAGTGTGAATGAAGAAAGGTTACTGACAACCACACCCATGAAAACATTGAAGGCACAAACACCATGCCTAGTTTCAATAACTGCAGAACCACAATCCAAAGCATGGGAGAAGAAGAGACTGCCTACTATGAGAAGTTCCACCACAAGTGAAGTGAAAAGACAAGGGGAAAAGACTGAAATCCTGAAGAGACAAGGGGAGTCGGAGAATAAACCCGCAGAGACCACATTAACTAGCACATATGTACCAATAAGGGGGATGAGCACAAGTCCTATAATACAGCCGTATAGTGGACCAATGCCACGGCGGATATGGCCATTTCCAACCAGAAGAAAAAATATGCAAGAGGACAAGAAAAGAACTGCCAGACTTTTGTCTACTCAAATGATACAGAGGAGGAGAACTGTGCCATGGACCAGGACACCCGAGAATCCTCCAGAAAGAAGGAGCCATACAGAGGCATTCAGGGATGTAGTTATAGCAAACTACATGAACACCGTAAGAATCAAGAGAAGCATACACAGAGATGACAGTGGACTAAACGATTACTTGGACAGCACAGCACATTTGGGAAACAACATCTGGTACCATGACATGAAAGAATTGAGAAGACAGAGTTCAGAAGGGGAATGCTTTGTTTGTGCACTCCTACCATATAGCATGGGGAAGTCCAACATCTTCGTAGCTGTAGAAGTTGATGTCCAGACAGCACACTGTCTCTCGCACGTAGCAATGTGTAAGACCAGAGGCCAGTTCATGGGAATTGATGCTTCATTGAAATGGGCAACCGAAGCAACTGATCCTGATGAAGATGATTATGTCCAAGATATAAAGACAAGAAACATAGCTCACACTAAGAATCATGTGATCAGGTACGAGAAACCTGGAGTGAAAGGAGCTGAAATCAGATGGGAAGTGAACAAGAAGCTAAATGTCCAAGGGAAAACTCAAGAAGAGGCTTGTGGATGGAAGAACTGAGACCAAATGCAAGTTTGGGGAACTGTGCTTTCACCAGATGGATGGGGAAAAGGGGTAGTGATTTGCAGGGCATGGATGGTACTCGGAGCCTGCAAGGAAGCAATTGACAATTCACAAAAGATATCTAAGCCATTATGGCCAAAGCTTGGAAAACTATTGACATGGATCGAAGACAGAGGGGGACTCTTGCAGATCGTGCCATTGGAGAATCCGAAACTATGCTTCAGGAATAATGGCACAAGGAAGATGGGAGAGAATCAAAACTGTGGTCACATTTTTGATGCTCCAGGGATGGTGCATGGAACGGCAGTAATAATGGATCATTATTGGGCATGTGGATCAAATGCATACATCAGGTTGCCGAAAAACTGGGGAGGTATATGCACACTAGTGAATGGTCACGTTCCAGCTTTGGTGATCCCAAAGAGTGACCTGAATATTGATAGTTTTCTGAAAGCAGATGCTCACCTAAGGATAAAGAGATCTGTAGAACTGCTGAATAGAATGAAGAGAGAGAATTACTTTTCTGCCAAATCAGAAGAAGCCTTCCATGCAATCCCATATAAACACAGGCTGTTAAGCCTCACCTCAACAGCGTTCACGACAATCTTCATGCCAAGATTTCAAGTTGGAGCAAATACTAAATGGTCGCAGATAACCAGATGGGATTTACAACAGACTATCAACAAAACCATAAAAGGATTCTATGCCATAAAGGAAGATTTAAGGGCAGTTCGATTGAGACTCTCCAGAACAGATGTGTCCTTGACATGAGCACAGCTATGGATGGAGGAGTTTGTGCAAAAATCAGAGACTCATGTTGCACATTTATACCTTCTTACGATGAAGAAAATGGAACTCTAACAGAAGCCATAGGTATGCTGATGAAACTACAGAACCAGATGATTGATGAAACCGACGAAGTTGATGATGATAGCTGGTTTGGATCACTATTCTCATGGGTTCCGCAATGGATGGCAGATGCATTCAAGTTCCTAGGAGCCCCGTTAGTGATGATATTACTAGGAGTCTGTGTCATCAAGATAATAATCTCTCAGTGCCAGAAAACTGCGAAAAAAGCCATTGGGATTAAGATTATGATTCATGTCAAGCTAAATTGCAAGCCCAAAGACTTGACTGACGAAGAAATAAGAGACTTTGTGAAGGCCAGCATTGATGCACGAGAAGGAACAAAGTTTCAATACCCTAAGATGAATAGAAATTATGTGGGGAGATGGGTTTACTGCAGCCCAAATGGACAGTGTCAACTAATGACGTGGAACAAAGACGAGCATGTGAGAACAGCAGGCAGCCTCAGAGGAGTAATAAAGATATGGACCCCGAAGAGACATTTCTTCAGACCATCATGTATAGACTCAAGATGAAGACAGAATGGACTCAACTAATGAAGCAAAGGAGAAACTGGAAGAACTGAAAAAAGAAGGGAAGTGGTCGATGAATCACCCAGAGGGGGGAGTGTAGAGGAGGTCCCAAGTATAGCCCGCTCTCCAACCGTCCATTTTGAAGTACCAGGAACGTTCACACTGAGATATGTGACATATGAATAGCAAATAAACCGCAGTGGGGCTCTGTCCAGTACCTATCAGAAGAACAGCACCTATTGAAGTACCAGTATCAAGGAAACCATGGATAGTAAGGTATCCATTGAGGAAGCCATATCAACCAATAAAACGAAATGAAGATATATATATATGGGAAAGGAATTAGTGACCTAAAAGGTGACTAAAGGAGCAAAAGAGAATACCGGGGAGGACAACTGAGAAGAGAGAGAAAACGGGGAGGACACCCGAGAAGAGAGAGGTTATGGGGGGGAGACACCCGAGAAGAGAGAGGATTTGCCTTATTCCTACGCTTTAATATAGCGGCTAGAAGAAACTTGCATCCAGAGTCCTAAATAAAGGGGGACAAATGGGTCACCACAGCGTTTAAAGATGCCTTGTGAAAAGGATGGGTTTAAACTCCATAGGCCTCATAACACGGATGGCGGTGGACCAAGGTGCTATTAGCACCTTGGTCCATGCCGGTAAAATGCCGGCACCACCTTGGTGGAAAGGGGAATTACCGCCCTATTCCAAGGTTGGTGGGGTGGTAATTCCCCCTTCCCCCATTGCCCTTCCCCATTCCCATTTTTGCCCCATAGGGCATAATGGGAATGGGGAAGGTGCTAATTACGGCACCGCAAATTGCGGTACCATAATTAGCTCCCTGGTACCTTTGCGGGTCAGTTTTTAACGCCTGAAAAAAGCAGGCGTTAAATTCCCCAACCCGCAAAGGGACCTCGTAGTAAGGCGATAAGGGTTTACCGGTACCGGTAAAATACCAGTGCCGGTAAACCCTTACCGCCTACCGTGTAATGAGGCCCCATGTCGGGGTAAAATATTAGAGGCAGAGGTCTATGTAACCAGCTGGAGTTTGTCTAGTCTGTTAACGTCTGTCTTATGTGTTGTTTGTTGTGATGTCATAGGACAGAAAGTTTCTTTTGAGGAACTAGCATAAAAATTGTGCAATTGGATATTTGGCATGTTGTAGAAGGTAACCTGATGTTTATTGAGTAAAAGAGAAGAAAAAAAATGTTGTGGAAAAAACGGGATTGGAGCTTGTGACGATTGGTGCTGGCTCATATTGTTAGAATTGTTTAAGTAATGAAAGACATAACAAGTGTTGTATAAGCGAAAGTGAACAAATTTAAATATGGAAGACATAACTCCACTAGTACACCTGTGCAAACAGTTGCCAAAACATGCACCTAAGCTGAAAAAGTTCGGTGAGCAGAAGAGAAAAGAAGGGCGTTCGCAATTTCAGGATGTAATCTGAATATTGCCAAGCCCAAATCTCTGACAATCCTGTTGTAAACCACTCTGCTACTCGTGATCTAGGTTTTCGCTATAAGCAATAAAATAAAAATAAAAATAGCGTGGCTATTGATCACAACGACTTCAAATATTGGCAATTGATTGCCTCCATCTTCCTCCTCCAATCTGCAGAAATTCACTTACAGCGACAGCCACCACGCTTTAATGTCATTAGACTGAAGTGCATGGAAAATAAATAAATATAACTTCTATACAGAGATTAATGCTGAATTCCTCCTGCAATAATTGGTGTTTTTACCCAAAATAATGGTAATGAATCTATCAACCATGAAAATATGAAGGACAGTGTTAGTCATGCACACACACAGGGGTGAGGGAAAGAGGCATAGTAAGGGGTAACAGTGTGACAGATAGAGAAGCAAACAGCCAGAGGAAGGCAAAGGGTATGGGGGTGATATGGGCACAGAAGAGGAACGGAAGCATGAAAGGTCCTTTGTCATGACCGTTTTTTGGTTCCTGTGTGCTAATATCCTTGTTTTAGGTTGCTGTATCATTCTTCAAGCTGGAATTTAAAAAAAAAAACGAGCAAACTGTCAATCAGTGCCTTTCCCTGAGTCCTGTCACTTGGGAATGCCACGGGACTATGCAGTCAGCGCCCATTCAGCATTCTCAATGGCCTGCACTGGAAAAATATACATTACTGTACCCATGTGCTGAGTACCCTGGGATCGGCATGGCCAACCCTCTGCTGTGGTGCAGAAAGCGTTGCTTATTTTTTTATTTGATTATTAATGGGTTTGGTTCAAAATAAACCTTTTGCAAAACGCATACAGAAAATTATGTACATGCAAAATTTAAGCATATACCATCATTTACATATCATAAAAAAGAATATATTTTCCTAAAGCTCAAAAATATCGAATACAAAATTAATTGTAGCAATACTCAAAGAAGGATATCTACCGCTAACAATAAAATGCCATTTCGATTCAGGTAGGATGTCTTGAAAAGTTTCAGTAAATTTCCCAAAATGTAAAGAATATTTTCATTGAAGTTCTGGACAGTTTAAAAACAAGTGCTCCAGGTTTCTGCCAATGCATCTCCCAGACAAAATCTACAGGCCGATGAGATTGTTTCACTCTTACTTCTACTTACAGTAACTTCATTGGTTATGTACCAGCTGAACCTAAAATGGAGAAAATTCAGTCTCCATCTCTGGTTGATTGATTTAGCCAAATAAAGTGGGATACTTCCCATGGACTTTCCTCCAAACAGACATTTCTAAATACTCTAAATTTTAGATTGTGTGATTTAGTTAAAATCCAATCTAGTTGTTTCAGTTTGTTCTTAACTTTGAGATGGGTATCTCTCAATTCAATTTTTGTCAGATCTAATTTAGCAAGGAGATTTTAAATCAACTTCAGGATATACATGATTAATCGCATCTAAGATCACATATAATACTAAAAATCGAATTGGGAGTTTTTTTTATATTTTGCTAAAGAAAAATAGGAATTTCCAGTACACATATAGTTGTAGTGAAAGCAACCCCATCTAACCACGAAAGATAGGGATGGGCATTCCTCTAGGCCAGTTGAGAACTCGATTCAACAGATGGCCTTCCACCTTATCCCAAGCTACTGGGATAAAATATGATCCTGTGCCGTATGTTAAATACGGAACAACTTTGGCCTCATAGAACCTGAACAGGGAAGGGTTCGAGAAGTTGCCAAATTTGAAGTCAATTTTACTCATTTGTGAGGCCTCATTTGTGAGAAAGCACTGTTGCAATAATGGACTACTGTACGACCTCAGAATCTTTATCGCAAACCTCCTTCTCTGGTTTAGGAAGAATTGCTGTGCTAATGAAATAGGACCCCTGGAACCCAGAACATCATGGCCCACCTTCTGTGTTGTATAGGGAACATCACAGCACCAATGAACTGGCAGCTCCTGAAGGATCATTGCCAGCCCTCAGCTATGGTGTATTGATCATCATTGTATTAATGCACCTTGACCACCCTAAATGATCATGGCCAAGTGCCTATTGGGTCACATTGATCATCGTTGCAGCAACGCACTCAGAGCTCCCTAAATCATCATGGTGAGCTCTGTGATGTGGTTTAGGGACCATCACTATACAACTGAGCCAGGACTCCTGAGACCATCACGGGCCACCCTTTACTGTGGAGATCATTCCAGTACTAATGAACTACTGTAGAAACAACCCCACCCCCATATAATAAGGGCGGCATCTCTTCTGCTGTGGTGTTGGGACCATCACTGTACTAATAACTAGAACCCCTCTCCATCATCATGTCCAATCCTCTGTTATGTTATATGAAGCATTGCTTTACTAATGCCAACATCAAATGACCAATTCCCTGCTGTGGTTTGGGACCATCACTGTTATCATTAGCTAGAACCTTCAGGACCATCATGGCCAACCTGTAGCTGTGGAACTATTGCTGTACTAATTAACTGCAGTAGGACCTGCTCTACCCCCACTGCCATATCATTTTGTCAAACCTCCTGCTTTGGGTTTCAAACCATCTTTGTACTACTGAACTAATGTGCTTGGATCGTCATGGGTAATACTCTCTTGTGGTTCAGGGAACATCATTGAATAAATGCACTGAGACCTCATAGATAATCATGGTCAACTCCTGGCTGTCGTTTACTGACCATCACTGTATTAATGAACTGTGGCCCCCAACATCACAATGGTCAACCTTTTGCTGTGATGTAGAACAAATTATTGTAATTATGCACTGGGACCCCAATGTTCATCATTGCCTATTCTCTGCTGGTGGGTCAGGAACATTGCTGCATTAGTGGACTGCACCCTCTGACCCCCTATATAATCATAAGCAACTCTTTGCCGTGAAGTAGGGAGCATGTCTATATGAATGCAGTTTGATCACCTCCCCCCCCCCCGCCCAGATAATCATTGTCAATTCATCGCTGTGGTTGGAATCATCAGGGTCAATTCTTTGCTGTGTTGTTGTAGGAACCATGACTGACCCTACAGACCATCATGACCAAACGTTTGCTGTTGTGTAAGGAACATCACTCTATTAATGAGCTTGGAATCCCTGGATGATCATGGCAAGCCATCAACACTGGGGTTGTACTAATGCACTATTGTCTACCTCATAATGTTAATATCTTGTCTATCAAATTATCACGAAGTTCCCCTTTTCGTGGACTTTTTTTTGTTTGTTGTAACAAGGGTTTCATCCCCAAACCTCCCTTCTTAACCTTTCCCTAACCTTTGACTTTTCTCCTTTTTTAAGCTTGCTCCTCCCCTTTTGTCATTGTCCCCACCTTCTGTGTAAGCATATTTATCACTTTTCAAAAATTCAAATTCGTCATGGAAATGTCATCAAAATAAATTGTAATTGTTTTCCCTTATTTTTTATGAATGAACACGTATATATTAAGAGCACCCTAAATCATCATGGCCACTCCTCTGCTGTGGCATGGAAACCAACCATTGCCGTATGAATGCACTATCATAGGATTCCCAGATCATCATGGTAAACCTCGTGTCATGTAGGAAACATTGTTGTACTAATGATTGAGGAAACCCCTAAATCCTCATGCCAGCCACAGTTATTGTTTATAGCCCATCACTGTACTAATGAAGTAGGACTGCCAGAATCATCATGGCCAACTCTATGGGCCTCATTACGACTTTGGTGGTATCCATGTTGCTATTGGCGGCATGGCTGCCACCGAAATCGTGTCCCGGTTCCCAGAATGAGGAATTACCGGGCCATTTTGAGTTCGGAGGGCCCGGTAATTCCTCCCTCCAAGGACCCAGACCTGGACCTTCCCCATTCCCATTTCAGCTCGCATAGGGCTGAATGGGAATGGGAGAGGGAGCAAACAACGGGCCGATTACGAGTGGCCCGTTGTTTGCTCCCTCTTCCCCTCGCGGGACACGGTAAGCACGGTAAGCACGCCGGAGCTAATGAAGGAGGCCCTCTGAATTTACCATGGCCAACCCTGTGATGTAGTGTGGAAACTATAACTGTACTTATGAAATATGACCCAGGCCATCATGGCCACCCCTTTCTTTGGTGTACGGGCATTCGACATATTAATGAACCAAGACCTCCGGTGTCATAGTGGCCAGCATTCTGCTGTTGTGTAAGGACCATCACTGTACCAATGAACTATAATTCTTTGATCATCATGGCCAAAATTATACTGCAGTATATAAACAATCACTGTACTAATTTACTTAGACCCCTTTGATCATCATGGCCAACCCTCTTCTGCAGGTCAGGAACCACTGCTGTACTGGTTCCATGTCTTACTTTTGCCATGCTATACCATGGCATTCCCTCCATCAGTGCATTAGCTTAACAGCACTTACACTGGTGGGGCTCTTGTTCTGCAGCAATGGCTTGCTAATGTCCGGTGATAAAATAACCCTAGGGTCAAAAAGGCAGGGAGCGGGGATTCCAGTAAAACAACAGCCCAGTCCTAGGAGCCATATTTGCTACTATAGGATCATATACTAAAAAAGGCTTTCAGTGGCAAGGGGACCTCGGGAAGGAGAAGTACTCCCTTTGACAAAAAAATAAGTCACAGATTCAGGAAACCAAATCAAAATCTTTAGGGGTCCCATAAAATGGGACAGTAAAACCCCCAAAAATGGAATTCCATCTACCTCCTACATGGTGAGGTTAGAGAGCCAGAGGCAAGTGCAGGATGAAGGAAAGCAGTGAAAGAAGGGGAGCAGAAAGAACCTGAGACTGGCATGATAGCGCGGGTGGGGGTTACATGGGGAAAATTGGGAAATCCCCCCTTCAACTATTCTATTTGAAGGGGGGATTTCCCCATTTTCCCCTTGTTACCCCCACCCGCCCTATCATGCCAGTCTCAGGTTCTTTCTGCTCCCCTTCTATCACTGCTTTCCTTCACCCCAGACTTGCCTCCGACTCACTGACCTCACCCACCACAACTTCCATTCTTCCACCAACTCTTGCTCACCTCCCTAACCTACATGTGCCCAGACTACATGAGACAGGGATCTGCACACATGTCATGCTGATTCATCACTTCTAGGGCCTGCTGATGCCTACCTCACTTTTTGGCCTGTCGCCAAACCTTCCTGCATTGCGTAGCAGTTCCTCAGCTCTCCAGCCACACACTAGGACAACTAGACTGTTACATTCCCTGCTTCTGCCGAAGAATCATTGGCACCGTTGGTTTTTGAACCTGTGGTCAGAAACACTGTTACAAAGTCAGAAATGTAAAGACATTTCATAGCTGTACTAATGGCTTTGGGCACATGGGTCAACTTGCCCAACCCTCTTCTGTGGTGTAGGGATCATCACTGTACTAATGAAAAAGGACCTGTGGGCTCATCATGACCATCTCCCTTGTTCAGTGAAGGAGCCATTGCTATACTAGGTATCTAGGACACCTAGGATTATCATGGTCAACCTTCTGAGGTGGTACAGAGACCATCACTATACTAATTCACTGTGACACACAGAAACATTACTGCCGGCTGCCTCCTCAGGAGATAAAAATGCATAGCGTTACAGTTTTAATCCTAATGTTAAGAGCTGTCAGGACCCCCCATTTCAAGAATAATGCATGCAGTAAGCTCTACAAGGCCAATTTTGCGGTTTAATGAACACCTAAGAGGCATACAAGGGGGTCCTCAACTTCAAACAGGGGCTATGCAAGTGGCATATATAAATGTATGTTGATGGAACCAAATGAGTATTGTGACATCCAGGTTGTTGATCCATCACCTGTGTCAGCGCTCAAATCTACACCCTTAGAGAGTTGGCAATCTAATGCTGCCACTGTGGAGGCGATGATGGAACTTCAGTTGGTGGGTAAGGATGTTGCACAGCACCATGATACCCAACACCTAGCTCCATACAGCATCCACTCCCCACCTAACCTGAGACTGGGCAATGTGATCCACAGTGTTTCCTCCACTGGTTACTTGTAGATCCATTGCTGACTATTGCTCTCCCTCTTCTATTGTTAGATCCCCACTCCCTTGTTTCTCTGCTCCTCAGCCTTTTTGATCCCCCTATGATTGTAAAGAGCTCTGTTGCTTCCCAAAGCTAGGTCCACACTCCATAAATACACTAATACTAATACTTAGTGGAAAACACTACTTCGGCACATCAGTCCATAGTGATGGAAAGCAGCCCAGATCTTTCTACTGATAGGCATGCCGAAACGTTACCATCGATCTGGCAAAATGCCAGGCAAATAAAAATCATTTCTAAACTACAAAATAAAAAAACATAATTGGTTTATTTATAATAATTTCCACAGAGTGACCTTGGTACAACTAATGTTGGTTTTCAAGATTGTGATTCAGACAAAAGCAATGCTGTTCATAAAAAGAAAAAAGTCTGTAGAAACAAATGGCAACTCGGACATAAGATCTTTTATGAATACTTCCTTTTCTAAATTTGGGAAGACATATGCATTTGGAAGACCTGCTGATACTAATCTACCTGCTGCAAGAAGTGATCAGTGTGATCAGTTAGTGCACCAGTCAATTATGGTAGCTTCTTGCAGAGATGCAGGCTTTGCAGTGGTACTACCCAAAAAGATTGAGGGCAAAAAAACAGAATCCCAAAAGAACGAATATGGGATGCCCAATTTGCCCGCATATATATATATAAATATATATTCAGTGAAAAAACTTTGTTAAAGGGACGTTATGGTAAAGTTGCGCTACTAAAAACCTATGAAATTCAGTGAAAAAACTTTGTCAAAGGAACGTTATGGTTCCAAGTAAAACCGAAAAACCCTTGAAATTCGCCAGTTATGGTAAGCTAAGCAACCATAACTCGCGCCACCACCGTGCACTGCTAAGACTAACACCCAGGACATCAAAGATGACATCACAAATGTCATTGATGACATCACTGATGACATCACATGTGTATGTACTTCTCATGAAATATGTGTGTAGAAGGGATTCTTATTATGTTGCGAAAAAAGTGTCAAGAATCATTGCAAGAAATATACCCTAATAAGTGCATTGAACGATGCATTGATATAAATAGCATCCTATTATGGGGTTCTATCTAGTATACTAAGCTGCTCATACAGAAACATAACATTGTGTGCAGCGTACAAGATGAAGGTATGATATTCGTAATGTTAATAGGTTGAATAATGAAATGATAATTGTTTTCTTAATAGATTTTTGTATACTGTGAAATACGTAATAAGTAGCTAATAAAACCCATGTATTACATAATTCCATTACTATAGACAAAACACAAAGACACAAGAACACATACCAATATGGGTTTATACAGGGAAAGTGAAGTTAGCAAAAAAGCACAAGTAGTAGCAGAAACAATTCATAACTTAACTGATTAGTTTCATGCAAATAAATGATTGCTCTGTTTCAAAGATGCTATTTACCCTATGTATATGTATCACTTGATGTGATTGGACCCTAAGGAAAGTAGTGTGAGTACAATGTATACAAATATGACCATATACAGGGAAAGTACAGCCATAAAAAAAACAACAGAACTATCAGAAAGTGCTCATAAGTCTATTGATTATCTTTATGCACAAAAAGGATTGCTGTCTTTCAAGCTTGTGTCTTCCCGTATGTATATGTTTCATATGATGTGAGTGGACTCTAAGGGAATTACTATAAGAACCTACTTGAAGGATACGTCTACAAATAAAATAAAATGTTTAGTTTCTGACTGTTACTGAAGAAACCTATGTGGCCTAGATATGTCAGCAAAAGAAAAAAGAGTGAGCCAGACATGTGATGTCATCAGTGATGTCATCAATGACATTTGTAATGTCATCTTTGATGTCCTGGGTGTTAGTCTTAGCAGTGCACGGTGGTGGCGCGAGTTATGGTTGCTTAGCTTACCATAACTGGCGAATTTAAAGGGTTTTTCGGTTTTACTTGGAACCATAACGTTCCTTTGACAAAGTTTTTTCACTGAATTTCATAGGTTTTTAGTAGCGCAACTTTACCATAACGTCCCTTTAACAAAGTTTTTTCACTGAATTTCATAGGTTTTTAGTAGCGCAACTTAACCATAACGTCCCTTTAACAAGGTTTTTTCATTGAATTTCATAGGTTTTTATTAGTGCAACTTAACCATAACATCCTTTTGAATAGATGAAGACCACTAACATCTTATGTCCTCAAAATGGGAATGCCGGGTGGTAAAAAAAACAAAAAGATTTTCCTTCCTACGCCGGGACGCCTGCGGCGTCTCGGTGTAGGAAGGAAAATCTTTTACCAAGATGGCCACCATGGAAAGGGAAGGGGGGGTGTATAAAGAACACAACAGCGCATGAGCGGGGTTGGGGGGTCACAGGGGAGACACATGGGCATAAGCGGGGGGTGAGAGGGAACAGGGTACAAACGGGGCATGAGAAGGGGGTGGGGGGAAAAGGAAGGAAACACAGGGCATGAGCGGTGGTGGGGGGAACACGAGAGAGACACGGGGCATGAGCAGCGGGTGGGGGGCCACAGGAGAGAGACACGGGGCATGAGCGTGGAGTGGGGGAATGCAGGAGACAGACACGGGGCATGGGTGGGGGCAACAGGAGACAGACACGGGGCATGAGCAGGGGGTGGGGGGAACAGAAGACATACACGGGGCATGAGCGGGGGCGTCGGGGGCAACAGGAAAGAGACACGGGGCATGAGCGTGGGGTGGGGGGTACAGGAGACAGACACGGGGCATGAGCAGGGGGTGGGGGGCAACAGGAGAGAGACACAGGGCATGAGTAGGTGGGGGAACAGGAGACAGACACGGGGCATGAGTGGGGGGGCAACAGGAGACAGACACGGGGCATGAGCGGTGGGTGGGGG
Organism: Ambystoma mexicanum; assembly: GCF_040938575.1. Taxonomy (NCBI): domain Eukaryota; kingdom Metazoa; phylum Chordata; class Amphibia; order Caudata; family Ambystomatidae; genus Ambystoma; species Ambystoma mexicanum. Next base: position 392,646,648 of record NC_090934.1, on the reverse strand, counting down.
GTACAGGAGACAGACACGGGGCATGAGCGGGGGTGGGGGGGTACAGGAGACAGACACGGGGCATGAGTGGGGGTTGGGGGGCAACAGGAGAGAGACGTGGGGCATGAGCGGGGGGTGGGGGGAACAGGAGACAGACACGGGGCATGAGCGGGGTGGGGGAACAACAGAGACAGACACGGGGCATGAGCAGGGGGTGGGGGGAAACAGGAGACAGACACAGGGCATGAGCGGGGGGCAACAGGAGACAGACACGGGGCATGAGCGGGGGGGTGGGGGCAACAGGAGACAGACACGGGGCATGAGCGGGGGGTGGGGGGCAACAGGAGACAGACACAGGGCATGAGCGGGGGGTGGGGGGAACAGGAGACAGACACGGAGCATGAGCGGGGGGTGGGGAGAACAGGAGACAAACACGGGGCATGAGCGGGGGGTGGGGGGCAACAGGAGACAGACACAGAGCATGAGCGGGGTGGGAGGAACAGGAGACAGACACGGGGCATGAGCGGGGGGTGGGGAGAACAGGAGACAGACACGGGGCATGAGCGAGGGGGTGGGGGGCAACAGGAGACAGACACGGGGCATGAGAGGGGGTGTGGGGGGCAACAGGAGAGACACACGGGCATGAGCGTGGAGTGGGGGGGTACAGGAGACAGACACGGGGCATGGGTGGGAGCAAGAGGAGAAAGACGTGGGGCATGAGCGGGGGTGGGGGGAACAGGAGACAGACAGGGGGCATGAGCGGGGGGTGGGGGGTACAGAAGACAGACACGGGGCATGAGCAGGGTAGTGGGGGGCAACAGGAGAGAGACATGGGGCATGAGCGGGGGGTGGGGGGGTACAGGAGACAGACACGGGGCATGAGCAGGGGGTGGGAGCCAACAGGAGAGAGACACAGGGCATGAGCGGGGGGTGGGGGGGTACAGGAGACAGACACGGGGCATGAGCGGGGGGTGGGGGGCAACAGGAGAGAGACACGGGACATGAGCGGGTGGGGGGAACAGGAGACAGACACGGGGCATGAGCAGGGGGGCAACAGGAGACAGACATGGGGCATGAGCGTGGGGGTGGGGGGTACAGGAGACAGACACAAGCATGAGCGGGGGGTGGGGGGATACAGGAGACAGACACGGGGCATGAGCAGGGGGTGGGGCAACAGGAGAGAGACACGGCCATGAGGGAGGGTGGGGGGGGAACAGGAGACAGACACAGGGCATGAGCGGGGTGGGGGGAACAAAAGAGCATGAGCGGGGGGTGGGGGGCAACAGGAGAGAGACACAGGGCAGGAGCGGGGGGTGGGGGGCAACAGGAGACAGACACGGGGCATGAGCGGGGGGTGAGGGCAACAGGAGACAGACACGGGGCATGAGCAGGGGGTGGGAGGGAACAGGAGACAGACACGGAGCATGAGCGGGGGGTGGGGAGAACAGGAGACAGACACGGGGCATGAGCGGGCGGTGGGGGGTACAGGAGACAGACATGGGGCATGAACGGGGGGTGGGGGGCAACAGGAGAGAGACACGGGACATGAACGGTGGGGGGAACCGGAGACTGACACGGGGCATGAGCGGGGGGTGGGGGGAACAACAGAGACAGACAGGGGGCATGAGCGGGGGGTGGAGGGCAACAGGAGACAGACACGGGGCATGAGCAGGGGGTGGGGGGCAACAGGAGACAGACACGGGGCATGAGCGGGGGGTGAGGGGCAACAGGAGACAGACACGGGGCATGAGCGGGGGGTGGAGGGTAACAGGAGACAGACACGGGGCATAAGCGGGGGGTGGGGGGCAACAGGAGACAGACATGGGGCATGAGCGGGGGTGGGGGGTACAGGAGACAGACACGGGGCATGAGCGGGGGGTGGGGGGCAACAGGAGAGAGACACGGGGCATGTGCGGGGGTGTGGGGGGCAACAGGAGAGAGACACAGGCATGAGCGCGGAGTGGGGGGGTACAGGAGACAGACACGGGGCATGGGTGGGAGCATGAGGAGACAGACATGGGGCATGAGCGGGGGGTGGGGGGAACAGGAGACAGACACGGGGCATGAGCGGGGGGTGGGGGGTACAGAAGACAGACACGGGGCATGAGCGGGGTAGTGGGGGGCAACAGGAGAGAGACATGGGGCATGAGCGGGGGGTGGGGGAGTACAGGAGACAGACACGGGGCATGAGCAGGGGGTGGGGGGCAACAGGAGACAGACACAGGGCATGAGCGGGGGGTGGGGAGAACAGGAGACAAACACGGGGCATGAGCAGGGGGTGGGGGGCAACAGGAGACAGACACAGGGCATGAGCGGGGGTGGGAGGAACAGGAGACAGACACGGGGCATGAGCGGGGGGTGGGGAGAACAGGAGACAGACACGGGGCATGAGCGAGGGGGTGGGGGGCAACAGGAGACAGACACGGGGCATGAGCAGGGGTGTGGGGGGCAACAGGAGAGAGACACGGGCATGAGCGCGGAGTGGGGGGGTACAGGAGACAGACACGGGGCATGGGTGGGAGCATGAGGAGACAGACATGGGGCATGAGCGGGGGGTGGGGGGAACAGGAGACAGACACGGGGCATAAGCAGGGGGTGGGGGGTACAGAAGACAGACACGTGGCATGAGCGGGGTAGTGGGGGGCAACAGGAGAGAGACATGGGGCATGAGCAGGGGGTGGGGGGGTACAGGAGACCGACACGGGGCATGAGCAGGGGGTGAGGGCCAACAAGAGAGAGGCACAGGGCATGAGCGGGGGGTGGGAGGGTACAGGAGACAGACACGGGGCATGAGCGGGGGGTGGGGGGCAACAGGAGAGAGACACGGGACATGAGCGGGTGGGGGGAACAGGAGACAGACACGGGGCATGAGCAGGGGGGCAACAGGAGACAGACATGGGGCATGAGCGGAGGGTGGTGGGTACAGGAGACGGACACGAGCATGAGCGGGGGGTGGGGGGGTACAGGAGACAGACACGGGGCATGAGCAGGGGGTAGGGGCAACAGGAGAGAGACACGGGCATGAGGGGGGGTGGGGGGAACAGGAGACAGACACAGGGCATGAGCGGGGGTGGGGGGAACAAAAGAGCATGAGCGGGGGGTGGGGGCAACAGGAGAGAGACACAGGCCAGGAGCGGGGGTGGGGGGCAACAGGAGACAGACACGGGGCATGAGCGGGGGGTGAGGGCAACAGGAGACAGACACGGGGCATGAGCAGGGGTGGGAGGGAACAGGAGACAGACACGGAGCATGAGCAGGGGGTGGGGAGAACAGGAGACAGACACGGGGCATGAGCGGTCGGTGGGGGGTACAGGAGACAGACATGGGGCATGAACGGGGGGTGGGGGGCAACAGGAGAGAGACACGGGACATGAACGGTGGGGGCAACCGGAGACAGACACGGGGCATGAGCGGGGGGTGGGGGGAACAACAGAGAAAGACACGGGGCACGAGCGGGGGGTGGAGGGCAACAGGAGACAGACACGGGGCATGAGCAGGGGGTGGGGGGCAACAGGAGACAGACACGGGGCATGAGCGGGGGTGAGGGGCAACAGGAGACAGACACGGGGCATGAGCGGGGGGTGGAGGGCAACAGGAGACAGACACGGGGCATAAGCGGGGGGTGCGGGGCAACAGGAGAGACACGGGGCATGAGCGAGGGTGGGGGGCAACAGGAGAGACACGGGACATGAGCGGGGGTGGGGGGAACAGGAGACAGACACGGGCATGAGCGAGGGGTGGGGGGAACAGGAGACAGACACGGGGCATGAGCGGGGGGTGGGGGGGAACAACAGACACGGGCATGAGCGGGGGGTGGGGAGAACAGACATGGGGCATGAGCGGGGCGGTGGGGGGCAACAGGAGACAGGCACAGGGCATGAGCGGGGGGTGGGAGGAACAGGAAAAAGACACGGGGCATGAGCAGGGGGTGGGGAGAACAGGAGACAAACACGGAGCATGAGCGGGGGGGTGGGGGGCAACAAGAGAGAGACACGGGGCATGAGCGGGTGGGGGGAACAGGAGACAGACACGGGGCATGAGTGGGAGGGGTGGGGGGCAACAGGAGATAGACACGGGGCATGAGCGGGGGGTGGGGGGAACAGGACACAGAGATGGGGCATGAGCAGGGTGTGGAGAGAAGAGGAGACAGACACGGGGCATGAGCGGGGGGAACAGAAGACAGACATGAGGCATGAGCGGGGGTGGGGGAAGGGGAGAGAGACACACGGGGCATGAGCGGGGATGGGTGGAGGGAGAGAGATACACGGGGCATGAGCGGGGTGTGGCTGGGAGAGAGAGAGACACACGGGGCATGAGTGGGTGGTGGGAGAGAGACACACGGGGCATGTGCGGGGGGTGGGCGGGAGGGAGAGAGACACATGGGGCATGAGCGGGGGGTGGGCGGGAAGGAGAGAGACACACGGGGCATGAGCGGGGGTGGGGGGAGGGAGAGAGACACACGGGGCATGAGCGGGGTGGGGGTAAGGGGAGAGAGACACACAGGGCATGAGCGGGGGGTGGGAGGGGAGGGAGAGAGACAAATAGGGCATGATCGCGGTTGGGCGGGAGAGGGAGAGACACACGCGGCATGATCGGGGGTGGGCGGGAAGCGGAGAGACACAAGGGGCATGAGCGGGGGTGGGCGGGAGGGTGATAGACACAAGGGGCATGAGCGGGGGTGGGTGGGAGGGAGAAAGACACGGGGCAAGAGTGGGGGTGGGCGGGAGGGAGAAAGACACGGGGCAAGAGCGGGGGTGGGCGGGAGGGAGAAAGACACGGGGCAAGAGCGTGGGTGGGCGGGAGGGCGAAAGACACGGGGCAAGAGCGTGGGTGGGCGGCAGGGGGAAAGACAAGGGGCAAGAGCGGGGGTGGGCGGGAGGGGGAAAGACACAGGGCAAGAGCGGGGGTGGGCGGGAGGGGGAAAGAGACACGGGGCAAGAGCGGGGGTGGGTGGGAGGGGGAAAGAGACACGGGGCAAGAGCGGGGGTGGGCGGGAGGGGGAAAGAGACACGGGGCAAGAGCGGGGGTGGGCGGGAGGGGGAAAGAGACACGGGGCAAGAGCGGGGGGGCAGGAGGGGGAAGAGACACGGGGCAAGAGCGGGGGTGGGCTGGAGGGGGAAAGAGACACGGGGCAAGAGCGGGGGTGGGCGGGAGGGGGAAAGACACACTGGGCAAGAGTGGGGGTGGGTGGGAGGGGGAAAGAGACACGGGCCAAGATCGGGGCTGGGCGGGAGGGGGAAAGAGACACGGGGCAAGAGCGGGGGTGGGCGGGAGGGGGAAAGAGACATGGGGCAAGAGCGGGGGTGGGCGGGAGGGGGAAAGACACACGGACATGAGTGGGGGGTGGGCGGGAGGGAGAAAGACACACGGACATGAGCGGGGGGTGGGCGGGAGGTCGAAAGACACACGGACATGAGCCGGCGGTGGGCGGGAGGGAGAAAGACACACGGACATGAGTGGGGGGGTGGGAGGAACAGGAGACAGACACGGGCATGAGCGGGGGTGGGGGACTTACTGTGCAGGCGGGATACAAAGCCTCTCATGCGAGGAACAAAGATGGCGGGTGTCTCTGAAGCCAGACGCACTGCACGCTTTCACGCATCCAATGAGAGAGCACGTCAGATGTCCGCGGACATCACGCAAGCTGCTTGCCCAATCACCGTCCTGTCCGCGGAGCGAACAGGGAAGTGTGTCTGCGAAGCGAACACAGATATCATTAATTTTTTTCACTTACATTTTAGTCATTTTTTTAAAAACTACTGGACGGATTTACACCAAATAAAGCAAAGCACGCTTTCGGGACCAAGCCGCTGCTCTTGCCACTAATTTGGTGTAAATCCGTCCAGCGGTTTGGGCTGTAGGCATGAGCAAAGTTTTTTCCCATTATGTCTATGGGAAAAAAAAAGTTTTGGGACCCCCCCTATAACTTTGCCCCCCCTGGACGAATCCTCACCAAACTTTGCAAAAAAATTCAGAGTGACCCAAATACTTTTTTTTTGCAAAGTTTGGTGAGGATCCGTCCAGGGAGAGCGAAGTTATAAGCCACCCAAAAAGTGCTCTTCCTATGGAAACAGCAACTTAACCATAACTACATGGCCACTACCATGGCCATGTAATATGGGGGGGTAAAGTTATTAAAAATTGAGCCGGGGTAAGTGGGAGCTGCAGGGGGTCTCCCCCTTAATATATATGCGGTCAAATGGGGAGAAAATGCTGTCTTTTGGGATTCTGTTTTCTATTTTCGGACAAAAAACCCTGATTCAGCTGCGAAAATTCTAGACGCAGCACTAAAGAAAATCAACACCCCGGCAGTAGTTCCAGACCCCACATAAGTCATGAACCGCCCAAGCCATACTTTACTCCGTGACTTCTCCTCACGTAAGTGGTGAGGTGATTAACAGGAAAATCAAAACTTCAAAGATAACAAGACACTTTTAAAAACGTTTTAAATGATTAAAAAGCAATAAATAAAAAATAAAAAATTAACCCTGATTCATTTGCCGCACCGCCTCCCAATGCAATGCAGGAGGGTAGAACTGCACTAAACATGAACACTGCTCAAATACCCGGGCTCTTGGAAAGGTTGACCGCCACAGTAAGACTCAGTAAAAAACAGTTGCCGCTATGAGGACATTTCCAGTGGATCAGTGGTCTCCCGTAGTATGTAAACAACAGGAACTGAGTTGTGCATTAAGCATTGATTGTACTTTTTACCTGAGACCGCTCATCCCTCTTAATCAGAGGGGCCTAATGGAACTCCTATTGGAAATCCCGAATCTCAGGTTTATTAGCTCACAGGACATTATTTCTTTTATTTTAGATTTCCTGTAGAGTTCATTTACCACTTGATCTAAAATCCATGTGCGATCCCTGTTATCCCTATCATCCCCAAATTATGTTTAGACGAAGCACAGGGTTTATTAACTCCTGATTATGAAATCTATTTTTGCAAGAAATGTGGAACCAGGCGATGATGGAACAAATATAACAGCTGATAAGCTTCAGGTCTGATATACCCAACCATGCAGACAAGCTCAACTTTAAGATCAGTGTGACACAGACAATTGGGGCTATAGAGCAGTGCATTTGGAACCTGGGGTTGGTGAAATAGTCAATCTGACTATGGCGGGCTAGCACTGTTTGCTAGGTTCCCTTCAGAGGTGTTTTGATCAGACGCTGTCGTGGAACTTTTGATGGTTCAACAGCTTCGCAAGGAATGGCGTGATTTTATGGAGTCATGCGGAAATCAGGCTGCTTTTTACAAAAGGCGATTGGGGGGACCCTAGAAATTATCGACCCATTTGCCTATTGTGTGTTATTAATAACATTTACAGGAAAACACTGCCATTGCGGCTGTAAGAACGGGTTCTCGAACAGGAAGCATTGAGCCACCTCCAAGTGGTTTTTGTAAAGGGCCCCAGCAACTTGGAGCAGATTTTTAGATTGAGCCTAATCCATGATAAATATGTTAAACAAGCAAAGGGCAGGCTTTATCTTTTATTTGTTGATTTAAAGGCTGCCTTTGACAGTCTTCCTAGGTCAGCGTTGTTGGAAAGTCCTGTTGGATAAGAAGATCCTGTTGAACCACATGAACGCAATCATGGAGCTTTAAGCAGATTCAGCAGCTAGAGTTAGATGGGACCTTGGGGGTGAGATCACTGACAACTCTGACGTCATGAAGGGAGTCAAGCAGGGTTGCACGCTGGCATTGTTGCTTTTTAACTTCTTTTTAGATGGAGTACTGGAGAATGTTTCGATGTGTATCTCGGATGCCCTATGCTTGGCAGTGAAAACATTGGATTTCTCTTTTTTGGTGACAATATCGTACTTCTATCTCGCACACAGTGGGCTTTAGGAAACAGGTTGCCCACTTTTATTTCTGCTAATTGAAAGGTCTGGAGGTTAATACCTCCAAAACGAAAATCTCCTACCTAGCTTTTGTAGGCAATCATTTACATAGAGTTACATTTTTCCTCCACAAAGGTGCCTCATTTACCGCCTCCAGGTGTTGCATCACAGAGCAGGTGGCTCCCCCTGGGCTCCAGAGATCCCCATTCTCCCTTTGCAGGCGCTGTTGAGGTGACCTTCTTGATTTAGTATTTGTTTCTGATGATGGTTCCCTTATTGATTCTATTCAGCCACGTGTCATTCCCTCCTCTGATCACTTTTGCTTTCGTTTTCACTTCTATATCCCCTCTCTTCGCTATTGACTTAATCTCCATCTAATTCTGCCGAATCTGAGGCTATGCCTTCTGCTGTCCCTGGCTTTGATCACCCCTCTTTTTCTTTTCTGCCTATTACAGAAACGGATGTACCTCTGACCACATCCCGGTCACATCCTACTGCTGCTCCTTGTGATCCATTGCCTTCTCCTCTCATTAAATCTATTTTTTCCAGCCTTCAACTCTTATCTTACCTCTCTTTTTAATCTTTCTCTTATGTCAGGCACCCATCCTTCTACTTTTAAAGCCGCCACTATCATTCCTTTTCTGAAGAAACCTTTCCTAAGCTCCTCTGATCCCTCAAATGTCTGCCTTATTTCTCTCTTGCCTTTTCCTTCTGAAATTCTTGAACGCCTTGTTGTCACGCCCTCTCAGACACCCCATCTCTCATTTCCCCCCTCACAACTGTCTCTCTCATCAGGCGCTTCTCGCCGTCGTATTCTCCATTCACATCAGCAGGGGAAGCACGGCAGGCGGGATACCATGTTGGGCGGACCCGCCTCTTTTCGCCCTTTTCCGCGTTGGCTGTTGCCATGGCGCCTCCTGCACAGCTGGCGACGCCAGGATACCAGGAAGTACCGGCAGCCCCAATCGCTGGCCGCGTTGCGCTCCACGTAACGTGCGCGAGCGGTCACGTGATGCGTCACGTGAAACCGCTCGCCGCTTCAAAAGAAGCCGGCAAACAAGGCACTTTGCTTCACAGCTACTTCTACGGAGGACTGCCAGGCGTTACCTTTTGCTTCTTGTTACTCTCCTTGCCTCGACCTTGGAACGCTTCACTTGGACCTGCTCTCGGATCACCCTCGGACTCTGGCGTGCTCTCTGATCTTCCTGTTTGTACTCTCGACTTGCTTTTGGATTACCCTTCTGTTTCTGCAAACCTCGGATTGCTTCAAGTTTTGCCACAGATCAAGTTCTTGCTCCACCAGGTGCTTTCAGGAGTGGCAAGTACATCATCTCAGCCTGCTGTGGGTTCTCCTGCTGTCTGCATAGGTTTCTTACCTATACTCCACCCCTTTTAGGTAAGCTGGTGTCACTGCATCTTGTTTGCTCCCTCTGCCAGTTGCCTTTTGGGTGTTTCCTTGATTATAACCCTTTGCCTTACAGCACTCAGGGGTCCTTCCGGCGTTCCCGGTACCAGGCTGACGACGACACTCCCACCTGTGGCCTCAAAGATTGCTAGGGCACTATTTTACATTCTGCACGAGCGGTACTTGGGGACGGAGGCATTATATAACTGCACGACCATCAAGTCGGACCCATCAAGTGAGAACACTTGTATATGTGCAGGTAAGCTTGTTCCTTACTCTATTTGTCCTTCTTCCTCCTCATTCTGGTGTTTGCCCTGGTTTCTCTACAGAAACTGTTCTTCTTTCTGTTTCTGTTTCTACTGTTCATCCATCTTCTATTCTTGTTTTGCGAGATTTTAGAATTGCTTTTGATACTGTGGATCATCCTATTCTTCTTCCTATGCTTTCCTCTTTGGGTCTTTGTGATTCGCTTCAATGGTTTCACTCTTATTTCCTTATTGTTCTTTTACCCTCTCATGGAAGGGCTCTACCTCTAAGTCCCTCCCTCTTTTGTTCAGTGTTCCCCAGGGCTTTGTTTTGGGCCCTTCCCTTTTCTGGCTTTACACTTCTTCTTTCATACCTGATTTTGGCTATGAAAAGTTCTTTCTTTCTTTTCCTTCATTTAACGATTCCATTCCTCATCGCCTATCTGCCGGTCACCTGGCAGTCCAATCTTGGATGGCCTCTCGGTTTCTCTGCTTTTTTTCAGGCAAATTCATCTAATTTACCACCTTTTACTATTTCTTTTCCCACGCTACAGCTCTCTGTCAATTCTCAAGCCGGAATACTTCGCTTTCATTTCGACTCTTCTTTTTCTTTATTACCTCAAATTGCTTTCACAGTTCAGTCTTGTCGGTTTCCTTTTTTTAATGTTAGGAAAATCCATCCTCTTCCCACTTCTCCAAACTATTGTTCGCTCACGTTTGAATGACTGTTGTTCCTTGTATGTTGGTCTTCCTAATTGTGCTTTGCCTCCTTCACACGCTATTCCTTACTCGGCGGTTCGTATTCTTTTCTGCCTTCCCGGGTCTGGTAGTATTTCCCATTATCTTGCTCATTTGCACTGGCTCCCTACAGGCAACGTTTTGAGTTTCACCTCCTATGTATAGTTGTTTTGTGTTTTCATGACTTTGCTCCTCCTTATCTATGCTCTCTTATTTCATTGTGTGCTATATCTAGGTCAGTGCACACCTAACCAATCTTCACAAGCTCCACTACAATGTACAATTATTAAACTCATGTTTGGGTGCATGGCAGGAATACCGACCCTGACACGAAGCCATCAAAATACACAACAAATCTTCATGATCTTCATGTATGCCATCGACAGCCAAACATCATTGTCGAGGTGTGTTTTTTCATTTACTCCTTTTTTAAATTAATTTCTCATTTATTCAGCCTGCAGGGCTCCCATGCAATGCCACCTCGCACTTTTCTCTGAGCAAATGCGGTTCCGCCCATGGAGGCTGCGCCGATATTTATTTAAGTGCTAGTAAACATGCATTATAGAGACACATTCCTTAAATTATATGTGACGTGTTGAGTTGGACGTCCATTCCTCATTTTTTCTATTCGGGCTGTTGACTGGGCCGCGTTTGCTTGCAGTATCCTAGAAACCCCCAATAGGGTCCCTGTCTGATTTTGGTGCGTGCCACTTACAAGTGATGCAGACGCATGTCCAATGATATGCTCCAGGAACGCCCAAGACCCCGTGTCGTCGCCAAGGTTAACCCACAGCTTCAGAGATCTTAAAGCCTCACGCTGCATGAGCTAAGGTTTTTTGTTCTGTTTTTTGTTCTGCAACAACGGCGTTCCGAATCACAGCTGACTGCAGTGGCTAACTGACAGCAACAGTGTGCATGACCGACTCCACTCTGAATGGTAAATCTTTATAACGCCCCCTCTACAACCACAGATAATAGCGGTATCTGCCTCCCTGCGAGTTGCTCAGTGCATAGTAAACCACGAGGGCACGTTTCTGCGTGCAGTGATTAAATACATGTATATCATCTATCCTGCAGATGGCTACAACAGCCAGTAGGCACTCCGACACACCAGAAATGTGCCCACCTTAATACTCAACGGCATCAGCATGTTTTGCTCCACTGTACTCAGGAAGACACTCCACATCAGCATAGGTAAGCGTTTGTGCCAATTATGATTTTACTACGTTGAACAAACTTGGGCCTTTTCAGAGAAACCTACTCCATTGTGTTTCCCCAGCATCACCCGAGGACTTTATTGCAAATCAGCAAGTGAGGCCTAAGCAGCTTGGGCGCCATCTTCAACAGCTCTCAGCCATGATAAATAACTACAGGTAAATCTACTATACTGCATTCCTTACATTGCAGACACTCTTATATCCACAAATATTCAGGCCTCGTTATGGTTTGCAACCATGGGCCCTTTTTCATTCCCTTCAACTTTGTTGACTCTCTGCATTCCCCGTATGCTTAGGCACCGCAACCACCACCTCCTTCAATCAATAGCACTCCAATCCCAAATTAAGTGTCTCTCCTTGGTTCCATCTAAGACCTGCTAACAACCAGAGGTCAGTTCTAACATGTTCTGCTGAGATGTATGTAATTCACCAATATGTTATTAGATACCAATAATAGAAACACAAAAGTTGCTTACTATGTTTGTATGCAGGGCTCTACTAAGAAATTGGAAAGGTCCTGAAGAAGGCAACATCAAAGGTTTCAACAAGTTGCCGAAACGTCCAATCATTAGACAGTTTAATCACACTGTCAGTGTGTCAAAAGGGTACCTACTAGGGCCCTCATAAATCTTTACTGACGTAGACCTGCTAAAGGATTTAATTTCTTCTATGAAGTTGAAAATAAGTATCATAATCACCACTTTTGAAAGTGTTTTTTTACAGTTGTATGTGTCAAAAAGTATGTATGAAATGTCTACTCTTTAGAACATCTTTTCTATTCCGTTCCTATTTTGAAAGTATTGTTACATGTTAGCAGTTCGGCAATATTTTTCTTTCCCTTGTCCTTATTCGCATTTAATGTTATTCTTTGTTTTTATATGTAGCACTCAGGCCGAATCATTACAAAATCTTTATATTTTTCTAATAATATGTATCGCTGAATTTTTCAATTTTTTATTTTTTAAAATAGAGAACTAAAGGTATAGATTTTTTTGGGTTGCATTTCGTACAATCTTCATGAACCCTTTTAACACCTGTGCCATCAGTCATAATCATGCCTTTAACCACGTGGGCATGTGTTGGGAACCAACCCAAGTATTTTGCTAATAAATTAATAATGAACAGTATGTATTGGGCTTATTACATAGCGGAAACCGGAATGTGAAAAAAAAACAGAATACAAGAAAATATAGTAATAAGATGCAATGAAAATGATACAATTAGAGTTGAAAGATGTTAAGGGTACGTTAAGAAGGAAATGAAGAGTGGGGTAAAGAAGGTTGAAGATATGTGATGTAGGTTAGGGAGAGAAAGGCGGGCCCAGCCTGGGGCTGGAGTTTTTTTTTTAACATGCTTTACATTCACATCTACACTGCCCCTTAAAAGTACAATGCCATACTGAAAAAGCTCATCTACACACATCTGCACTGCCCCCAGCATAGTGTCCACAAATGTATGTGAATGCATGTATGTGCTGGGTTTTGCATAACGTTTGCTGTGAAGCAACTGAGTGTGGTACAACTAGGGGATATACAGCAACAGGGTACACCAAAATATACACAATTAGAAGAAAAGACTATTAGAACACCCCAGTGATGTTTTCAGTAATGTGATTGGTCAATCTGCGGGCTATACGAACTGGTATAGATTCATTACAGCCTGCAATTGTAATTGGAGGTGCTGACCTGTGGCCTCGGCGCTGCTGAAGCTGCCGCCCATTGAAGGTTGTGAAGTGGCTCAGTTGGTGTCGTGTAATTTCGGAACAGAAAGCGTTAACGTGAAGAGTTAACATTGTGTTCCGTATTACACGTACTAAATCAACATGTGCCACGTAGCCCTGCCGACGCATGTAAACCAGAAAGAAACGCTTTCCGTTATGCTACTCATGTAAACCAGAAAGAAACGCTTTCCATTAGAAAGGAAAGCGTTTCAAGTAGTTTCAATTAGACAAGAAGGAAGAGCTTCATTTTTTGTAATTGGAACGTGCCCTCATCATTTTTCGCCGCAATAAAGTCACATGGAACCTTGCCCTCACCTCCTCACGTTGTTTGGTGCACCGTTGTATGGCAAGGCTAATGGAAAACAAGGGCATAAACATGTAAGTTGATAGCACGCTAAGTTAATGTGTGCTCAGAGGCACCTTGCAAATGTTTTGCTACTCTATTTAAATGTGCAATGATTGAAAGCTTATGTTTCTGTAGTGTAAAAAAAATAAACACCTGAAATTACCTTAATTAGAACAATGGGTAGGCAGCCCCACACCTAATTTCTCTTTAATGGCATGCTCCTCCCACCCAATCACCTTCCACCACCTTATAAAAAAACTACCAAGTCTATGTGGCTGCAACTTTTATGTATCATTTGGCCATTTTTTATACTTCAACTAAACGCGTCTCATTTATTCTATTTTAGTTAAAAATTGAGGGTGTTCTAATAGCTTTAATGAACTGCAGCTCGGGCCGTACCGGGCGTTATAGTCCCTCATACGTCGTTAACTCGGCCTTCAGGGCCCATAACGACTGGTACGGCCCTCGCTGTAGGTCCATAAAGCTATATTAAGGGTTCACATGAAAGGACATGGAGAGAGGGCTTACAGATGTTAGTTGAGCATGCTTATAAACACAATGGGCCGGATTTCTAGTGCATCTCATCACTTGCACCAAAAACGCTGTGCCGCATTCACAGAGGAAATCTGAATGTTTAAATAAAATGCTGTGTTTCACCCTCATTTGACAATTGGGCATATAAAACGGAGGTTTCTAGGCATTTTAAACTTCCTCTTAAAGCCACAAATGGGACGCGCTTTAAAATGTGCAGAAAACAGAATCCTTCCCTGCATTTCTCATCTCAGGAGAATGGGCAGAGCATGATAGAGTCACACACTTTCATGCAGGCTTCCGACAGAAATGCTTTTTTCTTTTTGTTTCATTGCTCAATGGCAGACCCTTTGAAGTTCTGTCGCTGTGAAAAGTGCTCCCAACACAACACAGGTTTCACATCTGCCTTTCCCACTGTCTCACTTATGATCTCTGTCCCCTTTTTTACTAACAGGAGCAAGGCCAGCAAAACCACCAATAGTGGGCGCTATACAAGACCACTTATTATACATTACATAATACCTATACAAAAGCCAAAACGATGGCTTTAAAAAAAAAAAAATTAAACTTTCTTTATTGGCATTTCATTTAACAACATAAACAACCAACAGATCCCCCCAGCCCCTCCCTCCCCTCTTCTCGGTACATACAAAAACAGGGCATACTCGCAAAAAGAGGGAAGAAGAAAGAATGACATATCATAGCAAATATAGTACAACAACCATCCATATGAATCATACGCATTATGGGCAACGAGTTCAACGTCCCACAAATAGCACTTCCAGAGCAAACGCGGAGTGCCACAGCACCCGCACAACCACAGTCCCAGTTCCTCACGCCAGTGCGGGCCTCATGACCCTATTTGCCGTGAACGTAGTCCGTGAGCAGGACTCCAAATAGTGGGTGGACAGTTCCTCACGCCAGTGGGGGCCTCATGACCCTATTTGCCATGATCGTAGTCCGTGAGCGGGACTCCAAATAGTGGGCGGACAGTTCCTCACGCCAGTGGGGGCCTCATGACCCTATTTGCCGTGATCGTAGTCCGTGAGCGGGACTCCAAATAGTGGGCGGACAGTTCCTCACGCCAGTGGGGGCCTCATGACCCTATTTGCCGTGATCGTAGTCCGTGAGTGGGACTCCAAATAGTGGGTGGACGGTCCCATACTAGACGGGCTGAGGCGGACCTCCCCGCGGCAAAAGGGCCTCCGGACCTCCTCCACTTGATTGTTTGAGGAGATATAGTGTGTATGCATCCCACATCTGTCTGTCACCCCAGCATTTCCCTTTTGTTGCGCCCCATCTGGTCTCCATATCAATCCAATACAGAATATCCTCAGACCATGTTAGCGCTTTTAACATGATTTAAGTGCAAGGAACAGGTACAAGGGCACACAGCTGTCTTATCTTAATTACAACAAGAACTCATTTACATTCACAGCTGAGGTATACAATCTCAGAAGACTGATTACAAATAACACTGTCTGCTGTGAAAACTATACAATGGGGGTCATTACGACCCTGGCGTTAAGGGTTTAACGGCGCCGTAAAAGGTGTCAGCGCCGTTAAACCCTTAACACCTGATTACGAGGTCCCTTTGCGGGACCCGACCTTAACGGCTGGTTTCACCAGCCGTTAAAGTAGGGTGCCGCAAAGGGACCTCGGTGCTAATTACGGTACCGCAATTTGCGGTACCGTACTTAGCGCCTTCCCCAGTCCCCATGAGCCATATGGGGTGAAAATGGGAATGGGGAAGGGCCATGGTGAAATGGGGAAATACCGCCCCGCCAACCTTGGAATGGGGCGGTATTTCCCCATTCCACCATGGCGGACTCGTTACAACACCGGCACCAACCATGCTGCTAATAGCGCCATGGTTTAGCGCTGGGGTTGTAATGAGGGCCAATGACTTAAATGTATGGTCAAAACTCAGCCCCTCCTGGATGGGACAGCTGAACGCAATTAAGATGGCATTCCTGCTAAGACTCCTCTTTGTCTTCCAAATGTTGCCTGTCAAGGTAGCAGGTATGTTCCTAGAGGAATTTAAATCCAGGATGTGAAATTTTTTTATGGCATGCAACGGAAGAAACCATGAATAGCGTACCATACCCTGACATTACCCAAAGAACTTGGAGGAGTGGGGTTTGCACACATAAAAATCTAGTATAAAGCTTTACACCTGAGAGTACTAATACCCCATTTAAGAAGAATCAAACATAAACAATGGGTTTACTTAGAGAACCGTCTTCTGCCCCAGCTACGGTAGGAGAGTGGCTCTGGGTACGACAAAAATAAACCCCACGAGAATCAGAAATCATAACATCTGGGGACCCCTGGGGGAGCTATGGAGGGAAAGCAGAGGCAGGGGGAGACTTACCACATGGCCCTCCCTCCTCAGCCGTATTTGAGCGCCACCAGTACAGGATGATATGATAGATCCTCTAAGGCAGGTTAGCAAGAGTGGAACAGCTATGGAAAGAAGGTACCTTTAAGTCAATACAGCAGCTGGGAGAAGATGTTGGGCCACACCACGATTTTGGCAGTAATCCTTAAATGCGGCAGTAATGCTATTACCGCTGCATTTAAGGGTGCGCCAAATCACGGGTTTGACAGGATTTACCCCCAGCTCTGAGCTGGGAGCAAATCCGCTGTGATTTTGCCAATTTGCAGTGCTATTACCGTGCGCTAATACCGGCAGCAATAGCAGTGCCGAAAATCCCCCATTGGGCCCAATGGGGAATGGGGAACTCCCGAATGGGCTCAATGGGGAATGGGAACTTACCGTTCCGCCAAACCCGTGATGTGGCGGTAATAGCACCGGGGGTTTGACAGTAATGCTAATAGCCCGACAGTACACTGCCCAATTCGTGATGAGGCCCTTTGAAAGCTCTCGATATTTGAATACTTGCGGCAGAAGGGAGTTATGATGCCGCCCAAATGGAGGGCGGACCTGCAGTGAGAACTGACGCTTTAAAAAAAAATATGGAACACATGGGTTGGTTCAACAGGTCTAACTACACAGATGCGCAAGACTATCAATGATAGGGGTGGGTCATGATTGGGTACTTGAGATTCCTGACTCCTTATGGAGAACAATGTGCGTAAAAGTATAAAGGCCCTCACTAGCGTGCCCGTGCAAGATACATGCAATGTATGACCCACAGAGGCTTGCTAGGATGTCCCCAGACACTAGTCCCAGGTGCTGGAGAGAACATGGCTCCTCAGCTCCATCCTGGCATATGTGGCGGGCATATGAGAAAGCACTAACGTTTTGGAAAAAAAGTGCTTGGGAATAGTAAGGGAGGGGAGAAAATACAGAGAGAACTTTTTGGACTGCAAGAAGATGATCAGAAATGGATAGGAGTGCCACACGTGGTACATTTCCTGTTATTGGCGACAAGACCTTGTTTGGCAACATTTTGGAAAAGATGGAGAGTGCCCTCTGAACTGGAATGGGCTAAGAAACCATGCACGTGGCAACAGTGCGTGGTATAAGAACCTTTAACATAACATAAAGGCATAAAACATGTATGAGATGCAGCGGCTGACTTCTTTACGCCGGGACACAATCAGCAACGTGGAGTCTGAATAGATGCCTTTCGTGCAGAAATGCTACAGTAACACAGGTAGTGACATACCACGGGCTGAAGCACTTAACCGGGATGGCAACGATAATTAAAAAAGAGGACTCCTGCACATAGACATATGTGTGATCTAACGAACAGCATCTCACTGTGGGTATTGCAATAGATCTTTGGATGCTGAAGGGGTGGATACAAAGCAGCACTCTGGGATTCGGGTGTGGGAGGCAAAAGGGGCAAAAGATGGGGAATACACTGGGGTGTTGAAAAAAGAAAGTCAGTGGGCCTCATTACGAGGTAGGTGGTAAGGGATAACCGGCACCGGTAAGGACACCAGTGCCGTTAATCCCTTACCACCCTATTCCGAGGTCCCTTAGCGGGTCCCTTCCTTAACGCCTGGTCTGACAAGGGGCCTTATTCCAGGTTTGGAGCTAACCATGGAGTAATTAGCTCCATGGTTGCCTCCGAAACCGTCCCAAATCCGGCATGGTGAATGGAGTAATTACCGGTCCATTTCAGGGTTGGAGGGACCGGTAATTCCCCATTCACCTTTTGCCCTTCCCCATTCCCATTCCTGCCCCATAGGGCTCAATGGGAATGGGGAAGGAGGTAATAACGGCACCGTAAATTACGGTACCGTAATTAACTCTGAAGTACCGTTGCGGTCCCGTACTTAACTCCTGCTAAAAGCAGGAGGTAAGGAAGGACCCGCAAAGGGACCTCGGATACGGAGGTAAGGGATTACCGGCATTGGCCTCCTTACCGGTGCCGGTAATTCCTTACCTCCAACCTCGGAATGACCCGTGTTAAAGATGGGACCCATTAAGGGACTTCAGAGCTAATAACGGTACCGCAAATTGCGGTACCGTTAATAGCTCCATCCCCATTTCCATTGAGCCCTATGGGGGATCGAATGGGAATGGGGAATGGTTCCCGGAATGGGGATTTACCGGGTCCTCCAAGGTTGGAATGACCTGGTAAGTCCCTATTTCGGGAACCTGGACCCGGAATGCGGTAAGGGGGTAGCCATGGTGCTAATAGCACCATGGCTACCTCCTACCTCGTAATGAGGCCCAGTGTATGAGAGGGTTGTTGAATCTGAGATTTTGAGTGCCTGGAGGCCACGCAATCGGCAGTGGCACACAGTATAAATCAACATAACTATGCACGCGCTTCTTGTTACCTCACGGTGAAAAGAAAAACTAATAAATATCCATTTTAGAGAAATAAAATAACACTGCCAGGCCCTATACAACACAAACTTCAAAGTGTTTACACGATAGAAGTAGCTAGAAACCAGGGAATAGACATTTCCCAATAGCCTGATCCTACATACAGGAGGACATGTGCTGAATGCATCTTTAATATATCTGACAATTGTGCATGTAACTTGCATGTTATTCAATGTGCATGTGTTCTGCATGTAAAGAATAGCAGAGCGCTCAACTGTAGACAGTTGCCCTACTGGGCTGCAACCCACAGAATACAGCTCAGTCCCACAAAAAATTCATTCCAGCTGTCACAGTCACTAACATAGCGTCTGGTCTCAATGCTCGGCATGATTTTTATAATGTTTTAAACAAGTCAACTCTGATCGTAATTGAATATTCACCTAATTCTAATTCTTCCTTTCTTAGCGCGCGAGGTGCAGCTGAGAGGGGTCTGATGCCCAATGGGGCCTCCTTGATCTTTCCCTTCCGGTTTGTCAGGCGTGAACCAGGAGATCGGGCTGGGGCTCTAGTCTGTGGCCATTTACCCCTCAAATCAACTGATGGCTATTTCACGGCAAGAAATGAGTCAACACCATTCTTGAAAGTCCTAATTCCTAGTTACTCGTTTGTTTGATGTGTCGAATAGGGTTCACATCTCTGTTTGCCAGCGATCTATGTGGGACCATCAAGTTCTAGGTGCTTTTCAGGGTCCTCAATCCCACTCTCTGGTTTCAACTGATTTTCTAGGTCCTCAACGCCATTCTCCGGTTCTACACGTTTTTAGGTTTCTTATTGCCTCTCTCAGGCTCTATCCTCTCGTTTGGGGTTCTCAGCATTTCTCTCATGCTCTATGTGGTTTCACAGTTCTCGTTTCTCGGTGCCCGTCTCAGCCACTTTTTCGGGTCCTCTGCAAGCAGCCATCAGGTTCTAGGTGCTTTTCAGGTTTCTCAGTACCCCACTCTGAGTCTTGGTGCTTTTCTGGGTCCTCAATACGATTCTCAGGTTCTAGGTGTTTTTAGGTTTCTTGTTGCCTCGCTCAGGTTATATGCTCTTTTTTAGGGTTCTCTGCATCTCTCTCATACTGTCATGAACTTCAGAACACGCCCCTTTTGGACCTCCTGGTCCTTGTCTCAACAGGGCTAGCATTCTGTAATACTCCCAACATGGTCGCCCAGCGCTAAGACACTTTCTCGCTCCATGCGCTGGATGCAACGTACTCTATTTATAGACCACGTCTTCCGCGGCTCCGCGCGTCTCAATGCAATTGCAAGTAGCCATCAGACGTGTGATCCGTAGCTCACGGTATTCTTTCTCTGTCCTTGTGCACCTACCCGCTCCTTGCCCCTTCCTTTTTTCCTGTTTCCTGGACTCGTGTGCTAGTTGCACTCATCCTAGATTCTTGGATTCCTGGATTCCGCGTTCCCGGAACTGAACGCGCCCTGGAGTCGGAAGAGACTCGAGCAGCCTTAGTTGAAACCAGGACCGTCCGCAAGAAGGCAGCGACCAAAGACTCCATCAAACAGCAGACCCAGGTGAGAAGGGGGGAACTCCTTGACACATACTCTAGGTGGTTTCACGGTTCTCTGTGCCCGTCTCAGCCTCTTTTCGGCTCCTCTGCAAGCCACCCTCAGGTTCTAGGTGTTTTTCAGGGTCCTCCGTACCCCACTCTGAGTCTTGGTGCTTTTCTGGGTCCTCAACACCATTCTCTGGTTCTCAGCGTTTTTAGGTTTCTTGTTGCCTCTCTCAGGTTCTATGCTCTCGTTTGGGGTTCTCAGCATTTCTCTCATACTCTAGCTGGCTTCACGGTTCTCTGTGCCCGTTTCTGCCACTTTTCGGGTCCTCTGCAAGCCACCCTAAGGTTCTAGGTGCTTTTCCTGGTTCTCAAAATCCCTGAGGTTCTAGGTGCTTTTGAGGGTCCTCAGTACCCCACTCTGAGTCTTGGTGTTTTTCTGGGTCCTCAACAGCTCTCTCAGGTTCTAGGCACTTTTTACGTCTCTCAGAACCCCCCCCCCCTTCGGGTTGGTATCCCTGTGGTGAATGGATGTCCCCAGCTGCCCCCTTGCAAATCACTGCTTCTGGTTCTTTCACATATCTTCCCCAATTTTTAGAATTAGAACAGATGTTGCAAGACCAAGAATGGCCGGAACCGGAATGTTCAGCAGCAAACTATTTCCTTACCTATTCTGATCGTGCGAGAATGTATCGCGTGGGTGACTTGGCGTTCGGGGAACAGACGCAAGTTGTCTTGATAAGATTCTGTGGGGAAACGTGGATCTACTATAAAGATCGTTCAAGCAAGTCAGATGATACAGCCAAAGAATGGTCTTAAGGGATCTTACCTGAATCGCGTTCTGTCCGTGTTTGTCGATAGCCGCGAGGACGTGCGTACTCCGACATTGAATATATTGTTTGAGACAGTTGTTTAGGTAACCAGTGACCATCTGATGGAACATCAGGTTGTCATCTTGAAATGGTGTGTGTATTGTGGGATGTTTTGATCCACTTTTGCTCTGCCATGAGGCATCACTGTGTTATGATGGTGCCAGAAATAGTAAAATGGCTGCAAAACCCTTGCGCGCACCAAAACCTCTGAAAATTGCGCTTTGCAAAGCACAAAAAGATGGCTGCCCAATCTGCCATGCATGTTGTCAGTGGTGGAACAGAGATCTGACTCCTGAAACATGTCACTGGGCTCCATAACATGTGAAAATGGAATACAGAAGGAGAAAGCAGTGCTTTGCTAAAGGAAACCCCAAAATCTTGCTTGAAATTATTTTTCTTTGTTGCTGAAACTGCAGAATGCCGGTACGAAGCACCCTCAAACATCCAAAATTCTTGCTGGGTGCTACAATTCACTTAGTGTAAGAAATCATTGTGAACTTATAATGTCCTGAATAGCAGAGAGCATCAAGAAATTTCCACAGAAAAAGTGGCCTGTCTGTGAATCTGTCAAAATCTGGGTGCAGTCCCCTAGGCCGCCTGAGTGACAGCTGTCAGTAGCCTGCCTGATTAAACTTTAAACATGTATAAACTGAAATCAAATGTTTGCAATCTAAGAGGCCTGTTGTTGAGAGTAACCCATCTTGTAATTGTTTTGATTCCATGGTTTAACCCTTTAAGTGCCAAGGGCGAGGTATCTCGTCCTTGACAGTGCACACGCAGTGCCAAGGACGAGATAGCTCGTCCTTTTCGGCACCCGGATCGCTCAAAACTGTAATCCAACCCCTGGGCTATGTGAGGGGGAGGTCCCCCCTCACTGCCAGGGGGCTGGATTACTTTCAGTTTCACGTCGGCGTGGTGGCCCTCTCCCCCCCCCGCCCCAAATGGAGGTGGGGTGTACCTCATGCAGCCGTTTGTAGATGGCCCAGGGAGGCCTGCATGAGGTGTCCCCCCCAGCCATTGGGGGGGCACCACAAAAGGTGGGGCAGGACCCCCAATAGATGGGGCAGTAGGGTTTGGGCACCCTGGAGGCAGACTGCCACACTAATGTGGCCATCTGCACCAAGCGAAGTTGGGTAAACAAAAAAAATAATACAAATTCACAGGCTGCTTTTTAGGGGGGGCTGAGGGGCACCCTAAATTGGCAGCGAATGATGTACTGCAACGGGGGGTGGCCCACAACCCCGCCCCGCACCCCAAATGGAGGGCCACACCTCATGCAACCCTCCCTGGGGGCTGATATCTGCTCCTAGGAAGGGGCATCTGACCCCAGGGAGGGATGCATGAGGTGGGCCCCCCCTATCTGCCCCCAGGGAGGGTTGCATGAGGTGGGGCCCTCCATTTCTGTTGAGGGGGGGTTGAGGGCCACCCCCCGTTGCAGTACGTCATTAGCTGCCAATGTAGGGTGCCCCTCAGCCCCCCTAAAAAGCAGCCTATGAATTTGTATTTTTTTTTTGTTTACCCAACTTTGCTTGGTGCAGATGGCCACATTAGTGTGGCAATCTGCCTCCAGGGTGCCCAAACCCTACTGCCCCATCTATTGGGGGTCCTGCCCCACCTTTTGTGGTGGCCCTCTCCTCACCCACCCCGAACGGAGGGGGGGCACATCATGCAGCCCTTCCCAGGAGGCTCAGGGAGGGCTGCATGAGGTGTCCCCCCAGCCATTGGGGGTGGGGGAGGGGAGGGCCACCACAAAAGGTGGGATAGGACCCCCAATAGATGTGGCAGTAGGGTTTGGGCACCCTGGGGGCAGATTGCCACACCAATGTGGCCATCTGCACCAAGCAAAGTTGGGTAAACAAAAACAATAATGCAAATTCATAGGCTGCTTTTTAGGGGGGGCTGAGGGGCACCCTAAATTGGCAGCGAATGATGTGCTGCAACGGGGGGGGCCCTCACCGCCCCACCACAAATGGAGGGCCCCACCTCATGCAACCCTCCCTGGGGGCAGATAGGGGGGACCCCACCTCATGCATCCCTCCCTGGGGTCAGATGCCCCTTCCTAGGTGCAGATATCAGCCCCCTGGGAGGGTTGCATGAGGTGGGGTCCTCCATTTGGGGTGGGGGGGGTGAGGGCCACCCCCCGTTGCATTACATCATTCGCTGCCAATTTAGGGTGCCCCTCAGCCCCCCCCTAAAAAGCAGCCTATGAATTTGTATTATTTTTTTTGTTTACCCAACTTCGCTTGGTGCAGATGGCCACATTAGTGTGGCAATCTGCCCCCAGGGTGCCCAAACCCTACTGCCCTATCTATTGGGGGTCCTGCCCCACCTTTTGTGGTGGCCCTCCCCTCCCCCACCCCAAATGGAGGTGGGGTGTACCTAATGCAGCCGTTTGTTGGAGGCCCAGGGAGGCCTGCATGAGGTGCCCCTGCCACCCATTTTGGGTGGGGGGAGAGGGCCCCCAAAAGTGGTGGGATAGGCCCCCCAGTGGGTGGGGCAGTAAGGTTTGGGCACCCCGGCTCCAGATTGGCACACCAATGTGCTTCTCTGCACCAAGGGGAGTTGGGTTACCAAAGGGAAAAAGTGAAAATGGTGGACCGCTTTTTAGGGGCGGGGGCGGTGGGGCACCTCAAAGGGTCGGGGAATTTACGAATGGGATGGGGCGTTGACCCCCCTCCCCCCGCCCACAATGGAGTGGGTGCCATGTCATGCAGCCCTCCCTGGGACCAGATATCTGCACCTAGGAACGGACGCCTGAGCCCAGGGAGGAGTGCAGGACATCCCCCCCATTATCTGCCCCTGGGGAGGGCTACATGAGATGGGCCGCCCCTCCAATTGGGGTGGGGGTGGAGAGGTGCACCCCCCTTCACGTTAGAAAAATCCACAGCGGTGTAGGGGGCCCCTCCGCCCCCGCTAAAGGGCAGCCTGCCATTTTGAATTGTGTTCTTTGTTTACTATACCTGCCTTGGCGCAGAGGGGCAAATTGCTGTGCTAATCTGGCGCTGGGGTGGCCAAAATGTGCTGGCCAATGCAATAGGGGGGGACAGTATGGGTGTTTTGGTATGTGGGTGGGCTGACGCAGATAATTTATGTTTTGTTTTTCCCTTTACAGGTCTTGAGCATTTCAAGCATCTCCCTTGTTATGTAAGTATGAAAATGTGGTTATTGCAACATTGTATAGTGGGTGGAGGGCACACTGCTATTGGGATGGGTGGGAACTGGGCCTGTAGTGTTGGTGTTGTGAAAGGAAGTGGGTGCTCTGGGGAGGTATTGTGGTGGCCAGTAAGACACTTGCCGGGGTAGCACACAAAATGCCCCCCAGTCCAGCTGAACAGTGCTTTTTCCCTGGGAGGGAACTTTGCCACTTAGCCATCTGTGGAATGTTTTTTTTTTTGTGCTGGGGGTTGCCATATGCCCATTGGTCCTATGCCAATTTCCTATCATTGTGCAGTCCAGGCTTCCATGGTGATAGATGACTGAGAAGTGTCATGTATGTGGTGGAAGGAGCTGAAAAATGTACAGATAGTTGCCAGATAGTTTGGATGTGTTATTGGTAGGCAAAGCACTGAATGTAATTCTTTTATGTTTCCTTTGCAGTTGCGGCTACTGAAAAGCTTTCGCTGACTTATGTAAGAACAACATATATTACTTGGTAATGTGGGGGTGGAGGGTTAGTGGGGTGGAAGAAAATGTGGCTGCATTGTCAGTGATATGGGTGGGAACACGGTAGTGGGGAGGTTCGGGGGCCATTGATGGTTGTGCCTTGCATTGAGGAAGGTGGCTGCTTTGCAGAAGGAACGGTTTGGCTGACATATGTAGCAGCAAATTTTCGATTTTTTTTCCAGTAGTTATGCAGATGGTCATTTTGTCTTAGCATGCTATGCACACTTGGTACAGAGCTCAATCATTTTACTGCAACGTTCACCATTTCTGTGGTCCAATTCAGCAGTGGGTCCATTGGGCCCTGCCAGGGTCCCCATCCTTCTGCAGGGGGGAAAAGCTATAACGCAGGGTAGCTAGAGGGGCAGGACGTTGGGGGGTGTGGAGATCTCATTGGTCTTTGGCGTCCGTCCCCCTGGTGGATATTTTGTCCCCGTAATTAAGCATTGGGGGCAGGGTGCCTTGGCATGTTCCCCATCCCTTCCTGGAGGGGAAAGCTGTAGTGCTGACCAGGAAGCTATGTAGGGTGGTGGTGGTTGATGTGTGTGACCTTGCCCGCCTCTCTGCCTTGGTAGTTGAGTACCCCCAAGTTCACCAGTGGTCCTGGAGCTGTGGCCGAAACAATCACAATGAAAGTGTCTGAAGGAGCATCCATTTGTGGTGATTGTGGTACATTCTGTCAGGGTACCTATATTCAAAGAGCGTACAAAGCACACTTCCTGTGAACTTCATATCCTCTGGTAGACTAGTCACCCTGCCAAAGTATAGTGGTGTAGCATGTGCAAGTAACCTTAACACCGTTCAGTGCAGTTGGTGCCCCACAGGAGTAGAAACCTTCACTGATTGCAATTGTGCCAGCACAACTGTGTTATTGGCACAAGGTGACATACTATCTTCTTCACCTCTTTCCCCTGAAAATATTGTGGCAATTATGTGTCAACCTACTGTTATCTGAAATGAGAGGAGCATTCTGAGTGGGTGAAGTATGTGTCTGGGATTGTTACAAGGGCCATGTGTTGACGCAATCATTGTGTTATTTGGTAAACTGTATGTATAGCCATAATCATGGGGGTTTTCCTGTTTCCATTTCCTAGTGAGGATGAGGGTTGTGTGGATTTTCGGCCACTCTTATATCTAAAGGGCTGCATGACTTTTCCGAGGGCCACCTACATCTGGGTCTGGAAGGGATGGCCTTTCAGTGCATTGGTTTGGGGTCGGGGGGATGCGCCTTCACCAGCTCAGAGGAGCCATCATCAATGCCCAAGCAAAAGGAGAGGGCCGCCCCCTGACCTTATAGTGGTGCACCTGGGAGGAAATGATTTTGCGTTTGTGGGACGGAAGGGGGTACGGGAGCAGCTCATGACGGACCTTGAATGGATTGCACAGAGGTTTCCAAACACTGTGGTGGCCTGGTCCCAGATGATTCCCAGGATGGATTGGAGAACGCAAGGGAATACAAGGGCCATCAACCGCTCGGTGTGGAAACTGAATGGCGAGTTCACTAGACTGACGGAGGGCAACAAGAGAATACGGAACATTCACCATGGCATTATCAAAGGTGCTGTGATGTTTCACAGAGATGGGGTGCACCTTTTCAAAACAGGCATGGAGCTGTTCATTGGAGACATAATGGATTTTGCCCAGACGCTATTCTACGGGGGGGTTGCCCAGTAACTGATGGACGTACTGGAATATGTGAAATGTGAATAAAAATGGTAGTAAGTATGTTGGCAGTGAGACTCCCACTTCCTAGCAATTGTCTGCGTTCATGGCATGTCAATGCATTCAGTATGTCTGTGCTGCTTATTTCTTAGCTACCCATCACCACTTGCATCAGCCTAAATCAATTTACTTGGCCTTGCATTAATTTCGTCCTTGTGACCTTTCCCCTTACAACAGACACCCCTATGTGAATGAGCAGGTGTTTTTGTCAAAAGTGTGCCAGCGGTTGCCTGGAAGGGGCTGCCATGTACTTTATTTATCTTCCCTTTCTGCTTCTTCATTGCCTATGGCTTTTCAACTCACCCAATCACTAATACGTTGCATGGTTGCTTCTCACCTCGATTTCCCATCCACAAGCATCCCATGGAGGAGGGCATGGTGCAAAGCATGTTGGCTGTTTCTGAATAGGTAGTGTGGCTGAAATCCTCGTCCCCACGCTTGTATTTCTGTAAAGTTTAGCGGAAGAGGACATTGTCCATAGATTTTTTGTTCTCTTTCTTTTAGGTGCAGGTGTGTTGTAGCTGTCTACCCACTTGTAGGAAAGCAGTCAGCTGGTCCTTAGCATTTCACGTGAGTGTTTGCAAAGTAGTACTCCATTTATTGTAGCGTGCAGGGAGTATGTCATATTGCAGAGGGCTGCTACAGTTTGTGAGCAAAGTCTGGACTTTTTGGTGTACTTGTGTGGAGTAGGTTTGTGTCACTGAATACCACTTACTGTGCTACATTCCATACTTTGAGAAGCACACATACCTATTGTTTCAGTCTTCATCTGGTCTTTGGGCAGTGAAGGGTTCCATAGCGAAGGTACTCATGGCTTCTCGGCGATCAATGTCTGGTGCGGAGGCATTCGCTGTAGTGATGGAGTCTGGCTCAGAGCAAGGCACAGATGTGTACATGCATTCTGAAACAGGTAGTGCTTCTGAGGGGCAGGAGGGAAGTGATTGGGGAAGTGAGATGGCCATTGACGAAAGTCCCTCCTCCCACTCATCATCGTCATCATCTGATGACGAAGAGGAAGGAAGAGTGCGTCCACCTTTTCGCACACTTCCCACACGCAGGGCACCTGTAAGGGGGAGGGGACGTGCAAGACGGCCACGCAATCTGGCAGTTCCTGACATGACTCAAGAGTCGCTCTGGGTGCCTCCAGCAATGGCTCAGCCTGTTGTGCCCCCTTTCACTGGTATATCAGGGTGCACAGTGAATACAGAAGGGTTTCAGCCTATTGATTTTTTGAACCTTTTTGTTGATGATGGGTTCATTGCAGATGTGGTTCAGCAAACCAATTTATACGCTGCACAATTCATGAAGTCTAGGGGTCCCACTCTGAAACCCCACTCCAGAGCACAAGCATGGGTACCCACAAGCGATGTTGAAATGAGACAGTTTTGGGGTCTCATTCTGCTCATGGGAATTGGACACAAGCCGTCTGTCGCGATATACTGGTCTACTGTAGCACCACTTTATTGCCCGTTTTTTCAGCTACAATGAGCAGAAATCGCTTTCAAGCACTGCACCGTATGTTGCACTTCAATGACAACTCGGCAGCATTACCCAGAACGGACCCAAACTTTGATAGGCTCTTCAAACTGGAGCCATTTCTGGACCACTTCACTCACCGATTTGCAGAGGTGTATGTTCCTAGCCAGAACATATCCATTGATGAATCGTTGGTGTTGTTCAAAGGTCGCCTAGTATTCAGGCAATACATTCCTAGCAAGAGATCACGATATGGGATTAAAATGTACATGTAGTGTGAAAGTACCACTGGGTATGTCAGCAGCATGAGAGTCTACACCGGTAAAGACTCTACCCTAAACCCTCCGGGCTGCCCAGCCCATTTAGGGACAAGTCAGAAGATTGTTTGGGATCTTCTCACACCATGGCTCCACAAGGGACATCATTTGTATGTAGACAATTTCTACACTGGAATTCCACTGTTCAAGGAATTGTTCAATGTGGGCACACTGGCATGCGGTACAATCCGCAGTAACCGCAAAGGCTTCCCCAGACAACTTGTGTGTAAGAAGTTGGCCAAGGGACAATGTATGGCATTGCGGCAGGATGAATTGTTAGCAGTGAAATTCTGCGACAAAATGGACGTGTACATGCTAAATACTATTCATGATGAAAGTACTTCAGCTGTCCCTCTGCGCAGGCAGACTCAGCAAGTGTTGAAGCCCAATTGCATTCTGGATTACAACAAGTACATGGGTGGAGTAGACAAAAATGACCAAGTGCTTGAGTCATACCACGCTGAACGCAAGTCGCGTTTCTGGTACAAAATGTTAGCCACACACATTTTGCATATGGCAACGTACAATGCTTATGTGGTGTACCGTGCAGCTACTCCAGAAAACAACCTGTCCTTTTTGGATTTTGAATTAGCAATTGTTCAATCTCTGGCTAATGTTCATGTACAAATTCCCTCCTTTCTAGAGGTCGAAGATGTGGCCAGATTGCAAGAGCGACACTTTGGTGATTATGTTCCTCCCACTGCCACGAAGGCACAACCGTACCGAAAATGAAAGGTGTGTACAAAACAAGGAAAGAGGCAGGATACTCGGGTGTACTGTCCCCAATGCCCTTCCCAGCCTGCCCTCTGCTTTCAGCCTTGTTTCCTTTTGTATCATACAAAGGAAAATTATTGGGAGATCGACTGACTTCCGAAAATGCCCATCATTCCTTGAAAGGGACCCTTAGTCACTGAAATCGTGCATGTCTTATAAAGGAATGGCACTCTTGCACCCTGCCCTGGAGGTGTACCTTCAATGAAAATGCAACAGGATGTCAACTCACTTCACTTGTTTTAGCGTGCATTCACAAGCAATGCTAGTCCTGCTTCCTTCACTGAGGCCTGCCTTGGAAAGGCAACCACAGCCGTAGCTTTCCCCTGAGGCCTGCCTACGAAATTTACATCAATCTAGATCCCTCAGCTCAAAGCGTGACTTGCAAAGGAATGCTAATCAGGCTCCTTCCATTGGAGGCGTGCCTGCGAAATAGTAATCATTACGTGTCCCTGTACTTGAGTTGTGCCATGCGGGTCATTCCCCTTTGGCGTGCTTTGGCAAGCAATGCTAGTCCTGCCCCCTCCACTTGAGGCATGCCTGGGGAAGAGACATCACCTCCGGTACCTTTCACTTCAGGTCTGCCTCATAAGGAAAAGGCAGTATAGCTACCTCTGCGCGTGGTGTGCCTTGCAAAGTAACGCAATGCTTGTTTCTTCCAAAGCAGGCGCATCTTGGAAAGAAATGCCACTCTAGCTCCCTCCACTTGAGGTGTGCCTTGGAGTGGATGGGGACAGCACTCTGGTTTACTCCCCTTTGTTGTGCTTAGGCAAGCAATGCTAGTCCTGCCCCCTCCACTTGAGGCCTGCCTGGGAAAGAGACATCACCCCCGGTGCCTTTCACTTCAGGTCTGCTTCATAAGGAAAAGGCAGTCTAGCTCCCTCTGCACGTGGTGTGCCTTGCAAAGTAACGCAATGCTTGTTTCTTCCAAAGCAGGCACATCTTGGAAAGAAATGCCACTCTAGCTCCATCCATTTGAGGTGTGCCTTGGAGTAGGTGGGGACAGCACTCTGGTTTACTCCCCTTTGGCGTGCTTTGGCAAGCAATGCTAGTCCTGCCCCCTCCACTTGAGGCCTGCCTGGGAAAGAGACATCACCCCCGGTACCTTTCACTTCAGGTCTGCCTCATAAGGAAAAGGCAGTCTAGCTCCCTCTGCGCGTGGTGTGCCTTGCAAAGTAACGCAATGCTTGTTTCTTCCAAAGCAGGCTCCCTCCCTTGAGGTCTAAGTGTCATGAAAGTGGTACTTGGACACCAACTATATGGCAGCGGTGTCTTGCGTACCTCGTAACATCCTGCCTTGTTTATTGTTTTACTGCGAGTAATGTTATGTGTGGTGTAAGTGACACGTCTTCTGTAGGAATTAATTGGATATGATTAGCATGTAAATTAGGTAAGAATACAAAGAACATGCAGATGCAATTTCTGTGAATGCACTTTTCCAGCACTGCAGAAATGATTGTCATGTTGCAGGGTGGGTGTTTTGTGTGGGTACGGTTGAACATAAGAATGTTTGCCCATAGTTGTTATGGGCATACTCAAAGCTGGTGTGGAAGATAGCGCCTGTAGGGCAGGGTAGCCAAGTGAGCCAGTATGCACTTGCTATCAGTGTCCACATGTGATTGCAGGCACATAAAGTGTGCATGCAGACACAGTTGCTATACAATTGCTGCCAAATGATAGTTAAGATATTGCTAGAGACACAGTTGCATTGTAAGCACATGTCCACGTGGTATAAGTGTGTAGATATGCTCATCTGTAGATACACTTGCTCTGGTGCTAGTGATTTGGTAGAAGTGCAACTGCTGAAATGGATGCCAACTGACTGCAGACACGAAAGGGATACGAATGGCCAGTGATCCGGTGGGTGCCTTGTCGTGGCATCACTGCTCACAAGGACAAACCTTCTTGTTCTACACAAGGAGGTTTCTCCTTGTGCTAAATCCCAACTTGCGTGTCTAACTGCATTGTGACTGGTATGTATGGGAAGTGTGAGGAAAGGTGCATGTGAAATGGCTTACTACCAGTACTTTACTGTTTCCTAAGCGTACTACAGAGAAGTTACTATACAAAAGATGTACCCATTGTCACTCAGGTATGACACCTGCACACAAGAGGTCTGCCTCTCATTGGGACACGTGTGGCGACGCGGGAATGTAGGCCACATGTTGTTGGCGGTGTGTTTCGGTGAGTGGCCAGAGGGAAATATCTGAGAATTGTCTGCATTTCCAGCCAATTTCAGAGACATTTCCCTGAGTGCACTCACCGAAACACGTCGCCACCAACAGATGTCATACCTTCTCGCGTTCCCACAGGTGTCCCGACGAAAATGGTACCTCACATGTGTGGGTGCACCTACCGGGGGCGCAAAAGGAAAAGGGTAACCCGCTAGTAACCTCAAGCCTTTCGCCACAGCACAATTTGTTCATGTGGGCAGCCTACAGATTTGGGCCTAGGGTGTCGAAGCCAGCAAGGAAAACAGGGAACCCCATGCATTTCCCAAAAGAGGACACCCGTGGGAATGCGCAGAGGTCTGACTTGCGCAAAGCGGCCCAGAATTCATTACCCAGAACCCCAGACAAAGTGAACATTGTGTTTTTTCCCCACCAAATGTCACACTTTGTCGGGGATTGTGGCTAATAAAAACTGGGGCAATTTGCGCAAGGCAGACTTCTGGATTCCCATGGCTGTCCTCTTTTGGAAAATGCATGGGGTTCCCTGTTTTCCTTGCTGGCTTCGACGCCCTAGGCCCAAATCTGTAGGTTGCCCACATGAACACAATGGGCAGTGGCGAAAGGCTTGGGGTGACCAGTGGGTTACCCTTTTCCTTTTGCGCCCCCGGTAGGTGCACCCACACATGTGAAGTACCGTTTTCATCGGGACACCTGTGGGAATGCGGGACGGTAGGCCATGTGCTGTTGGGGGCGTGTTTCGATGGGTGAGCCGAGCAAAATGTGTGGAAAATGCGTTCATTTTCCCACATTTCAGACTTTGCAGGGGTGTCTGGGTAATAAATTCTGGGGCGATGTGCGCAAATCATACCTCTGGGGATTCCCAAGGGTGTCCTCTTTTTGGAAATGCATGGGGTTCCCTGTTTTCCTTGGTGGCTTGGACACCCGAGGCCCATATCTGTATGTTGTGCCGGTCGGCAGAATGTCTGAGATTCCGCTCTGAAAACAGACTTGGGGTTACTTGTGTTTTAGGCTTTCCCCTCGGCGGCCAGGTAGGTGCACCCACACATGTGAGGTACCGTTTTCATCGAGACACCTGTGGGAACGCAGGACAGTAGGCCATGTGTTGTTGGGGGCATGTTTCGATGGGTGCGCCGAGCGAAATGTGCTGAAAAGGCGTTTTTTCCCCACATTTCAGAATTTGCGGGGCTGTCTGGGTAATAAATTCTGGGCCGATGTGTGCAAATTATACCTCTGCGGATTCCCACGGATGTCTTCATTTTGGAAATGCATGGGGGTCCCTGTTTTTCTTGGTGACTGCAACACCCCAGGCCTAAATCTGTAGGTTGCCTCGCCAAACACTTTGGGGGGGATAGCAGTGGTTTAGCCTTATTCCTTCGCGCCCAGGTAGGTGCACCCACACATGTGAGGTACCGTTCTCATCGGGACACCTGTGGGAATGCGGGACGGTAGGCGATGTGTTGTTGGGGGTGTGTTTCGATGGGTGAGCCGAGCGACATGTGCAGAAAATGCGTTTTTTTTGTCCCCAAGTTTTGGACTTTGCGGGCCTGTCTGGGTAATAAATTCTGGGGCGATGTGCGCAAATCATACCTCTGCGGATTCCCACGGGTGTCCTCTTTTCGGAAATGCATCGGGTTCCCTCTTTTCCTTGGTGGCTTGGACACCCGAGGCCCATATCTGTATGTTGTGCCGGTCGGCAGAATGTCTGAGATTCCGCTCTGAAAACAGACTTGGGGTTACTTGTGTTTTAGGCTTTCCCCTTGGCAGCCAGGTAGGTGCACCCACACATGTGAGGTACCGTTTTCATCGGGACACCTATGGAAATGCGGGACGGTAGGCCATGTGCTGCTGGGGGCGTGTTTCAATGGGTGAGCCGAGCAAAATGTGTGGAAAATGCATTCATTTTCCCACATTTCGGACTTTGTAGGGGTGTCTGGGTAATAAATTCTGGGGCGATGTGCGCAAATCATACCTCTGCGGATTCCCACGGGTGTCCTCTTTTCAGAAATGCATGGGGTTCCCTGTTTTCCTTGGTGGCTTGGACAACCGAGGCCCATATCTGTATGTTGTGCCGGTCGGCAGAATGTCTGAGATTCCGCTCTGAAAACAGACTTGGGGTTACTTGTGTTTTAGGCTTTCCCCTTGGCGGCCAGGTAGGTGCACCCACACATGTGAGGTACCGTTTTCATCGGGACACCTGTGGGAACGCGGGACGGTAGGCCATGTGCTGTTGGGGGTGTGTTTCGATGGGTGAGCCGAGCAAAATGTGTGGAACATGCGTTCATTTTCCCACATTTCGGACTTTGCAGGGTCGCCTGGGTAATAAATTCTGGGGCGATGTGTGCAAATCATACCTCTGCGGATTCCCACGGGTGTCTTCTTTTCGGAAATGCATGGGGGTCCCTGTTTTTCTTGGTGGCTGCAACACCCCAGGCCTAAATCTGTAGGTTGCCTCCCCAAACCCTTTGGGGGGGATAGCAGTGGTTTAGCCTTATTCCTTCACGCCCAGTTAGGTGCACCCACACATGTGAGGTACCGTTTTCATCTGGACACCTGTGGGAATGCGGGACGGTAGGCCATGTGTTGTTGGGGGCGTGTTTCGATGGGTGAGCCGAGCGACATGTGCGGAAAATGCGTTTTTTTCCCCACATTTCGGACTTTGTGGGGCTGTCTGGGTAATGAATTATGCGGCGATGTGCGCAAATCATACCTCTGCGGATTCCCACGGGTGTCCTCTTTTCGGAAATGCATGGGGTTCCCTGTTTTCCTTGGTGGCTTGGACACCCGAGGCCCATATCTGTATGTTGTGCCGGTCGACAGAATGTCTGAGATTCCGCTCTGAAAACAGACTTGGGGTTACTTGTGTTTTAGGCTTTCCACTTGGCGGCCAGGTAGGTGCACCCACACATGTGAGGTACCGTTTTCATCGGGACACCTGTGGGAATGCGGGACAGTAGGCCATGTGCTGTTGGGGGCGTGTTTCGATGGGTGAGCCGAGCAAAATGTGTGGAAAATGCGTTTTTTTCCCCACATTTCGGACTTTGTGGGGCTGTCTGGGTAATAAATTCTGGGGCGATGTGCGCAAATCATACCTCTGCAGATTCCCACGGGTGTCCTCTTTTCAGAAATGCATGGGGTTCCCTGTTTTCCTTGGTGGCTTGGACACCCAAGGCCCATATCTGTATGTTGTGCCGGTCGACAGAATGTCTGAGATTCCGCTCTGAAAACAGACTTGGGGTTACTTGTGTTTTAGGCTTTCCCCTTGGCGGCCAGGTAGGTGCACCCACACATGTGAGGTACCGTTTTCATCGGGACACCTGTGGGAATGCGGGACAGTAGGCGATGTGTTGTTGGGGGTGTGTTTCGATGGGTGAGCCGAGCGACATGTGCAGAAAATGCGTTTTTTTTGTCCCCAAGTTTTGGACTTTGCGGGCCTGTCTGGGTAATAAATTCTGGGGCGATGTGCGCAAATCATACCTCTGCGGATTCCCACGGGTGTCCTCTTTTCGGAAATGCATGGGGTTCCCTCTTTTCCTTGGTGGCTTGGACACCCGAGGCCCATATCTGTATGTTGTGCCGGTCGGCAGAATGTCTGAGATTCCGCTCTGAAAACAGACTTGGGGTTACTTGTGTTTTAGGCTTTCCCCTTGGCAGCCAGGTAGGTGCACCGACACATGTGAGGTACCGTTTTCATCGGGACACCTATGGGAATGCGGGACGGTAGGCCATGTGCTGCTGGGGGCGTGTTTCAATGGGTGAGCCGAGCAAAATGTGTGGAAAATGCATTCATTTTCCCACATTTCGGACTTTGTAGGGGTGTCTGGGTAATAAATTCTGGGGCGATGTGCGCAAATCATACCTCTGCGGATTCCCACGGGTGTCCTCTTTTCAGAAATGCATGGGGTTTCCTGTTTTCCTTGGTGGCTTGGACAACCGAGGCCCATATCTGTATGTTGTGCCGGTCGGCAGAATGTCTGAGATTCCGCTCTGAAAACAGACTTGGGGTTACTTGTGTTTTAGGCTTTCCCCTTGGCGGCCAGGTAGGTGCACCCACACATGTGAGGTACCGTTTTCATCGGGACACCTGTGGGAACGCGGGACGGTAGGCCATGTGCTGTTGGGGGTGTGTTTCGATGGGTGAGCCGAGCAAAATGTGTGGAACATGCGTTCATTTTCCCACATTTCGGACTTTGCAGGGTCGCCTGGGTAATAAATTCTGGGGCGATGTGTGCAAATCATACCTCTGCGGATTCCCACGGGTGTCTTCTTTTCGGAAATGCATGGGGGTCCCTGTTTTTCTTGGTGGCTGCAACACCCCAGGCCTAAATCTGTAGGTTGCCTCCCCAAACCCTTTGGGGGGGATAGCAGTGGTTTAGCCTTATTCCTTCACGCCCAGTTAGGTGCACCCACACATGTGAGGTACCGTTTTCATCTGGACACCTGTGGGAATGCGGGACGGTAGGCCATGTGTTGTTGGGGGCGTGTTTCGATGGGTGAGCCGAGCGACATGTGCGGAAAATGCGTTTTTTTCCCCACATTTCGGAGGACTTTGTGGGGCTGTCTGGGTAATAAATTATGCGGCGATGTGCGCAAATCATACCTCTGCGGATTCCCACGGGTGTCCTCTTTTCGGAAATGCATGCGGTTCCCTGTTTTCCTTGGTGGCTTGGACACCCGAGGCCCATATCTGTATGTTGTGCCGGTCGACAGAATGTCTGAGATTCCGCTCTGAAAACAGACTTGGGGTTACTTGTGTTTTAGGCTTTCCCCTTGGCGGCCAGGTAGGTGCACCCACACATGTGAGGTACCGTTTTCATCGGGACACCTGTGGGAATGCGGGACAGTAGGCCATGTGCTGTTGGGGGCGTGTTTCGATGGGTGAGCCGAGCAAAATGTGTGGAAAATGCGTTTTTTTCCCCACATTTCGGACTTTGTGGGGCTGTCTGGGTAATAAATTCTGGGGCGATGTGCGCAAATCATACCTCTGCAGATTCCCACGGGTGTCCCCTTTTCAGAAATGCATGGGGTTCCCTGTTTTCCTTGGTGGCTTGGACAACCGAGGCCCATCTCTGTATGTTGTGCCGGTCGGCAGAATGTCTGAGATTCCGCTCTGAAAACAGACTTGGGGTTACTTGTGTTTTAGGCTTTCCACTTGGCGGCCAGGTAGGTGCACCCACACATGTGAGGTACCATTTTCATCGGGACACCTCTGGGAACGCGGGACGGTAGGCCATGTGCTGTTGGGGGTGTGCTTCGATGGGTGAGCCGAGCAAAATGTGTGGAACATGCGTTCATTTTCCCACATTTCGGACTTTGCAGGGGTGTCTGGGTAATAAATTCTGGGGCGATGTGTGCAAATCATACCTCTGCGGATTCCCACGGGTGTCTTCTTTTCGGAAATGCATGGGGGTCCCTGTTTTTCTTGGTGGCTGCAACACCCCAGGCCTAAATCTGTAGGTTGCCTCCCCAAACCCTTTGGGGGATAGCAGTGGTTTAGCCTTATTCCTTCACGCCCAGTTAGGTGCACCCACACATGTGAAGTACCGTTTTCATCGAGACACCTGTGGGAATGCGGGACGGTAGGCCATGTGTTGTTGGGGGTGTATTTTGATGGGTGAGCCGAGCGACATGTGCGGAAAATGTGTTTTTTTCCCACATTTCGGACTTTGCGGGGCTGTCTGGGTAATAAATTCTGGGGCGATGTGCGCAAATCATACCTCTGCGGATTCCCACGGGTGTCCTCTTTTCGGAAATGCATGGGGTTCCCTGTTTTCCTTGGTGGCTTGGACAACCGAGGCCCATATCTGTATGTTGTGCCGGTCGGCAGAATGTCTGAGATTCCGCTCTGAAAACAGACTTGGGGTTACTTGTGTTTTAGGCTTTCCCCTTGGCGGCCAGGTAGGTGCACCCACACATGTGAGGTACCGTTTTCATCGGGACACCTGTGGGAATGCGGGACGGTAGGCCATGTGCTGTTGGGGGTGTGTTTCGATGGGTGAGCCGAGCAAAATGTGTGGAAAATAATGCGTTCATTTTCCCACATTTCGGACTTTGCAGGGGTGTCTGGGTAATACATTCTGGGGCGATGTGCGCAAGTCATACCTCTGCGGATTCCCACGGGTGTCCTCTTTTCGGAAATGCATGGGGTTCCCTGTTTTCCTTGGTGGCTTGGACACCCGAGGCCCATATCTGTATGTTGTGCCGGTCGGCAGAATGTCTGAGATTCCGCTCTGAAAACAGACTTGGGGTTACTTGTGTTTTGGGCTTTCCCCTTGGGGGCCAGGTAGGTGCACCCACACATGTGAGGTACCGTTTTCATCGGGACACCTGTTGGAACGCGGGACAATAGGCCATGTGTTGTTGGGGGCGTGTTGAGATTGGTGCGCCGAGCGAAATGTGCAGAAAAAGCGTTTTTTTCCCCACATTTTGGACTTTGCGGGGTTGTCTGGGTAAAAAATTCTGGGGCAGTGTGCGCAAATCATACCTCTGCGGATTACCTTGAAAAGGTCTGCCTGTGCTCTTTCAAAAAATGTATGCTTGCCGTTCCTCACCACATTGGTTTTCCCGATTTACACATGCTAAGTGCGTCTGGTCAGGCCGTGCACGTAAAACTCCTGTGTACCATGGCTCAGTGTTTGGCTTGTGGTTTTGCTTGTTTTGTAAAACACTATAAAAATGTGTGCTCTCCTAACTGCAAGAGTCGGGGGAATGTAGCGGAGCATTGCTTTTCTCAAAATTCATAGAAGCCATTGCCGTACCAAGCCAACCATGTCCAACACATACCTTTTTTTTCGGTCATTTTCCCGCTTTTCCCCCAATCGATGGCAGTTTCCCCTACCTAGTTGTTGCCTGACCTACGCAAATCACCCCTTCCTAAACTTGGAATTTTGTCTACTTTTCAGAAATGTATGCCTTTCTGTCCTCCAATTTGGCTTTCCTGCCCTTTTCTTCCATTCCGTCCATGCATGTCCAATTGGCAAAAATGGCCAAAATCGCCTGCCTCTCACAAAACGGTTGATAACCACATCAAAATAATTTTTTTCCATTTCCACTCAACCTGTTCTTGAAAGCCAGGAAATTGGGGAACTCAGCACAGCAAACCATTTGTTCCTAGCTCTTACAAGGAAAAAACCACAGGCTTCTTTGTACATCATTTTATTAGCATTTTTTGAAAAAACCCAAAATTTTCGCCCTTTTTGCTTATTTTCTCTCACCCCCCTACAGCAACCTGGTATTAATGTGGGAAAAAAAGGAGCCAAATTTGGCCGAGATATCTCATGTAACAAAAAAGTTACAAGCCATTGAATGGCCACATACCAAAATCACCAAAAAAGGCCCTGGCACTTAAAGGGTTAAAATCTTGAATAGGTATTTAGCTGTGATTTAATCCCACAAGTTTGTTTTATGCTAAGGGAAAATTCAACAGAAGTAACAATTAAAGTAAGCTGGCTAAAGCTACCAAACTGGAATAACAGCTTTCGTCACATAGGCAAGGCCTTTCCTTCCACCAGGAAATCACACCAAAGCGATAATTATAGGGTTTGGGAAGAATCTGATCTGCAGTGGAGAAGGAAATAATGGCAAACTGCAAAGCAGGAAATGCTAGGTGTGAGGACAGTTGTAAAATGGCCTCTGCCAAGAGAACAGGGAAGAGACTGCTTCTGAACTGAAGGGAGACAAAAAGAGGCGGACCCGAACAGCCATCTGTGGCTGAACATTCACAAAGAACATTTTATTTAAAGACTTCTAACTTACCACTTAAAATTGTCAAAAATACAAAAGTAACAGAATTGTAAATCTAAATTTTGGTTGCACATTTCAAGAGGCAGAAAGATCGTGTGACATGTTCTGGAAAGAAACGGCAGAAAATATGATTTTACACCAAATGTATTTCTGCTAGAAGTATGAAACTTTATAAACTTATGCCCAGGTTAAACGCGCACACTTATAGAAATTTGTTGATAAATTGGACATTGTGTTCCTGATGAAAAGGGCAAAATTCGGTGAAAAGCAGACACAAGATCCCACAGCGACAGGGTTTTGAGGAGTAGCTGCTACACAAAATATGTAATCTGTATATGTGATTGTTATAGAGGTTGCTTCACGTGTAAATATGTATTGTGTCAAAGTAGATTTTGTGTTCAAGAGGCTAGGGGTGGACTCTAAGCCTCATAAACCCACACCATAAAGGTGACACACTGTTTATCTCCTCCTATCAAGGCAGAGAGGAGACTCTGACCCAATCACCTTTCAATGGGGCGAGCTTAAGTTAAAGCAGCCCACACACCCCTTTATCATAGCATAAATAGACACAGCTCACCACTCAACAGGACAGACAGATTGACTCACCATCCCGATACTGGCGGAGCACCCTGCTAAAGAACTTTCCATTTTCCTTGCTCCAGACTCAAAAAACTTGGCAAAGTAGAAAGGCCCATTGCATAGCTGAACCATTTTCAGCTAGGCCTCAAACTCCAGAATCAAATCCCACAATTCTAAGGGGAACTAAAAGACAGCCGGGCTGCGCTGTACTGCTTGCCTGCTGAAAATAATTTCCATCATAACCAAGAAGGGCAGATCCAGTCCAATCCTGTGCCGTGCTGTGACCAGAGCGCCTTGACGCTGCCCATTCCAATGTGCCCAGCAGTCTGTCCTAAAACCTGACCAGAATCCCTGACCAGAATCCTGACGGTTCCGTTTAAAAACATATCTAGTGAGTATCTATAGAAAGATCTGTGTCACTAGCATATATACTGTCCATAGTCAATCCCTACCTTAAACCCATCCTATCTTGTATTCAGAACCTGTGTTGTTAGGGGTATTTTTGAATTGTCTGAACTCCCTATCCAAACCATCCTATCTTCCTCCTGTACCAGTATTGTTAAAACTATCTTGCGCTGATAATTTTTCATCTGAAGAAGGCGAGCTCCTCTGCAGGCAGTCACCCTGATCAAGTGGCTGTGTTCCTGTGTGGTATTCATTTATTCATAGTCATCCTCTAGTGTAAGAAATCCCATTTGTCATTTTAAAAGTGCATTCCTGCTTTCCATTCTTGCGCCTATCTCGAAAAAATGACCTCCACTAAAACGTCCATAACTTCCTCTGTTTTTGTACTAGAAACTAATTTCTAATACAACTTCTGCTTGTAGCTGACATCCACAGCTTTGAATCACATCTAAAACCGCATCCCACATCCATACGGTTCTCTTGTTATCGTGATTATCGTGCAGTGAAAAGTTTGCCGCAAATTTTCGTTTAGGGAAATTCTGACACGTGTAAAACAGTTTTTGAGTGCTTCCAACTTCAATTTTCAGATTTCAAATTGTGTCTTGGTATTAAATCATTACTAGTGTTTCTGTGCAACTATCCAAAGCGGCTCCCATAAGAATTATAACAATTTCAGCAATTCAGACCATATTAAGTGTTTTTGCCAGTCCATTCTAAGATAACTTTAAAAGCCATTCTGACAGCTTGCCAATCAATTCCGTTTTTCTCTTGTGTTGCTGGGGGAAAGTGGGATTGATATTTTGTGTGAATTCTGCCATTCCTGAATACCTGCTCTCTCCTCCTATCCCTTTACATTGCCTATTGGGGGTTGAGGTTTGTGCAGGGGGAACCTTTAACCACAGTGCTATCTGATCTGCACACACACAAAAGTATTCTTTCTGTGCTGAATTGTTTGCTCACTATTCCTCCTTGTGTATTAAAGAGATTATTCTGTGTTACATCACCCCATTGGTGATTATTGTATAACCATTAAAACATAGTGTGATTAAATTGTAAATACATAAATAAATATTTTAACTTTGCAAACCAGCCTGATTCCTGGTTCAGTGTGACCGGGGGGGGGGGGGTTCCCAGGAGAGGGGTGGAATATGAGTGGTACATCGTTCAGAATAAAGAACTTTTAGACAAAAATAAATAAGGATTTCAGTTGTGCATTACACGCTAGGCGTTGACTTGGGTGTGTGCCGGATTGAAATCACTTACAGTATCTCGCTGCACTATATCTGAATGAATAGAAAATCTGCAATGAAATGTGGATTCATGATTCTCCATATTCTTAACCTTACAGCTAAAGGGGCTGGTACTTGAAACTCAGTATAGACCGAAGTTATCACATGCTAAATGAAAACATTTAAAAATAAGAAATACAAATTTAAAATGTAAGCAGCATCAAAACTGAGGTATCTAATATTGCAATAGCTTATGGTTAAAGATGTCAGTAACAATTTAATGACTGTGCAGGTACTTGACGTCAAATGCATAAGCCGATGATATATAGAAGCATGTCAGTGAATAATCAAGTAACATGCTGGACGGCAGGACTGATGACTATGTGCACCAATATGCTACCGTAGAGGGAAAAAATTACACTAATTAGATATATCATTAGGTTCTATTAGAGAAATTGACATACTTGTATGTACACTCAATTGATTATAGTTAAGTGGTGCTTAGAGTATTGCAATTCATAAGCGACAATCAATAATCACAAAAACGTAAACAAAAAGTCAAAAGCAAACGGTACACTTAATAATCTCATAGAATCCGTGTCCCATCTGTAGTAAAATGTTCAACAACTACTTTCAGTACTTCGTGAACACTTATTGCCAGTCGATAAGTGCAAAAACAAAAAAGAAGAAACAAAACTGTATAGAGTGCAGGACTCAAGAAACTGAAAAACGTGTTCCTAGTTTCTGTCACATATACAGTTCTCGATAAGCATTCTGTTAAGTTGTGGACAAGGTTTAAAGAAAGCAGCTTAAGTTAAGCTCTTCATTAATTCCACCTGGTGAGAGAGCATCAAGTCTCTCAATCCAGAAAGCCTCTTTTTGTGCTCTTTGTTTCTGCACTGTAGCCTCTGGTTTGTACAACTTCTAATACAAAGAAACGTAATTGAGTTACTGAGTGCCCATTTTCTTTGAAGTGTCTGGCCACCGCTGATGCTTGATTATTATTTCTAATGCATAATGTATACTCATTAATCCACAACCTCAATTTTCTTGACGTTTCACCAACATAATATTTTCCACAAGGGCATTTAATTGAATAGACAACATT
Source organism: Ambystoma mexicanum (assembly GCF_040938575.1). Classification (NCBI taxonomy): domain Eukaryota; kingdom Metazoa; phylum Chordata; class Amphibia; order Caudata; family Ambystomatidae; genus Ambystoma; species Ambystoma mexicanum. The sequence goes on along the minus strand of NC_090934.1, from coordinate 392,604,249 downwards.
TTCAGAAAGGCATGTAGCATGATATTTCAATTGTATTTTTTCTCCTGTTCTGGGATGTGACACAATGGCACCCTTAATGACATTATTACAGTTACCACAACTTAGGCATGGGTAGGTGCCGGATGTTTATCTGGTGTCCTGTGTGATAGTCTGTCTCGTGTGTTCACCAACAAATTGCGAAGATTACTGCTTTTTTGATACGCAAATTCAGGTGGATGTGGGAACAAATCTTTAATTCTGTTATCGCTGGTTAGTATACTCCACCGATTTAGAATGCTTTCTTTGATTTCTCTACTTTGAATAAAATATTTTGTCATGAAAACCAAGTCGGGACACGTTCGTGTGCGTTGGTTTGGGCTAAAGCAGTTGTTAGAGCTTTCTCTGGATAGCCTCTCATTTGTAGTTTGTCTTCTAATTTCAGCAGCTGGGTCTCAAATTCTTCAGGGTCACTAACAATTCACTTGATTCTCAACAATTGTCCGTATGGCAAATTTCGTAGAATGTTGGCGGACTGTCACTGTATTACTTCGTTGTGGATTCCACATAACCTTCCCAAACCAATGAGCCCTGTGTGAAAACAAACCTGCTTGTTTTGAATGGTGATACATGGCTCCAGTTGGTCATCATCCTGTGTGCTTTAACAAATATACCCCTCTGTTTGGGGCGGCAGGCCCTCATTTTAGCCTAAATTCCCAATTCGCACTGGAGACTTTCCACCAGTCTTTTGTAGAGGTCCTCGGTAGAAGGAGACCCGGGAGGATCTGCTGATGGGCTGAAGCACTGCAGGAGAGGTTGCACAGGAAGCGAGAGAGGCACTGACAGCAAAGCACTTCCGGCCTTTGTGACCTACTCCAGAATAACCTCTGGGTGCTTAATTCACCCTCTGCAGTGATAGCGTAGAACCCGCCTCTTGACCTTCAGGCTGTCTACCAGTTGATTGGCGAAGACACCGTGCCATGAAAGAAGACAGGACCATCAGAGACCTGGGACCCAAACATTAACTGAGTCAGAGGCCAGCAGCAACATCTGCAAGATCAGGGGGAGTCTCAGGCCGACACCCGCCCCCATGCTGGATGCTCTAATCCACTTCACCAAACAAGTCACCTTAAACCTTTGATCTATTCCATTTTTCAACAAAGGGGCTCAGTGCTGGTGCCCTGTGCAACTTGTCTTCACCATCCCCCAAGGTGTCCACGACAAGCTTGAACACTGGTATGTCCATCCCTGTCCCCTATCTTCTCTCCCCAATATTGCCATCTCGTGTAGGAGGCTGAGAGCAGCAACCACGGTCGAACCGGGGGAGCCTGGCCCCCTGCAACCCATGCACGGTGTGTCCTGCCAAACAGCCCACAGCGAACCGCAAGGTCTCTCGTCATCTAGCTCTGGGCATGTACCCTCACACTGCCTGAGCGTGGACAGTTGGTCCCTTGACAGGAGCCCACTGCAGACTTCAGCTGCAAAGATGCCGACCGTCCAGGACTCCAGGACAGGCAGGAAGGCCAACCAGGAATTTCCTCGGATACATTTTATGTTGTGATTTTATTGGTTCTTTACTTTCACTGCACATACAATATCAGAAACATGACTTGTGTTAATACAGAGGTATCTTCTTACTAAATTAAATACCTCTGGTTCTGTTTTGCATTACTCGCCCTCCTAAATGTTGAGCCTTGTACATCTCATCCAGGGAGCTTGTGGATCACTGTGTAGCCTATTTTGGCAGTACTTTCTAGATCCGCCGGTTGTCCATGGACTTCAGACTCTTGAAAACCAGTCGGACAGCATTCCTCAGTAGCCCCCGGCAGGTGATAGGTCTTGACATGACACAGTGGTGATCTGACCGGGGATTGGCTTTGCCGTTTGATGGCTGCCTTATCAGAGATAATGTTATCAGAGAAGCCGGGTGAGGAGTGTACAGATGTCCCTCTGCAGACAAGGCCCAACCACAAGGAGATAATCTCCAGAATATCTGATGAGGGCATCTTTGCACTCTTGCATCCACGTACCCTGCATGCACCGCACAGGCTCAGCAATGCCACCATAGTGCACCCGGGTGCCGGCCTGGCTGCACTGCTGGATGTTATACATCTTTACATTCTCTCTCCATGGAGACCATGACAATGTGACTTTGGAACTCACTGCTGGACTCCAGACAAAGCAGAGGATGAGACAAAAAGAAGTCCAGCTACAAAGAAGAAAGCAGCCACAATCCCAAATCAAGATTTGTGAATTTGCATGACAACATGTTCTATTAGTGCTTGGAGCACACCTTTGGAAAATTGTGTGGCAAACGGTGTTTAGAAATTAACAAAACAGTAATCTTGGTAAAGAAAACATCAGACACATAGTTGAAGACATGAACCTGGCACACAATAACATGTGCACACTGATCTACTGGGCTGACCCTTCAGGCAGTGCCCAATTGTTCTATATGCCACTGCGAACATGTATAATAATGGATAAATGGGCAAAAAACAACTCACAGGAACCCACACACACACTGCCAGAGGCCTGAACGTATCTGCAGGGCACACAGACGGTCAGAGGCCTGAAGTATCAGCAGGGCACACAGACTGCCAGGGGCCTGAAGTATCAGCAGGGCACACAGGCTGTCAGAGTCCTGAAGTATCAGCAGGGCACACAGACTGCTAGAGACCTGAGAGTATCAGCAGGGCACACAGGCTGTCACAGGCCTGAAGTATCAGCAGGACACACAGAGTGCTAGAGACCTGAGTGTATCAGCAGGGCACACAGGCTGTCACCGGCCTGAAGTATCAGCAGGGCACACAGACTGCTAGAGACCTGAGAGTATCAGCAGGGCACACAGACTGCCAGAGGATTGAGTGTATCAGCAGGGCACACAGACTGTGAGAGGACTGAAGTATCAGCAGGGCACACAGACTGCCAGAGACCTGAGCGCATCAGCAGGGCACACAAACTGCCAGAGGCCTGAGCGTATCAGCAGGGCACTCAGATTGTCAGAGGCCTGACAGTATCAGCCGGGCACACACACTGCCAGAGACCTGAGCGTATCAGCAGGGCACACAGACTGCCAGAGGCCTGAAGTATCAGCAGGACACACACACTGCCAGAGACCTGAAGTATCAGCAGAGCACACAGACTTCCAGAGGCCTGAGCGTATCAGCAGGGCACACAGGCTGCCAGAGGCCTGAAGTATCAGCAGGGGACACAGATTGCCAGAGACCTGAGCATATCAGTTGGGCACACAGACTGCCAGAGACCTGAGCATATCAGCAGGGCACACAGACTGCCAGAGGCCTGAAGTATCAGCAGGGACCCCCTCACTGGAAGAGGCCATCATTCTTGCCAAGGCAGTGTAACATTTAATCAAGAAACGTAAAGGCAACGTGTGCACTTTGAGGAGGACCCACAAAGACAGGAACAAGAGGGAATCCGTCTCCCATTATAAACCGGAATAACCACGCTGAGCGGAGCGGTCCATCCACTCCCGTGGGGAGGGGCACGAGTGACTCAGGTGTAGAAGCCGCAACCATCAAATGCCCACCCTGGTCATGATAAGGAGTACGAAGGCTGCAGCAAGATAGACTCCTTTGCCAACATGTGCCATGTCAAATGGTCATTGTTAGGCAGAATTATATGCAGTACCCTTTGGGAACACTACACACAATTAAGACTACAAGTGACAGTACAATTTCACCTTTGGTACAAGCCTGTATTACACAGTTATAGTGGTAGCAGTAGCGGAGCAGCCAGACATATCTCAAGAGTAAGTGAACAGTACAAATAGTTACACAAAGGACAGTAATTACCATGATTCAGGCAAACACTGACTCAAGGTTTCTAAGTAAAAGAATATATATTTATTTACTCAACAGTTGTATAACATTTCACTATTCTTAGCAAGTTAAAAATCACAATTATAAATACACCACACCACTTTCCCTAAATTCCAGACAAGTTAAACTCACAAAATGAAGTGGCAGCAAAATGGCACGGCAGTAATTTAAAAGGGAGGGAAAGACAAAGTTATTCGAAATTAGGTAACATCAACAGGGAAGTAATCAGAGCAATTGAACAAGAGAGGCTACAAGGTTAAAATCAGATAGAAAAGGCTTACGGCCAAAGTCAATGGTTCAAAAGTCTTTTGCTCAAGATAATAGGTTCAATGTAGTTCACGGTAAAGTTCAAGGCACAGATTCCGGACGAGGTTGGTTGGTAGAAACGTTAGTTCAAAGAGAAGAGAAAGACAAGCCCTCGGATTGGAGAAAGATTTCAAACATTTTCACCGCGGCTGACCGAAACGGACAACCGGATTTGCACAGTACCTTAAAACGGAGAAGGAGCTGTAGCTGAGGCGGACGTTCCTAGTAGTTCCTGCAGGCTCACGGTTCCTGAAGCGACTGTCGGACTGATCAGAAGTAGGAAGACTGGAGGGTCCTGCACCACCCAGGGAAGAAACCAGCAGCAGAGCAAAACAACGACTAAAAGGTGCGCTCCTTAAAACCCAAGCAGGGTCCGACCTTCCTGGCTATCCGGCCCACTGTAGCTCTGCACAGCTAATTCGACCAGAGGAGGGGTCCTGGCTTGGAGTTTGGGCAAACTGGTTGGTCCCACCAGCTCAAGGGAAGAAGTTTCCTGGAGGATCTTCTCTGTCGTGGGATTTGGAGATCCGGGCCTGCAGCAGGCCTTCACTGGCAGTTCAGTCATGATAGGGGTCCTCTTCTTTCAGTTCCTCATTGGTTCTTTCGTTCCAGTGGCGACTCTGCTCTTCCAGTCCCAGAGACCTGCTTTTTATGCAGTTTTCCCCCATTCATACAGCCTGGCTGTCAATCACACAGCAGGGTGGCTGGCCTGGCAAGGCCAGTCCCCTTAGCCAACCAGACAAGAGTGTGACTTAGGTTACTAAGGCAACCCATGGCAGGGGTCCAAAGATCCCTCCCTCACATCCTGCCCACCAAGACTATCAGGCGCCCTAAGGAGGGCTTCTGTGCAGAAGCCCGCAAAAAGACAGCGAACAAAGGAATAATCCCTGGTTTAGCATGCAGAGAAAAACACGAGAAAGACTTTGACAAAAAGAAATGGCGAATAAACCCAGCCGGAACCAAAATAAAATGTATTTGGTCAAGCGGGTTTATGTTCAAGGCTACTATGATAGCCTGGAACAATACCATGTTTAAATAATATAATCGCCGTAGGAAAGTCAGGGTAGATACCACTGCCACCAGCCAAGTCTTAGTGTTAAGGGAGCGAAACAAGGCTCCAAGAGGCACAGACAAAAAGGGATAAGAATGAACCCTTTCCAGTACTCCATGTAAGATGGGGTGTACCCGGTCTGCAGTTTAAAGTGACTATATAAAGTTAATGGCAACTTTACTTGTTTCTGGGGGACAGTAGTCAGCCCCAGAAAAATTGAGTCATTGGGAAGTCTCAAAGACAACCCTGTGTCACTGCACTGAAGGTGCTGTGTAACACACATAAAAAGTGGTGCACATGGAGTAGGTGACTCCAGTGCCCAAGATAACATAAACATTGAAAATACACACAGCAAAACACATGTAAGAGTGGGAAAAAGGCTCCCACTCTTACCAGGTGAAAAAATAAATCCTAGAAATCCAGCAAAGCTGCTGGGGGACTCTTTAGGTAAGGGAAATCAGCCATTTATGAGAATTCTCCCGAACAGTCATCATGCAGAGTGGCAGTGAGGATGGCTCTGACACAGTGGGAAATTGCATGGGCAATATTGCTCGCTCGACGGTCTACCCATCCGCAACAGCACGTAAAAACCAAGAAACGATGCTACCAGGCACGCCTTGAGGATTGAATGCGCTGCCACGTTAGCACGTTCTGTTACACTGAACAGCAGCATTCCAGGGAAACAGCTCTTTTTACATTTCCTCAGCGTGAAGGGACACCCAAGCCACCCAAGTCAGAAGCAAATGAGGTGCACCATCCAACTGCTCGGGCAGAACGCTGCAGACTGGTCTTCAAGGGCTAGAAAGCAATTAAGAAGCCATACTTCTCACACAAGGGTCCAGCATCCAGGGGCGGGTCAATTAGGGCCCCCTCAAAATCCGATTGGATCACTCTTGGTGACCATCTAACCTATACAGGAAGAGCACATGCACAGGGCATGGCTGAGGCCAGGCGCTGTAACTGACGAACGCAGGGCCTAGCCCGTTCCACCGAAAGTGAATTTGCGCTCTTCTTCAAGACGTGATGTAAGACGCACCAGTGAACACGTGGAAGCAGCCGATTGGTTGAGTCTGTTGGTGCTCTTGTTTAAGGGTCTTTGACTGTGCCTGGTCTTTAGTAACGTCAACATAACGTTGTCGCCGGCTCCTATCCTGTACCCAACATCGCTGATTTGATGTCGCTACTTTACACACTAGGAACACAGGACATAAGAAGTACCTATCGGCAAGTGGAATTTCATCTGCACTATAAGTTCCTGACAGCTTTTGTCACTCCTGATAGAGTGGTCCAATGCACACACATACTTTTATGCCTGCTGGTCGCGGCCTCCGCTTATCAAAGTCTCACCAACCACCCACTTACTCACAGCCATACCTAACGTCACTTATTTCCAAGATGACATCCTAGTCTATGGCAACTCGGTGGGCTCAGACACCATCACACCGGACTTGGTAGTGTGTGCACTGCATGGCATGATTTTGGGCAAGGACAAGTGCCACATATTTAGAACAAGGTAGCATTTTTAGGGTGCACCATCACTCAAATCGGTATCCAACCCAAACCTCCTTAGCCGAGGCCATCCATGAAGCGTTGTCGCCCACAAAAAAAGAGAAGCTTTGTGGCTTTATTGGCTTCTTGGAATTCTGTGTGAAACTTGTAGGCAAGCACTGAACCTTTTTGAAGCTTGCTGAAGAAAAGAGCTGCTTTTTAATGGGGCGAGCATTCCCAAGCTGAATCTGCCTACACCAACGAGGACATTCTACTTACTCACTGCCATTGCCCACTCCAGCCCACTGCCGGGAAAATCATGGTGTGGATGCCAGTGCCTATGGTCTGGGTTCAGTCATTGTGCTGATCACTGGTGCCACTGTGCAAGCGCGCTTGTTGATGGAGACGGAACACTAATGTTCAGTGCTCGGGTGAGCAATGCTTGCTTGTGCCTTGGGCATGGAGCATTTCAGGATCTATGTCTGGAACAGACGTGTTTCCTTCGCTTGAGTACAAACACTTGTTTCACATCCTGGTGTTGGTAGATGGCAAGAAGATGTCATCGCATCTTACATCTCTGGTGGCCAAACTGCAGGAGTTTCTCTTGTGACAGGGTGGAGCAACTCACACGCCAGCTGCCTCTGCAGGATGCGTTTGCCATCCATCGGTGGCAGGAACTGGGACAAGAAAGAGTGTGTAGTGGTCACCACGAAGATGCGGTCATCAAGGCGGACGGCTGCATTGTAGGATCTCTGTGGACTTCCCACTTTGCCACAGATCCCACTTTGCTAAACTTGACATGTGATACTGCTCTAGAATGTCCTCCTGAACCTTCCCTGAACCAGGTCACCAAACATACTGAAAAGTGGCCACTGAATTCACATGAGAATCTGGCCTGTTGGTACACTTCGGCAAGCTCATTCTGCGTACAAGCCTTCACACCCAGTTAGTAACCTTGGCCTATGAGGGGCACCCGTGATCACGCTCGCCAAGTCTCAGCTGCGTGAGAAGTACTCAAGGACGGCCATGGATATTGATGTGGAGAGACTTGGCAAGTTATGTACCATCTCGGCTAAAGTGTACAAGTTCCCGTTTACACACACGCCGCTCAGCACAAGCCTGGAATGGTTCAGGATTGTCTGGAGCTGATTAGCATTGATTTCATGATTTCCATTTTACACATGCCAGCATACCAGATGTGATACTTGAAGATTACACATCCAAGTGAACTGAAGCCAATTTCCTCAAGGATATGACAATGTACTCCAGCAGCACTATGAGTGAAAGCATTTTTCAGAGGGAAGGGCTCCCCCCCGTTCTTGGTGTTGGGCAATGGAGTCCAAGTCTCTCTACACACGTCTTCATTCCTCCAAGGATGGGACAATCAGTATTGCAGGGCAGAACGCTTCCATCATAAAGGTACTGGCCAAGTTGAGTGGCTCAACCGGTTTACTGAAGAAGACATTAAAAATGCCACATGCTTCCAAAGTAGATGGCCAACAGTTGGTACAGAGAGCGCTTGCAGCCCACAGGGTGACCACCAAGACCCTGATGGGGGTTACCTCTTTCCTAATAGTAGGAGGGGGAGCCTTTAGTAGAGACCATGATCAATCTGCTGTGGGCGAATTAAGAAACCCCAAATCCCTCCCCCACACATGGCTAGCAAGGTAGGCAAGATTCAAGACAAACAATTCACTCAATACTGTCTTCAACAAGCTGTGAAAATGTCAAGCATCTTGGGTAATGGTCAGACTACAGAGCAAAACAATCATTGGCAAAGCCAACAGTTTGGTCTTTTGGTCTATTGTTTAGGTATGTGAAAGGCATTTGCTATGCACTGATATTATGGTAGTATCTGACCATAAAATGGAAAATGGCGTGACTACCTGGACATATGATGGCAGAGCTTGAAAATTGCCTATTTAATACCTATACATAGGCCCTAACTGTTGGCTTTGTCAATGCTTGTTCTTAACAGGACGTCAGTGCCAGGAACAGATAACAATCAAGTGGCAGAAGGCACACTTGAATGAGATATGTTTATGATGATGATAGGTTATTTATAACGTGCTTAATACCCAGAGGTTTCTAAGCACTGACCCGGGGTTCGAACCTGTGGTCTTGCTTCCAAGGAAAGCATGTTGCCCCTGAGCTATGCTCCCGAGACCATTAGGTATTTGCTGCTGCAATTAAGCCATTAACTCTCAGAAGTCTGCTTAGAAATAACTCTGGCAGGCTAAAGTTTGATCGTACTGCTTGATATATTGAGCTCAAGGAGTTCCCAGAGGGTGTGTTTTGGGTGGGGACGGGCAGGTAGTGGGTGGGAATGGCCATATGGATTAGCATGGCCATGGGCAGTCAGTAGGTGGGTAAATAACCAAACAACACCTACAAGCTGTGTGTCCCTCCTCACATGCCATCTCCCCCAGCTGTACTGTAATGCACAAGTTTCAGCTTATAGTTGGCGCTGAAGTGCCCCCTAATAACTCAAACTAACAAGGCGACTTCATAGAAATTCAGTAAATCATTGCAAGTGTGCAGCGTGTTGCACCACGCCATTATTGTTGAGGGGGAGAAGACAGGGACGTCATTTGGTGGTCATCAGGGGTCACACCTTTGACCCCTGAAGTCCCCCTTGCTACCCCTGTGGTCTCCCTTGCTACCGCTAAAAACAAGAAAAATCCTTTTTAAAACATTTTTTTTAAATGGATGCTCCTGGGCTGTGGCCCGTGCCATGTGGCTCTTTGTTTCTGGATTGGCTGGCTTTCTTGTTAAGGCCTCTTAAAAAAAACACGGGGGGTTCTACAAGTGTAACACTTTGAGCAGTGACCCTAAATAAGAAAGAATAAGAATAACAAATAATTTGTCTTTCTGAAATTCTATACAATTATTGCTAGACTCATTAAAGGTTTATTTTAGGCACACTTCAGGGGGTAAGTCACTGATTTAGTCTGTTCTTAAACACCTCAAATTCACAATGCAGACAAAACCTTCCAAAACGCATTTAGAGTAGAATAAGCATCCATTTCGGACTATGTTTGGCTGTATAAGCACCTTATAAATATCCAATAAAATAAATGAATAAAATGTATTTGCTTTCCGCAAGTTGAAGTTATAGCATGTTTTTTTCTGCCGTTGTCTCTGTTACGATCATCACAAGACATGCCATCTCGGTGTCCTCGGTCACTTGAACAAATCCGTGTGCTTAAAAGCTTGTGTTCTGTGTAGAAATGTTTGACCATTACACATAAAGTGGCCTTTGATTTAATTGTGCCACAATAAATGCTTTGCTGTAACGTGTTTTTCCCATCTCCCTTGCATGCTGTTCAGAATGTTTGTTTGCATGTATGAGGCAATGAGTGCCCAGAGGACGGTGTGCCGTGTGAGTGCACTGCTTTCCCTGCGCTACTCTAAACTTATGAACCCTTCCAATGGTATGTATTTTGTCAACCTCTGAAGCCTAAAAAGTAGATCCACGCAGGCTTGAAATGTGGTCAACTTTGCACCAAACCTGCAGATGAACTGGCCTGGTGTTGAATCTCATTTACCAGTTTAGTGGTATCCACTACAGAGTGTAATTTGCTTTCTGACTTTGCAAACATTCAGACATTTAATTGCTCATTTTACTATAGCCGGTAATATAGCTATAGCCGTTAAGATAGCCCAGTGGGTTGAGCGCTCGCTCTTGCAATGTTTTTGTGTGATTTGCAGGTTCGAATCCGTGCAGGCCAACTCAGCCTTTCATCCTTTTGAGGTTGATAAATGAATACCAACACAGGTTGGGTGATGTTGTACGCATATTTGTTCTATATAAAGTGCTTAAGCGTACATTCTATATAATAACACATCGTTATCAATTGGCCTTGGATATCTTTTTGCATTCACAGTAATTTGGTAATATGGGCCTATACACTCTGATATTAATGATACAGATGGTGATCCATTCTTATATGAAATGTACATCACATAACAGTGATATCGTAACCATATTTTTCGTAGTGTTCTTAGGAACATTTCTATGTGATGCCACTTCCAATTTAGTCAAGGGGTGAAAGGCTGTGTTGCATCACTTCCCGTGATGTCACTTCAGGGTGGGTCAAATTACATCACTTCCTGTGATGGCATCAGAGGTCAAGGGTCGTTTGATGCCACTTCTGCTACCCCTGGCATTTTGGTGAAATGACGTCCCTGGGAAAAGATGAGGAGCATGAGTGCATCTGAGATGCAAGTCATCTGCTTACACCGAACATCCAACCTCCGCAGCAGCCTTCTCCACTAACGCATCCACTTGGATTAAATCATTCTTATCCAACCGCACCACCAGAGTCTTCTCGCTGTCTGCCTCTGCAGCCCCGATCCCCATCCACTGCAGGGTACCCCAAGGATCCTGCATATCCCCAACGTTATACAACATATTCAAGAAGCTCCTCTTCGACCATCTTGACAACATGGGTGTCATCTACATGAACTACGCAGATGACATCCAGGTTCTCATCACGTTGACAGGATGCTACGCTGATGACTCTAAACGAATTAACGATATCTACTTGGAAATACAGGCATGGATGGCTGCTCATAGCTTCTACCTAAATGATGAAAAAGCATAGCTCCTTATTGTCGGCACCCAGGCGCGCCTTAACAAGCTTGACCCGCAATATATATCCTTCAACATTGATGGGAACCCAATCAAAGTTGCAAAGGAAATAAAAGGGATACAAGTGAGCTCCATCACATTATCAACAGCCTACACAAACAAGCTAATCAATGCCTGTAAAACATACCTATTCCCCACTAGTTGCATGACGTTAGCTAGAGCTCTAGCGCTCTCTAAATTAGATTACTGTAACACTCTCTTCTTAGGAACCTCTGAACAGAATCTCGACTGACTTCAAGTCTTACAAAAGAACTCCTTAAGAGCTGCACTAAACATCCCCAGATCCAGCTATATCTCCAGCCACAGACAGAAATCCAGTTGGCTCCCAGTGCATGACAGAATCTCACTTTGCACTCTGGCAATCACCCATATATGCATCTCTCAACGTCACACCCAAATATCTCTCAGACAAGTTCTCCCTTCAACCTAAAAACTGCAGGGTGGAGCCAGCTTCTCCATCTTCAAGCCGCTAACTACTGGAACTCTCTACCTCCTACCATTAGATTGGAACCTTTCTTCAATGCCTTCAAAACTAGCGTTAAACTCTGGTTTACTGATAAGCTTAATATATGATGCCCCTGGATCCCAGTAAATCTGCATCGTAACATCATTGTTCTGATAATGCTCCGACGATCATATCCTAACTGTAATTATTTTGAAGGCCAGACCTCTCTGTAACCCAGGTCGACCCCTCTGCCAATTTCCTGTGTATGACGTTTTACGTAAGTATATTTTTTGTGCAACATGTTACATTTTCCAGCACCCAGTTACCTCAGGGTTAGGTTTGCGATACAAATAATAAACAAATACAAAAAATACAGCATAGAAAGCACAAGCCATACTCACAGCCATCCCACAGCATATGTAGGGCCCTATGTTAGGTGGTGAAGGGGTCAGATTAGCAACATAAGCCAGGGACAGGAGGACATTAAAAAGTTTTAACATTGGATATTCATCAAATAGGTTGAGCGTTGAGCTGGTAACACCCCAGTTATATGTCACTAATACAGAGATAGCATCCAAAAATAATGTTGCTTCTTTTTTGAAAACAAACACCTAAAGGTGCAATAAGAGCTCATACAATTGTTCGCGCATCCACAAATGGATCACTCAAGCTATTCCAATGTTAACATGTATGGTCAATATGTTCACTTATCACTAACTTCTATCCCTTCATTATATATGCGCACCTACAGTACTTTGATCAGCAAGCTGGCATCTACTGCACTGCATGACGTGCATGTAGAATTTGGGTAATATATATCACTAGTTATATAGCAATTCGGTCTACCTCCCCCATGCGTAAATGAATGTATTCAGAGCACTAAGGAATACATCAATCATTACGATCATTTCATTATTGAACTTGTTGACTGTTTTTGATGAGAAAGCCTATGATCCGCGGCTATGCAATGATTAACCATGACTATTTTCTTTTTTCTTCTCTTGATTCCTCTTGTTTTTCTGTTCCAGGTTTGGGTTTTCTCGTTTGGTCATTTCATCCCAATTAAGATTTTCAGTCTTTTTCTGTTTATATTTTCCAAATGGGGACCAATTTGGGTTCCAGTACTTCTTCCTTCTAACATGTGAACTGATGTATTTGTTTTGGTATGTTTCTTTTGACATGTTTTGATTCTGAATGGGTGATTTTTGGATGCTTTCTCTGTATAACTAACATAAAACCGGTCTGTTGCGAACTCAGTGCTCATTCTACTTGATGAAGAGCTAAGCTTGAGACACGTGCAGGCTCATTCACATTCTGAAATGATGCTGGAAATAAAAGAGTGACTTAACAATTTGACATATTAAACTTTGTGATCCATCACAGCTAATTTCATTGTCTGAATAATATGGTGTACGTCAAATTACTGTTACAGATGATTTCTCATGACACATTAGATATATCAGTGAAAAGGAGGCCCACTTATTATCCAAGAACCTTTGCTTGGTTTGCTACATTATCGAGAACGTCCAGAGAAGCGTCTTCATTTCCTGAAACCATTTTGTGACACATTAAAACAAACCATGATTATCTATAGAAGAGGAAACCAAGCTATATCTTCTCTGATTAGGTTATTTCCATTATTAAAGCTCAGAGTTCTTTCATATCTCTGAGATTCGTGCTTATCTATGCCTCTGCCTCGGTGCATCTGTCTTCCCTTCTGCTGTGCAACTTCAATGAACAAACATACTCAACATGCAGTGTCCTAAACAAGTTGCAGTAACCTGCTCACACTGTCCAGAGGCATAAAGATAAATGCATAAAAACATACATACATACATGAACACATGACAGTTGTCCACACAAACTGCCTAGATCTTGGCCAAACAATAGTAACCCACACAGGGTCTCAGAGGTCTGAAATCCTGACAGTATGATATGATATGACATGTCGTTTATAATGCGCATGTACACAAGTGTTTCTAGGTGTGACAAGACCAGGCAGGGAAGACAAAGGGAGGACAAGACTAACGATCATACTAGGCCTTGTGTCATTCAGATCGTGCAAGTGCAACCAAGCAAAAACGCAGGGGAGGGAGAGAAGAGTCCCAGGGAAAGGGATGGTGGAAGTGCAATCAGGGCAGCAATTATTCTGAGTAAGTGCAGCCAGGGCGGTGCAGTTCTCGGTAGGTGCAAAGGAGGTCGGACATCGTAGAGATTACAGTTACAGCCACTAAGTGCGCGGTAGCCCCGGAGGAAGTGGGGGCGAGGGACAGATCATGCAGGAGCTGGGTACCCAGTGAGACTCTGAGGGTAGCCAGTAACCAGTTGCCGCAGCAGACAGGTACGTCAGTCAGCAAGGAAGCCAGAGAGTGAAACCTGGACCTAATATGATAGCAACCTCGTCTGTTTCCTCCACCCTCAAATTACTGTTTTTTTCCTCCCTACCACCCCTCCAGCACTATCTGAAATGTCGTCAGGCCTAGTATGATAGTCGCTTGTTTTGTTCCTCTCCTCCCTTTCTGCACCCCTCTCCCTCACCTTTTGTTTTTCTCCGGCTCTACCAGAAATGTCGTCAGGCCTAGTACGGTAGTCGCCTCTCTGTTTCAATTTCCTTCCCACTCTCCCCCTCCCTTCCTTATCTATGTCTTAGCTCTTGCACTATCTGTAATGTCGTCAGGCCGAGTACGATAGTTAATTTCACATCCTTACTGTTCATGGCCTGTAAGAATGTGGTTGTATTTTCCCTTGTTCCCTCCCTTGCCTTGAAGCGCTTTGAAACACATTGTGTATAGGCGCTATATAAATAAACGATCATATCATATCATATCAAAGCAGAGGAGAAAAGGAAGGTCTTGAGCTGCTTCCAGAACTTCTGGTGGTCTGGCTCAAGGTTGAGAGGAGCAGGGAGGCCATTCCAGAGGGAGGCAGAGGAGAGAGATCTACCCCCACTCTTTGCCTGGAGAAGCGTCTGACCCTTAGAGAGTTGGAGGTAGCTGAGTAAAGGGCTCGATATGGAAGGTTTTTTAGAAAGATAGAGTTGGATGAAGTGCGGGCCCCGGCCCCAGAAAGCCTTGTGGATGATGCAGAGGATCTTGAACTTGATCCTTGCATTCATCGGGAGCCAATGGAGAGATTTCAGGGCTGGAGAGATACGGTAACTGGTATTGAGGCCAAGGATGAGTCTCAAAGTCCTGTTCTGGATTAGTTGTAGAGGGTCGGAGAGTCGAGGAAGGCACATTGAGAAATAGGCTGTTGCAGTAGTCCAGCATAGAGAGAACCAGGGCTCTGGAGACAGTGAGCTTCTGCAGGAAAGTGAGAAAAGGAAATAAACTTCTGAGGAGGGACAGCTGGAAGTGGGCCTTCTCAGCAAGGTCTGTGATGTGAGAAGAGAAGAAGAGAGTGGAGAAAAAAGATGACACCAAGGTTTTTTGCCTCACAGGAATGTGAAGGAAGAGGGCCCAAGGAGGGTGGCCAGAGTAAGAGAGGGAAAGCGGGAGCAGGGGTCCCAATTAAAAGGATCTCTGTCTTAATGGCATTAAGGAAGAGATCATTGGAGGCGCACGAATCCTGGATCACGGACAGTCAGGAATGAGCGAGAGAGGAGGCTGAGGGGAGTCGGAAAGAGAGCTGAGTGTCATCCGCATAACACTGAAAGTTGGAGGACGAGATAGAGATCAGGTGGGCCAAAGGGACCAAGCAGACATTGAAGAACCAGGGTGAGAGAGGAGTAGAGCCCTGGAAAACACCACATGTGGAGAGAGAGGTGGTAGAGAGAAAGGACCCAAGTTGGACCTGGGAGGGTCGGTCCAGGAGGAAGGTGGTCAACCACTCCAGGGCCTGATCTGTGATTCTCAGTTTCTCACTGAGTGGATTGAACAGGACGGCATGATAGACCATGTCAAAAGCAGAGGAAAGGTCAAGGAGAATGAGGACAGACATAAGGCTGAAGAGAAGATTACAGAGCGAACCTTCACGGGTTTTCAGGAGAGCAGTTTCTCTGCCTCTGGCTGCTCCGAAGCCAGACTTATGTCATGGATACAACCGTGGAGGGTAAGCTGGGAGATGGCCAGCTTTTCCAGAAGTTTGCCCAGGAAAGGAGTGATAGAGATTGGGAGATAGTTTACAGGACTGGTAGGAATGGCAGAAGGTTTTTAAGGAGGGGGTCCACAAAGGAGTACTTGAGGAGAGAGGGGAAAGATCCAGTGGCGAACGAGTGATTGCAGAAATCAGCCAAGGCAGGAGCGAGGGTGTCAATGTGGTCCTTAATGGTTCTGAAGTAGCAGGGGAGCACCTGTTTGGATGACTCTTTCATAGATCAGACTTGTCTAGAAACTTTGTCAGGTGTTGTCAAAGAGCAAAGGAGAAAGGAGAACGAGAGGCGGCCAGATGGGGGCCGAGAGGTAGAGGGAGCGGAAGAGAAGGGCAAGGAAAGGATGTCCTGAGTTTTAGTGGTGAAGTGAGAAACCACAGCCATACAGAGTGCCTGGCAGGGAACAGGAGAGATGAACACATCAGAAGGATTGGCCAGTTCCTTGCAGATTTTAAAGAGTTTGGCCGTGTTGCTAGAGGCCGCAGAGACATGGGCTTGGATGTGGACTCTCTTCTTGGACAGAACAGAGAGTCTGTATTGCCTTTGGAGAAGACAGCAGACCAGTTTGTCAGAGTATGCACCTAAAGCCTTCCACTTCATCTCAGCCACCTTCCATTTGCGTTTCAGGGTGGCGAGGTCAGAGTCATACCAAGAATTGCGCTTGGAGGTAGGCTTCAGACAGATTCTCCTGACAATAGCTTGAATATTTTCAGGTGTGTTTCAAATATCACTTGCAACTGTTGACTGATGTTTTCTATACTGGATGACAGCCTTTTGATCTGACTTTTGCAAATCCAAATGGCTGCCCTGTCTTCCATTTTGTTATCAGACTTTTTTTTTAAAGAAAGTCTGCCATAAGGCTTCCGCCCAACACTCCACCTACCTATTTGACTTTCCCTGCTCTGCAATATTTGTCTTTCAGTAGGAAACCATGAACGTGAGTATGTCTGCTACTACTGGTTCTATGTAGCCGTAAGGGCCTTTTGTTCCGAAATGATTTAAACTGGAGTATTCTTAGGGTACCTGGGAATTCAGGTCTCCAGTCTTCAATAGGCAAATATACTCCATATTTTCAGAATATCCACACAAAATACAATGGAAGGCATTGCATCTAAATGGCATTTATTTACATAGTCCGCGGTTATCCTGAAAACCTGGTGTGCGTGGACTCTTGAGGACCGGACTTGAAGTCATCTCTTGCATTAGATTGCTCCTGCATTCTCGTTTATCTCCCTCCTGTTAGGGGCATGTGTTTCAGTACCGGGTTTTACCTCCACGTGTAGAAGCATGAGGCTTGAGACGTTAACCTAGGTGTGTACAAGGTCTGAGCCTATGCGCTTGCATGTGTATGCATTGTATGGCTCCGTGTGCACCATGCACATGTCTGTATATGTATGAGGCCTTTGGCTTTGTGTTCAAGACCTGTGTGTGTTTAGCATATGCGTGTATGCCTAAGAGATTAAAGGTGTGCCTGTGAGCCTATGTGTCCGCACACATTTGTGTTTATAACTGTAGGTACACTTGTATGTGTGTGTGTAAAATATATGTGCAACTGTGTTTGTGAAGCTTGAAGTAATACTGTTCCTTTGTGAGGTTTGAGACATTGTTAAAGGCTTTTAGTGCACCTGATGCCTGGCTGTGTGTCAGACTTTGCTTGTGTGAGTGTCCAAGCCATGTGTATGTGTGCGCTAGACTTGTACAAGGAAGTTTGCACAGGTAATGTAAGGGTGTGGGAGAGGGGGTGAGCGAGCTACTTTGTTTGAGCGAGTCTACGTTGTTGTTGCCCAGGGTGTGTTTGTGGTTCGGCGAGGGTATCGGGTGGATGTGTGTGAATGAGATGGGCTTGTGTGGATAAAACATGTTTTTGTGTTTATAAGGTCTGTACCTATAGGTGTGTACAAGGCATGTGTATGTATGTGTGCATTGCCTGTCCCTATTTTTGTTAAATGTGCATGACTGTGTGAGAGTCTGTCTCTTGTGTGTGGTGTGTATTGACTGCAAGTGATTGCCATGCTTCTGCGCATACAAGGCTTGTGCAATTGTTTACATATTGTGTGTGTATGTGTATTATTTGTGTGTGTGTCTGTCTCTTTGTGTGTCTTTTTCACATGCATGTGTGCGGTGTGGAACTTTGTTTAGAAGACCTATATCTCCCCGTGCAATGATGTGCCTCTGTGACACATTTGTCTATATGTGTGTAAGAGCCATATATATTAAAATACTGTAAACTGTGCATAAACTGACAGAGATCTGTACTGGCAACAGCAATAAAAACACACTGGCAGTGCCAGTGCCAGAGCCCTTAGGACCTGACAGTAAGCAACACTGACTGCCAGGGTGTCATCTCCTGATACCAGTAGTGGCAGGGCCAGATGGGAAGCAAAGGGCACCGTCCACTTGGACCCCTCCGTCCTGGTGACTGCCCCATACAACCTACTGGGGTGTTGCTGCCAAAACGTATTCATTCAAACAAATCACACAGAAGTGACCTGATAGGCCGTGCAGCCCACCTGTTGCTGTTGCTAGGCAACCAAGAGGTTTCCCACCTGTGCCATATGTCCAATGTGTCCCTCCTTCCCTTTCGTGGTCCTGCAACATGATGGTGACTGTTGCTGCCCGGTGATAGCTTGATGCCCGAGGCAGCAGGTCTGTCATTTGAAGATAAGCTTGAAAGAGTTTGAAAGCATGCATTTATTTGTTTATTGCATGGTATACAATGTGTGTGTGTTTGTGATAGTTTGAATGAAGGTACACACTTGTGTATGTTACTGAGTTTCTGGGTATGTGCATGTAAATATGTGTGTGTGTGTGTGTAACTAAGTGAATGAGCATGTGTTAAAGTGCAACAGGTGTATGTGTTTGTTGACAGGGTGAGGGGGGTGCATCAGTATTATGAAAGCCCAGGGGGCTCGTTTATCCCCTTCACTTTTTAATATTTTTACGATCCCTTTTTATAACTTGTTAGAAGAAAATAATGTTGGTTTAATTAATTATGCTGACGACACGCAATGTGTCGTCCCCTTAACAGGGATTCATGCTAAGGAGGACAAAATTGTGAATAAAGTGTATGAACTTATTCAAACCTGGGTGGTGGGCGATGGTCTGGCGCTTAATAAAGAGAAAACGGAGCTGATGGTAGTCGGCACTGAAAATAAAATTCAGACATTGAGTACAGATTACCAGCAATTCTCAGTGTCTGGCTACTGCATCAGGACACAAAAAAGGTCAAAGTGCTTGGGGTCCATTTGGACCAAAATTTTAATATGTGGGATCAAGTCAGTAGCTTGGCCTCTTCTACTGCTTATTATATTAAATTGCTGGCACAATTGCGTCCCTATATCTCATGTACAAACTGTGAAACAGTAGGTAGGGCGATTGTGGGCTCTAAAATAGATTACTGTAGTAGCCTACTTGTGGGCGTAACTAAATCAGACTGCACAAGACTGCAAATCATACAGAATGGTGCAGTGAGGGTCATTATGGGTCTCGAGAGGAGAGATTGTGTCTCTATTGCAAGACGTAGTTTGCACTGGCTACCCATTGAAGCCAATATACAATTTTGTCTACTATTGATGACCCATGAGAGCTTAATTAATTCTACGCCCACTCTACTTGTGTGAAGCAGTGCGTCGGAAATTAAATGTCAGGTCTCTCAGGTCTTACAATACCAATCAGCTTGAAACACTGGCATGTAAGTTGACGCAGGTTTGGAAAAGTGCATTCTTTTCCGTAGCGCCAAAGCCTTGGAATGTATTGCCCCAGACCTACAAGCCCTGACTTCAAGTGCAATTATGAGGAAAAATATTGAAGACCCAACTGTTTAGATAAAGGGTTAAATTGTCTGAGTGTAGGGTTACAACAGGGTCTATAGTGTTATGAGTTCACATTTTGTAATGTTCTGATGTTTATTTTTTATGGTATTTTCTCTGCTGTTTGTTTTATGTCTGTGCCTTTAAGCCCCCAGATCACTGGTACGCATTGCAAATGTATTAAAGTAAAGAAATATGCTGACAATGCTGGCATATAATGTGGGTGTGACATTCTGAAAATGATTTACCCTGGAAATGCTGACAAATATTGTGGGACTAGCATCCGGAAAGTTATTTACAGTGAGAATGCTGGCCTGTATTGTGGGTATGACATCAAAGTGATTTACAGTGACAATGACAGCATATATTGAGGGCAGAGCATCATGAAAGTTATTTTCAGTATGATTGCTGGTATATATGGCAGGGAGATACAGCTGTATGAAGGCTATTTATTTTCTTGGGCTTTGCTATAATATATTGTGGGTGCAGCTACATGAAAGTGTATTTACACTGGTATTGCTGGCATATATTGTGCACACAGCATCATGAAATTGATTTATCCTTGGAATGCAGAGATACATTGCGGGCACAGCTTCATGTAGGTTATTTACCCTGGCAGTGCTGGCATATATTGTGGCACAGCACCAGAAAGTGGCAATGCTGGCATATATTGTGGAGGTTACATCATGAAAGTGATTTATAATAACAATCCCAGCATATATTGTGAATGCAGCATCTTGAAATTGATTTACAGTGGCAATGCAGGCAAGTACTCTGGACACAGGCATCATGGAAATATGTAATAGGCTGCTGTGTAATGTTGGTGACCTATTGGATATTTGTATGTGCTACCCTTGAGAATGATATTTAAACTATATGGCCTTTGACCACATTTATGAAACAATATGTGCCCTAAAATGAACCATTTTCCAAATATGTACTAAATGTTGGTAGTTAGGCTGCAAGCTCAGTCTGCTATAGGTGGGCTAAAATGATATGTCTCACAGGCCCATGATTCACCTGACCTATGCCTATGGTCACATGTTCTCAGGGTACAGTGTTCAGCATCATGCACATATTTAATCCTAATGTCTTCCCTTAGTCTTCTCATCTTTTTAAGCACATCTCCGGAGCTCCTTTATGATGATCCTTCTCTAGTGCCAGGACCCTTTCCAACTCGTGCACCCAGGTCCTTTCACCACTCCTCAAAATGGCATTGCCTTCCCCAGAGCACAGTTGTAGAAGCTTCTCACGGTAATTGCTTATTCTGGATTGATGAGGGATCCACCAGAAACTATTCCTGTGTGTGAAAATGCTGCCATTTTAACCTCTTTTTTTATCTGACAGGTTGAAGGCCTTAAGGCTCTATATGCTTTCCATATACAGAGATGATCAGAGGCAAGTGGTTTAACCCTCCCATCCCCACAGCTTTAAAAGGGACTCATTGCAGGTTCCATGCTTGCTGATCCCTTGCACAGTGGGATGTCTGGTGAAGATGTGCCAATGCGTGTACATCCCAACATAGAAGGCTAAGAGACCCCAGAGCAAACACTGGAGGTTAAATGGTGGGAAATTAAAGTAGACTCTAGAAATGGTTATGAAGTCAAGCTTTGGAAAATGGGTCATGTGAAAAGGGAGCACGGACAGATCTCAGGTTTGGCCATTAGCCATCCTTTGGCCATCTGGCTCTTGATTTGCTTCAAAGCCCTTAAAGTACTAAAGGTGCCTGATGACCGAGTCCAGCCTGATCATTGGCGTGGAGCCGTGGACCAATATCATCCAAGCAACTACTAGCCCACACCAAAGAGCTCCGGCATAGAGGCTTGCAGCAGCTAAATGGTTACAAATACTCAAAGGGAAAGATTGTCCAACTCAGTATAAATATATCTGATGAGTCAGAGTAAAATTCCAAGCGCCGGCCCGCAAGCTCCGCCGAGGCGCAGGCCTGCTTCCCCTTTATTTCCCACCAGTGGCGGAACCACGTAGCGGAATGATTCACAGCCGGGCTTTTTATACCCGCAGTCCCTTCACACACAGAATGCTTTCTGGTCAACAATGTTTTCTGCGAAAAGATGGAAAAAACATAACATTAAGCAAATGTTTGTCACTATGGAAATTCTTGCCAGCAGAAAGGAGCTCAGTGGCCCCTGCAGGCTCTGATATGCCACCAAGGTAAGCCACCCTGAGAACAGCAGGGTACCCCGATTAGGAGGATGTCATTACTTTGATCACAGTATGACAATCTGATGGCGGCCCAATTCTGGAGCACAAGAAAGAGCCTATTAGGGACCCACCTGAGCCTTACGGGTCAGGGCAGTGGGCCAGTGGTGCCTCCTAGCCCTGGAAGTGTTTTTACTCAGGAGTGTCCTTCCGGAGTGGGCGAGCTGTGTCGGGTGATCATGATCTCCAGATGCCATCTTCCCTCTGCACAACCTGTCCTCTCAAAAAGAATACATTTGGGAAGGTCCCTTGACCAAGTTCCACGCAGACCCATGACAAAGCAGAGAGGGGATCATGATTCGCAAGAACTTGACACGATGCAAGCCACTTTGCTTCCCATCCAAGGACTGAAATAGCTCCCCCGAGGCTGAACATTCCACGGGTGTATCGGAATGCAAACGATCTATAAAACCTACCAATGACATGACGGCTTGCAAACATCTTTCAGTGAATCATTTATATTTTTATTTATTGTTTTCTTGTTAGGCGCTTACACAGTAAATACATTTCTAAGGGCCCACAGGGCAACATGGAGGGAACGTGGGATTGCAGTACAATTGAAAATATACAGAATCAAAACAAAAATGCAGTGAGGGAGTGACAGCCGAACCTACTATGCCTTGTGAGTATTCAGGACGTGCAAGTGCAGCAAGGAAGAAGGCAGTGAGCTAAATGCTGGGGTGTCCGTGTTCGAGGGTGAGCCCCAGATGAAGTGCAAGGAATGGTAAGTGCTATGCAGCCAGGAGTCGTGTTGGGTGGGAACATGCGAGTCTCCAGTGGGAGGGTGTGCTGAGAAGAGTGCTGAAGGTAGACAGAAGCTGAGGAGATTGATTGTGTAAGTGGTCAGGGGCCACTGGGATGCATAAGGGTGCAAGACACCATTCACAGAAACTGTGAGATTAGCAGAGATGGGAAGAGGGGAAGGTGGAGGAAAAGAGGAAAGTCTTGAGTTGCTCACAGAACTTAAGAAGGTCCTGCTCAAGACACAGAGGGAAGGGGGAGTCTGTTCCATAGGCAGGATCCAGCTGAGGAAAATGAGTGACCTCCTGCTCTCTGTTTAGAGAAACGCTTTACACACAGGGAGCTGGTGCCATAGAAGCATAAGGGTCTAGAGGGAGAGTATTTCGTAAGGGAGAGTTGCAGATTGTGTGGTCCCTGGCCCCAGACAGCCTTGTGGATGATGCAGAGGGATTTTAATGTGATCCATGCAGCAACTGGGAGCCAGTGGAAACTATTTAGGGCAGGAGAGATGCAGTCCCTGGGCTTAAGGCCAAGGATATATCATGTTGCTCTATTCTGGATTAGTTGAAGGGGACGCAGAGTGGAAGAGGGAGGACTGAGGAGGTGGCTGTTGCAATAGGCAAGCCTAGAGAGAACCAGGGCTCGGGTAACATTGAGCTTCTGGGAGAAAGTGAGAAAGGAAGAGTTGAAAGTGGGACTTCTTGGCAATGTCCAGAGTGCGAAAGAGGAAAGAGAAAGAGAGAGAGAAGTCAAAGATGACTCCAAGGTTTCTGGTTTCAGAAGAAGGAGCAGGGGAGAGCCCAAGGAGGGAGAGCAGGGGTCCCAATCGGAAGAATCTCGATTTTGCTAGCATTGAGGCAGAGATCCTTGGAAGTGCACCAGGCCTGGGTGGCAGATAGGCAGTCAGGGATGAAGGAAGCTGCGAATGAGTCAGCTGGAAGTCAGAAAAAGATTTCAGTGTTGTCTGCATAACACTGGAAGTTGGTAGTGAAGGAGGATATGAGGAGTGCCAGCTGAGCAAAGTAGATATTAGAGAGCCATGGGAGAAGATAGATCCTTGGGGTCGCCACAGGTGGGGAAGGAGGTAGGCGAGGAGAAGGTGCCCAATATGACTTGGTAAGAGCGATCAGTGAGGAAGGAGGTCATACACATGAAAAGTAGGGATGAGATAATCTGAGACAACCCTGAGAATGCTGAATTGTGATATGACAGAGAATGTCTCCTTTGAGCCTGGCTGTAAAAAGGTTGATAGGCTACAGCCTCAGGAGAAGGGCAGGAACATGTCTTTTAGGAGGTCAGGAGTAGTAGAATTTGCTTAGCAGATCATCTCTCTAGGTTGCAACATGTGCCTCAAGTTGCATGGCTTTGGAACGCCCCCACCTGAAGTGGGTTTTCAGAACTAGATCAGTACCTCTTTTCACAATTTAGGCAAACAGCTTATAAAATCAGATGCATCGCTCCCACCATCAGTGAAGCCCTATGTTGCCCGCTCACATGTTTGTATGCTGCCAAAGTCTTTAAGCACTGATAATGAAGTACCATCCCCACGTGGCAAGTAAATGACATAGGTCTTTACCTTTTTGTGGTATTTGTTTTATTGCTTTTGTATTATTAAAATAGCCTGCACGCCAACCACACCACCTAGAAGCATAGATTATTGCATACATTTAAAAACCCAGACAATTCCATGGAGATCAATCAGCGCCTGCTGCCCAATCATCCCAGGGTCATACAGCCTGGAGTTCCCCCAAAGCTCTGTACTCTGCATCCTTCTCTTTACCCTCTGCATCTGCTCACTCAATAAACTCATCTCTGCCTTCGGATCCTTCCCCTTTCCTGCCCTTCCCCCTTGAACTGTCCTCTAGGATGGCCAACTCTCTTTCTGCCATCTGACATGGCACTTTGTTGCCTTTTGCTCAAAGAAATCTCTCTCCCATCCCTTTATGACTCACCCCTACTCCTCTCAACAATATCTTTACCCCTCAACTCATTTAGCCTTCCACCCAAAGCTCTCAGCATTATAACAGCAACCTTAACCTTCATCACTTCATTAGCACTAAGACCACCGCTGCCAGGGTGAACCTGCGACAAATCATCAAGATCCGCCCTCTCGTCACTTACCACTCCACCCTGGCACGCAGCTGCACCCATTACTGGTTGAGCCTCCTCTTGGTTCACCCACTTGACTCCTTTGCTCCACTTGGCAACATTTTCAAGTTCGCCACTTGCACTTTGTTCTTCTCCCAACTCCCCACTCTACCCGTGCTCTCTATGCACAACTGGCTTCAAATTCCTTCTACTATCTATTATATATATAATATTCAGGATCCTCCCTGTGACGAATCAACTTCCGGGCACCAGTGGTCCAGGGATGAATATCGGTTTCTAAACCGTCAATCAGCCCCACACCTCTAGTACACTAGAAGGGATCCGAACAGATTGGAAACACAAGCAAATTATACACCTCCTTGTCCAATTTTGGCAACCTGGACGGAACAGCAGGCTTATCTCCGCAAGGTCGTGGATCGTTGGTTAGTTGCAACACACCGTAAATACAATTATTACCCAATGATAAAAGGGACTGTCCAGTCAAGGTTGTATACAAATACCTACTTAATCATTATCACAACAGACAGTTCTAGCACAATACAAAATACACGCCTCCCTGTAAAGGAATGCAGAGGACAGACAGTTTCAAGAAGGAAAGGGATTCACTCTGGATACTGACAGGAGGGTAGTCTGTAAAGTAATTAATCACAATAGGATACTTGGTTTCAGCACAAAGGGAGCAATGGCTCATACAATTTCACTAGGGGCCTTCGGAGAAGGACCAGGGGGGCAGAAGTACAATGTACCTTGTGCTTGTAGAAGTTCTTGGTACTCAATGGGGTCAGTCGGTTTCAATGCACTTTGCAGCTTTTGTCACAGAGTTCAAGACAGGAGACAACTGCAGGTATCAGGCAGCAGGCAGTTCGGCGAGTGAGGCTTGATGGATGGCTTCAGGCTGGCCTATATGGTGGCTCGGGGTCAGGAATCGTTGTTTTAGTGCTGGTTTGCAGGCCTGAAGCACTGGTCGAGGCGTCTCGGACGACGTGAGCGACTGTGTCGTGACAACAGTCAGTGGTGCAGTCGGTTGCAGCTCGAGGAGCTCCTCTGGCTCGAAAATGCCCTTTAGGGCAGACACTGGCTGATGTGTGTTGATGTACTCCTCCTAGTTTCTTCACTGGGCTTGTGTCATCCTTTGAGGCGGATGGCCCAAAGCTAAGGAGAGTGTTGCAGGCCCCTGCCTTGTCCTTGGTTTGGTTCAGAGACTCTCTGGGACTTCCCACCTAGGAAGCTTGCTTGCAGAGCCTAGCAGGGGACGCTGTGTGCTGGCTGGGTACCGGTTCTGGAGCTGCTGGAGGAGGGTCCTCTAGATTCAGTATCTCCCTCTGTTCCCAGGGAGATGTTTAGGGGAGGGATTGTGCTTCCCTTTTTTGAGATCCTAGCCTTCCTTCACTAGTGGAAGATGTAAGGCATACTATACCTTCAGCCAGGGTCCAAATGAGTTATTCTTGTTACTCCTTGCGAAGTCTTCAGATGATCTGTCAAATGAGAGACTGAACCCTCTTTTAAAGCCAAATGGGCCCCAGCGATAGGTGTAGGCTAAGCCTACATTAATGAACCAATCCTGAGTCCCCACCAACAATCTTATGTTAGGTCATAATGAGAGTGCTTCGCAACAGGAAAGGTAAAGGGGTGAAAACATGTACTACTAAGTCCCACCCATCTTCCTGTCTGTTGTGGATCAAAGGGTCTCTCTAGTTAATTGTGCTCTTTGTGGTTCCTGATTAAAAGGCAGGTATCCCTTGAAGTTGTGGGGAGAACAGACTTTATGTCTCCATCAAATCACATACTCCTGCCCTCTGAATGGGGTCCCCCTGTCATTGATACTAAGAATCGGCTGGAGCTCGCTTCAGGTTGACAGAGATGCAAATCAAAGGTGCTGGGTTTTCCTGTCTTTTGTTAGCCCTGCAACCAGGCCTCTCGTGGGCCTGCTTAAATTAACTCTCATCAGTATGCGTCACTACCACCAGCAGGGCCAACAAAGGACAGAGCTGATCCATGGAGACTTTGTTATTTAATTCGGCTGGCCATGGCATGATAAGGTTTTGCCCTACCCCTTTTGAGATGCCTTGATGTACTCCTGGGTGTCATATTCCAACTAAATGTGACAAGTAGGACTACACGTGTAGGCTGTGTCCACCCAGAGTACACAGGTCTATGTGTATGTCAACATGTGAACTACCACCCTACTGAGGTTCTGGTTCATCATCAAGGCGAAAGTACTGGCTGGGGCCATCTGCATTTCCATGCTGGGAGCCTGTCTTGTGCTGGATGTCCATATCTAAACCGTGTAAGGATATGGCCCAACAGAGAAGCTTAGGGTTCTCCCCTTGCATGGCCATTAACCATCAAAGAGGCCGGTGGTCTGTCTGGATTGTAAAGTGTGACCCAAAGATGTAGGGTTTCAGCTTCTTTACAGCCCACACAACCATGTAAACTTCTTTTTCAACGACAGCCCAGTTCCTTTTCCTTTTTGTCAATCGCCTGCTAATTTAGGTGACAGGTTACTATACCCCTTGAGAGTTCAGCTGCACTAACACGGCTCCAATCCCAAAATTACAGGTGTCTGTCTGGATATTGACCTTCTGACCACAGTCTGGCACTTTCAGAACTGGGGACCTGCACAATCCATCCTTTAAATCCTGAAAGGAGGTTTGACAGGCGGGCGTCCAAGTTACCTTCTTTAGCATCTTATTGGAAATTACATCATTCAGGGGCATGGCAATGGTCCCATACCCCTTGATGAACGACCGGTAGTACCCAGTGAGACCTAGAAAGGCGCTCACCTGCGTCTGTGTGGTTGGGATGTCCCATTCCTTCACAGCGTGCACCTTTACTTC
This sequence comes from Ambystoma mexicanum, assembly GCF_040938575.1. Taxonomy (NCBI): domain Eukaryota; kingdom Metazoa; phylum Chordata; class Amphibia; order Caudata; family Ambystomatidae; genus Ambystoma; species Ambystoma mexicanum. The sequence continues at coordinate 392,576,681 of NC_090934.1, read as the reverse complement.
GAGAGCTTGTTTCTTACGTCCACCGACTAGGTGGAATAGGTAACTCACAGTACCCTGCACTATCTGGCAATTCGTGTCCTTGATTTTCAAGTTTTCCAGACCAGACAGAACCTAGTTAACCATCCACTGAAATGTGACAGGGGCATTATTCAATCCAAAGGGCATCACAGTGAACTGATGATGTCCATCCAGGGTTGAGAATGCTGACCTCTCTCTCGCTACATCTGTCAAGCCAACTTGCCAATACCCTCCGCGAGGTCAAAGGTACTCATGTACTTGGCAGCGCCGAGTTTGTCAATGAGCTCATCTGCCCGAGGAATGTGGCACGCATCTTTTTTAGTGGAAGAGTTGAGCCCCCTCTAGTCCACACAAAAGCAAACTTCAGTCTTCCCACCACTGGTCTTTTCAGGGACCAGTACCACTGGGCTAGACCAGGGGCTGCGGGATGGCTCTATCACTCCCAGTGACAACATCTTGGAAGCTTCCTCCTTGATGGTGTACCTGACCTTATCAAACATCCAGTGAATCCTACTCTTCACCGGCTTACTGTCTCCAGTGTCCACATCATAGGTGCACCAATCTGCACGGCCTAGACACAGAGAAAGCAGACCAGCAAACGGCTCCCGTAAACAGCCACAGTCTCTCATTTGCAGTTCTGACACGTCTGTTGCAAGGTTGACAGCTTCCACTAACCCATCTGTGGCTTCCGTGTGCAGGAGGTCTGGCAGGGGATTGGTCTTCTCCTCAGTCTCTCCATCAGTCACTATTACCATGACCAAGTCATCTCGGCTATAATGGGGTTTTAGCCGGTTGACCTGAAAGACCCTGCACATCTGTTTAGTTTCTTGCACGTCAATGTGACAATTCACCTCAATGACTTTTTCCAGCACACAGTAAGGCCCAGTCCTCTTGTCCTGAAGGGCAGTGGGTTTGACAGGCTCCATAATCCACACCCACTGGCCTGGAGAATAGACTGTCACTGTGGCCTTCTGGATATGCCAGTGCTTCATCAGCTCCTGACTGGTCTTTAGGTTTCTCATTGACTGTTTCATGTATTTCACCATTCTAGATCAAAGGCCAAGTCCATAGACCACCACATCTCGTGTAGGGGATGAGGGGTTGCTCTCCCATTCCTCTTTCACAAGACTGAGGCGACCTCATACAGGGTGTCCAAACAGAAGCTCAAAGGGGCTTACCCTACTCCGTTTTGTGGCACCTCCCTGTAGACGAACAGAAGGCATGGCAGAGGGATGTACCATTTCCAAGCCACCTATCATGCCTTTCAGGGTATTGTTGAACCGCTTGACAAGCCCATCTGTTTGTGGATGGAACCGGTAGTTGACTCTACACTCTTCCAACTTAGCCTTCATATACGCTGATATGAAGTTTGATCCCCTGTCAGAAACGACTTCCTTGGGGAATCCAACACAGGAGAATATCCAATAAGAGCCTTTGTAACCACTGGGCCTTGATGCTCCTCAGAAATTCAGCCACAGGGTACCTTGTGGCGTGGTTTACCACCACCAAGATGTATCTGTTCCCTGAGCTGGTTTGATGATCCAAAGGACCCACAATATCCCTGCCTATTCTCTCAAAAGGCCGCCCAACCACGGGTAGTGGAATTAAGGGGGCCTTTCTGGCACCACCTGACTTGCCAGAAGCTTGACAAGTCAGGCAGGACCAGACACATTTCTCACTGTTACGCTAAACTGCAGCCAGTAAAAGTGCTGAAACAACTGGTTCGATGTCTTAGTCACTCCCAAGTGACCCGCTAAAAGAATTTGATGAGCCAAATCCAAAAAGAACTTTCTGTGGCACTGGGGAATCACAAACCTTCTGGTGCCCTCACTCTCAGTGTCTTTGGCTCAATGTACAGGGGTCCATCCTCCCAGTACACTTTGAACAGTGCAGGGAGCTCACCCTTAGCCTGCTCCTCCACCTGCATCTGCAGATCCGCCGGAGTGGGACACTCTTTCTGGACTCTGTAGAAGTCAGTATGATCTGGGCCCCCAGCTGATGCAAACTCATCCAGCTTGGGCAGACCCTTCAGATCTGCGCCCACCTGGTCCTCCACCTCATGTTCCTGCACTGCGATAGGCCACTCTGTAGTCACTCGGAGTACCCTGCCAAACTAGGGTCCTCAGTGGCTAAGGCCCTCTCCCACAGGAGTAGGCGACTCAGCAGTCTGTGGAACTGAACTAGGGGCTACCGGCCACGCCTGTCATTCCAACAAGCCCTCTGGAGCACTCCAGACCCTAAGGCTTTTAGAGTGTTCAATCTGGCGATCTCTTTGGCCCTCGATCGGGTAGCCGTTGCGAGTATCTCGGGATAAGGAAGATCATTACCCAACAGACATGGGACAGGGATGGGGTTTTTTCACCGCTACATAGTGCTGGGTCATTTCACCTCACCAGCCTAACTTCACTATCACCAAGGGGCACTTACTCTTTCCGTCCAACCCACTGATACTACAATCAGGCCCATTGATATACTGGCCTGGCTGTACCCACTGCCGGGTGACAGTAGTGACGCTAGCCACGGTGTCTCGGACCGCAGGAGATTTGTGTCCATTGATATACACCTTTTCTAAATAGAGTTGAGTATTATTGGGAACTGGGATCTCTTCTGGATCTCGGTACCGTTCCCACTCAGTGTAACAAATCCCCCTTCGGCCACTGATGTAATACTTGGTGTCACATTCTAACTAAATGTGACAGGGAGGACTGCGCCTGTATCCTGTGTCCACCCAGAGTGCACAGGTCTGTGTGTATGTCGTGCGGTGAGCATAGGAAAATGTGGGCATATTATCCCCACACTTTTTCCAGAGGTTGATCTACCATCATTCCATTTCATATACAATTTCAAAAAAGCCCATGTGAGCGCACACCCACTGTGCTGATGCTCAAATTCCTCATACTTTCCTCCTGCACACAACCTGACTTCACTTAATTCGCACCACTCTCATTCACGTTCCTCCACCGCCCTTCCTACCTCCCTCTGTGCTCCCTCCCACTTCCATTGCATGTGCCCTTTTATCCTCCACGCTACAGATCTGGTAGAGACAGGCTTGATGCACAATGGGTCCCTTCTGTCCTTGTTAAACTATGTGGTGTGGATAGAGCCGTTCAAAATCCTAGAAGGAAAGTCAACAATATAGCATGCAGTGAAAAGGCCAGCATCGACAATATCAATGGCTGAAATTGGTGTAACCAGAGCAGACACAAACCTGCTGAAGGAAAGCAAAGAAGCATTGGACAACCCATATATTTGCTTTCATATGTCAAGTGTGGCCTCAAAGGCCCCCAATCAACTTTGTGCCATGACTAAAGGACATAGAGTCCCTCCCATGACAACTTATAACAGTCATTAAAGTACTAAACACTGTTCTGTCAAGCCTCAGGCATGATTGTTTATCTTCTGGCAGTCCAGTGACTGACAGTCACGAAGGCCAACCAATATTGTATTCCTTAATACTGAGGAGGAGCAAAATTAAGACAGCATCTAGCAAATGGGCAGAACTTAGCAGAAACGGGTTCAAATACAGAACCCCCATATATCATAAAATCATGAGGAAAGAAAACAATGCAGAAGACTTTCAATGTGAGCAAATCTGCTCCAGTGAACATCTCCAACTTCCTCAGACTGCTTGTCTTCTAGGAGCCAGGGCAAATCATTAGTTGTCTGCTCTACCGTAGCGCTGAAATGAGTTACATTGAAGAGGAACAAATAAACATTATAAGGAGATGGAAAAAGCCAGGTGCAAGAAGAACATTCAACTCGGCATTACCTGGTTTACCAGCAATGCCTTACTTCCACCACCGCCCATCACTTCCTTTTTAAATAGTTTTAAATATATTTTTTCACTGCAAAGATACTTGATGGTCAAATGCAAATAAAACCGTTGGCTGCCTGGCTAGATTGGGAGTCTCTTCTGTTTCTGATACACCATGAAGAGGGCAGGGACTCAATTCACCATGCATCCTTACCATCAGAGTTATCCTAGGGAGGGAGGACAGACTATCCTGTTAAAGCATGCGGTTAGAGTAGTTTACCATGAGTAATGATTGTTCCAGTTCCCTGTTCCAGTGTTTAGCTTTGCAGTCCTACTTCCAGGGGCTATAGAAGTACCCCCATTTATAGATGGGGGCCTATGTGATGCATATGTTGTTTGAAGCTGCTGCCTGCCCAAAAGACGAGCCAAGCGCCAGCTGCTCACACAAAACAAACATGTTCTACCTGGCCACATATGTGAGGGCAAGAGTTGCCCGATGTATGGTCTGCCCCAGAGTAGACCCTTGTACTGTTTTTGCTAAATGTAATATTTCACATATTTGTCAGGCTTGTTTATAATGTGATTTGTGTCGTTTTTAAATCATCATTAAACGGTGCATTATTCTAGCTCTTAAAAGCTAAACAGTACCATATATTTGCATGAGCACCAATAACAGAACTAGCATTCACCCATGCTATCACAAAATGTTCTTCACCCTGCTGCATCCTTCCTTCCCTGCATTTCTAGCATCTATTTCCCGCTTTCCTATCCCCATATGTTCTCTGTACTCATGTTCTTTCCCCTGTTAGGGGCACAATACACCACTCCTTGGACAAGCGTAGCTGCACTGAAACTACTGTGGTGGTGATTTGGTGCAGTATACAATCATATTAACGTCACATACCATAACAAGCACCATTCCATTTGAAAGATGCTAGTCTAGTCCTCATTTTTACTTTGCATTCTCGGATTTATAGAACTGAATTCCTCTTTATAGATCTAAAACTACAAGTCCCAGAATGCAAAGAAAACACAGGACTGGACTAGCAACTATGGGCCTAATTCACAGAGTGTTTTCCAATGGGGTTTTGCCATTATAAAACGCTTCTGTGAATTAGGCCCTATGTGTTTTGAGAGCGGGGCAGGGCTCGGGGCATTGGGTGGTAGTGGGGATAGGGAGGTAGGACGCTGGTCATTAAGTGCTGTAATTGGGGGGTGGGGATTACATTTGGATCTGTGTTAAGGGGGGAGGGAGGTGGGAAGGCAAGATGCCAGGTATGGGTTTTGTGTTATGGGGTTTAGGAGGTAGGAGCCATGTAAAGGTTCTTTGTTGGCTAGGCTTATATGTGGCTCTCAGGGTGATGTCAGACCCCCTGGCTGGGCTCTACCCATGAAATGCCTGTCTCCCGAACCTCTACCCGAGTGATGGCCGCCAGCTCTCATGCTCTGCACCTCCTCCCTGGCCCCCTCCATTGCACAGTGTGTCGTTACGGGTTGCTCAACAGGAAGACTTCTGCCATTCGTTGCCATTTCACAAGTGCTGTTTTTTCTTGAGTAGCTCGAGCCGCACACTTCAGGCTTGGTGTCGTGTTCGGGGGGAAAACTGCATCTATCTAAAACCCAGCCCCAGAATGTCACAACTTCAGACAGAGGTGTTTAAGAACCGCCCGCCATCACAGCACTGCGGTGGCGAGGTGGCATGTCTTGCCATCTGCCACACGCACGCCATGTACATGTGTACGGCAGTGCCCGTCCTATCTTTACCGAGGTCTGGGTGCTGCCCCTGTCTTTTAACTGTGCCTCCAATAGCTACAGAGGTATGGGGTCTCCCCTCTTCTCCTATGGGTAAAGTGGTCTGGGGGTACCATCCCTATATTTACAGAGATTTGGTGCTCAACATATATGCAGTGAGGTATGTATGCCCTCCCTATAGTAAGATCTGTGAGTGATCTCCCTACATCCCAGGGGTCTGAGGATGCCCCCTATAGTTACAGAGGTTTGAGGGTTCCCCCTATGATCAAAGTGGTCTGAGGGTGCCTGCTCTGTAATTATAGGATAGGATGCCCCCCTCCCATACTATGGTTACAGTGATCAGGAGGAGGCCTTCCTATAGATGCAAACGTTTGGTTTAAACCCCTGTGGTTATAGAGGTCTTGGGTACCCTCCCTGTAGTTACAGAGATGTGAGTTCACATGTGATTACAGAGGTCCGGGGTACCATCGCTGTAGTTACAGAGATGTGAGTTCACCTGTGATTACAGAGGTCTGGGGTACCCTCCCTGTAGTTACAGAGGTGTGAGTTCTCCACCTGTGGCTACAGAGGTCTGGGGTACCCTCCCTTTAGCTATAGAGGCATGAGTTCTCCATCTATGGTTATAGAGATCTGGGGTACCCTCCCTGTAGTTAGAGAGGAGTGAGTTCTCCACCTATGGTTACTGAGGTCTACACTCCCTGTAGTTTCAGAGGTTTGAGTTCTTCACCTATGGCTACAGAGGTCTGGGGTACACTACCTGTAGCTATAGAGGCATGAGTTCTCTATGGTTATAGAGATCAGGGTTACCCTCCCTGTAGTTTCAGAGGTGTGAGTTCTCCACCTGTGGCTACAGAGGTCTGGGGTACCCTCCCTGTAGCTATAGAGGCATGAGTTTTCCATCTATGGTTATAGAGATCTGGGGTACCCTCCCTATAGTTACAGAGGTGTGAGTTCACCTATGATTACAGAGGTCTGGGGTACCCTCCTTGTAGTTACAGAGGTGTGAGTTCTCCACCTGTGGCTACAGAGGTCTGGGGTACCCTCCCTTTAGCTATAGAGGCATGAGTTCTCCATCTATGGTTATAGAGATCTGGGGTACCCTCCATGTAGTTAGAGAGGAGTGAGTTCTCCACCTATGGTTACTGAGGTCTACACTCCCTGTAGTTTCAGAGGTGTGAGTTCTTCACTTATGGCTACAGAGGTCTGGGGTACACTACCTGTAGCTATAGAGACATGAGTTCTCTATGGTTATAGAGATCAGGGTTACCCTCCCTGTAGTTTCAGAGGTGTGAGTTCTCCACCTGTGGCTACAGAGGTCTGGGGTACCCTCCCTGTAGCTATAGAGGCATGAGTTTTCCATCTATGGTTATAGAGATCTGGGGTACCCTCCCTATAGTTACAGAGGTGTGAGTTCACCTATGATTACAGAGGTCTGGGGTACCCTCCTTGTAGTTACAGAGATGTGAGTTCTCCACCTGTGGCTACAGAGGTCTGGGGTACCCTCCCTTTAGCTATAGAGGCATGAGTTCTCCATCTATGGTTATAGAGATCTGGGGTACCCTCCCTGTAGTTAGAGAGGAGTGAGTTCTCCACCTATGGTTACTGAGGTCTACACTCCCTGTAGTTTCAGAGGTGTGAGTTCTTCACCTATGGCTACAGAGGTCTGGGGTACACTCCCTTTAGTTGCAGAGGTGTGAGTGCTCCACCTGGGATCACAGAGGTCTGGGGTACTCTCCTTGTAGTTACAGAGTGTGAGTTCTCCACCTGTTGCTACAGAGGTCTGGGGTACCCTCCCTGTAGCTATAGAGGCATGAGTTCTCCATCTATGGTTATAGAGATCTGGGTTACCCTCCCTGTAGTTAGAGAGGAGTGAGTTCTCCACCTATAGTTACTGAGGTCTACACTCCCTGTAGTTTCAGAGGTGTGAGTTCTTCACCTATGGCTACAGAGGTCTGGGGTACACTCCCTGTAGCTATAGAGGCATGAGTTCTCTATCTATGTTTATAGAGATCAGAGTTACCCTCCCTGTAGTTAGAGAGGAGTGAGTTCTCCACCTATGGTTGCTGAGGTCTACACTCCTGTAGTTTCAGAGATGTGCGTTCTTCAACCATGGCTACAGAGGTCTGAGATACTCTCTCTTTAGTTGCAGAGGTGTGAGTGCTCCACCTCTGATTACAGAGGTCTAAGGTACCCTCCTTGTAGTTACAGAGGTGTGAGTTCTCCACCTGTGGCTACAGAGGTCTGGGGTACCCTCCCTGTACCTATAGAGGCATGAGTTCTCCATCTATGGTTATAGAGATCTGGGTTACCCTCCCTGTAGTTAGAGAGGAGTGAGGTCTCCACCTATAGTTACTGAGGTCTACACTCCCTGTAGTTTCAGAGGTGTGAGTTCTTCACCTATGGCTACAGTGGTCTGGGGTACACTCCCTTTAGTCGTAGAGGTGTGAGTGCTCCCCCTGTGATTACAGAGGTCTGGGGTACCCTCCTTGTAGTTACAGAGGTTTGAGTTCTCCACCTGTGGCTACAGAGGTCTGGGGTACCCTCCCTGTAGCTATAGAGGCATGTGCTCTCCATCTATGGTTATAGAGATCTGGGTTACCCTCCCTGTAGTTAGAGAGGAGTGAGTTATCCACCTATGGTTACTGAGGTCTACACTCCATGTAGTTTCAGAGGTGTGAGTTCTTCACCTATGGTTACAGATGTCTCACAAGTCTTCATTTTCTACTTATGGTCATCAGAGTTTAGGGGTGCTGTTCCAATTGCAATGGGGTTCTCAGAGTGGTCTTACTATGATCCCAGGTGTCTGAATTATGCGATTATCTCTTTATGGGATGAAGCAGCCTGTAGTTGGCCTCTCTGTGTTTGAATGGATCTGCATGTTCTCCCTTTGGTAGTAAGAATTTAGGGGTGTTTTGGATATGGGGGTCAGAGTCTGGAGGCACACTCTCTATAATCACAGGGTCTGCTGATAATATCTGTGTGCCAGAAGAGGCTTGTGAATATACTGTGTGTTGTCTCGTAGGTCTGCATGTTCTCCCAACTAAATATGACAGGGGGTACGGCACCTGTAGTCTGTGCCCACCCAGAGTGCATGGGTCTAGGTGTATGTTGTGCAGTGAGCATAGGAAATGTGTGCGGATTAGCCCCACACACTTTGTGGAGGTTGATCTACCATCGTTCAATTTCATATAAACATTTTTTTTAAAGTCCAGGTGAGCGCACCCCCACTGTGTGGTTGGTCGAATTCCTCACAGATATAGTCACTGTGGTGGGCCCAACTACATTAGATTCAGGCCCAACTTGTTAGACATTCCTGGCTAGGCCTCCGGGTATGGGGGTGCTCTCAGTCTGATTCCAGGTGTCTGGGGAATGGGGTGACCTCTGTACGGTCGAAGAGGCTTGGGCGGGCTCTCCCTAATATTGCATGGCTCTGAATGTTCTGCATGTTCTCCCTATGGTCGCAAGAGTTTAGGGATGCTCTTAATATGGGGTGTCCTGGTAATGGGGGTGCTAGCACTATGATGCCAGGTGTGGTTTTATGGGATGAATAATCTCTTGTTGCTGGGGGTGCTCTCCTGTGAGTGGAAAGTCCTAGGCTACATCCCCCAGCTTCCATCTTTAGGTTTTGGGGTAACATGGTGATCGACTATATAACAGCTCGGCAGGCCATGATGGACGGTGATGCCCCGCCTCTTTTAAACCTTCCTAGGCTCTAAGAAATGGATTGTGTCTCATTACTCTTGGAAGTTACATTCCATGAGTTGATGATATTTTTTGAATCAGTAGAATTTTTGATTCAAAGTTAGATATAATATCTGGGAGGAGTGCATATATCACAAGATGAAAACTAAACATGCCAAGTAGCTAAAGTCTGCCCTGTCCTTGTACAGATGGAGATGTCTGTCTGGTAACAATATGAATCAACAAACTGCAAATGTGATCGATGGGTTGAGCTGGAAGAAGACTCCGATGTAAAAATGTGCCCCCCCCGCCCTACACTAGGTATTGATATGATATATGATAAATCATTTATAACGTGCCTGTACACAAGTGTTTTAGGCGCGACAAGACAAAGGAGGGAAGACAGAGAGAGGACAAGACTAACGATCTTACTAGGCCTTGTGTCATTCAGATCGTGCAAGTGCGAGTACGAGAAATGCAAAGGGGAAAGGGAGGGGGGGAAGTGCAGGGGAGAGGGAAGAGGAAAACAGGGCAGCAATGCTCTGAGTAAGTGCAGCCAGGGCAGCATGGCTCTGGGTAGTGCAAGGAGAACAAGGGACTGTAGGGTTACAGTTACAGCCCATAAGTGCGTGGTAAGCCCGGAGGCAGTGCAAGGGTGACTAATCAAGAAAGAGCCTTGTACCCAGTGAGACTCTGAGGATAGCAAAGCAACCAGTCAGTACAGCAGACAGGTAGGTCAGGTAGGTCAGCAGAGGAGCGAGAGAGAGTAGGCAGAGAAGAAGAGAGTTTGGAACTGCTTCCGGAACTTCAAGTGGTCCGGCTCAAGCTTGAGAGGGGCAGGGAAGCCATTCCAGAGGGAAGCACCTTCAGAGGAGAGAGATCTACCCCCCACTCACTGCCTGGAGAAGTGTCTAACCCTTAGAGAGTTAGAGGTAGCTGTGTTACGCTCACCTGGTATCCACAGGGACGCCACCCAGCCGGGTTACTCGCAGGTATGCTTCTCAGCTTTGCTCTGATGTGACCTGCGGGGGTTATAGGTTAAAGATTCAAATCAAAAGGTTCAAAATACAATAGGTTCGAATCAATAGGACCGAAAACAAAAGGTTCGAAATGTTTTTTAATTTTTTTTTTTTGGGGGGGGGGGTCGGGTCCCCCCAACCCCTGTTTTTGTGGTAAAAAACACTTTTTTTACCTATACGGAAACCACAAAAAAAATATATAATTTAAAAAAAAATGTGAACCTTTTGTTTTCGCTCCTATTCACTCAACGCTATTGTATTCGAACCTTTTGTGTTCGAACCTTTAACTGGACACCGTCTGCGGGGAAGGTTCTGCCTGAAAATACAGGAGGACTATGTTCAAGACTGACCGACTGCGGTAAGTATCCTCCCTCCACCCCCGTATGATTTCAGTCCCTCTGGCGCCCTCTCCTCACCTTGTGGTAGAATTAGGCGTGCTCTCCGTCCTGCCTTCTTTGCAGAGGCGCGTTGTCTTTCATGGGCGAGTGCGGTCCAGTTACTTCACTGACGCCGGCACGTTTGATATTGTTCAGGTAGGTCTTATTGCTGTTCTTTAGTTTTGTTGCTATCCTGCATGCCTTTCTTTGTTTAAAATGTCTCTTTTCTCTCCCTTAGGTATGCAGAGCTTCAGCGCGGCGAACTGGCTTGGTTGAGCCCCGCTGGTAAATTATGGCACATAAAGAGCGCTATGATGCGGTAAGTAAGCGCTATGCCCAGCGCTGCGAAGTCTTGCCTTTGCTAACCTGTGTTTTCCTTCCTTGTAGGTCACGGTGTTCTTCAGCACGAGTGGAATGTCCGGAGTGGTGCCAGCCGAGAGGCGACCAACCAGGTAAGCCTTTTGAGCAGTTCGTAATTTGTAAATGTCTCTACTGCTTTCTTTAATGTTGCCTCTATCTTCCTCTTTCAGTTCGTTCTGTCCGGGAGGCATGCAGATTCCAGGAAGCTATTCTCGGTAGCTGCGAGTGTTTAAAGATGAAGACTGCAGGTAAGATGCTGCTGCTAATGATGTTCCTTTAGTCTCCTTGCAGGTCTGCTTCTCCGAGGTTCGAGGGAATAGCTGGACACGGTGAGTGTCACGTTGCAAGCTGCAAAGTAACGCGAAGCGTGTTGTCTTGCTTGAGTGTGGTTTAAATAGCCCCAACAAAATAGTCCAGGTAAAGTAGTCTCTAGGCTACCTCACCCAAAACACTAGACCGCATAGCTTGGTTCTTAGGAACCAAGCTATGTGGATGCCGCCATGTTGGCTGACAATACAATAAAGTAGTTCCCAAGCACATTGTTTTTCATGGTGTGTGATACTGGCGCCATAGGCGCCAGGACTGGCCCCATGAGGACTTTTGTCATGATGCCTACCCCCAGGCATCTGGACCAAGCCCATCAGCCCCGGGAGCAGGCATCTAGACATTTAGTAAAACCTCAGCAGCCCCGGCTAGGGGCTATCTGGGTTCAGTCCTGGCACCTTAGGCGCCAGGCTCATAGTAGAAATCAGTCCTGGCGCCTAAGGCGCCAGGCTCATAGTCATTACTTACCTCAGGCAGACCATGCTGCAAATTACTCCAATCCAACATGAAGCCTGAAAGGGACTATTTTTATACAGGGACTATTTTTTACTCGGGTGTGGTTCTAGGGACTTCTTACCTGGGACTACTTTTGAGGCTATTTAAACCACGCCCGACCAGCAACACACGTTTAGTGTTATTCTGCATCTAGCAGCGTAACGCTCACCGTGCCTGCAGCCTGCATCCAGTCTTCTGCCACGCCCGCCCCGAATCCGGAGCTCCTAAAACAAAGAGGAAAGAAAGGGACAAGGTTAGAAAACAAACTTATTTCTATTCCACACCTTATTCTGGATCCATCTCGTCTCCGGACCTGTAAAGAACATCATTTCTGCACGCGCCGCACCTCCAGCTGCAGCACCGCGCCATACTCACCAGTCTTCACAGCATCCTTCGAGTCGGCGCTGCCTCCATCATTTCTTTGCCGAACTTAGGCACCTAGGAGATAAAAGAAAACCAGAAGGTAAGCCGAGGGAACCAACAAATATAATTCTTACCACCATAGACTTACCTGATTTACCACCGAAGGCATCCTTTTGTGACTCTCCATATTTTCACGTGCCGCATCTGTAAAGAGAGACAAAACAACACGTTAATACAGACTCTTACCTAAGCGCCACCAGCTGCCACAAGAGCATCTTTTCACGAGCCAGCTGCAAGACAAGAAAGGAAGGGGGAACAAGAGTGAACATCGTACATATTGAACTCTATGAACTTAATACTTACTGGTCCTCACCAGGAACCTCAGAGTCAATGCTCTCCGGAGCTCTCCCGAGCCTTCAAACCAGTGAAGTAACTGGAATCGGCGTGCCCCTGCAAATCCACGCAGGATGGAGAGCTCATTTTTCAAGAATATAAGGTGAGATTGCTTTGAGGGCATTTTGGAGGTGATTAGTTGGGGAGGACTGTGGGGGTGCCCTCACTTGAATCCACAAGTGGCTAAATCCATCTCTCCACTTGCAGGAGAATATTTCTACGGGTTAAGCAGACAAGATTAGGAGGGCAGATCCAGTCAGTCATCGCTGCACTACACATCACGTGGGTGGAGACCGCAGCTGTCCGGGTCCGACCGACGCCCCTGTGGGAGCCAGGTGAGCGTAACAGCTTTTGAAGAGGATGCCAGGCTCTAGAGGCCGGAGTCCTGACTCCACCTGGCCAATGGGTTTGCCAGAGGGGGTTTTGGGCGAGGGTCGTGACAGCACTCCCTCCTAAGACCCTGTTTGTAAACATGTCTTGTTCTTTGTTAGTCTAAATTAAAGCTTTGTATTGTTTTGACATGTCTGTACCTTAAGGTGTCTTCCTCTCAAGCTAGTAGCTGCCTAACTCCGCTGCAATTCTGTGACCCTATGTCACGCCTTTGGTTAGGGTAGCTTTGACTCACTCCTGCTCTCAATGCAGGTAAGATTATGCTGCTAACGATGTTCTTGGTTTTTCTGCAGGTCCGGAATTCACCAGGCTCGTGAGAAAGCTGGACACGGTGAGCGTCACGTTGCTAGAAGCAAAGTAACGCGAAGCGTGTTGTCTTGTTCGGGTGTGGTTTAAATATCCACTGTAAAGTAGTCCAGGTAAAGTAGTCCCTAGGCCACCACACCTAAAACACTAGACCGCATAGCTTGGTTCTAGGAATCAAGCTATGTGGATGCCTCCATGTTGGCTGAAAACCTAAATAAAGTAGTTCCTCAAGCAGATATATTTCCTTACTGATGAGCCTGGCGCCAAAGGCGCCAGGACTGGCCCCAAGAGGGCCTGAGAAGTGGATGCCAGGCCTTATTAGTGATCCGAGCACTGATTCCACCTGACCAATGGGCTTGCTAGTGGGGATCAGGGCTGAGGGTGGTGACAGCACTCCCCCCCTCAAGGCCCCTCCCAAGGTGTGTCTCCTGCCTGGTCCAGGTTTAGTTGGGAAGTTCTGATGAAATTACCTGATTAGACGTGGTGCATGGATGTTCTCACTGGGTTCCCAGGATCTTGAGGCCCAAACCCCTTCTAGTCGACGAGATAGTACAACTTGGCTCTAGAGTACTTAGAGTCCAGGATGCCCTTGACTTCGAATTCTGGTTCTCCATCTATAAGCATAGGTTGAGGTGGTGTCTTGATTCATGTACCGGGTTGCATTGGTTTTAAGAGGGAAACATGGAATACCAGATGGATTTGTAGATTAGGTGGTAAGTACAATTTGACGGCTGCTGGGTTGATAATTGCCTTGATGGTATAGGGTCCCAAATATCGAGGATGGAAGGTCCGGGTCCCTTTGATGGGTACGTATTTGGCGGCTAACCAAACCTGGTCTCCTACTTGATAGCCTGGGGCCTTTTTCCGATGCTGGTCGGCAAAGTGCTTTTGTTTTTCTTTAGCATGAATAAGATGTTCCTTCGCCTTTCTGAACGCCTGAGTGATAGTTGTATGAAGAGTCTTTACTGCAGGCATTTCCAAGCTGGCAGGAAGGGCAAGTTCTGATGTATGTGGATGTCTGCCATACAAGGTGTAAAAAGTTGTTTGGCCCGTGCTAGAATGTACGGAGTTGTTATATGCGTACTCGGCTATCCACAGTAAGTCCTTCCAATCTCTCAATTCATGGTGCAGCATGCACCGTAAATACTGCTCGAGGGTCTGGTTGGTCCTCTCGGTTTGGCCGTCTGTCTGGGGGTGGTGACTGGTGGATAGCCGGATGTCAATCTGTGGCATTGCGCAACATTTTCTCCAAAAATTGGATACAAATTGGCTGCCTCGATCGGAGACCAGAACTGATGGAAAGCCATGCAGCTTGACAATGTTTTCCAGAAATACTTCTGCTAGGGTGGATGCGTCCGGGAGGCCCTTGAGAGGAATAAAATGTGCCATCTTTGAGAACAAATCCACGATTACAAGAATGGTGTTAAAGCCTTGACTCAGTGGCAGATCAGTGAAAAAGTCGAGGGAAAGAGTGTGCCATGTAGCGGGAGGGATGTCCAGTGGTTGTAGGAGACCTGATGGTTTCAGTTTCTGTGATTTATTTTGTGCACAGACACCGCAGGACTGAACATACTGGACAATGTCCTTACGCCAGCTAGGCCACCAAAAGTTCTTTTTTACCTTGGCTAAAGTTTTAGTGATTCCATGATGTCCTTCGATCAGAGAGTCATGATAACCTGAAATAATATGCTGTTGTAACTCCTTCTCGGGTACATATAGCCGGTCCTTAAAATAAGGTAACTGATCCTTGATGCAATATTGATCTCCTTGAGTTTGCCATGCGAGGACAGCATCCAGGTTCATTGACTGTCGAATTTTGTTTCGTAATTCGGCTTGTGATAACGCTGTTGTGATACCCAAGAGTTTGTCTTCAGGTATGATGGGTACCGGGTCTGGAGTTGTATACACCGTTTCATTGATGCCCATTCGAGATAAGGCGTCAGCTTTCCCATTCTTGACCCCTGGTCGAAAGGTGATCACGTAGTCATATACGGCGAAGAAGAGGGACCACTGTAACTGGCATGAAGACTGGGCTTTGGCTGTTTTGACATATTGCAGGTTCCGGTGGTCTGTGATCACTGTAATGGTGTGTCTAGCTCCCAGAAGATAGTGTCACCACGCCTTGAAAACGGACTTGATGGCTAGGAGTTCTTTGTCCGTGATAGCGTAATTAATTTCCGGGGGTGATAATTTTTTTGACCAGAAGGCCACAGGATGCAGTTGGCCAGTTTCTGGGTCCCTCTGTGAAAGGACCGCTCCCATTGCCATACTGGAAGCATCAGTTTCTACGACATAAGGGAGGTCTGGACGCGGGTGCCGCAGGATTGGAGTGGAGGTGAACCTTTGTTTCAGTTCCTGAAAGGCTCTTTCTGCTTCCTCAGTCCAAGCAAACTTTTTATTGCTTTTTCGTAGCAGTACTTTGATCGGGTGCACAACCTGAGAGAAGTCTGGGATAAACCGGCGGTAAAAGTTTGCAAAGACTAGCATGCTCTGTATCCCCTTCAGAGATGTTGGTGATGGCCATTTTAGAATAGCGTTAACCTTATGTACGTCCATTCTGATGCCTTTAGGCCAAAGGATGAAACCAAGGAATTCTACTTCGGTGACGTGAAAAAACATTTCTCCAGCTTTGCATACAAACGATATTGGAGGAGCTTGGTGAGGACTGAACGAACATGCCTGATATGATCTTGTTTTGAGGCTGAGTAGACCAAGATGTCATCAATGTACACTAAGGCGCATACGTCAATCAGTTCTCTCAAGACATCATTCATGAAATATTGAAACGCTGCGGGAGCGTTACATAAGCCAAAAGGCATGACTTGATATTCAAACAAGCCATATTTGGTACGGAAAGCGGTTTTCCACTCATCTCTGCTTCTGACCCGGACCAGGTGGTATGCTCCCAGAAGGTCTAATTTGGTATAGATCTGGGCATCTTTGACTTGGTCTAGCATTTCTGGGATAAGAGGCAAGGGGTAGAGATTCTTCACGGTTATCTGGTTTATTGTGTGGTAATCAATACAGGTCCTCAAGTCCCCTTCCTTTTTCGGTACGAAGAACAAAGGACTGGCTGCTGGGGACTTAGATGGGCGGATAAATCTGTTTGCAAGGTACTGGTCCAAATAGGATTTCAGGTGAAGGTTTTCTGGTTTGGTAAGAGTGTAGATCCTGCCACAAGGGATTTGTGCCCCGGGAATAAAGTCAATTTGACAATTATAAGGCCTATGCGGCGGCAATGTGTTAGCCTGGTCTTTTTGGAATAAGTCCTGAAAGTCACGATATTCATCTGGCAAAGTATTAGTTACTCCCAGAGTAGAGGCTCTAGTATTGGAAGTCTTGGAGACACAGGAGTCCGGTTCCGGGTCAGGAGAGTAGCAAGTCAGGGAGCAGTTGCTGGAGAAGGTTAATTTCTGTGCCCGCCAGTCTATCAAAGGGTTGTGAGCAACCAACCATGGCATCCCTAGTATCAACCGGAACTGAGGTGCCGTTATAAGATCGAACAAAATACACTCCCGATGTCCATCCTGGCACAGCAAGGTTACTACTGCTGTGCACTGGGTTACTGGTCCGGAGGTGATTTCTGTCCCATCCACGGTAGTCACCTTGTCCCTGGTAGACTTAGAACACAAAGGGAGCCCCATCTCTGCTGCTAACTCTTGATCTATATAGTTCCCAACTGCTCCGCTGTTGATGTACGCTTCTAGGGCATGCATCTTTGACGATTGTTGGTGATTTATTAAGATCACGGGTATCGCAAAGTGCGAGGTCAGCAACTCTTTCTTCTCACTCGACAAACTGACCTCTACATTTGTCAAACTTGGTAGTTTTTTCCGATTCCTTAGCTTCATCCTTCTCTGTGGCCCCGACTGTTCTTCTTGGGGGTTTTACTGGACAGTCCTTCAGGAAATGTCCTGGTTTCCCACAATACAAACAAAGCTGTTGTTGTCTTCTTTTGTCCCGCTCTTGTTTTGTTAATGGAGGCCGTATCCCTCCAATCTGCATGGGTTCTACAGCATTTTCAGGTACACAGGGTGTGTTTTCCCTTGGTCGAACATACATGGTCCGAGGGTCCATCTTAGACCGGTCTGCCTTTCGGTCCTGCAACCGGTGGTCTAGCTTCACGACCAGATTTATGAATTCTGCACAGTCTCTCAGTGGATCAACCACTTGGGCTAAGACGTCCTTTAATTCGCCTCGTAAGCCTCGATGGAATAACATGGTTCTTTTGTTTTCTGGCCACCTAGCTTTGGCAACCAGTCTGTTGAAGGTAGCAATGTACGTTAACAAGTCCTGATTCCCCTGTCGGAGGGACAAGAGTTCATTGTCTACTGCTTGTTCCTGGGTATGGCGAGCAAAAAGTTTTTCCATTTATCTCTGGAACCCCCCAAAGTCATGTAATAGAGGATGGTCATGGGTTACCAAAGGCACCAACCAATCTGCTGCACTACCACTCAGGTATGATAAGACAAAAGCTACCCGAGCTTGGTCGTTTGGAAATGCTCCAGGCCTACAAAGAAAATGAAGGCGGCACTGATTGATGAATGCCGCATACTTCCGTGGGTCGCCTGAGAACCTTTCTGGTTTTGCCAGGGGCACTGTTCCAGCTAACGTGATGTGTACCGGGGTGGGTATGGCAGGGTTTTGCATCGTTGGATTGCTTCCAGGTAGAGGCGTCTGTCCTGCCTGTGATTGCAGGTATTGCCTGCTAATCTCTTCAGTGCGTTCTTTGATCACTATTAGGTCCCTCCGGAGGGCATTAGTCTCTTGTCGGGCAGAATGAACTTCAGCACGTGGCTCTCTTAGTAATTGGGCCAATTGGTCTATTTCTGATGTCTCCATGGCGCCCAGGTCGATTTGTTATGGTAGGCTTCGCGTTCTGTTACGCTCACCTGGTATCCACAGGGACGCCACCCAGCCGGGTTACTCACTGGTATGCTTCTCAGCTTTGCCCTGATGTGGTCTGCGGGGAAGGTTCTGCCTGAAAATACAAGAGGACTGTGTTCAAGACTGACCGACTCGGATAAGTATCCTCCCTCCACCCACGTATGATTTCAGTCCCTCCGGCGCCCTCTCATCACCTTGTGGTAGAATTAGGCATGCTCTCCGTCCTGCCTTCTTTGCAGGGGCGTGTTGTCTTTCATGGGCGAGTGTGGTCCAGTTACTTCACTGACGCCGGCCCGTTTGATATTGTTCAGGTAGGTCTTATTGCTGTTCTTTAGTTCTGTTGCTCTCCTGCATGCCTTACTTTGTTTAAAATGTCTCTTTTTTCTCCCTTGGGTATGCGGAGCTTCAGTGCGGCGAACTGGCTTGGTTGAGCCCTGCTGGTAAATGATGGCGCATTAAGAGCGCTATGATGCGGTAAGTAAGCGCTATGCGCAGCGCTGCAAGGCATTGCCTTTGCTAACCTGTGTTTTCCTTCCTTGTAGGTCGCAGTGTTCTTCAGCGTGAGTGGAATGTCCGGAGTGGTGCCAGCCGAGAGGCCACCAGCCAGGTAAGCCTTTTGAGCAGTTCGTAATTTGTAAATGTCTTTCTTTGATGTTTCCTCTATCTTCCTCTTTCAGGTCGTTCTGTCTGGGAGGCGTGCAGATTCGAGGAAGCTGTTCTCAGTAGCTGCGAGTGTTTAAAGATGAAGACTGCAGGTAAGATGCTGCTGCTAATGATGTTCCTTTTGTCTCCTTGCAGGTTCTGCTTCTCCGAGGTTCGAGGGAATAGCTGGACACGGTGAGCGTCACGTTGTAGGCTGCAAAGTAAAGCGAAGCGTGTTGTCTTGCTCGGGTGTGGTTTAAATAGCCCCAACAAAATAGTCCAGGTAAAGTAGTCCCTAGGCTACCATAGCCAAAACACTAGACCGCATAGCTTGGTTCTTAGGAACCAAGCTATGTGGATGCCTCCATGTTGGCTGACAATACAATAAAGTAGTTCCCAAGCACATTGTTTTTCATGGTGTGTGAGCCTGGCGCCATAGGCGCCAGGACTGGCCCCATGAGTGCTTTTGAAGAGGATGCCAGGCTCTAGAGGCCCGAGTCCTGACTCCACCTGGCCAATGGGTTTGCCAGAGGGGGTTTTGGGCGAGGGTCGTGACAGCTGAGCGAAGGGCTCGAGAAGGAAGGTATTTTGGAAGAGAGTGTTAGATGTAGTGCGGACCTCGGCCCCAGAAAGCTTTGTGGACAATGCAACAGGTTTTGAACTTGATCCTTGCAGGCACAGGGAGCCAGTGGCAAGATTTCAGGGCTGGAGAGATACGGTTGCTGTGTTTGAGGCCAAGGATAAGACTTGCAGTCTTCTTCTGGATTAGTTGCAGAGGGCGGAGAGAAGAGGAAGGCAGATTGAGAAAGAGGCTGTTGCAGTCGTCCAGCCTAGAGAGAACCAGGGCTCTGGAGGCAGTGAGCTTCTGGGGGAAAGTGAGAAAGGGAAGAGTCCCTTTGAGGAGGTGCAGCTGGTAGTGGGACTTTTTGGCAACGTCCAAGATGTGAGGAGAGAAAGAGAGAGTAGAGTGGAAGATGACACCAAGGTTTTTTGCCTCGCAGGAAGGCGAAGGAAGAGGGCCCAAGGCGGGCGGCCAGAGTGAGAGAGGGAAAGCAGGTTCAGGGGTCCCAATGACAAGGATCTCCGTCTTATTGGCATTAAGACAGTCAGGAATGAGCGAGAGAGGAGAGGAGGCTGAGGAGAGCCTTAAGGAAAGCTGAGTGTCCTCTGCATAACACTGAAAGTTAGAGGAGAAAGTAGAGATCAGGTGTGAGGTTGAAAAACCAGGGTGAGAGGATAGAGCCCTGGGGAACGCCAAAGGTAGAGAGAGAGAGAGGTGGCAGAGCCAAATGGACCAAGTTGGACCTGGGAGGGGCAGTCCAAGAGGAACGGGGTCAGCCACTCCAGGACCTGATCATGATGCCCAGGTACTCACAGAGTTGATTGATCAGGATGGTGTGGTTGACCATGTCGAAAGCAGATGAAAGATCAAGGAGGACAGGAGGAATGCTGGGATCAAGGTTAGAGAGCAGATCTTCACGGGTGTTCAAGAGAGCAGCTTCCATGCCTCGGGCAGCTCTGAATCCAGACTGATGGTCATGGAGACAACCAACAGATTCTGTGTGGAAAGTAAGCTGGGACATGGCCAGATTTTCCAAGAGTTTGCCTAGGAAAGGGGTGATGGAGATTGGGCAATAGTTTGCCATGCTGGTAGGATCTGCAGACGGCTTCTTGAGGAGGGGGTGCACAATTGAGTGCTTAAGTGGAGAGGCGAAAGTTCCAGTGGCAAAAGAGTGATTACAGAAATCGGCCAAGGTTGGAGCGAGGGTGTCAATATGGTCCTTGATGGTTCTGGAGGAGCAGGGGAGCACCTGTTTGGATGACACTTTCGTAGATCGGACTTGTCTAGAAACCTTGTCAGGTGTTGTCTGAGAGGAAGAGGAGAAAGGAGGAGGAGAGGCAGAGCTGGCCAAGGCGGATTAGAGAGGAAGAGGGAGAGGAAGAGGAGATAGAGGTGAAGGTGCCAGAGAGGTGGCATAAGGAGTAGAAAGAGAAGGGAGTAAGATGATATGATGCGAGAAATGCCTCTCAAAAAGGAGGAGATTGGGCTGAGGGCCCTAAACCAAGAAAGTGTCATTCAGATAGACATTAATGATGGTCTTGGAGGAGTAGAAGGGGGCCAAGAGGACCTAACACCTAGCGCCACCGTTAATGGGAGAGGAGGAGAAAGGAGAGAGAACAGAGACCATATGTAGGGTCCATAGGTCTGGAGAGGGGACGACAAGAGGATGTCAGTGAGAGTCTGTCTGGAAGAAGCACTGGTGTAGGTATCAGCGATAGGGAGGCCTGGGCTGGAGACCAGGATGTCCCTCTTGAACTTCTTCCTTCCAGACTTAGTGAGAGGGATAGGGTAAGAGAAAGAATAGCAGTTAGAGAAGATGGGAGAGACAGAGAGCACCATACACGGTGTGAAGGAGGTAGGTGGAGGAGAAGGGGGTGAGAGAAGGGAGAGAGACACACAGCCCTGTGGCCACAACTCTGAATGCGCAGGGGGTTGAGGAGGAGGAGGCCGGGGTCACAACAAAGGAAGACAGAGGAGGGGAACAAGTAACTCACAACAATGAACAGCATGCCTTGTGGGGGGATCTAGGTCAGAGCCTAGAGAGAACCAGCAACAATGCCACAGTTACCGGAACACAATTTGTTTTTAGCACGGCATAAAACAACACACCAGATTCGATTAACCTGATCAGTCGCAGCAGGTCGACGGCTGCAGGCTACGTGCTACCACGACGAACACCGGCAAACACCACTGGAGCTGTCCTTCGCCTCTGGTCCTTGGCTGAGGGGGCTGCCATGGCAGGGGGCGTGCTTTGGATGGCCGATTCAAAGAGCCTGCAAACCAATGGGAGTGCGGTGGGAGGGAGGGAGGGGGAAGGGGCAACAAACAAGGAAGCACCCGGGACAAAGGGAGGGGGGAGCGGGCACACACGTACTGCGGCACGAGATGAAAACGTTTTCAAATTCACAACTTACTGTGCCACGGAGCACCTGTCCTCACCCCAGCACCGGAGAAGTTGACGTTGGCATTGCCTGATGATGGTGGGGATGGCCTGCGGAGAAAACACATTTTGGCGCAACAGGTGTTGTCTGAGCAGGGATTCGGGCCCTGGGCCCTCCTGGTCTGAACAGGCCCAAGCAGGAATTGCCCTTTTCTTCATCTCTCCTTCGCTTCGGATGCCTGGGTGAGAGACGCCCTTGATCTAAGAACTGAGAGCAGAAAGGAAGAGGCAGGGCTAAGAAGGTGGGTGGTGCTTAGGCCAGGTGACCTAGATCCACTTGCACCTGCTCACCAACTGCAAAGGAAAAGAGGCTGGTGGACTGCTTAAGTAAGGAAAAAAAGCAGCAAACCAGTAAGGCACCAACAATTTAAAGCGCTTGACAGGTGGACGGGCTTAGGTCAGTTGACCTAGATCCACTTCCACCTGCTCACCAACTGCAAAGGAAAAGAGGCTAGAGGGTTGCTTAAGTAAGGAAAAAGAGCAGCAAACCAGGAAGGCACCAACAGTTTAAAGTGCTTGACAGGTGGACGGGGCTTAGGCCAGGTGACCTAGATCCACTTGCACTTGCTCGCCAACTGCAAAGGAAAAGAGGCTGGAGGGCTGCTTAAGTAGGGAAAAAGAGCAGCAAACTAGGAAGGCACCAACAGTTTAAAGAGATTATTGTTGACAGGCCCAACGCATCGCTATCCAACAAACCTACACCAAACACTCCACAGAAAATGTATTGATAGACTTACAGGACATTTACAAAAACCCATAAGTCAGCAAATGGATACAGTATGCTGCTGGTGCGATAGCTCAGTGGGTTGAGTATACGCTGTAGCGATCTATGTTTGATCTGTAGATCACAGGTCTGAATCCTGTCATGGGCAACTCAGCTTTTCATCTTTCCAAGGTCGACAAGTGAGAATCACCTTTGGTTAGGTGATAATTGTATGTAAATATGTTCTATATTCAGCGCTTTGGCGAATGCACTATATAATTAACAAATCACTTTCATTATCTGTATAAACCAAACATCAAGTGGAGTGCCTTCGAGTAAGAAACCGGAAAAAGCAGTGGCTGGTTACAAAGGTTGAGATACCTCAAGTGGATATCTCAGATCTCAAGATATATCTGTTTATCAAAGTCAGAAAGATGAAGGACTAAATCGGCCCTCCCAGGATTTCAACTTGCAATGTGCAGGCTGCCCTATGTCAGAAGTGAGTGCTTAGACGGTCACTGCGCCGTGCTTCGCGAGCGGGCTGATTCAATTCTCCATAGCTGCCCGTCGTTCCAGCCCATGCACCAATCACCAACTTGCCTGGCAATTCCCTGCTGTTACGATCTCTCCCATTGTATCCAACACCTAGGAGGTCATCTCATCATATTTACTAATGTTGGGAACCACCAAGTACAGTCCTCCTGCACTGGCAGTTCTTGAATAGCTGCAGCCCCTTGTGGGTATATATTCCAGTATAGAGATTTTCTCATCCATCGTGTCTGTGATTGGCTCATCATGTGAGTCTTTCATCCCATATCTCCTGATGAAGACATTGTGCATGATGTGATCTACACAACATTTTCACTCCTAGATCCACCCTTACGATAGATTATTTTAATCATTTCTATTGTATGTTTTTCAACTTCTAAAATATTAAAATAATTAGACGGGATGTGGGGATTGTACTCACTCCCGATTGTGAATCAATTGTGTCATTTTTAGCTATTGTTGTTTGTATGAATGTCACTTTGAATGTTGTATGGTTTGAATGCTGCACTATGAATGGTTTTGATGATGAACTAATGTTAGCCATGTGTTATGTTTTCCCATGCTGTTGTGTTATGTAATAATATGGTCTTTAAAGTATTGCGTCATTAATTGACTATTTTGCAAATTTCTGTATCATGGTTAATAAAAATTGATACATTTTGTAAGCAACACAGTTTTGCTCTCGGGACATTCTTTCCAGATTTCTGTAATACAATAATACTCTGGTCCAGGTTATAGAGTTTACCTGCTTCTTTTTGCTCTTGTAGTGAGTGCTTAACTCATCAGCTAGCCATGAAATACCTGATGAAACAAAAAGTGAAGTTCACCTGATAAAATAAAATCATCACACCTGGAACTTTCTTGATACCAATTTGGATGATGTACAACAAACAATATAGAAGCTTTGGGATCCTGTAGAAGCCATTTGTAAAAAGTAAACTGGAATTTATAAACGGAGACCCTCCCTTGCACTGAAAAACATGACACAATAGAATCTAATTACAGCAAAGGTGGACTATCTCAAGTGGCTTCACGTCAGCTTCTACTAAATACATTTGTAGCATATGGCTTATAAGATGTTAGACCACAAATATCCAATATAAATAACAAACTATTAAAATCCAATTGACACAGTTGAAGCACTGTGGGGGCTTCCTTCATGGCGTTTCAGGTGAAGTTCGGAAAGCCACATGTCAGCAACTGTGTCCAGTAGGATTCCATCTATTTTCCTGTCTACTAGCCAAATTGAACCAACACACTGTTTTGGTGGAGAACCTTTGTTCATTGAGCTGGAACAATTATATCACTCCTTTTCTGGCATCTATGTAAGCAAGCTGTTAAGCAAACGAGCCATGTGACATTATTTCTGTATCCCTACAGTCCCCACCTGCTCTTGACCCTTGATATCTGCACTTACCCCTGCACTTGCCACAAGCTGGCTGCACTTTTTACCTATTGTTTTTATTTATTTTATTTATTACTGTTGATCCTATGTACTGCACTGCCCCGGGCACTCCCCCCCCCACTCCCCAAATCCCCTACACTTGTGTGATCTCAATGTAACCTGGCCTAGTAAGATTGTTGTTTCTGTCTTCCCTCTGTTCCCCCTCCCTTGCCTCATCGCTCCTTGAAACACATGTGTATAGGGGCGTTATAAATGCCATATCATATCATATAATTTCAACAAGCAACATTTAACACAAAATACAGTATTCATGATTATGAACAGCCTTTCTCTGTGCGCTTTAATCATCCGACTATAAAGTCACTTGAACAAGGGTTTATTTGTCACATGGGCCAAGGATGATGTCTATCTCCATATGCATGCGTTGCTATCACTAAAGGCCAATGTAAACGTCCATGATGTTGACCAAACACAGACAAGCAATACAAAGGAAGATGTATTCTGCGCCCTTATGCCTACGGGCCTGGTTTTGGCGCAAGATAAATAATAACAATATTCACAGAGCAAGCCATGAATCAAATGAATGAGACTGATAGCTCTGTTTCTGGAATTCATCGTCTATTGTCTGAGCGCGTTGAAACACTCGCCTGTGTATAGGCGCTTTATAAATGAACATTACCATACCATAGCCTTACTTGCTAGATCGGAAAGGAACCATCAGTAGGCAATGGCATGTCCTCTTCTGCTGTGAATAACCATTGCTTACATGGCATGGATGTGAAGAGGTTTGGGACATGGACAGCACAGTGATACAGATCTATGTATATAGGAATGGTATTTGCCCCACTTCTAATGGCCTTAGGTTTTAGCTGTAACTGGTGCTGCTTGCAACACCTATGAACCACAACCTAAAAAGCAACCATTCTTCTCCTTGCCCTAAATGGTTTGGGGTGGACAACGGGGGTTTCAGAACCAGAAAGGAGGCAATAAACTGGTCCAATGACAGCAGCAGGCAGTGTGGGGGCTAGGAGAACTGTGGCTACCCACTTTTTGAATCAAGGACGCAGGATAACATTAGTGCCCATTATTTCTTATCATTACTGTTGGTCCAACTTTATTACCTGTGTAATTGACTCGTTTGGTGAAGAAAAGGTGGTAATCTCTAGGGTGCTTAGATGTGTTTGCTCTCAGCTTTTACACTTTTGCTTAACATGTACCATATGTAATTTTGAGGCTAGCAGTTATTTTAAGGAGCTATCTCTGACTGGATAGTCATAATATGGCAGACATGATACTGCAGGTCTTGCTTTGCTACTTGTTCCACCTAACAACCTCTAGCAGAGTATCAGCCTGGCCTTAGCCTCGCTACCAAAGAAGAGCCAAGAAGGCTTAGGGAGGCTTACCAGTAACAGTGACTGGTGGGAGGGATTCTTGGGAAGGGAGCGTGGGTAGTACTGTCTCAGAACCTATCGAGCCATCCATTCTAGCCACAGCCAGGGAAAGCCTATTCTTATTGGGGGCTGCAGATGCGCTCACTGTGGATGCTTGTGGTAGACATGTTGGTCTGGTGGCATGCTCTTCCTCTATCTGCATGGGTCTGGACCTTCTGGCTTTTGTCGCAGGCACTGTGTTATATGATATGGCATTTATAACACGCCTATACACAAGTGTTTCAAGGCGTGACGAGGAAAAGGAAGGGGAACAAAGGGAGGACAGAGACAATGATCTTACTAGGCCAAGTGACATTGAGATCGCGCAAGTGCAGGGGACAGGGAACCTATGGTAGAAAATGTCTGGATCCACCCTCTATATCTTGGTGTGTCTGGATGCCCTCGCTCGATTTCCCGGCTTACAGAATGTTCTTCTTTCTGTTAAAAAACGTCTACTAATGCTTTCCCTTCTGTTGAAGAAGCTATTGACGCCCACCCCCACCTCTGTGATTACATCAGGGGTCTTGTGATGATCTCCTCCTTCTGGTGGCAGGGTCCAATTGATGCTCTCCCTACAGTTGTGGAATGATAGTGAGGCTATCCATGTGGTTGCAGTGGTCTTGTGATGTTCTCCCTGCCGTTGGAGGGTTCTAGTGATGCTCTCCCTGTCGTTGAAGGGTTTGAGTGATGCCCTCCTCCTGGTTTCAGGGGTCATGGGATGCGCTTCCTTCTGTTGCAAAGGTCTAATGATGCTCTCCCTGTGGTTGCAGTGGTCTAGTGTGTGATACCCTCCCTGTCGTTGGAGGGTTCTAGTGATACCCTCCCTGTCGTTGGAGGGTTCTAGTGATACCCTCCCTGTCGTTGGAGGGTTCTAGTGATGTTCTCCTTATCATTGTAGGGTTCAAGTGACCCCCTCCTTCTGGCTGGCTCAGGGGACAACAAATGCTCTTCCTTCTGTTGCAAAGGTCTAGTGATGCTCTCCCTGTGGTTGCAAAGGTCTAGTGATGCTCTCCCTGTGGTTGCACTGGTCTAGTGATGCTCTCCCTGTGGTTGCACTGGTCTAGTGCGTGATGTCCTCCCTGTCGTTGGAGGGTTCTATTGATGCTCTCCCTGTCATTGGAGAGTTCGAGTGATGCCCTCCTTCTGGCTTCAGGGGTCTAGTGATGCTCTTCCTGTGGTTGCAGTAGTCTAGTGATGCTCTTCCTGTGGTTGCAGTGGTGTAGTGAGTGATGTCCTCCTTGTCGTTGGAGGGTTCTATTGATGCTCTCCCTGTCATTGGAGAGTTCGAGTGATGCCCTCCTTCTGGCTTCAGGGGTCTAGTGATGCTCTTCATGTGGTTGCAGTAGTCTAGTGATGCTCTTCCTGTGGTTGCAGTGGTGTAGTGAGTGATGTCTTCCCTGTCGTTGGTGGCGTTGGTGGGTTCTAGTGATGCTCTCGTCATCGTATGGCTCAAGAGATGCCCTCCTTCGGGTTTGAGGGGTTAAGGGGTGCTCTTCCTTCTGTTGCAAAGGTCTAGTGATGCTCTTCCTTCTGTTGCAAAGGTCTAGTGATGCTCTTCCTTCTGTTGCAAAGGTCTAGTGATGCTCTTCCTGTGGTTGCAGTGGTCTAGTGAGTGATCCCCTCCCTGTCATTGGAGGGTTCTAGTGATGCCCTCCCTGTCGTTGGAGGGTTATAGTGATGCTCTCCCTGTCATTGAAGGGTTCGAGTGATGCTCTCCTTCTGGCTTCAGAAGTCAGCAAATGCTCCTTCTTCTGTTGCAGAGGTCCAGTGATGCTTTTGATGTGGTTGCAGGTGTGTTGCTATGCTTTCAGTTGCTATGCTATGTTAATTGTTTTTTATAAAGCGCTAAGGATCCTTGAGTATTATAACGCTAGTGAGTAAACAGATGTTTAAACACAGCAGTGATAGTTTATTATGTGCAATATGTTTAGAAATGACAAAACAAGAAGGTCGCCAAGAGTTTCCTAAAGATGGGTAAATGAAGGTTGGAATGAGAACCAAATGGGAGAGTTTTCCAACCCCCGGCACTTAGTACCGAAAACGAGTAAACTGGAGCTTTCTAGAACTCGAGCAATGTACATTAAATGTAATTGCATAAGTCTCAACATACGGAGATATGCTATAGAATGAATGACTGACTGTACAGCACTGGACGTGCCATTAAAGGATCAAAATGATCCTCTAAAGATTTCATTTTATCGATGACAGGGGCCTCTTTGTTTTCGATCATCGTAATATGATAGGATACGATAAGTCATTTATAACGGGCGGTACACAAGTGTTTCTAGTTGCGACAACACGAGGAAGGGAGGACAGAAGGAGGACAAAACAATGATCTTACTAGGCATTGTGTCATTCAGATCGCGCAAGTGTGTGGGGGGGGGAATGGGAGAGCGCAAAGTAACTCGTAAGTGCTGCCGGGAGGTGGCTCTTAAGTGCAGAGAGTCGGGGGATTGTAGGTTGCAGATACAGTCCTTTAAGTAGTTGGGAGGACCAGATGCAATGTAAGGGCAACTGGTCGTGCAGGAACCTGGTCCCGTAAATTCAGTGGGCGGCCAGGTAACCAGTATGCTCAGACGACAGGGACATCAGCGAGGGAGAGAGGAATCAGAAGCGAAAAGGAAGGTATTGAGTTGCTTCCGGAAACCTTAGGTCGTCCTGCTCAAATATGAGAGAGGCAGGGAGGCTGCTCCAGAGGTAGGCCCCAGCCGAGGACAGAGATCTATCCCCCACTCTCTGCCTGGAGAAGCATCTTACCCTCAGAGAGTTGGAGGTGGATGAGCGGAGGGCTCGAGAAGGAAGATGGTTAGGAAGAGAAAGTTAGATATAGTGTGGCCCCTGGCCCCAGCAAGCCCTGTGGACAATTCAGAGGGTCTTGAACTTAAGCCTCACAGCCACAGGGAGCAAGTGGAGAGATTTCAGGGCTGGAGAGAGGCCAAGGACAAGTCTCACAGTCCTATTCTGTATTAGCTGTAATGGGCGAAGAGTAGAGGTAGACAGATTTAGAAAAAGGCTGTTGTTGTAGTCCAGCCTGGAGAGGACCAGTGCTCTGGAGACAATGAGCTTCTGGGGGAAGTGAGAAAAGGAAGAATACCTCTGAAGAGGTGCAGCTGGTAGTGTGACTTCTTAGAGACGATGGAGATGTTAGGAGAGAAGGAGAGGGTCGAAAGTCCTAACAGAAGGTAGATATGTGGTGTGGCAGAGATGCCAGGATGTAATGTGAGGATGTCCTAATTTTTTGAAGTTGCATTTAGTTCCAACAATAGGCAGTTCTGCTTTTGAGGTGTTAGACTCAACCAGATTTGGTCCATCCATTGTTTCACTGGGGATATGGCAAAATTAAGTTTAGCATTGTTTAGCAGAGGTGTCGTTGGGAGGGGGGGAGGGTGTGATTGTTAAGACGGATTTCTGAACTCTGTCCTGGCGGCGCAGAAGTTCAGAAGGCCAACCTTATTACTTGGAACAGGGTAACCTCTGGACAAGCCAGACCAATCAGGGTAGCGATCGCGGCGGTCAAGACTAGGTCTCAAGAGGGGTGAGGGTGATTGAAAGCCCGCAATGAGCACACAAAGCAAGGACACTTACAAACTACTCCAAAAAGGTGCTATATTAAAAATATATACACATTTATTCCAAGGCCTTTAAAACAATGACCGTAGCGAGAAATCACAATACAACTCTAGTAAACCAACACATACCATACCAATACAATATATATACAAATACAAACAAGTCTAAAGCGGTAGATGCATGTGTAGTCCACCTAAAAGGGAAGGAAAACAGGCAGTGCGAAACAATGCTTAGACCCAGTCCGCCTTCAGAGGCACCTAACTAAAAGGAAGTCCGAGCCCTACGAAGAGTGGAGCCTTGTACTCAAAAGTATCTGCACACACTGGTGCCAACGGGCAAAAAGGGAAGTCTCTTCGAGGGAATCAGGCAGTTCAGTTTAGTGCACAAATGAAGAAGAACAGAGTTCCG
Organism: Ambystoma mexicanum; assembly: GCF_040938575.1. Classification (NCBI taxonomy): domain Eukaryota; kingdom Metazoa; phylum Chordata; class Amphibia; order Caudata; family Ambystomatidae; genus Ambystoma; species Ambystoma mexicanum. Next base: position 392,546,853 of record NC_090934.1, on the reverse strand, counting down.
CGACTCAAGCGCAGCCTCCACTGTGGGCAGAAGCAGAGCGCGAGTACGGAAAGGTGTGCTGTTTTGACACAGCGGGGAAAAGCTATGGGCTCCTGCAGGAGGGCGACCAGTTCCTAGCTATGCTACTCACCGGTCCCCGATGCAAGCAGACCCAGGCTTCTCCGCGTCAGTTTCAGTCGCTGGCAGGTTCAGGAGAGCAGGGGACGTCTCATCGTCGTGTAGATTCTGCTGCAGCAGAGTTGAGTGAAAGATGTCCCAAACGAAGTGAACCCGTACAGTTTGTTACCACAGCAGGGCAACGGAGCGGCCGTGTGTATCTCAGCCAAATGTACACTACTCACTTCAGACCTGGGAACGCCAAGTGTACGAATCGTGGGAGAGTAACAAGGACTAGAAATACAACACAACCTGGCGGCAGTTACAGAGCAAGACTCCTGTGTAGGCTAGTCAGTCTGCTGGATGGCCCAGAGACACTTCCGAAGGCTTACTTGCAGGAGATGGTGAAGATGCCGAGAATAGCTGTCCCCGCTATTCCAAGGGTCGAAGTACCAGTACAGGCCTTCTGGTTCGATCAGAGGTAAAAAGGGTTTCACAAGGCGACAGCAGTGCAGAGGAGCAGTCCTTCGGCGGGTCACCAGCGATTCCTCGGTTTAGCCTCGTGGTTGCAGAATACTTGGCTCCTGTATTCCTTCGTTCGTGAGAACTCAGGAAATCGACCTGGTAGTGGCGTTTCCAGCCCCCTCTTATCCACGGTTCCCTTCGCGCCAAAACGGAGGGGACCCAATGGGAGATCCGCTCATCAACACTCACACCATACGTGGACCTATCACGGACCACGGTAGTCCCAGGCATTCACACCACCCTAGACTCTCTGGCACCCAGGATGTGTATTGGGACTAGACATCCCAGCCCACATCCTGGAGCCACACACAAGGCCTGTAGAAGCCCGCGAAAGCATCCGTGTTTCGCGGGAAAGTACATGCCCAAATAAGGAAGGCCCCGTGTCGGCTCGACCTGGGGAAGGTGAAGGGAGCAAGACGTTCAGCGGACAGGACAAAGGAGCCTCGTGGTCTGGCCATTTTGGGAGCCAGGCCACCATTTTGGGCTAAGCGCGAGAAACGCGCTTAAAAAGCCAAAAGGAGCTCAAAACACAAGAAACGGTCGCTGCCACCATTCACATCCGTGATACACATGCACCGATCAGTTACAATCCAAAAAGAGTATCTAGGGCCTGTAGAAGGTTAGAGACCCAAGAGAGCATTAACTTAGCTTACAGTGCCCTCGTGTGTCATGTTGCACGAAAGCCGCAACATGATAAAAGAAACTACGGAAAACAGCGTTTCCCGGTACTGACTGTCTTAAGGGCATGTCAGTTTCCCCGTAAGAATGGAGCGAAAGCCCAGAGGAGTGCGGCAGAAGGCTGCACTTCTCTGGCAAAGTCTAGATCATGGTGAAAACAACAGGAAAAAGTTTAGGGGTTGCCACATGGAAGGAAAAATTACCCACAATTACGAAATCTTTCCTAACACTCGCCCTTCCCAGACTATGGACAGGGGGAACTAATCCACCCTGGATGAGTCTCTTGTTCAGGTCGGTTAAACATTCTGGGTAAACCATCAGCATTGCTATGTTGGACACCTGGCCTATGCTCAATAGTGAAGTCGAAGCCTTGTAGACTTATGGACCACCTAAGCAACTTTGGATTCTCCCCCTTCATGTTCATTAGCCACTTTAAGGTCTTATGGTCAGTTTGCACAGTGAAGTGGGTCCCATAGAGGTAGGGCCTCAGCTTCCGTAGGGCCCACAATACAGAGAAACATTCTTTCTCTACCGTGGACCATCTGAGCTCTCTGTCCTTAAGCTGGCGACTAATAAAACCAATAGGGTGTTCCTTACCCTTCTCATCTACTTGCGATAGTACAGCTCCTATCCCAGTGTCAGAGGCGTCCGTCTCCACAATAAAAGGTCTTTGATAATCAGGGGCCCTGAGGACAGGGGCCTGGCACAAGGAGTCTTTGAAGCCATTGAAGGCCTTCTCACACTCGTCGGTCCAAGTTACCTTCTTGGGTTTCTTCGGAGTGGTGAGGGCAGTCAGAGGGGCAGCTATGGTGCCATAGTCTGCCACAAAGTTGCGGTAATACCCCGTGAGTCCTAAGAAGGCTCTCACTTGGGTCTGTGTAGTGGGGGTAGGCCAGTCTTGTACTGCTTGTACTTTACTGGGAAGAGGATGTATCCTCCCTCCACCTACTTCATGTCCAAGGTAAACCACTGAGCCTTGTCCAATCTGGCATTTACTAGCCTTTATGGTCAAGTGTGCTTTCTGAAGAGCCTGGAGCACAATCCCGAGGTGTTTCACATGGTCTTCCCAGGTGGCACTGAAAACTGCTATATCGTCCAGATATGCAAGACAGAATTCGTACAACCCATTCAAAACATGATTCACAAGCCTCTGGAAAGTGGCAGGTGCATTTTTCAACCCGAACGGCATTACCCTGAATTGGTAAAGGCCGTCTGGAGTAGAAAATGCTGTCTTCTCCTTGGCATGTTCTGCTAAAGCTATTTGCCAATAGCCAGCAGTGAGGTCAAACGTGCTGAGGTACTTGGAGGCACCCAAAGTATCCACCAGCTCATCTGTTCGAGGCAAGGGGTGTGCATCTGTCTTGGTGACAGCATTCAGAGCCCTGTAATCCACGCAGAACCTCAATTCAGAAGTGCCTGCCTTTGGAACCAAAACCACAGGGCTGGACCAAGGACTACTAGAGGGTTCAATCACCCCAAGGTCTAACATCTTGTTGACCTCGTCTTAATATAAGACCGTACTTTGTCTGACATCCTGTATCCCCTACTTTTGGTAGGTACACTGTCTCCTGTGTCCATGTTATGTTTGCACCAAGGTGTCAAACCAGACGACTGTGAAAACAGGGGGGAAAACTGCCTAAGCAAACTTTTCACCTCAGCCTGCTGATCAGAAGTCAGGTGAGGGGCCACTCGGACACACTCAAAGGAGCTATCTGAAGGACCGCTTTGGAACAGGTCGGGGAGAGGTTCAGACTCCTCTTCCTCAACATCTGAAGCCAGTAGCAGTGCTGCGATTTCGACTCTTGGGACGAAAGCCTTCAGCCTATTTACGTGAAACACTTTTGGAGCCTGTCCAGGCCTTCCAAGGTCCACTAAATAGTTAACCTCACCCAGGGGCTCCACCACTGTGTAAGGGCCTGACCATTTGTCTTGTAAAGCTCGAGGCCTTATGGGATGCATGATCAGGACTTGCTGACCAGGTGTAAAGTTGATGAGGGAAGCTTTCTGGTCGCACCAATGTTTCACCAGCGCTTGTCCTGCCTTCAATTTATCACTAGCCAAGCCCATCAGAAGTACCATCTGTTTTCTGAGCCCCAGCACATAATCTACTCATTGGTAGTAACAGGGGGAGTGGGCATCTCCCATCCCTCTTTGACTATGGCTAAGAGTCCCCGTACAGGATGACCGAACAGAAGTTCGAAGGGGCTGAAGCCACCACCCTCCTGTGGTACCTCTCGGTAGGCAAACAGTAAGCATGGTAAAAGAAGATCCCATTTTGTTCTCTGAGGTTCTTCCAGAGCCCCAATCATGCTCTTTAATGTTCTGTTGAAACGTTCCACCAGACCATTGGTCTGGGGGTGGTATGCAGAAGAGAACTTGTAGGTGACCCCACATTCTTTCCACATAGCCTGCATATACTTCGACATAAAGTTGCTGCCACGATCCGACACAACTTCTTTAGGGAAGCCAACCCTAGTAAATATGCCAAGTAACGCTTTTGCAACTGACTTGGCAGTTACAGTTTTCAATGGGATGGCCTCAGGATATCTGGTTGCATGGTCGACCAGCACCAGGATAAACCTATTGCCTGAGGATGTTTGTGGGTCAAGGGGACCAACGATGTCGATCCTTACCCTTTCGAATGGTATTCCCACAACTGGGAGTGGTACCAATGGAGCTTGGATTGTCGAGCCAACCATACCAGATAACTGGCAGGAGGCACAACTCCTGCAGTGACTTTCTACTTGAACCCCCATTTTGGGCCAGTAGAAGTGCATGGATAACCTTTGCTTGGTCCTCTTAATACCAAGGTGACCAGCAAGGGGGACCTCATGCGCCAACTGCAGGAGGAAGGGTCTTACAGCAAGGGGAACCACCAACCTCCTATGGTCTCCTTCTGTAGACTCTGTGGGCTCACTATACAGGAGTCCACCTTCCCAATAAATCCGATGCATCCCAGGAGGTTCACCCTCAAGCTGGGAGCAGGCCTGTCTCCTTAGGCCTTCCAGAGATGGGCACTCACGTTGGCCTTTACTGAATTCGTCCCTATCAGGACCACCTTCTACTAACAAGTCTTTTAGTTCAGGATGGTCGTTGGGGTCAAATACTTCAGGCATCGCCACCTCCTCGTCAGGCCCCGGCGATTGACCAACTTCCTCCACCGCAGTGGTAGGCGAGCTCGGGGGAATATTCTCTTTCCCTCGACTTGACTTGTTTACTCCTTTCGTCTTGGGTTTCCCCTTCGGCTGGGGCGGGGTATTGGTCTTGGCCAATGCTGCCAGTGCTTGAGACCGTGTGTAGGGTCTTTCGGCAGTGTCTCCTACGAGCCCTAAAGCTCTGAGATCATTACCTAACAAGACCTTTCCTGGGACGTTTCTCTGAATGCTCGCTGGAATCCTGACTGCCATTTAAAGTAAGATTTACAGGTATTACTGGGAACATACGGAGTGGGCCGTCAGCCAACTTAGTGGGCATCAGAGTAGCTCTGGCAACTTCCTCTGAGTCTACCAAGGTAGAATCCACTACAGTTCGACTGCACCCACTATCCCTAAGAGCTGGAGTATCTACTCCATTGATCAGCACACTGTCTTTAAAGTAGTGCTTGGTATTATCTGGAATCCTAGCATAAGCCTCTGCGACTTTAGGCTCCCAGGAACCCAGGGAAACTAAAACTACCTCAGCTTCTATCCCGCTGGGAAATGAGTCTGAGGAGAAGGATGCTCCTGTAATCTCTTCTTCCTTGTAGGAGGAGAAGGCCAGATTAGCGGAGTGGACCCCCAAAGGTCTAACCTTACACCGGGGATCCCCCTTCACGTGGTCAGTTGCTCCACAAGCAAAACAAGATCCATTGGGTCTGTTTACATAGGGAGGCTTATTGTAACCAGAGTTCTGTTTCGGACGCTGACCTCCACTACCCTGTGAGTTCTCTTGTGTCTTACCCTTATTTTTCTTTTTGTGGCCCTTTTGAGAAGAAGATTTATCAGATTCTCCACCCTCCTTATCTTTGGACTTTTTCCCTTCCTCCTGCTTACCAGGATGAGTTTTGTCCTTATGGGACACTCGATGTGACACCCATAAGTCTGCTGCAATGGCCAGCTTCTTAGAATCTATCTCCTTCGAATCGGCCAAATGCTGCTTAAGCTCCAGGGAAGAAGATGCAAAAAAATGTGTTCCAGCATGACAAGATTTATCATGACTTCAAAGGTAGAAACCTTATAACGTTCGACCCAGCCAGTTAAGTTTTTTAAGGATTCAGTTACATAAGATACCCAAGTACCACCTTCTTTTTTCTTGTACTCTCGGAATCGTTTTAAATATTGGGCCGGAGTCTTTCCAAACTTTAAAATGAGAGTTTGCTTTAACATTGCAAAATCAGCTCGCTCAGCCTTCGACATTTCCATAATGGCACTACAGCCAGAATGGGGCAGTCTGCTGAGTAACCAGGCAATCTTATCAGCATTGTCAACTTGTTGAACTTCACATGCATACTCAAACGTATTCAGCCAGTCCATAATGTCATTCCTTTCCTCATACACAGTGAGCAGATCTTTCGGAAACCGTGGATGAGAGGAGGCCCCAGACCCATGTCCAGGACCCTTGGACCCATTTGCAACCTGAAGCTTGGCCAGTTGCAACTGGTGATCCCTGTCTTTCTGTTTTTCTGCCTGTTCGATTTTTAGTTTGGCTATGCTGAATTCAAGCTCCTTCTGCCTAAACCGCAGCTCTTGCTTCTTGAATTCAAGCATAGCCTCCCCATGTGCACTGGCAGAGGAAACATTAGACATCTCATTCTCCCTGTCCTCGTGGTCGCGGTGGATCAGTGCAGCGGCAGAACCGTCGGTTCTACCATTGAGAGCAGCCCCACCTCCTTCCGCACTGTCCTCAGAAGTTATAGCGTCAAGCTGCGCTTCTTGCCACGCCACGATTCTTTGGATCATATCCAATTTCGTGCCTTGAGAGGAAACACCTCTCTCCGCACACATCTTTTTCAATGTTTCTGATTTGGAAGCATTTAAAGTTAACAAGGTATTTGTTTCCATACTGTTAGATAGGACTTTGGCCTTTTTAAAGTTATACTATAACAATTCACTACGTGTCCTGGTAGGAATAACTTGAAATGCCTTAGTTCGTCCGCAACACTGGATACCTTCAGTTGTATCCCACCGCTGTACACCAATTTGTTAAGACGGATTTCTGAACTCTGTCCTGGCGGCGCAGAGGTTCAGAAGGCCAACCTAATTACTTGGAACAGGGTAACCTCTGGACAAGCCAGACCAATCAGGGTAGTGATCGCAGCGGTCAAGACTAGGTCTCAAGAGGGGTGAGGGTGACTGAAAGCCCGCAATGAGCACACAAAGCAAGGACACTTACAAACTACTCCAAACAGGTGCTATATTAAAAATATATACACATTTATTCCAAGGCCTTTAAAACAATGACCGTAGCGAGAAATCACAATACAACTCTAGTAAACCAACACATACCATACCAATACAATATATATACAAATACAAACAAGTCTAAAGCGTTAGATGCACGAAATGTGTAGTCCACCTAAAAGGGAAGGAAAACAGGCAGTGCGAAACAATGCTTAGACCAGTCCGCCTTCAAAGGCACCTAACTAAAAGGAAGTCCAAGCCCTACGAAGAGTGGGGCCTTGTGCTCAAAAGTACCTGCACACACTGGTGCCAACTGGCAAAAAGGGAAGTCTCTTCGAGGGAATCAGGCAGTTCAGTTTAGTGCACAAATGAAGAACAGAGTTCCGCGACTCAAGCGCAGCCTCCACTGTGGGCAGAAGCAGAGCGCGAGTACGGAAAGGCGTGCTGTTTTGACACAGCGGGGAAAAGCTATGGGCTCCTGCAGCAGGGCGACCAGTTCCTAGCTATGCTACTCACCGGTCCCCGATGCAAGCAGACCCAGGCTTCTCCACGTCAGTTTCAGTCGCTGGCAGGTTCAGGAGAGCAGGGGACGTCTCGTCGTCGTGTAGATTCTGCTGCAGCAGAGTTGAGTGAAAGATGTCCCAAACAAAGTGAACCCGCACAGTTTGTTACCACAGCAGGGCAACAGAGCAGCCGTGTGTATCTCAGCCAAATGTACACTACTCACTTCAGACCTGGGAACGCCAAGTGTACGAATCGTGTGAGAGTGACAAGGACTAGAAATACAACACAACCTGGCGGCGGTTACAGAGCAAGACTCCTGTGTAGGCTGGTCAGTCTGCTGGATGGCCCAGAGACACTTCTGAAGGCTTACGTGCAGGAGATGGTGAAGATGCCGATAATAGCTGTCCCCGCTATTCCAAGGGTCGAAGTACCAGTACAGGCCTTCTGGTTCGATCAGAGGTAAAAAGGGTTTCACAAGGCGACAGCAGTGCAGAGGAGCAGTCCTTCAGCGGGTCACCAGCGATTCCTCGGTTCAGCCTTGTGGTTAGAGGATACTTGGCTCCTGTATTCCTTCGTTCGTGAGAACTCAGGAGATCGACCTGGTAGTGGCGTTTCCAGCCCCCTCTTATCCACGGTTCCCTTCGCGCCAAAACGGAGGGGACCCAATGGGAGATCCGCTCATCAACACTCACACCATACGTGGACCTATCACGGGCCACTGTGGTCCCAGGCATTCACACCACCCTAGACTCTCTGGCACCCAGGATGTGTATTGGGACCAGACATCCCAGCCCACATCCTGGAGGCACACACAAGGCCTGTAGAAGCCCGCGAAAGCATCCGTGTTTCGCGGGAAAGTACATGCCCAAATAAGGAAGGCCCCAGGTCGGCTCGACCTGGGGAAGGTGAAGGGAGCAAGACGGTCAGCGGACAGGACAAAGGAGCCTCGTGGTCTGGCCATTTTGGGAGCCAGGCCACCATTTTGGGCTAAGCGCGAGAAACGCGCTTAAAACGCCAAAAGGAGCTCAAAACACAAGAAACGATCGCTGCCACCATTCCCATCCGTGATTCACTTGCACCGATCAGTTACAATCCAAAAAGAGTATCTAGGGCCTGTAGAAGGCTAGAGACCCAAGAGAGCAGTAACTTAGCTTACAGTGCCCTCTTGTGTCATGTTGCACGAAAGCCGCAACATGATAAAAGAAACTACGGAAAACAGCGTTTCCCGGTACTGACTGTCTTAAGGGCACGTCAGTTTCCCCGTAAGAATGGAGCGAAAGCCCAGAGGAGTGCGGCAGAAGGCTGCACCTCTCTGGCAAAGTCTAGATCATGGTGAAAACAACAGCAAAAAGTTTAGGGGTTGCCACATGGAAGGAAAAATTACCCACAATTACGAAATCTTTCCTAACAGTGATGAATCAACTTGGGGGGCACAGTGATCCAGGGATGAATATCGGTTTCTAAACCATCAATCAGCCCCACACCTCTAGTACACCAGAAGGGATCCAAATAGATTGGAAACACAAATCAAATATAAACCTCCTTTTCCCAATTTTGGTAATGTGGACAGAATTGCAGACTTATCTTTGCAAGATCGTGGATCGTTGGTTAGTTGAAACACAGCGAAAATACAATTATTACCCAATGATAAAAGGGACTGTCCAGTCAAGGTTCTATACAAATATCTACTTTATTACTACAACAGACAGTTCTAGCACACTACAAAATACAACCCACCCTGTAAAGGAACACATAGGACAGACAGTTTGCGGGGATGCACTCTGGATACTGACATGAGGGTAGTCGGTAAAGCAAATAGTCTTAACTGTTCCAGGTTATTTGGTTGCAGCACCAAGGGAGCAAGGAGTTGTAAATGTCACTAAGTTTCTTTGAAGAAGGACCAGGGGGACAGAACCACAATGTACCTGGTGCTTGAAATGATTGTGATGCTCGATAGCGGTCGAGTCTGTTCCAGGATGCTTTACAGCTCCTGCGACAGAGTTCAGGATGAGAGACAGCTGCGGGTATCAGGCGGCAGGCAGTTATGATATGATATGATATGATATGGCATTTGTAACGCGCCTATACACAGGTGTTTCAAGGCGCGACGAGGCAGGGAGGGGAGGAACAAGGGGAGACAGACAACGATCCTACTAGGCCAGGTGTAATTCAGATCGCGCAAGTGCAGGGGTGGGGGAGGGGGAAAAGTGCAAGGGGAAGGGGGGGGTGAAGTGCAGTACAAGGTAAGTGGCGTAAAGTAATAAATAAATAGGGCCAGCTGGTGGCAAGTGCAAGGTAAGTGCAGAACAAGTGCTGGAAAAGGAGGGGGGCTGTAGGGATACAGAGACAGTCCCGCAGTGCAGAGGGGTTCCAGGGCATCAGTGCAAGTGGAGAGTGGCTGGGCCCAGGACCGAGGCCGTTAAGAGTGGTCCAGTTGCAGAATCAGTGCAGTTTCAGTGAAGAATATTAGCTGTTCAGCAGGGGAGAGGGAGAGAGAAAGCAGAAGCAAAGAGGAAGGTCTTGAGGTGCTTCCGGAACCGGAGATGGTTCTCCTCAAGCAAGCGAGGCTGGATGGACGACTGCAGGCTGGCCTACACGGCGGCTCAGGGTCAACAATCATTGTCTTTCTGCTGGTTGGTGGATCTGGAATGCTGCTTTAGGCATCTCGGATGGCTTTAGTGACTGCAGCATGACACCGGTCAGTGGTGCAGCCGGTCACGGTTCGAAGGCTCGACTGCTTTGAAAATGTCCTTGAAAGATTGCCACTGGTTGTCGCTTGTTGGGGCACCCCTAGCTTCTTCGCTGGGCTTGTGGCATCCTTTAAGGCGGACGGGCCAAAGTTGAGGAGATTGTTTACAGGCAACAGCCTTGTCCTTTGTTCAGAGACTCTCTGGCACTTCCCACCTAGGAAGCTTGCTGGCAGAACCTAGCAGGACACGCTGTGTGCTGGCTGAGTATCGGTACTGGAACTGCTGGATGAGTTCTCTGTGGTGGGTATCTCCCTCTGCTCACTTGAAATGTTTAGGGGAGGGATCTTGCTTCCCTCTTGGAAATCCTGGCCTTCCTTCACTGGTGGAAGCTGTAAGGCAGACTATACCTTCAGCCAGGGTCCAAATAAGTCCTTCTTCTTACTCCTTTCGAAGTCATTGGATACTCTGCCAAAACAGGGGCTCAACCCTCTTTTAAAGCCAAATGGGCCCCAGTGGTTGATGCAGGCTAAGCCTACCTTAATGTACCAATCCTGGGTCCAGACCAACAATCTTCGGTTATGCATGAGGTCATAACCAGAGTGATTTGCAACAAGAAAGGTAAACATGTACTACCAAGTCCCACCCATCTTCCTGTCAGTTGTGGATCAAAATGTCTCTCTGGTTAATTGAGCTCCCTGTGGCTCCTGATCAAAGCGCAGGTCTCTCTTGAAGTTTGTGGCGAGAACAGACTTTGTGTTTCCATCAAATCATATACTTCATCCCTCTAAAAGGGGAACCCCTGCAGTGGTTGCCTACTGTGCACAGTTGTCCCACAGTTGACATGACATTCATTGCCCCCCCACCTGCGAGGCTAAGAACCTCGGGGTCATCTTCAGCTCCATGCTTTCCTTTACTGCCGACATCTCCGACGTCTCTAAAAAGTCAAACTTCCAACTGCACCTCCTCAGGGATATTCTGCCTTTCCTCTCCTTCCCCCAGAAGCTCACTGTCTCCCGAGCCCTGGTTCTCTCTAGACTGGATTAGTGTAACATCCTCGTTCTAAATCTACCTGCTTCTACTCTACGCCCTTTGCAACTCATCCAGAACAAGACTGCAAGACTTGTCCTTGGCCTCAAGCTCTGGGATCGTATCTCTACAGCCCTGAAATCTCTTCATTGTCTCCCAGTGGCTGCAAGGATTAAATTCAAGACCCTTTGCATTGTCCACAAGGTTTTCTGGGGCCTGGTTCCAGAATACCCTCAACTTTCCCACCGTAAACACCTTCCCTCTTGAGCTCTTAGCTCCTCCACCTCTAACTCCCTCATGGTCAGTGTTTTCTCAAAAAAAAAAGCTGGGGGTAGATCGCTGTCTACGGCTGGGGCTTCCCTCTGGAACAGCCTCCCTGCCACTCTCAAAATTTAGCAGAACCATCTCCAGTTCCAGCAGCACTTCAAGACCTTCCTCTTTGCTTCTTCTGCCTTCTTTTCTCTTCTCCCCTGCTGCTCTGTTCTGCTTGGAATCGTGCACCTGGTTCCCCTCTGATTTCGGGCCGAGGTACTTGCTCACCCTGCCATGCACCTGCACTGCCTCCCGGCAACACTTGCACTTGGGTCTGTATCAGTAACCCTACAGTCCCCCCCTTTATTCTGCGCTTATCAGACACCCCCTATCTGCACCTTAACCTTAGAACGTGCCACTTGATGGCTGCACTACCACTGTTGTTGTTTTATTTTTCCTTTGCTCAGCACTTTTCATTTTTCACCCTACCCCCTGCACTTTCCCCCTTCCCTCTCCCCTGCACTTGCACGTTCTCAATGTCACTGGGCCTAGTAAGTGTGTATGTTCTCCCTTGTTAACCTCCCTTGCCTCGTCGAACTCTGAAACACTTGTGTAAGAGTGTGATACAAATAAAATATCAATATCAATTGTCCTTCATACAAAGGGGTGGGAGCTAGCTTCAAGTTGACACATTGCATATCAAGGAGGTGTCGGTTTCCTGTCCCCTTTTGCCAGTTCTGTGATCAGGCCTCTCGCAGGACTGTTTCAATTAACTCTCATCAGTATGCGCTGCCACCAGCAAACTTATAGACACGCCCGGATCCATGGAGCCTTTGATATTTAATTAGGCTGGCTATGGCAGGAGAAAGGTGTTGTCTTCCCCTTCCAGAGATGCTTTTATGTACCAGTGGCTGTCACATTTCAGCTGAATATGACAGGGGGGCTGCGCCTGTAAGCTGTGTCCATCCAGAGTACACGTGACTATGTGTTTGTTGTGCAGCGAGCATAGGAAAATGTGTGCGTTTTAGCTACACACATTTTTCCAAGGTTGAACTCACATCATTCAATATCAAAAAAGCCCAGCAGAGTGCACACCCATCGTGCAGATGGTAAAATTCCTCAAAGGGGGGGGCTGAGGCAGCTATAGCCCCAGGTCTTTTGGTTGTAGCCCTGGAGAGAAGCTCAGGGGCTACATCCAAAAGGTTAGCTTGCCTCGAGTTCCGACAGTCCCGACATTAGCACAGACCCAGATTTTTTCCAGACCTAGCAACACCCCTGGTCTTCAGTGACATCCCAGGATAGCTTGAAGGTGAGCGAAGTGTCATCAGCATAACCCTGAACACAAAAGCCAAGCGTGAGTAAAAGGTTGTGAAGAGATTTAATATAAACGCTCAAAATAACAGAAACAAGGACAAGCCCTGAGGGACGCCAAAACAAATGGGAGTCTTTGCTGGTGAATTATTGTTTATTGTGACATTTTTTATTGTGAGGCCCCGATGTTCTCTCCCCTTCCCTCCCCGCTCCCTCTTCCTACTTCCTCAAGCCCTCCCACCTCCCAGCCTGCCCCCACGCTCCTATTGGCTGAATCCCCACAACTCCCAGGCCTAGCAACCTGCGCCAGGCCCCGGCCGTCTGTTTTTCTTGGATCGTGCCCAGGTGAGTGTGTGCCAGGTGTGTGTGCTGCCCATTTCAATCAAAGGTTTTGCAGCCAGGCCTTGTTGCCAAAGCCCCTCAGAGCCCCCTGTGTGCTCTCCCCTTCCCTCCCCGCTCCTTCTTCCTACTTCCTCGAGCCCTCCCACCTCCCAGCCCACCCGCCCCCCTAATTGGGCCTGACAAGAAGATCTGCACTTATTGGCAGTCCTCCCAGGGCAGCCCTCTGCCCGTGCAGCCCTTACGGCTAAGGACCTGAGGCAAAGGACGGCTCCTACAGAGACGGCTCCAAACAGTATCTGCAGGTATCCACAGGAGAAGCAAGAAGCCAACAATAAGTAAGTGTAGAAAAGCGAGACAAAGCATCGCCACTGGAAACTCGTTATATCTGTAATATATCTACATTCGGAAACTGTTCTATACATGTAAAGTTGCATCTAGAAGTGTTCCCAATAGCCACTCTGTGAAAGCTTCACTTAGAAAACTGTTCTGTGAAAGTTGCATTTAGAAAGTGTTCTGTGAAAGTTGTTTTTAGAAGCGTTCCCAATAGCCGCTCTGGAAAGTTGAATTTAGAAGTGTGCCCAATAGCCTCTCTGTGAAAGTGGCATTTAGAAAAGTGTTCTGTGAAAGATTCACTTAGTAAACTGTTGTGTGAAAGTTGCATTTAGAAAGTGTTCTGTGAAAGTTGCTTTTAGAAGCGTTCCCAATAGCCACTCTGGAAAGTTGAACTTAGAAGTGTGCCCAATAGACTCTCTGTGAAAGTGGCATTTAGAAAAGTGTTCTGTGAAAGCTTCACTTAGAAAACTGTTCTGTGAAAGTTGCATTTAGAAAGTGTTCTGTGAAAGCTGCTTTTAGAAGCGTTCCCAATAGCCACACTGAAAGTTGAATTTAGAAGTGTTCCCAATAGCCACTCTGGAAAGTTAAATTTAGAAGTGTTCCCAATTGCCTCTCTATGAAAGCTGCATTTAGAAGTGTTCCCAATAGCCACTCTGGAAAGTTGCATTTAGAAGTGTTCCCAATAGCCACACTGAAAGTTGAATTTAGAAGTCTGCCCAATAGCCTCTCTGTGAAAGTGGCATTTAGAAAAGTGTTCTGAGAAAGTTTCATTTACAAAACTGTTCTTTGAAAATTGAATCTAAAGTGTTCCCAATAGCCTCTCTGTGAAAGTTGCATTTAGAAGTGTGCCCAATAGCCTCTCTGTGAAATTGGCATTTAGAAAAGTGTTCTGTGAATGTTGCATTTAAAAGAGTTCCCAATAGCCACTCTGGAAAGTTGCATTTAGAAGTGTTCCCAATAGCCTCTCTGTGACAGTTGCATTTAGAAAGTGTTCTGTGAAAGTTGCTTTTAGAAGTGTTCCCAATAGAATCTCTATGAAAGCTGCATTTAGAAGTGTTCCCAATAGCCACTCTGGAAAGTTGCATTTAGAAGTGTTCCCAATAGCCACACTGAAAGTTGAATTTAGAAGTGTGCCCAATAGCCCATCTGTGAAAGTGGCATTTAGAAAAGTGTTCTGAGAAAGTTTCATTTACAAAACTGTTCTTTGAAAATTGAATCTAAAGTGTTCCCAATAGCCTCTCTGTGAAAGTTGCATTTAGAAGTGTGCCCAATAGCTTCTCTGTGAAATTGGCATTTAGAAAAGTGTTCTGTGAATGTTGCATTTAAAAGAGTTCCCAATAGCCACTCCGGAAAGTTGCATTTAGAAGTGTTCCCAATAGCCTCTCTGTGAAAGTTGCATTTAGAAAGTGTGCTATGAAAGACGCTTTTAGAAGTGTCCCCATTAGCCTCTCTGAAAAGTTGAATTTAGAAGTCTTCCCAATATCCACTCTGGAAAGTTGCATTTAGAAGTGTTCCCAATAGCCACTCTGGAAAGTTGAATTTAGAAGTGTTCCCAATTGCCTTTCTATGAAAGCTGCATTTAGAAGTGTTCCCAATAGCCACTCTGGAAAGTTGCATTTAGAAGTGTTCCCAATAGCCACACTGAAAATTGAATTTAGAAGTGTGCCCAATAGCCTCTCTGTGAAAGTGGCATTTTGAAAAGTGTTCTGAGAAAGTTTCATTTACAAAACTGTTCTTTGAAAATTGAATCTAAAGTGTTCCCAATAGCCTCTCTGTGAAAGTTGCATTTAGAAGCGTTCCCAATAGCCACTCTGGAAAGTTGAATTTAGAAGTGTGCCCAATAGCCTCTCTGTGAAAGTGGCATTAAGAAAAGTGTTCTGTGAATGTTGCATTTAGAAGCGTTCCCAATAGCCACTCTGGAAAGTTGCATTTATAAGTGTTCCCAATAGCCACACTGAAAGTTGAATTTAGAAGTGTTCCCAATAGCCTCTCTGTGAAAGTTGCATTTAGAAAGTGTTCTGTGAAAGTTGCTTTTAGAAGCATTCCCAATAGCCACTCTGGAAAGTTGCATTTAGAAGTGTTCCCAATAGCCACACTGAAAGTTGAATTTAGAAGTGTTCCCAATAGCCACACTGAAAGTTGAATTTAGAAGTGTTCCCAATAGCCTCTCTGTGAAAGTTGCATTTAGAAAGTGTTCTGTGAAAGTTGCTTTTAGAAGCGTTCCCAATAGCCACTCTGGAAAGTTGCATTTAGAAGTGTTCCCAATAGCCACACTGAAAGTTGAATTTAGAAGTGTTCCCAATAGCCTCTCTGTGAAAGTTGCATTTAGAAAGTGTTCTGTGAATGTTGCATTTAGAAGCGTTCCCAATAGCCACTCTGGAAAGTTGCATTTAGAATTGTTCCCAAAAGCCACTCTGGAAAGTTGAATTTAGAAGGGTTCCCAATAGCCTCTCTGTGAAAGTTGCATTTAGAAAGCGTTCTGTGAATGTTGCATTTAGAAGCGTTCCCAATAGCCTCTCTGAAAAGTTGAATTTAGAAGTGTGCCCAATAGCCTCTCTGTGAAAGTGGCATTTAGAAAAGTGTTCTGTGAATGTTGCATTTAGAAGCGTTCCCAATAGCCACTCTGGAAAGTTGCATTTATAAGTGTTCCCAATAGCCACACTGAAAGTTGAATTTAGAAGTGTTCCCAATAGCCTCTCTGTGAAAGTTGCATTTAGAAAGTGTTCTGTGAAAGTTGCTTTTAGAAGCATTCCCAATAGCCACTCTGGAAAGTTGCATTTAGAAGTGTTCCCAATAGCCACACTGAAAGTTGAATTTAGAAGTGTTCCCAATAGCCACACTGAAAGTTGAATTTAGAAGTGTTCCCAATAGCATCTCTGTGAAAGTTGCATTTAGAAAGTGTTCTGTGAAAGTTGCTTTTAGAAGCGTTCCCAATAGCCACTCTGTAAAGTTGCATTTAGAAGTGTTCCCAATAGCCACACTGAAAGTTGAATTTAGAAGTGTTCCCAATAGCCTATCTGTGAAAGTTGCATTTAGAAAGTGTTCTGTGAATGTTGCATTTAGAAGCGTTCCCAATAGCCACTCTGGAAAGTTGCATTTAGAAGTGTTCCCAATAGCCACTCTGAAAAGTTGAATTTCGAAGTGTTCCCAATAGCCTCTCTGTGAAAGTTGCATTTAGAAAGCGTTCCGTGAATGTTGCATTTAGAAGTGTTCCCAATTGCCTCTCTATGAAAGCTGCATTTAGAAGTGTTCCCAATAGCCACTCTGGAAAGTTGCATTTAGAAGTGTTCCCAATAGCCACTCTGGAAAGTTGCATTTAGAAGTGTTCCCAATAGCCACACTGAAAGTTGAATTTAGAAGTGTTCCCAATAGCCTCTCTGTGAAAGCTGCATTTAGAAAGTGTTCTATGAAAGTTGCTTTTAGAAGTGTTCCCAATAGCCTCTCTGAAAGTTGAATTTAGAACTGTTCCCAATAGCCACTCTGGAAAGTTGAATTTAGAAGTGTTCCCAATAGCCTCTCTATGAAAGTTGCATTTAGAAAGTGTTCTGTGAAAGTTGCATCTAGAAGCGTTCCCAATAGCCATAGCCACTCTGTGAAAGTTACATTTAGAAGCGTTCCCAATAGTCACTCTGGAAAGGTGAATTTAGAAGTGTTCCCAATTGCCTCTCTATTAAAGCTGCATTTAGAAGTGTTCCCAATAGCCACTCTGGAAAGTTGAATTTCGAAGTGTTCCCAATAGCCACTCTGGAAAGTTGAATTTAGAAGTGTTCCCAATAGCCTCTTAGTGAAAGTTGCATTTAGAAAGTGTTCTGTGAAAGTTGCATCTAGAAGCGTTCCCAATAGCCATAGCCACTCTATGAAAGTTGCATTTAGAAGCGTTCCCAATATCCACTCTGGAAAGTTGAATTTAGAAGTGTTCCCAATAGCCTCTTAGTGAAAGTTGCATTTAGAAAGTGTTCTGTGAAAGTTGCATCTAGAAGCGTTCCCAATAGCCATAGCCACTCTGTGAAAGTTGCATTTAGAAGCGTTCCCAATATCCACTCTGGAAAGTTGAATTTAGAAGTGTTCCCAATTGCCTCTCTATGAAAGCTGCATTTAGAAGTGTTCCCAATAGCCACTCTGGAAAGTTGAATTTAGAAGTGTGCCCAATAGCCTCTCTGTGAAAGTGGCATTTAGAAAAGTGTTCTGAGAAAGTTTCATTTACAAAACTGTTCATTGGAAAATTGAATCTAAAGTGTTCCCAATAGCCTCTCTGTGAAAGTTGCATTTAGAAGTGTGCCCAATAGCCACTCTGGAAAGTTGTATTTATAAGTGTTCCCAATAGCCTCTCTGTGAAAGTTGCATTTAGAAAGTGTTCTGTGAAAGTTGCATTTAGAAGCGTTCCCAATAGCCACTCTGTGAAAGTTGCATTTAGAAGCGTTCCCAATAGCCACTCTAGAAAGCTGAATTTAGAAGTGTTCCCAATTGCCTCTCTATGAAAGCTGCATTTAGAAGTGTTCCCAATAGCCACTGTGGAAAGTTGAATTTAGAAGTGTGCCCAAAAGCCTTTCTGTGAAAGTGGCATTTAGAAAAGTGTTCTGAGAAAGTTTCATTTGCAAAACTGTTCTTTGGAAATTTGAATCTAAAGTGTTCCCAATAGCCTCTCTGTGAAAGTTGCATTTAGAAGCGTTCCCAATAGCCACTCTGTGAAAGTTGCATTTAGAAGCGTTCCCAATAGCCACTCTGGAAAGATGAATTTAGAAGTGTGCCCAATAGCCTCTCTGTGAAAGTGGCATTTAGAAAAGTGTTCTGTGAAAGATTCACTTAGTAAACTACTCTGTGAAAGTTGCCTTTAGAAAGTGTTCTGTGAAAGTTGCCTTTAGAAGCGTTCCCAATAGTCACTCTGGAAAGTTGAACTTAGAAGTGTGCCCAATAGCCTCTCTGTGAAAGTGGCATTTAGAAAAGTGTTCTGTGAAAGCTTCACTTAGAAAACTGTTCTGTGAAAGTTGCATTTAGAAAGTGTTCTGTGAAAGTTGCTTTTAGAAGCGTTCCCAATAGCCACACTGAAAGTTGAATTTAGAAGTGTTCCCAATAGCCACTCTGGAAAGTTGAGTTTAGAAGTGTTCCCAATTGCCTCTCTATGAAAGCTGCATTAAGAAGTGTTCCCAATAGCCACTCTGGAAAGTTGCATTTAGAAGAGTTCCCAATAGCCACACTGAAAGTTGAATTTAGAGGTGTGCCCAATAGCCTCTCAGTGAAAGTGGCATTTAGAAAAGTGTTCTGAGAAAGTTTCATTTACAAAACTGTTCTTTGAAAATTGAATCTAAAGTGTTCCCAATAGCCTCTCTGTGAAAGTTGCATTTAGAAGCGTTCCCAATAGCCACTCTGGAAAGTTGAATTTAGAAGTGTGCCCAATAGCCTCTCTGTGAAAGTGGCATTTAGAAAAGTGTTCTGTGAATGTTGCATTTAGAAGCGTTCCCAATAGCCACTCTGGAAAGTTGCATTTATAAGTGTTTCCAATAGCCACACTGAAAGTTGAATTTAGAAGTGTTCCCAATAGCCTCTCTGTGAAAGTTGCATTTAGAAAGTGTTCTGTGAAAGTTGCTTTTAGAAGCATTCCCAATAGCCACTCTGGAAAGTTGCATTTAGAAGTGTTCCCAATAGCCACACTGAAAGTTGAATTTAGAAGTGTTCCCAATAGCCACACTGAAAGTTGAATTTAGAAGTGCTCCCAATAGCCTCTCTGTGAAAGTTGCTTTTAGAAGCGTTCCCAATAGCCACTCTGGAAAGTTGCATTTAGAAGTGTTCCCAATAGCCACACTGAAAGTTGAATTTAGAAGTGTTTCCAATAGCCTCTCTGTGAAAGTTGCATTTAGAAAGTTTCTGTGAATGTTGCATTTAGAAGCGTTCCCAATAGCCACTCTGGAAAGTTGCATTTAGAAGTGTTCCCAATAGCCACTCTGGAAAGTTGAATTTAGAAGTGTTCCCACTAGCCACTCTAGAAAGCTGAATTTAGAAGTGTTCCCAATTGCCTCTCTATGAAAGCTGCATTTAGAAGTGTTCCCAATAGTCACTCTGGAAAGTTGAATTTAGAAGTGTTCCCAATAGCCTCTCTGTGAAAGTTGCATTTAGAAAGCGTTCTGTGAATGTTGCATTTAGAAGCGTTCCCAATAGCCTCTCTGAAAAGTTGAATTTAGAAGTGTTCCCAATATCCACTCTGGAAAGTTGAATTTAGAAGTGTTCCCAATAGCCTCTCTGTGAAAGTTGCATTTAGAAGTGTTCCCAATAGCCGCTCTGGAAAGTTGAATTTAGAAGTGTTCCCAATTGCCTCTCTATGAATGCTGCATTTAGAAGTGTTCCCAATAGCCACTCTGGAAAGTTGAATTTAGAAGTGTTCCCAATTGCCTCTCTATGAAAGTTGCATTTAGAAGTGTTCCCAATAGCCACTCTGGAAAGTTGCATTTAGAAGTGTTCCCAATAGCCACACTGAAAGTTGAATTTAGAAGTGTTCCCAATAGCCTCTCTGTGAAAGTTGCATTTAGAAAGTGTTCTATGAAAGTTGCTTTTAGAAGTGTTCCCAATAGCCTCTCTGAAAGTTGAATTTAGAAGTGTTCCCAATAGCCACCCTGGAAAGTTGAATTTAGAAGTGTTCCCAATAGCCTCTCTATGAAAGTTGCATTTAGAAAGTGTTCTGTGAAAGTTGCATCTAGAAGCGTTCCCAATAGCCATAGCCACTCTGTGAAAGTTACATTTAGAAGCGTTCCCAATAGCCACTCTGGAAAGTTGAATTTAGAAGTGTTCCCAATTGCCTCTCTATGGAAGCTGCTTTTAGAAGTGTTCCCAATAGCCACTCTGGAAAGTTGCATTTAGAAGTGTTCCAAATAGCCACTCTGGAAAGTTGAATTTAGAAGTGTTCCCAATAGCCTCTCAGTGAAAGTTGCATTTAGAAAGTGTTCTGTGAAAGTTGTATCTAGAAGCGTTCCCAATAGCCATAGCCACTCTGTGAAAGTTGCATTTAGAAGCGTTCCCAATAGCCACTCTGGAAAGTTGAATTTAGAAGTGTTCCCAATAGCCTCTCTGTGAAAGTTGCATTTAGAAAGTGTTCTGTGAAAGTTGCATTTAGAAGCGTTCCCAATAGCCACTCTGTGAAAGTTGCATTTAGAAGCGTTCCCAATAGCCACTCTAGAAAGCTGAATTTAGAAGTGTTCCCAATTGCCTCTCTATGAAAGCTGCATTTAGAAGTGTTCCCAATAGCCACTCTGGAAAGTTGAATTTAGAAGTGTGCCCAATAGCCTCTCTGTGAAAGTGGTATTTAGAAAAGTGTTCTGAGAAAGTTTCATTTACAAAACTGTTCTTTGGAAAATTGAATCTAAAGTGTTCCCAATAGCCTCTCTGTGAAAGTTGCATTTAGAAGCGTTCCCAATAGCCACTGTGTGAAAGTTGCATTTAGAAGCGTTCCCAATAGCCACTCTGGAAAGAAGAATTTAGAACTGTGCCCAATAGCCTCTCTGTGAAAGTGGCATTTAGAAAAGTGTTCTGTGAAAGATTCACTTAGAAAACTGTTCTGCGAAAGTTGCATTTAGAAAGTGTTCTGTGAAAGTTGCTTTTAGAAGCGTTCCCAATAGCCACACTGAAAGTTGAATTTAGAAGTGTTCCCAATAGCCACTCTGGAAAGATGAATTTAGAAGTGTGCCCAATAGCCTCTCTGTGAAAGTGGCATTTAGAAAAGTGTTCTGAGAAAGTTTCATTTACAAAACTGTTCTTTGGAAAATTGAATCTAAAGTGTTCCCAATAGCCTCTCTGTGAAAGTCGCATTTAGAAGTGTGCCCAATAGCCACTCTGGAAAGTTGAATTTAGAAGTGTGCCCAAAAGCCTCTCTGTGAAAGTGGCATTTAGAAAAGTGTTCTGAGAAAGTTTCATTTGCAAAACTGTTCTTTGGAAAATTGAATCTAAAGTGTTCCCAATAGCCTCTCTGTGAAAGTTGCATTTAGAAGCGTTCCCAATAGCCACTCTGTGAAAGTTGCATTTAGAAGCGTTCCCAATAGCCACTCTGGAAAGATGAATTTAGAAGTGTGCCCAATAGCCTCTCTGTGAAAGTGGCATTTAGAAAAGTGTTCTGTGAAAGATTCACTTAGTAAACTACTCTGTGAAAGTTGCCTTTAGAAAGTGTTCTGTGAAAGTTGCCTTTAGAAGCGTTCCCAATAGTCACTCTGGAAAGTTGAACTTAGAAGTGTGCCCAATAGCCTCTCTGTGAAAGTGGCATTTAGAAAAGTGTTCTGTGAAAGCTTCACTTAGAAAACTGTTCTGTGAAAGTTGCATTTAGAAAGTGTTCTGTGAAAGTTGCTTTTAGAAGCGTTCCCAATAGCCACACTGAAAATTGAATCTAAAGTGTTCCCAATAGCCTCTTTGTGAAAGTTGCATTTAGAAGTGTGCCCAATAGCCTCTCAGTGAAAGTGGCATTTAGAAAAGTTTTCTGTGAATGTTGCATTTAAAAGAGTTCCCAATAGCCACTCTGGAAAGTTGCATTTAGAAGTGTTCCCAAGAGCCACACTGAAAGTTGAATTTAGAAGTGTTCCCAATAGCCTCTCTGTGAAAGTTGCATTTAGAAAGTGTTCTGTGAAAGTTGCTTTTAGAAGTGTTCCCAATAGCCTATCTGAAAAGTTGAATTTCGAAGTGTTCCCAATATCCACTCTAGAAAGTTGCATTTAGAAGTGTTCCCAATAGCCACTCTGGAAAGTTGAATTTAGAAGTGTTCCCAATTGCCTTTCTATGAAAGCTGCATTTAGAAGTGTTCCCAATAGCCACTCTGGAAAGTTGCATTTAGAAGCGTTCCCAATAGCCACTCTGGAAAGTTGAATTTAGAAGTGTGCCCAATAGCCTCTCTGTGAAAGTGGCATTTAGAAAAGTGTTCTGTGAATGTTGCATTTAGAAGCGTTCCCAATAGCCACTCTGGAAAGTTGCATTTATAAGTGTTTCCAATAGCCACACTGAAAGTTGAATTTAGAAGTGTTCCCAATAGCCTCTCTGTGAAAGTTGCATTTAGATAGTGTTCTGTGAAAGTTGCTTTTAGAAGCATTCCCAATAGCCACTCTGGAAAGTTGAATTTAGAAGTGTTCCCACTAGCCACTCTAGAAAGCTGAATTTAGAAGTGTTCCCAATTGCCTCTCTATGAAAGCTGCATTTAGAAGTGTTCCCAATAGTCACTCTGGAAAGTTGAATTTAGAAGTGTTCCCAATAGCCTCTCTGTGAAAGTTGCATTTAGAAAGCGTTCTGTGAATGTTGCATTTAGAAGCGTTCCCAATAGCCTCTCTGAAAAGTTGAATTTAGAAGTGTTCCCAATATCCACTCTGGAAAGTTGAATTTAGAAGTGTTCCCAATAGCCTCTCTGTGAAAGTTGCATTTAGAAGTGTTCCCAATAGCCGCTCTGGAAAGTTGAATTTAGAAGTGTTCCCAATTGCCTCTCTATGAATGCTGCATTTAGAAGTGTTCCCAATAGCCACTCTGGAAAGTTGAATTTAGAAGTGTTCCCAATTGCCTCTCTATGAAAGTTGCATTTAGAAGTGTTCCCAATAGCCACTCTGGAAAGTTGCATTTAGAAGTGTTCCCAATAGCCACACTGAAAGTTGAATTTAGAAGTGTTCCCAATAGCCTCTCTGTGAAAGTTGCATTTAGAAAGTGTTCTATGAAAGTTGCTTTTAGAAGTGTTCCCAATAGCCTCTCTGAAAGTTGAATTTAGAAGTGTTCCCAATAGCCACCCTGGAAAGTTGAATTTAGAAGTGTTCCCAATAGCCTCTCTATGAAAGTTGCATTTAGAAAGTGTTCTGTGAAAGTTGCATCTAGAAGCGTTCCCAATAGCCATAGCCACTCTGTGAAAGTTACATTTAGAAGCGTTCCCAATAGCCACTCTGGAAAGTTGAATTTAGAAGTGTTCCCAATTGCCTCTCTATGGAAGCTGCTTTTAGAAGTGTTCCCAATAGCCACTCTGGAAAGTTGCATTTAGAAGTGTTCCAAATAGCCACTCTGGAAAGTTGAATTTAGAAGTGTTCCCAATAGCCTCTCAGTGAAAGTTGCATTTAGAAAGTGTTCTGTGAAAGTTGTATCTAGAAGCGTTCCCAATAGCCATAGCCACTCTGTGAAAGTTGCATTTAGAAGCGTTCCCAATAGCCACTCTGGAAAGTTGAATTTAGAAGTGTTCCCAATAGCCTCTCTGTGAAAGTTGCATTTAGAAAGTGTTCTGTGAAAGTTGCATTTAGAAGCGTTCCCAATAGCCACTCTGTGAAAGTTGCATTTAGAAGCGTTCCCAATAGCCACTCTAGAAAGCTGAATTTAGAAGTGTTCCCAATTGCCTCTCTATGAAAGCTGCATTTAGAAGTGTTCCCAATAGCCACTCTGGAAAGTTGAATTTAGAAGTGTGCCCAATAGCCTCTCTGTGAAAGTGGTATTTAGAAAAGTGTTCTGAGAAAGTTTCATTTACAAAACTGTTCTTTGGAAAATTGAATCTAAAGTGTTCCCAATAGCCTCTCTGTGAAAGTTGCATTTAGAAGCGTTCCCAATAGCCACTGTGTGAAAGTTGCATTTAGAAGCGTTCCCAATAGCCACTCTGGAAAGAAGAATTTAGAACTGTGCCCAATAGCCTCTCTGTGAAAGTGGCATTTAGAAAAGTGTTCTGTGAAAGATTCACTTAGAAAACTGTTCTGCGAAAGTTGCATTTAGAAAGTGTTCTGTGAAAGTTGCTTTTAGAAGCGTTCCCAATAGCCACACTGAAAGTTGAATTTAGAAGTGTTCCCAATAGCCACTCTGGAAAGATGAATTTAGAAGTGTGCCCAATAGCCTCTCTGTGAAAGTGGCATTTAGAAAAGTGTTCTGAGAAAGTTTCATTTACAAAACTGTTCTTTGGAAAATTGAATCTAAAGTGTTCCCAATAGCCTCTCTGTGAAAGTCGCATTTAGAAGTGTGCCCAATAGCCACTCTGGAAAGTTGAATTTAGAAGTGTGCCCAAAAGCCTCTCTGTGAAAGTGGCATTTAGAAAAGTGTTCTGAGAAAGTTTCATTTGCAAAACTGTTCTTTGGAAAATTGAATCTAAAGTGTTCCCAATAGCCTCTCTGTGAAAGTTGCATTTAGAAGCGTTCCCAATAGCCACTCTGTGAAAGTTGCATTTAGAAGCGTTCCCAATAGCCACTCTGGAAAGATGAATTTAGAAGTGTGCCCAATAGCCTCTCTGTGAAAGTGGCATTTAGAAAAGTGTTCTGTGAAAGATTCACTTAGTAAACTACTCTGTGAAAGTTGCCTTTAGAAAGTGTTCTGTGAAAGTTGCCTTTAGAAGCGTTCCCAATAGTCACTCTGGAAAGTTGAACTTAGAAGTGTGCCCAATAGCCTCTCTGTGAAAGTGGCATTTAGAAAAGTGTTCTGTGAAAGCTTCACTTAGAAAACTGTTCTGTGAAAGTTGCATTTAGAAAGTGTTCTGTGAAAGTTGCTTTTAGAAGCGTTCCCAATAGCCACACTGAAAATTGAATCTAAAGTGTTCCCAATAGCCTCTTTGTGAAAGTTGCATTTAGAAGTGTGCCCAATAGCCTCTCAGTGAAAGTGGCATTTAGAAAAGTTTTCTGTGAATGTTGCATTTAAAAGAGTTCCCAATAGCCACTCTGGAAAGTTGCATTTAGAAGTGTTCCCAAGAGCCACACTGAAAGTTGAATTTAGAAGTGTTCCCAATAGCCTCTCTGTGAAAGTTGCATTTAGAAAGTGTTCTGTGAAAGTTGCTTTTAGAAGTGTTCCCAATAGCCTATCTGAAAAGTTGAATTTCGAAGTGTTCCCAATATCCACTCTAGAAAGTTGCATTTAGAAGTGTTCCCAATAGCCACTCTGGAAAGTTGAATTTAGAAGTGTTCCCAATTGCCTTTCTATGAAAGCTGCATTTAGAAGTGTTCCCAATAGCCACTCTGGAAAGTTGCATTTAGAAGCGTTCCCAATAGCCACTCTGGAAAGTTGAATTTAGAAGTGTGCCCAATAGCCTCTCTGTGAAAGTGGCATTTAGAAAAGTGTTCTGTGAATGTTGCATTTAGAAGCGTTCCCAATAGCCACTCTGGAAAGTTGCATTTATAAGTGTTTCCAATAGCCACACTGAAAGTTGAATTTAGAAGTGTTCCCAATAGCCTCTCTGTGAAAGTTGCATTTAGATAGTGTTCTGTGAAAGTTGCTTTTAGAAGCATTCCCAATAGCCACTCTGGAAAGTTGCATTTAGAAGTGTTCCCAATAGCCTCACTGAAAGTTGAATTTAGAAGTGTTCCCAATAGTCACACTGAAAGTTGAATTTAGAAGTGTTCCCAATTGCCTCTTTATGAAAGCTGCATTTAGAAGTGTTCCCAATAGCCACTCTGGAAAGTTGAATTTAGAAGTGTTCCCAATAGCCTCTCTGTGAAAGTTGCATTTAGAAAGCGTTCTGTGAATGTTGCATTTCGAAGCGTTCCAAATAGCTTCTCTGAAAAGTTGAATTTAGAAGTGTTCCCAATATCCACTCTGGAAAGTTGAATTTGGAAGTGTTCCCAATTGCCTCTCTGTGAAAGTTGCATTTAGAAGTGTTCCCAATAGCCACTCTGGAAAGTTGAATTTAGAAGTGTTCCCAATTGCCTCTCTATGAAAGCTGCATTTAGAAGTGTTCCCAATAGCCACTCTGGAAAGTTGAATTTAGAAGTGTTCCCAATTGCCTCTCTATGAAAGTTGCATTTAGAAGTGTTCCCAATAGCCACTCTGGAAATTTGCATTTAGAAGTGTTCCCAATAGCCACACTGAAAGTTGAATTTAGAAGTGTTCCCAATAGCCTCTCTGTGAAAGCTGCATTTAGAAAGTGTTCTATGAAAGTTGCTTTTAGAAGTGTTCCCAATAGCCTCTCTGAAAGTTGAATTTAGAAGTGTTCCCAATAGCCACTCTGGAAAGTTGAATTTAGAAGTGTTCCCAATAGCCTCTCTATGAAAGTTGCATTTAGAAAGTGTTCTGTGAAAGTTGCATCTAGAAGCGTTCCCAATAGCAATAGCCACTCTGTGAAAGTTACATTTAGAAGCGTTCCCAATAGCCACTCTGGAAAGTTGAATTTAGAAGTGTTCCCAATTGCCTCTCTATTGAAGCTGCATTTAGAAGTGTTCCCAATAGCCACTCTTGAAAGTTGAATTTAGAAGTGTTCCCAATAGCCACTCTGGAAAGTTGAATTTAGAAGTGTTCCCAATAACCTCTTAGTGAAATTTGCATTTAGAAAGTGTTCTGTGAAAGTTGCATCTAGAAGCGTTCCCAATAGCCATAGCCACTCTGTGAAAGTTGCATTTAGAAGCGTTCCCAATATCCACTCTGGAAAGTTGAATTTAGAAGTGTTCCCAATAGCCTCTCTGTGAAAGTTGCATTTAGAAAGTGTTCTGTGAAAGTTGAATTTAGAAGCGTTCCCAATAGCCACTCTAGAAAGCTGAATTTAGAAGTGTTCCCAATTGCCTCTCTATGAAAGCTGCATTTAGAAGTGTTCCCAACAGCCACTCTGGAAAGTTGAATTTAGAAGTGTGCCCAATAGCCTCTCTGTGAAAGTGGCATTTAGAAAAGTGTTCTGAGAAAGTTTCATTTACAAAACTGTTCTTTGGAAAATTGAATCTAAAGTGTTCCCAATAGCCTCTCTGTGAAAGTTGCATTTAGAAGCGTTCCCAATAGCCACTCTGTGAAAGTTGCATTTAGAAGCGTTCCCAATAGCCACTCTGGAAAGATGAATTTAGAAGTGTGCCCAATAGCCTCTCTATGAAAGTGGCATTTAGAAAAGTGTTCTTTGAAAGTTGCATTTAGAAAGTGTTCTGTGAAAGTTGCTTTTAGAAGCGTTCCCAATAGCCACACTGAAAATTGAATCTAAAGTGTTCCCAATAGCCTCTTTGTGAAAGTTGCATTTAGAAGTGTGCCCAATAGCCTCTCAGTGAAAGTGGCATTTAGAAAAGTTTTCTGTGAATGTTGCATTTAAAAGAGTTCCCAATAGCCACTCTGGAAAGTTGCATTTAGAAGTGTTCCCAAGAGCCACACTGAAAGTTGAATTTAGAAGTGTTCCCAATAGCCTCTCTGTGAAAGTTGCATTTAGAAAGTGTTCTGTGAAAGTTGCTTTTAGAAGTGTTCCCAATAGCCTATCTGAAAAGTTGAATTTCGAAGTGTTCCCAATATCCACTCTAGAAAGTTGCATTTAGAAGTGTTCCCAATAGCCACTCTGGAAAGTTGAATTTAGAAGTGTTCCCAATTGCCTTTCTATGAAAGCTGCATTTAGAAGTGTTCCCAATAGCCACTCTGGAAAGTTGCATTTAGAAGCGTTCCCAATAGCCACTCTGGAAAGTTGAATTTAGAAGTGTGCCCAATAGCCTCTCTGTGAAAGTGGCATTTAGAAAAGTGTTCTGTGAATGTTGCATTTAGAAGCGTTCCCAATAGCCACTCTGGAAAGTTGCATTTATAAGTGTTTCCAATAGCCACACTGAAAGTTGAATTTAGAAGTGTTCCCAATAGCCTCTCTGTGAAAGTTGCATTTAGATAGTGTTCTGTGAAAGTTGCTTTTAGAAGCATTCCCAATAGCCACTCTGGAAAGTTGCATTTAGAAGTGTTCCCAATAGCCTCACTGAAAGTTGAATTTAGAAGTGTTCCCAATAGTCACACTGAAAGTTGAATTTAGAAGTGTTCCCAATTGCCTCTCTATGAAAGCTGCATTTAGAAGTGTTCCCAATAGCCACTCTGGAAAGTTGAATTTAGAAGTGTTCCCAATAGCCTCTCTGTGAAAGTTGCATTTAGAAAGCGTTCTGTGAATGTTGCATTTCGAAGCGTTCCCAATAGCCTCTCTGAAAAGTTGAATTTAGAAGTGTTCCCAATATCCACTCTGGAAAGTTGAATTTGGAAGTGTTCCCAATTGCCTCTCTGTGAAAGTTGCATTTAGAAGTGTTCCCAATAGCCACTCTGGAAAGTTGAATTTAGAAGTGTTCCCAATTGCCTCTCTAAGAAAGCTGCATTTAGAAGTGTTCCCAATAGCCACTCTGGAAAGTTGAATTTAGAAGTGTTCCCAATTGCCTCTCTATGAAAGTTGCATTTAGAAGTGTTCCCAATAGCCACTCTGGAAATTTGCATTTAGAAGTGTTCCCAATAGCCACACTGAAAGTTGAATTTAGAAGTGTTCCCAATAGCCTCTCTGTGAAAGCTGCATTTAGAAAGTGTTCTATGAAAGTTGCTTTTAGAAGTGTTCCCAATAGCCTCTCTGAAAGTTGAATTTAGAAGTGTTCCCAATAGCCACTCTGGAAAGTTGAATTTAGAAGTGTTCCCAATAGCCTCTCTATGAAAGTTGCATTTAGAAAGTGTTCTGTGAAAGTTGCATCTAGAAGCGTTCCCAATAGCAATAGCCACTCTGTGAAAGTTACATTTAGAAGCGTTCCCAATAGCCACTCTGGAAAGTTGAATTTAGAAGTGTTCCCAATTGCCTCTCTATTGAAGCTGCATTTAGAAGTGTTCCCAATAGCCACTCTTGAAAGTTGAATTTAGAAGTGTTCCCAATAGCCACTCTGGAAAGTTGAATTTAGAAGTGTTCCCAATAACCTCTTAGTGAAATTTGCATTTAGAAAGTGTTCTGTGAAAGTTGCATCTAGAAGCGTTCCCAATAGCCATAGCCACTCTGTGAAAGTTGCATTTAGAAGCGTTCCCAATATCCACTCTGGAAAGTTGAATTTAGAAGTGTTCCCAATAGCCTCTCTGTGAAAGTTGCATTTAGAAAGTGTTCTGTGAAAGTTGCATTTAGAAGCGTTCCCAATAGCCACTCTAGAAAGCTGAATTTAGAAGTGTTCCCAATTGCCTCTCTATGAAAGCTGCATTTAGAAGTGTTCCCAACAGCCACTCTGGAAAGTTGAATTTAGAAGTGTGCCCAATAGCCTCTCTGTGAAAGTGGCATTTAGAAAAGTGTTCTGAGAAAGTTTCATTTACAAAACTGTTCTTTGGAAAATTGAATCTAAAGTGTTCCCAATAGCCTCTCTGTGAAAGTTGCATTTAGAAGCGTTCCCAATAGCCACTCTGTGAAAGTTGCATTTAGAAGCGTTCCCAATAGCCACTCTGGAAAGATGAATTTAGAAGTGTGCCCAATAGCCTCTCTATGAAAGTGGCATTTAGAAAAGTGTTCTTTGAAAGTTGCATTTAGAAAGTGTTCTGTGAAAGTTGCTTTTAGAAGCGTTCCCAATAGCCACACTGAAAGTTGAATTTAGAAGTGTTCCCAATAGCCACTCTGGAAAGTTAAATTTAGAAGTGTTCCCAATTGCCTCTCTATGAAAGCTGCATTTAGAAGTGTTCCCAATAGCCACTCTGGAAAGTTGCATTTAGAAGTGTTCCCAATAGCCACACTGAAAGTTGAATTTAGAAGTCTGCCCAATAGCCTCTCTGTGAAAGTGGCATTTAGAAAAGTGTTCTGAGAAAGTTTCATTTACAAAACTGTTCTTTGAAAATTGAATCTAAAGTGTTCCCAATAGCCTCTCTGTGAAAGTTGCATTTAGAAGTGTGCCCAATAGCCTCTCTGTGAAATTGGCATTTAGAAAAGTGTTCTGTGAATGTTGCATTTAAAAGAGTTCCCAATAGCCACTCTGGAAAGTTGCATTTAGAAGTGTTCCCAATAGCCTCTCTGTGACAGTTGCATTTAGAAAGTCTTCTGTGAAAGTTGCTTTTAGAAGTGTTCCCAATAGCCTCTCTATGAAAGCTGCATTTAGAAGTGTTCCCAATAGCCACTCTGGAAAGTTGCATTTAGAAGTGTTCCCAATAGCCACACTGAAAGTTGAATTTAGAAGTGTGCCCAATAGCCTATCTGTGAAAGTGGCATTTAGAAAAGTGTTCTGAGAAAGTTTCATTTACAAAACTGTTCTTTGAAAATTGAATCTAAAGTGTTCCCAATAGCCTCTCTGTGAAAGTTGCATTTAGAAGTGTGCCCAATAGCCTCTCTGTGAAATTGGCATTTAGAAAAGTGTTCTGTGAATGTTGCATTTAAAAGAGTTCCCAATAGCCACTCTGGAAAGTTGCATTTAGAAGTGTTCCCAATAGCCTCTCTGTGAAAGTTGCATTTAGAAAGTGTTCTGTGAAAGTTGCTTTTAGAAGTGTTCCCAATAGCCTCTCTGTGAAAGTTGCATTTAGAAAGTGTGCTATGAAAGACGCTTTTAGAAGTGTCCCCATTAGCCTCTCTGAAAAGTTGAATTTAGAAGTCTTCCCAATATCCACTCTGGAAAGTTGCATTTAGAAGTGTTCCCAATAGCCACTCTGGAAAGTTGAATTTAGAAGTGTTCCCAATTGCCTTTCTATGAAAGCTGCATTTAGAAGTGTTCCCAATAGCCACTCTGGAAAGTTGCATTTGGAAGTGTTCCCAATAGCCACACTGAAAATTTAATTTAGAAGTTTGCCCAATAGCCTCTCTGTGAAAGTGGCATTTAGAAAAGTGTTCTGAGAAAGTTTCATTTACAAAACTGTTCTTTGAAAATTGAATCTAAAGTGTTCCCAATAGCCTCTCTGTGAAAGTTGCATTTAGAAGTGTGCCCAATAGCCTCTCTGTGAAATTGGCATTTAGAAAAGTGTTCTGTGAATGTTGCATTTAAAAGAGTTCCCAATAGCCACTCTGGAAAGTTGCATTTAGAAGTGTTCCCAATAGCCTCTCTGTGAAAGTTGCATTTAGAAAGTGTTCTGTGAAAGTTGCTTTTAGAAGTGTTCCCAATAGCCTCTCTGTGAAAGTTGCATTTAGAAAGTGTGCTATGAAAGACGCTTTTAGAAGTGTCCCCATTAGCCTCTCTGAAAAGTTGAATTTAGAAGTCTTCCCAATATCCACTCTGGAAAGTTGCATTTAGAAGTGTTCCCAATAGCCACTCTGGAAAGTTGAATTTAGAAGTGTTCCCAATTGCCTTTCTATGAAAGCTGCATTTAGAAGTGTTCCCAATAGCCACTCTGGAAAGTTGCATTTGGAAGTGTTCCCAATAGCCACACTGAAAATTTAATTTAGAAGTGTGCCCAATAGCCTCTCTGTGAAAGTGGCATTTTGAAAAGTGTTCTGAGAAAGTTTCATTTACAAAACTGTTCTTTGAAAATTGAATCTAAAGTGTTCCCAATAGCCTCTCTGTGAAAGTTGCATTTAGAAGCGTTCCCAATAGCCACTCTGGAAAGTTGAATTTAGAAGTGTGCCCAATAGCCTATCTGTGAAAGTGGCATTTAGAAAAGTGTTCTGTGAATGTTGCATTTAGAAGCGTTCCCAATAGCCACTCTGGAAAGTTGCATTTAGAAGTGTTCCCAATAGCCACACTGAAAGTTCAATTTAGAAGTGTTCCCAATAGCCTCTCTGTGAAAGTTGCATTTAGAAAGTGTTCTGTGAAAGTTGCTTTTAGAAGCATTCCCAATAGCCACTCTGGAAAGTGGCATTTAGAAGTGTTCCCAATAGCCACACTGAAAGTTGAATTTAGAAGTGTTCCCAATAGCCACACTGAAAATTGAATTTAGAAGTGTTCCCAATAGCCTCTCTGTGAAAGTTGCATTTAGAAAGTGTTCTGTGAAAGTTGCTTTTAGAAGCGTTCCCAATAGCCACTCTGGAAAGTTGCATTTAGAAGTGTTCCCAATAGCCACACTGAAAGTTGAATTTAGAAGTGTTCCCAATAGCCTCTCTGTGAAAGTTGCATTTAGAAAGTGTTCTGTGAAAGTTGCTTTTAGAAGCGTTCCCAATAGCCACTCTGGAAAGTTGCATTTAGAAGTGTTCCCAATAGCCACACTGAAAGTTGAATTTAGAAGTGTTCCCAATAGCCACTCTGGAAAGTTGCATTTAGAAGCGTTCCCAATAGCCACTCTGGAAAGTTGCATTTAGAAGTGTTCCCAATAGCCACTCTGGAAAGTTGAATTTAGAAGTGTTCCCAATAGCCTCTCTGTGAAAGTTGCATTTAGAAAGCGTTCTGTGAATGTTGCATTTAGAAGCGTTCCCAATAGCCTCTCTGAAAAGTTGAATTTAGAAGTGTGCCCAATAGCCTCTCTGTGAAAGTGGCATTTAGAAAAGTGTTCTGTGAATGTTGCATTTAGAAGCGTTCCCAATAGGCACTCTGGAAAGTTGCATTTATAAGTGTTCCCAATAGCCACACTGAAAATTTAATTTAGAAGTGTGCCCAATAGCCTCTCTGTGAAAGTGGCATTTTGAAAAGTGTTCTGAGAAAGTTTCATTTACAAAACTGTTCTTTGAAAATTGAATCTAAAGTGTTCCCAATAGCCTCTCTGTGAAAGTTGCATTTAGAAGCGTTCCCAATAGCCACTCTGGAAAGTTGAATTTAGAAGTGTGCCCAATAGCCTCTCTGTGAAAGTGGCATTTACAAAAGTGTTCTGTGAATGTTGCATTTAGAAGCGTTCCCAATAGCCACTCTGGAAAGTTGCATTTATAAGTGTTCCCAATAGCCACACTGAAAGTTCAATTTAGAAGTGTTCCCAATAGCCTCTCTGTGAAAGTTGCATTTAGAAAGTGTTCTGTGAAAGTTGCTTTTAGAAGCATTCCCAATAGCCACTCTGGAAAGTGGCATTTAGAAGTGTTCCCAATAGCCACACTGAAAGTTGAATTTAGAAGTGTTCCCAATAGCCACACTGAATGTTGAATTTAGAAGTGTTCCCAATAGCCTCTCTGTGAAAGTTGCATTTAGAAAGTGTTCTGTGAAAGTTGCTTTTAGAAGCGTTCCCAATAGCCACTCTGGAAAGTTGCATTTAGAAGTGTTCCCAATAGCCACACTGAAAGTTGAATTTAGAAGTGTTCCCAATAGCCTCTCTGTGAAAGTTGCATTTAGAAAGTGTTCTGTGAATGTTGCATTTAGAAGCGTTCCCAATAGCCACTCTGGAAAGTTGCATTTAGAAGTGTTCCCAATAGCCACTCTGGAAAGTTGAATTTAGAAGTGTTCCCAATAGCCTCTCTGTGAAAGTTGCATTTAGAAAGCGTTCTGTGAATGTTGCATTTAGAAGCGTTCCCAATAGCCTCTCTGAAAAGTTTAATTTAGAAGTGTTCCCAATAGCCTCTCTGTGAAAGTTGCATTTAGAAAGTGTTCTGCGAAAGTTGCTTTTAGAAGCATTCCCAATAGCCACTCTGGAAAGTTGCATTTAGAAATGTTCCCAATAGCCACACTGAAAGTTGAATTTAGAAGTGTTCCCAATAGCCACACTGAAAGTTGAATTAAGAAGTGTTCCCAATAGCCTATCTGTGAAAGTTGCATTTAGAAAGTGTTCTGTGAAAGTTGCTTTTAGAAGCGTTCCCAATAGCCACTCTGTAAAGTTGCATTTAGAAGTGTTCCCAATAGCCACACTGAAAGTTGAATTTAGAAGTGTTCCCAATAGCCTATCTGTGAAAGTTGCATTTAGAAAGTGTTCTGTGAATGTTGCATTTAGAAGTGTTCCCAATAGCCTCTCTGTGAAAGTTGCATTTAGAAAGCGTTCTGTGAATGTGGCATTTAGAAGTGTTCCCAATTGCCTCTCTATGAAAGCTGCATTTAGAAGTGTTCCCAATAGCCACTCTGGAAAGTTGCATTTAGAAGTGTTCTCAATAGCCACTCTGGAAAGTTGCATTTAGAAGTGTTCCCAATAGCCACACTGAAAGTTGAATTTAGAAGTGTTCCCAATAGCCTCTCTGTGAAAGCTGCATTTAGAAAGTGTTCTATGAAAGTTGCTTTTAGAAGTGTTCCCAATAGCCTCTCTGAAAGTTGAATTTAGAAGTGTTCCCAATAGCCACTCTGGAAAGTTGAATTTAGAAGTGTTCCCAATAGCCTCTCTATGAAAGTTGCATTTAGAAAGTGTTCTGTGAAAGTTGCATCTAGAAGCGTTCCCAATAGCCATAGCCACTCTGTGAAAGTTACATTTAGAAGCGTTCCCAATAGCCACTCTGGAAAGTTGAATTTAGAAGTGTTCCCAATTGCCTCTCTATTGAAGCTGCATTTAGAAGTGTTCCCAATAGCCACTCTGGAAAGTTGAATTTAGAAGTGTTCCCAATAGCCACTCTGGAAAGTTGAATTTAGAAGTGTTCCCAATAGCCTCTTAGTGAAAGTTGCATTTAGAAAGTGTTCTGTGAAAGTTGCATCTAGAAGCGTTCCCAATAGCCATAGCCACTCTGTGAAAGTTGCATTTAGAAGCGTTCCCAATATCCACTCTGGAAAGTTGAATTTAGAAGTGTTCCCAATTGCCTCTCTATGAAAGCTGCATTTAGAAGTGTTCCCAATAGCCACTCTGGAAAGTTGAATTTAGAAGTGTGCCCAATAGCCTCTCTGTGAAGGTGGCATTTAGAAAAGTGTTCTGAGAAAGTTTCATTTACAAAACTGTTCTTTGGAAAATTGAATCTAAAGTGTTCCCAATAGCCTCTCTGTGAAAGTTGCATTTAGAAGCGTTCCCAATAGCCACTCTGTGAAAGTTGCATTTAGAAGCGTTCCCAATAGCCACTCTGGAAAGATGAATTTAGAAGTGTGCCCAATAGCCTCTCTATGAAAGTGGCATTTAGAAAAGTGTTCTGTGAAAGTTGCATTTAGAAAGTGTTCTGTGAAAGTTGCTTTTAGAAGCGTTCCCAATAGCCACACTGAAAGTTGAATTTAGAAGTGTTCCCAATAGCCACTCTGGAAAGATGAATTTAGAAGTGTGCCCAATAGCCTCTCTGTGAAAGTGGCATTTAGAAAAGTGTTCTGAGAAAGTTTCATTTACAAAACTGTTCTTTGGAAAATTGAATCTAAAGTGTTCCCAATAGCCTCTCTGTGAAAGTTGCATTTAGAAGTGTGCCCAATAGCCACTCTGGAAAGTTGAATTTAGAAGTGTTCCCAATAGCCTCTCTGTGAAAGTTGCATTTAGAAAGTGTTCTGTGAAAGTTGCATTTAGAAGCGTTCCCAATAGCCACTCTGTGAAAGTTGCATTTAGAAGCGTTCCCAATAGCCACTCTAGAAAGCTGAATTTAGAAGTGTTCCCAATAGCCACTCTGGAAAGTTGAATTTAGAAGTGTGCCCAATAGCCTCTCTGTGAAAGTGGCATTTAGAAAAGTGTTCTGAGAAAGTTTCATTTACAAAACTGTTCTTTGGAAAATTGAATCTAAAGTATTCCCAATAGCCTCTCTGTGAAAGTTGCATTTAGAAGCATTCCCAATAGCCACTCTGTGAAAGTTGCATTTAGAAGCGTTCCCAATGGCCACTCTGGAAAGATGAATTTAGAAGTGTGCCCAATAGCCTCTCTGTGAAAGTGGCATTTAGAAAAGTGTTCTGTGAAAGATTCACTTAGTAAACTGCTCTGTGAAAGTTGCATTTAGAAAGTGTTCTGTGAAAGTTGCATTTAGAAGCGTTCCCAATAGCCACTCTGGAAAGTTAAACTTAGAAGTGTGCCCAATAGCCTCTCTGTGAAAGTGGCATTTAGAAAAGTGTTCTGTGAAAGCTTCACTTAGAAAACTGTTCTGTGAAAGTTGCATTTAGAAAGTGTTCTGTGAAAGTTGCTTTTAGAAGCGTTCCCAATAGCCACACTGAAAGTTGAATTTAGAAGTGTTCCCAATAGCCACTCTGGAAAGTTGAGTTTAGAAGTGTTCCCAATTGGCTCTCTATGAAAGCTGCATTAAGAAGTGTTCCCAATAGCCACTCTGGAAAGTTGCATTTAGAAGAGTTCCCAATAGCCACACTGAAAGTTTAATTTAGAGGTGTGCCCAATAGCCTCTCAGTGAAAGTGGCATTTAGAAAAGTGTTCTGAGAAAGTTTCATTTACAAAACTGTTCTTTGAAAATTGAATCTAAAGTGTTCCCAATAGCCTCTCTGTGAAAGTTGCATTTAGAAGTGTGCCCAATAGCCTCTCAGTGAAAGTGGCATTTAGAAAAGTGTTCTGTGAATGTTGCATTTAAAAGAGTTCCCAATAGCCACTCTGGAAAGTTGCATTTAGAAGTGTTCCCAATAGCCACACTGAAAGTTGAATGTAGAAGTGTTCCCAATAGCCTCTCTGTGAAAGTAGTTGCATTTAGAAAGTGTGCTATGAAAGCTGCTTTTAGAAGTGTCCCCATTAGCCTCTCTGAAAAGTTGAATTTCGAAGTGTTCCCAATATCCACTCTGGAAAGTTGCATTTAGAAGTGTTCCCAATAGCCACTCTGGAAAGTTGAATTTAGAAGTGTTCCCAATTGCCTTTCTATGAAAGCTGCATTTAGAAGTGTTCCCAATAGCCACTCTGGAAAGTTGCATTTAGAAGTGTTCCCAATAGCCACACTGAAAGTTGAATTTAGAAGTGTGCCCAAAAGCCTCTCTGTGAAAGTGGCATTTTGAAAAGTGTTCTGAGAAAGTTTCATTTACAAAACTGTTCTTTGAAAATTGAATCTAAAGTGTTCCCAATAGCCTCTCTGTGAAAGTTGCATTTAGAAGCGTTCCCAATAGCCACTCTGGAAAGTTGAATTTAGAACTGTGCCCAATAGCCTCTCTGTGAAAGTGGCATTTAGAAAAGTGTTCTGTGAATGTTGCATTTAGAAGCGTTCCCAATAGCCACTCTGGAAAGTTGCATTTATAAGTGTTTCCAATAGCCACACTGAAAGTTGAATTTAGAAGTGTTCCCAATAGCCTCTCTGTGAAAGTTGCATTTAGAAAGT
This sequence comes from Ambystoma mexicanum, assembly GCF_040938575.1. Lineage (NCBI taxonomy): Eukaryota > Metazoa > Chordata > Amphibia > Caudata > Ambystomatidae > Ambystoma > Ambystoma mexicanum. Next base: position 392,510,149 of record NC_090934.1, on the reverse strand, counting down.
GTTCTGTGAAAGTTGCTTTTAGAAGCATTCCCAATAGCCACTCTGGAAAGTTGCATTTAGAAGTGTTCCCAATAGCCACACTGAAAGTTGAATTTAGAAGTGTTCCCAATAGCCACACTGAAAGTTGAATTTAGAAGTGTTTCCAATAGCCTCTCTGTGAAAGTTGCATTTAGAAGTGTGCCCAATAGCCTCTCAGTGAAAGTGGCATTTAGAAAAGTGTTCTGTGAATGTTGCATTTAAAAGAGTTCCCAATAGCCACTCTGGAAAGTTGCATTTAGAAGTGTTCCCAATAGCCACACTGAAAGTTGAATGTAGAAGTGTTCCCAATAGCCTCTCTGTGAAAGTAGTTGCATTTAGAAAGTGTGCTATGAAAGCTGCTTTTAGAAGTGTCCCCATTAGCCTCTCTGAAAAGTTGAATTTCGAAGTGTTCAAAATATCCACTCTGGAAAGTTGCATTTAGAAGTGTTCCCAATAGCCACTCTGGAAAGTTGAATTTAGAAGTGTTCCCAATTGCCTTTCTATGAAAGCTGCATTTAGAAGTGTTCCCAATAGCCACTCTGGAAAGTTGCATTTAGAAGTGTTCCCAATAGCCACACTGAAATTTGAATTTAGAAGTGTGCCCAAAAGCCTCTCTGTGAAAGTGGCATTTTGAAAAGTGTTCTGAGAAAGTTTCATTTACAAAACTGTTCTTTGAAAATTGAATCTAAAGTGTTCCCAATAGCCTCTCTGTGAAAGTTGCATTTAGAAGCGTTCCCAATAGCCACTCTGGAAAGTTGAATTTAGAAGTGTGCCCAATAGCCTCTCTGTGAAAGTGGCATTTAGAAAAGTGTTCTGTGAATGTTGCATTTAGAAGCGTTCCCAATAGCCACTCTGGAAAGTTGCATTTATAAGTGTTTCCAATAGCCACACTGAAAGTTGAATTTAGAAGTGTTCCCAATAGCCTCTCTGTGAAAGGTGCATTTAGAAAGTGTTCTGTGAAAGTTGCTTTTAGAAGCATTCCCAATAGCCACTCTGGAAAGTTGCATTTAGAAGTGTTCCCAATAGCCACACTGAAAGTTGAATTTAGAAGTGTTCCCAATAGCCACACTGAAAGTTGAATTTAGAAGTGTTTCCAATAGCCTCTCAGTGAAAGTTGCATTTAGAAGTGTGCCCAATAGCCTCTCAGTGAAAGTGGCATTTAGAAAAGTGTTCTGTGAATGTTGCATTTAAAAGAGTTCCCAATAGCCACTCTGGAAAGTTGCATTTAGAAGTGTTCCCAATAGCCACACTGAAAGTTGAATGTAGAAGTGTTCCAAATAGCCTCTCTTTGAAAGTAGTTGCATTTAGAAAGTGTGCTATGAAAGCTGCTTTTAGAAGTGTCCCCATTAGCCTCTCTGAAAAGTTGAATTTCGAAGTGTTCCCAATATCCACTCTGGAAAGTTGCATTTAGAAGTGTTCCCAATAGCCACTCTGGAAAGTTGAATTTAGAAGTGTTCCCAATTGCCTTTCTATGAAAGCTGCATTTAGAAGTGTTCCCAATAGCCACTCTGGAAAGTTGCATTTAGAAGTGTTCCCAATAGCCACACTGAAAGTTGAATTTAGAAGTGTGCCCAAAAGCCTCTCTGTGAAAGTGGCATTTTGAAAAGTGTTCTGAGAAAGTTTCATTTACAAAACTGTTCTTTGAAAATTGAATCTAAAGTGTTCCCAATAGCCTCTCTGTGAAAGTTGCATTTAGAAGCGTTCCCAATAGCCACTCTGGAAAGTTGAATTTAGAAGTGTGCCCAATAGCCTCTCTGTGAAAGTGGCATTTAGAAAAGTGTTCTGTGAATGTTGCATTTAGAAGCGTTCCCAATAGCCACTCTGGAAAGTTGCATTTATAAGTGTTTCCAATAGCCACACTGAAAGTTGAATTTAGAAGTGTTCCCAATAGCCTCTCTGTGAAAGTTGCATTTAGAAAGTGTTCTGTGAAAGTTGCTTTTAGAAGCATTCCCAATAGCCACTCTGGAAAGTTGCATTTAGAAGTGTTCCCAATAGCCACACTGAAAGTTGAATTTAGAAGTGTTCCCAATAGCCACACTGAAAGTTGAATTTAGAAGTGTTTCCAATAGCCTCTCTGTGAAAGTTTCTGTGAATGTTGCATTTAGAAGCGTTCCCAATAGCCACTCTGGAAAGTTGCATTTAGAAGTGTTCCCAATAGCCACTCTGAAAAGTTGAATTTAGAAGTGTTCCCAATAGCCACTCTAGAAAGCTGAATTTAGAAGTGTTCCCAATTGCCTCTCTATGAAAGCTGCATTTAGAAGTGTTCCCAATAGTCACTCTGGAAAGTTGAATTTAGAAGTATTCCCAATAGCCTCTCTGTGAAAGTTGCATTTAGAAGCATTCCCAATAGCCACTCTGTGAAAGTTGCATTTAGAAGCGTTCCCAATAGCCACTCTGGAAAGATGAATTTAGAAGTGTGCCCAATAGCCTCTCTGTGAAAGTGGCATTTCGAAAAGTGTTCTGTGAAAGATTCACTTAGTAAACTGCTCTGTGAAAGTTGCATTTAGAAAGTGTTCTGTGAAAGTTGCCTTTAGAAGCGTTCCCAATAGCCACTCTGGAAAGTTAAACTTAGAAGTGTGCCCAATAGCCTCTCTGTGAAAGTGGCATTTAGAAAAGTGTTCTGTGAAAGCTTCACTTAGAAAACTGTTCTGTGAAAGTTGCATTTAGAAAGTGTTCTGTGAAAGTTGCTTTTAGAAGCGTTCCCAATAGCCACACTGAAAGTTGAATTTAGAAGTGTTCCCAATAGCCACTCTGGAAAGTTGAGTTTAGAAGTGTTCCCAATTGGCTCTCTATGAAAGATGCATTAAGAAGTGTTCCCAATAGCCACTCTGGAAAGTTGCATTTAGAAGAGTTCCCAATAGCCACACTGAAAGTTTAATTTAGAGGTGTGCCCAATAGCCTCTCAGTGAAAGTGGCATTTAGAAAAGTGTTCTGAGAAAGTTTCATTTACAAAACTGTTCTTTGAAAATTGAATCTAAAGTGTTCCCAATAGCCTCTCTGTGAAAGTTGCATTTAGAAGTGTGCCCAATAGCCTCTCAGTGAAAGTGGCATTTAGAAAAGTGTTCTGTGAATGTTGCATTTAAAAGAGTTCCCAATAGCCACTCTGGAAAGTTGCATTTAGAAGTGTTCCCAATAGCCACACTGAAAGTTGAATGTAGAAGTGTTCCCAATAGCCTCTCTGTGAAAGTAGTTGCATTTAGAAAGTGTGCTATGAAAGCTGCTTTTAGAAGTGTCCCCATTAGCCTCTCTGAAAAGTTGAATTTCGAAGTGTTCCCAATATCCACTCTGGAAAGTTGCATTTAGAAGTGTTCCCAATAGCCACTCTGGAAAGTTGAATTTAGAAGTGTTCCCAATTGCCTTTCTATGAAAGCTGCATTTAGAAGTGTTCCCAATAGCCACTCTGGAAAGTTGAATTTAGAAGTGTGCCCAAAAGCCTCTCTGTGAAAGTGGCATTTTGAAAAGTGTTCTGAGAAAGTTTCATTTACAAAACTATTCTTTGAAAATTGAATCTAAAGTGTTCCCAATAGCCTCTCTGTGAAAGTTGCATTTGGAAGCGTTCCCAATAGCCACTCTGGAAAGTTGAATTTAGAAGTGTGCCCAATAGCCTCTCTGTGAAAGTGGCATTTAGAAAAGTGTTCTGTGAATGTTGCATTTAGAAGCGTTCCCAATAGCCACTCTGGAAAGTTGCATTTATAAGTGTTTCCAATAGCCACACTGAAAGTTGAATTTAGAAGTGTTCCCAATAGCCTCTCTGTGAAAGTTGCATTTAGAAAGTGTTCTGTGAAAGTTGCTTTTAGAAGCATTCCCAATAGCCACTCTGGAAAGTTGCATTTAGAAGTGTTCCCAATAGCCACACTGAAAGTTGAATTTAGAAGTGTTCCCAATAGCCACACTGAAAGTTGAATTTAGAAGTGTTTCCAATAGCCTCTCTGTGAAAGTTTCTGTGAATGTTGCATTTAGAAGCGTTCCCAATAGCCACTCTGGAAAGTTGCATTTAGAAGTGTTCCCAATAGCCACTCTGGAAAGTTGAATTTAGAAGTGTTCCCAATAGCCACTCTAGAAAGCTGAATTTAGAAATGTTCCCAATTGCCTCTCTATGAAAGCTGCATTTAGAAGTGTTCCCAATAGTCACTCTGGAAAGTTGAATTTAGAAGTGTGCCCAATAGCCTCTATGTGAAAGTGGCATTTAGAAAAGTGTTCTGAGAAAGTTTCATATACAAAACTGTTCTTTGGAAAACTGAATCTAAAGTGTTCCCAATAGCCTCTCTGTGAAAGTGGCATTTAGAAGCGTTCCCAATAGCCACTCTGTGAAAGTTGCATTTAGAAGCGTTCCCAATAGCCACTCTGGAAAGATGAATTTAGAAGTGTGCCCAATAGCCTCTCTGTGAAAGTGGCATTTAGAAAAGTGTTCTGTGAAAGATTCACTTAGTAAACTGTTCTGTGAAAGTTGCATTTAGAAAGTGTTCTGTGAAAGTTGCTTTTAGAAGCGTTCCCAATAGCCACTTTGGAAAGTTGAACTTAGAAGTGTGCCCAATAGCCTCTCTGTGAAAGTGGCATTTAGAAAAGTGTTCTGTGAAAGCTTCACTTAGAAAACTGTTCTGTGAAAGTTGCATTTAGAAAGTGTTCTGTGAAAGTTGCTTTTAGAAGCGTTCCCAATAGCCACACTGAAAGTTGAATTTAGAAGTGTTCCCAATAGCCACTCTGGGAAGTTGAATTTAAAAGTGTTCCCAATTGCCTCTCTATGAAAGCTGCATTTAGAAGTGTTCCCAATAGCCACTCTGGAAAGTTGCATTTAGAAGTGTTCCCAATAGTCTCTCTGTGAAAGTTGCATTTAGAAGTGTGCCCAATAGCCTCTCTGCAAAAGTGGCATTTAGAAAAGTGTTCTGTGAATGTTGCATTTAAAAGAGTTCCCAATAGCCACTCTGGAAAGTTGCATTTAGAAGTGTGCCCAATATCCTGTCTGTGAAAGTTGCATTTAAAAAGTGTTCCCAATAGCCTCTCTGTGAAAGTTGCATTTAGAAGTGTGCCCAATAGCCTGTCTGTGAAAGTTGCATTTAGAAAGTGTTCTGTGAAAGTTGCATTTAGAAGCGTTCCCAATAGCCACTCTGTGAAAGTTGCATTTAGAAGCGTTCCCAATAGCCACTCTAGAAAGCTGAATTTAGAAGTGTTCCCAATAGCCTCTCTGTGAAAGTTGCATTTAGAAGTGTGCCCAATAGCCTGTCTGTGAAAGTTGCATTTAGAAAGTGTTCTGTGAAAGTTGCATTTAGAAGCGTTCCCAATAGCCACTCTAGAAAGCTGAATTTAGAAGTGTTCCCAATTACCTCTCTATGAAAGCTGCATTTAGAAGTGTTCCCAATAGCCACTTTGGGAAGTTGAATTTAGAAGTGTTTCCAATTGCCTCTCTATGAAAGCTCCATTTAGAAGTGTTCCCAATAGCCACTCTGGAAAGTTGCATTTAGAAGTGTGCCCAATAGCCTCTCTGCGAACGTGGCATTTAGAAGAGTGTTCTGTGAATGTTGCATTTAAAAGAGTTCCCAATAGCCACTCTGGAAAGTTGCATTTAGAAGTGTTCCCAATAGCCACACTGAAAGTTGAATTTAGAAGTGTTCCCAATAGCCTCTCTGTGAAAGTTGCATTTAGAAAGTGTTCTGTGAAAGTTGCTTTTGGAAGTGTTCCCAATAGCCTCTCTGTGAAAGTTGCATTTAGAAAGTGTGCTATGAAAGCTGCTTTTAGAAGTGTCCCCATTAGCCTCTCTGAAAAGTTGAATTTAGAAGTGTTCCCAATATCCACTCTGGAAAGTTGCATTTAGAAGTGTTCCCAATAGCCACTCTGGAAAGTTGAATTTAGAAGTGTTCCCAATTGCCTTTCTATGAAAGCTGCATTTAGAAGTGTTCCCAATAGCCACTCTGGAAAGTTGCATTTAGAAGTGTTCCCAATAGCCTCTCTGCGAAAGTGGCATTTAGAAAAGTGTTCTGTGAATTTTGCATTTAGAAGCGTTCCCAATAGCCACTCTGGAAAGTTGCATTTATAAGTGTTTCCAATAGCCACACTCAAAGTTGAATTTAGAAGTGTTCCCAATTGCCTCTCTGTGAAAGTTGCATTTAGAAAGTGTTCTGTGAAAGTTGCTTTTAGAAGCATTCCCAATAGCCACTCTGGAAAGTTGCATTTAGAAGTGTTCCCAATAGCCACACTGAAAGTTGAATTTAGAAGTGTTCCCAATAGCCACACTGAAAGTTGAATTTAGAAGTGTTCCCAATAGCCTCTCTGTGAAAGCTGCATTTAGAAAGTGTTCTGTGAAAGTTGCTTTTAGAAGCGTTCCCAATAGCCACTCTGGAAAGTTGCATTTAGAAGTGTTCCCAATAGCCACACTGAAAGTTGAATTTAGAAGTGTTCCCAATAGCCTCTCTGTGAAAGTTGCATTTAGAAAGTGTTCTGTGAATGTTGCATTTAGAAGCGTTCCCAATAGCCTCTCTGAAAAGTTGAATTTAGAAGTGTTCCCAATATCCACTCTGGAAAGTTGAATTTAGAAGTGTTCCCAATAGCCTCTCTGTGAAATTTGCGTTTAGAAAGTGTTCTGTGAAAGTTGCATTTAGAAGCGTTCCCAATAGCCACTCTGTGAAAGTTGCATTTAGAAGCATTCCCAATAGCCACTCTGGAAAGTTGAATTTAGAAGTGTGCCCAATAGCCTCTCTGTGAAAGTGGCATTTAGAAAAGTGTTCTGAGAAAGTTTCATTTACAAAACTGTTCTTTGGAAAATTGAATCTAAAGTGTTCCCAATAGCCTCCCTGTGAAAGTTGCATTTAAAAGCGTTACCAATAGCCACTCTGTGAAAGTTGCATTTAGAAGCGTTCCCAATAGCCACTCTGGAAAGATGAATTTAGAAGTGTGCCCAATAGCCTCTCTGTGAAAGTGGAATTTAGAAAAGTGTTCTGTGAAAGATTCACTTAGTAAACTGCTCTGTGAAAGTTGCATTTAGAAAGTGTTCTGTGAAAGTTGCCTTTAGAAGCGTTCCCAATAGTCACTCTGGAAAGTTGAACTTAGAAGTGTGCCCAATAGCCTCTCTGTGAAAGTGGCATTTAGAAAAGTGTTCTGTGAAAGCTTCACTTAGAAAACTGTTCTGTGAAAGGTGCATTTAGAAAGTGTTCTGTGAAAGTTGCTTTTAGAAGCGTTCCCAATAGCCACACTGAAAGTTGAATTTAGAAGTGTTCCCAATAGCCACTCTGGAAAGTTGAATTTAGAAGTGTTCCCAATTGCCTCTCTATGAAAGTTGCATTTAGAAGTGTTCCCAATAGCCACACTGAAAGTTGAATTTAGAAGTGTGCCCAATAGCCTCTCTGTGAAAGTGGCATTTAGAAAAGTGTTCTGAGAAAGTTTCATTTACAAAACTGTTCTTTGACAATTGAATCTAAAGTGTTCCCAATAGCCTCTCTGTGAAAGTTGCATTTAGAAGTGTGCCCAATAGCCTCTCAGTGAAAGTGACATTTAGAAAAGTGTTCTGTGAATGTTGCATTTAAAAGAGTTCCAAATAACCACTCTGGAAAGTTGCATTTAGAAGTGTTCCCAATAGCCACACTGAAAGTTGAATTTAGAAATGTTCCCAATAGCCTCTCTGTGAAAGTTGCATTTAGAAAGTGTTCTGTGAAAGTTGCTTTTAGAAGTGTTCCCAATAGCCTCTCTGTGAAAGTTGCATTTAGAAAGTGTGCTATGAAAGCTGCTTTTAGAAGTGTCCCCATTAGCCTCTCTGAAAAGTTGAATTTCGAAGTGTTCCCAATATCCACTCTGGAAAGTTGCATTTAGAAGTGTTCCCAATAGCCACTCTGGAAAGTTGAATTTAGAAGTGTTCCCAATTGCCTTTCTATGAAAGCTGCATTTAGAAGTGTTCCCAATAGCCACTATGGAAAGTTGCATTTAGAAGTGTTCCCAATAGCCACACTGAAAGTTGAATTTAGAAGTGTGCCCAAAAGCCTCTCTGTGAAAGTGGCATTTTGAAATGTGTTCTGAGAAAATTTCATTTACAAAACTGTTCTTTGAAAATTGAATCTAAAGTGTTCCCAATAGCCTCTCTGTCAAAGTTGCATTTAGAAGCGTTCCCAATAGCCACTATGGAAAGTTGAATTTAGAAATGTGCCCAATAGCCTCTCTGTGAAAGTGGCATTTAGAAAAGTGTTCTGTGAAAGTTGCATTTAGAAGCGTTCCCAATAGCCACTCTGGAAACTTGCATTTATAAGTGTTTCCAATAGCCACACTGAAAGTTGAATTTAGAAGTGTTCCCAATAGCCTCTCTGTGAAAGTTGCATTTAGAAAGTGTTCTGTGAAAGTTGCTTTTAGAAGCATTCCCAATAGCCACTCTGGAAAGTTGCATTTAGAAGTGTTCCCAATAGCCACACTGAAAGTTGAATTTAGAAGTGTTCCCAATAGCCACACTGAAAGTTGAATTTAGAAGTGTTCCCAATAGCCTCTCTGTGAAAGTTGCTTTTAGAAGCGTTCCCAATAGCCACTCTGGAAAGTTGCATTTAGAAGGGTTCCCAATAGCCACACTGAAAGTTGAATTTAGAAGTGTTTCCAATAGCCTCTCTGTGAAAGTTACATTTATAAGTGTTCCCAATAGCCACTCTGGAAAGTTGAATTTAGAAGCGTTCCCTATAGCCACTCTAGAAAGTTACATTTAGAAGTGTTCCCAATAGCCACTCTGGAAAGTTGAATTTAGAAGCGTTCCCAATAGCCACTCTAGAAAGCTGAATTTAGAAGTGTTCCCAATTGCCATCTCTATGAAAGCTGCATTTAGAAGTGTTCCCAATAGCCAATCTTGAAAGTTGAATTTAGAAGTGTTCCCAATAGCCTCTCTGTGAAAGTTGCATTTAGAAAGTGTTCTGTGAAAGTTGCATTTAGAAGCGTTCCCAATAGCAACTCTGTGAAAGTTGCATTTAGAAGCGTTCCCAATAGCCTCTCTGAAAAGTTGAATTTAGAAGTGTTCCCAATATCCACTCTGGAAAGTTGAATTTAGAAGTGTTCCCAATAGCCTCTCTGTGAAAGTTGCATTTAGAAGTGTTCCCAATAGCCACTCTGGAAAGTTGAATTTAGAAGTGTTCCCAATTGCCTCTCTATGAAAGCTGCATTTAGAAGTGTTCCCAATAACCACTCTGGAAAGTTGAATTTAGAAGTGTGCCCAAAAGCCTCTCTGTGAAAGTGGCATTTTGAAATGTGTTCTGAGAAAATTTCATTTACAAAACTGTTCTTTGAAAATTGAATCTAAAGTGTTCCCAATAGCCTCTCTGTCAAAGTTGCATTTAGAAGCGTTCCCAATAGCCACTATGGAAAGTTGAATTTAGAAATGTGCCCAATAGCCTCTCTGTGAAAGTGGCATTTAGAAAAGTGTTCTGTGAAAGTTGCATTTAGAAGCGTTCCCAATAGCCACTCTGGAAACTTGCATTTATAAGTGTTTCCAATAGCCACACTGAAAGTTGAATTTAGAAGTGTTCCCAATAGCCTCTCTGTGAAAGTTGCATTTAGAAAGTGTTCTGTGAAAGTTGCTTTTAGAAGCATTCCCAATAGCCACTCTGGAAAGTTGCATTTAGAAGTGTTCCCAATAGCCACACTGAAAGTTGAATTTAGAAGTGTTCCCAATAGCCACACTGAAAGTTGAATTTAGAAGTGTTCCCAATAGCCTCTCTGTGAAAGTTGCTTTTAGAAGCGTTCCCAATAGCCACTCTGGAAAGTTGCATTTAGAAGGGTTCCCAATAGCCACACTGAAAGTTGAATTTAGAAGTGTTTCCAATAGCCTCTCTGTGAAAGTTACATTTATAAGTGTTCCCAATAGCCACTCTGGAAAGTTGAATTTAGAAGCGTTCCCTATAGCCACTCTAGAAAGTTACATTTAGAAGTGTTCCCAATAGCCACTCTGGAAAGTTGAATTTAGAAGCGTTCCCAATAGCCACTCTAGAAAGCTGAATTTAGAAGTGTTCCCAATTGCCATCTCTATGAAAGCTGCATTTAGAAGTGTTCCCAATAGCCAATCTTGAAAGTTGAATTTAGAAGTGTTCCCAATAGCCTCTCTGTGAAAGTTGCATTTAGAAAGTGTTCTGTGAAAGTTGCATTTAGAAGCGTTCCCAATAGCAACTCTGTGAAAGTTGCATTTAGAAGCGTTCCCAATAGCCTCTCTGAAAAGTTGAATTTAGAAGTGTTCCCAATATCCACTCTGGAAAGTTGAATTTAGAAGTGTTCCCAATAGCCTCTCTGTGAAAGTTGCATTTAGAAGTGTTCCCAATAGCCACTCTGGAAAGTTGAATTTAGAAGTGTTCCCAATTGCCTCTCTATGAAAGCTGCATTTAGAAGTGTTCCCAATAACCACTCTGGAAAGTTGAATTTAGAAGTGTTCCCAATTGCCTCTCTATGAAAGTTGCATTTAGAAGTGTTCCCAATAGCCACTCTGGAAAGTTGCATTTAGAAGTGTTCCCAATAGCCACACTGAAAGTTGAATTTAGAAGTGTTCCCAATAGCCTCTCTGTGAAAGTTGCATTTAGAAAGTGTTCTATGAAAGTTGCTTTTAGAAGTGTTCCCAATAGCCTCTCTGAAAGTTGAATTTAGAAGTGTTCCCAATAGCCACCCTGGAAAGTTGAATTTAGAAGTGTTCCCAATAGCCTCTCTATGAATGTTGCATTTAGAAAGTGTTCTGTGAAAGTTGCACCTAGAAGCGTTCCCAATAGCCATAGCCACTCTGTGAAAGTTACATTTAGAAGCGTTCCCAATAGCCACTCTGGAAAGTTGAATTTAGAAGTGTTGCCAATAGCCACTCTGGAAAGTTGAATTTAGAAGTGTTCCCAATAGCCTCTCACTGAAAGTTGCATTTAGAAAGTATTCTGTGAAAGTTACATCTAGAAGCGTTCCCAATAGCCATAGCCACTCTGTGAAAGTTGCATTTAGAAGCGTTCCCAATAGCCACTCTGGAAAGTTGAATTTAGAAGTGTTCCCAATAGCCTCTCTGTGAAAGTTGCATTTAGAAAGTGTTCTGTGAAAGTTGCATTTAGAAGCGTTCCCAATAGCCACTCTGTGAAAGTTGCATTTAGAAGCGTTCCCAATAGCCACTCTAGAAAGCTGAATTTAGAAGTGTTCCCAATTGCCTCTCTATGAAAGCTGCATTTAGAAGTGTTCCCAATAGCCACTCTGGAAAGTTGAATTTAGAAGTGTGCCCAATAGCCTCACTGTGAAAGTGGTATTTAGAAAAGTGTTCTGAGAAAGTTTCATTTACAAAACTGTTCTTTGGAAAATTGAATCTAAAGTGTTCCCAATAGCCTCTCTGTGAAAGTTGCATTTAGAAGCGTTCCCAATAGCCACTCTGGAAAGATGAATTTAGAAGTGTGCCCAATAGCCTCTCTGTGAAAGTGGCATTTAGAAAAGTGTTCTGTGAAAGATTGACTTAGAAAACTGTTCTGCGAAAGTTGCATTTAGAAAGTGTTCTGTGAAAGTTGCTTTAAGAAGCGTTCCCAATAGCCACACTGAAAGTTGAATTTAGAAGTGTTCCCAATAGCCACTCTGGAAAGATGAATTTAGAAGTGTGCCCAATAGCCTCTCTGTGAAAGTGGCATTTAGAAAAGTGTTCTGAGAAAGTTTCATTTACAAAACTGTTATTTGGAAAATTGAATCTAAAGTGTTCCCAATAGCCTCTCTGTGAAAGTTGCATTTAGAAGTGTGCCCAATAGCCACTCTGTGAAAGTGGCATTTAGAAAAGTGTTCTGTGAATGTTGCATTTAAAAGAGTTCCCAATAGCCACTCTGGAAAGTTGCATTTAGAAGTGTTCCCAATAGCCACACTGAAAGTTGCTTTTAGAAGTGTTCCCAATAGCCTCTCTGTGAAAGTTGCATTTAGAAAGTGTGCTATGAAAGCTGCTTTTAGAAGTGTTCCCAATAGCCACTCTGGAAAGTTGCATTTAGAAGGGTTCCCAATAGCCACACTGAAAGTTGAATTTAGAAGTGTGCCCAATAGCCTCTCTGTGAAAGTGGCATTTAGAAAAGTGTTCTGTGAATGTGCATTTAGAAGCGTTCTCAATAGCCAATCTGGAAAGTTGCATTTATAAGTGTTCCCAATAGCCAAACTGAAAGTTGAATTTAGAAGTGTGCCCAATAGCCTCTCTGTGAAAGTTGCATTTAGAAGCGTTCCCAATAGCCACTCTGTGAAATTTGCATTTAGAAGCGTTCCAAATAGCCACTCTGTGAAAGTTGCATTTAGAAGCGTTCCCAATAGCCACTCTGGAAAGATGAATTTAGAAGTGTGCCCAATAGCCTATCTGTGAAAGTGGCATTTAGAAAAGTGTTCTGTGAAAGCTTCACTTAGAAAACTGTTCTGTGAAAGTTGGATTTAGAAAGTGTTCTGTGAAAGTTGCTTTTAGAAGCGTTCCCAATAGCCACACTGGAAAGTTGAATTTAGAAGTGTGCCCAATAGCCTCTCTGTGAAAGTGGCATTTAGAAAAGTGTTCTGTGAATGTTGCATTTAGAAGCGTTCTCAATAGCCACTCTGGAAAGTTGCATTTATAAGTGTTCCCAATAGCCACACTGGAAAGTTGCATTTAGAAGCGTTCCCAATAGCCACTCTGGAAAGTTGAATTTAGAAGTGTGCCCAATAGCCTCTCTGTGAAAGTGGCATTTAGAAAAGTGTTCTGTGAATGTTGCATTTAGAAGCGTTCTCAATAGCCTCTCTGTGAAAGTGGCATTTAGAAAAGTGTTCTGTGAATGTTGCATTTAGAAGCGTTCTCAATAGCCACCCTGGAAAGTTGCATTTATAAGTGTTCCCAATAGCCACACTGAAAGTTGAATTTAGAAGTGTTCCCAATAGCCTCTTTGTGAAAGTTGCATTTAGAAAGTGTTCTGTGAAAGTTGCTTTTAGAAGCATTCCCAATAGCCACTCTGGAAAGTTGCATTTAGAAGTGTTCCCAATAGCCACACTGAAAGTTGAATTTAGAAGTGTTCCCAATAGCCACACTGAAAGTTGAATTTAGAAGTGTTCCCAATAGCCTGTCTGTGAAAGTTTCATTTAGAAAGTGTTCTGTGAAAGTTGCATTTAGAAGCGTTCCCAATAGCCACTCTAGAAAGCGGAATTTAGAAGTGTTCCCAATTGCCTCTCTATGAAAGCTGCATTTAGAAGTGTTCCCAATAGCCACTCTGGAAAGTTGAATTTAGAAGTGTGCCCAATAGCCTCTCTGTGAAAGTGGCATTTAGAAAAGTGTTCTGAGAAAGTTTCATTTACAAAACTGTTCTTTGGAAAATTGAATCTAAAGTGTTCCCAATAGTCTCTCTGTGAAAGTTGCATTTAGAAGCGTTCCCAATAGCCACTCTGTGAAAGTTGCATTTAGAAGCGTTCCCAATAGCCACTCTGTGAAAGTTGCATTTAGAAGCGTTCCCAATAGCCACTCTGGAAAGATGAATTTAGAAGTGTGCCCAATAGCCTCTCTGTGAAAGTGGCATTTAGAAAAGTGTTCTGTGAAAGATTCACTTAGTAAACTGTTCTGTGAAAGTTGCATTTAGAAAGTGTTCTGTGAAAGTTGCATTTAGAAGCGTTCCCAATAGCCACTCTGTGAAAGTTGCATTTAGAAGCGTTCCCAATAGCCACTCTGGAAAGATGAATTTAGAAGTGTGCCCAATAGCCTCTCTGTGAAAGTGGCATTTAGAAAAGTGTTCTGTGAAAGATTCACTTAGTAAACTGTTCTGTGAAAGTTGCATTTAGAAAGTGTTCTGTGAAAGTTGCATTTAGAAGCATTCCCAATAGCCACTCTGTGAAAGTTGCATTTAGAAGCGTTCCCAATAGCCACTCTGGAAAGATGAATTTAGAAGTGTGCCCAATAGCCTCTCTGTGAAAGTGGCATTTAGAAAAGTGTTCTGTGAAAGCTTCACTTAGAAAACTGTTCTGTGAAAGTTGCATTTAGAAAGTGTTCTGTGAAAGTTGCTTTTAGAAGCGTTCCCAATAGCCACACTGAAAGTTGAATTTAGAAGTGTTCCCAATAGCCACTCTGGGAAGTTGAATTTAGAATTGTTCCCAATTGCCTCTCTATGAAAGCTGCATTTAGAAGTGTTCCCAATAGCCACTCTGGAAAGTTGCATTTAGAAGTGTTCCCAATAGCCTCTCTGTGAAAGTTGCATTTAGAAGTGTGCCCAATAGCCTCTCTGCGAAAGTGGGATTCAGAAAAGTGTTCTGTGAATGTTGCATTTAAAAGAGTTCCCAATAGCCACTCTGGAAAGTTGCATTTAGAAGTGTTCCCAATAGCCACACTGAAAGTTGAATTTAGAAGTGTTCCCAATAGCCTCTCTGTGAAAGTTGCATTTAGAAAGTGTTCTGTGAAAGTTGCTTTTAGAAGTGTTCCCAATAGCCTCGTTGTGAAAGTTGCATTTAGAAAGTGTGCTATGAAAGCTGCTTTTAGAAGTGTCCCCATTAGCCTCTCTGAAAAGTTGAATTTAGAAGTGTTCTCAATATCCACTCTGGAAAGTTGCATTTAGAAGTGTTCCCAATAGCCACTCTGGAAAGTTGAATTTAGAAGTGTTCCCAATTGCCTTTCTATGAAAGCTGCATTTAGAAGTGTTCCCAATAGCCACTCTGGAAAGTTGCATTTAGAAGTGTTGCCAATAGCCACTCTGGAAAGTTGAATTTAGAAGTGTTCCCAATAGCCACACTGAAAGTTGAATTTAGAAGTGTGCCCAATAGCCTCTCTGTGAAAGTGGCATTTAGAAAAGTGTTCTGTGAATGTTGCATTTAGAAGCGTTCCCAATAGCCACTTTGGAAAGTTGCATTTAGAAGTGTTCCCAATAGCCACACTGAAAGTTGAATTTAGAAGTGTTCCCAATAGCCACACTGAAAGTTGAATTTAGAAGTGTTCCCAATAGCCTCTCTGTGAAAGTTGCATTTAGAAAGTGTTCTGTGAAAGTAGCTTTTAGAAGCGTTCCCAATAGCCACTCTGGAAAGTTGCATTTAGAAGTGTTCCCAATAGCCACACTGAAAGTTGAATTTAGAAGTGTTCCCAATAGCCTCTCTGTGAAAGTTGCATTTAGAAAGTGTTCTGTGAATGTTGCATTTAGAAGCGTTCCCAATAGCCACTCTGGAAAGTTGCATTTAGAAGTGTTCCCAATAGCCACTCTGGAAAGTTGAATTTAGAAGTGTTCCCAATAGCCTCTCTGTGAAAGTTGCATTTAGAAAGTGTTCTGTGAATGTTGCAATTAGAAGCGTTCCCAATAGCCTCTCTGAAAAGTTGAATTTAGAAGTGTTCCCAATTTCCACTCTGGAAAGTTGAATTTAGAAGTGTTCCCAATAGCCTCTCTGTGAAAGTTGCATTTAGAAAGTGTTCTGTGAAAGTTGCATTTAGAAGCGTTCCCAATAGCCACTCTGTGAAAGTTGCATTTAGAAGCATTCCCAATAGCCACTCTGGAAAGTTGAATTTAGAAGTGTGCCCAATAGCCTCTCTGTGAAAGTTGCATTTAGAAGCGTTCCCAATAGCCACTCTCTGAAAGTTGCATTTAGAAGCGTTCCCAATAGCCACTCTGGAAAGATGAATTTAGAAGTGTGCCCAATAGCCTCTCTGTGAAAGTGGAATTTAGAAAAGTGTTCTGTGAAAGATTCACTTAGTAAACTGCTCTGTGAAAGTTGCCTTTAGAAGCGTTCCCAATAGTCACTCTGGAAAGTTGAACTTAGAAGTGTGCCCAATAGCCTCTCTGTGAAAGTGGCATTTAGAAAAGTGTTCTGTGAAAGCTTCACTTAGAAAACTGTTCTGTGAAAGTTGCATTTAGAAAGTGTTCTGTGAAAGTTGCTTTTAGAAGCGTTCCCAATAGCCACACTGAAAGTTGAATTTAGAAGTGTTCCCAATAGCCACTCTGGAAAGTTGAATTTAGAAGTGTTCCCAATTGCCTCTCTATGAAAGCTGCATTGAGAAGTGTTCCCAATAGCCACTCTGGAAAGTTGCATTTAGAAGTGTTCCCAATAGCCACACTGAAAGTTGAATTTAGAAGTGTGCCCAATAGCCTCTCTGTGAAAGTGGCATTTAGAAAAGTGTTCTGAGAAAGTTTCATTTACAAAACTGTTCTTTGAAAATTGAATCTAAAGTGTTCCCAATAGCCTCTCTGTGAAAGTTGCATTTAGAAGTGTGCCCAATAGCCTCTCAGTGAAAGTGACATTTAGAAAAGTGTTCTGTGAATGTTGCATTTAAAAGAGTTCCAAATAGCCACTCTGGAAAGTTGCATTTAGAAGTGTTCCCAATAGCCACACTGAAAGTTGAATTTAGAAGTGTTCCCAATAGCCTCTCTGTGAAAGTTGCATTTAGAAAGTGTTCTGTGAAAGTTGCTTTTAGAAGTGTTCCCAAAAGCCTCTCTGTGAAAGTTGCATTTAGAAAGTGTGCTATGAAAGCTGCTTTTAGAAGTGTCCCCATTAGCCTCTCTGAAAAGTTGAATTTCGAAGTGTTCCCAATATCCACTCTGGAAAGTTGCATTTAGAAGTGTTCCCAATAGCCACTCTGGAAAGTTGAATTTAGAAGTGTTCCCAATTGCCTTTCTATGAAAGCTGCATTTAGAAGTGTTTCCAATAGCCACTATGGAAAGTTGCATTTAGAAGTGTTCCCAATAGCCACACTGAAAGTTGAATGTAGAAGTGTTCCAAATAGCCTCTCTTTGAAAGTAGTTGCATTTAGAAAGTGTGCTATGAAAGCTGCTTTTAGAAGTGTCCCCATTAGCCTCTCTGAAAAGTTGAATTTCGAAGTGTTCCCAATATCCACTCTGGAAAGTTGCATTTAGAAGTGTTCCCAATAGCCACTCTGGAAAGTTGAATTTAGAAGTGTTCCCAATTGCCTTTCTATGAAAGCTGCATTTAGAAGTGTTCCCAATAGCCACTCTGGAAAGTTGCATTTAGAAGTGTTCCCAATAGCCACACTGAAAGTTGAATTTAGAAGTGTGCCCAAAAGCCTCTCTGTGAAAGTGGCATTTTGAAAAGTGTTCTGAGAAAGTTTCATTTACAAAACTGTTCTTTGAAAATTGAATCTAAAGTGTTCCCAATAGCCTCTCTGTGAAAGTTGCATTTAGAAGCGTTCCCAATAGCCACTCTGGAAAGTTGAATTTAGAAGTGTGCCCAATAGCCTCTCTGTGAAAGTGGCATTTAGAAAAGTGTTCTGTGAATGTTGCATTTAGAAGCGTTCCCAATAGCCACTCTGGAAAGTTGCATTTATAAGTGTTTCCAATAGCCACACTGAAAGTTGAATTTAGAAGTGTTCCCAATAGCCTCTCTGTGAAAGTTGCATTTAGAAAGTGTTCTGTGAAAGTTGCTTTTAGAAGCATTCCCAATAGCCACTCTGGAAAGTTGCATTTAGAAGTGTTCCCAATAGCCACACTGAAAGTTGAATTTAGAAGTGTTCCCAATAGCCACACTGAAAGTTGAATTTAGAAGTGTTTCCAATAGCCTCTCTGTGAAAGTTTCTGTGAATGTTGCATTTAGAAGCGTTCCCAATAGCCACTCTGGAAAGTTGCATTTAGAAGTGTTCCCAATAGCCACTCTGAAAAGTTGAATTTAGAAGTGTTCCCAATAGCCACTCTAGAAAGCTGAATTTAGAAGTGTTCCCAATTGCCTCTCTATGAAAGCTGCATTTAGAAGTGTTCCCAATAGTCACTCTGGAAAGTTGAATTTAGAAGTATTCCCAATAGCCTCTCTGTGAAAGTTGCATTTAGAAGCATTCCCAATAGCCACTCTGTGAAAGTTGCATTTAGAAGCGTTCCCAATAGCCACTCTGGAAAGATGAATTTAGAAGTGTGCCCAATAGCCTCTCTGTGAAAGTGGCATTTCGAAAAGTGTTCTGTGAAAGATTCACTTAGTAAACTGCTCTGTGAAAGTTGCATTTAGAAAGTGTTCTGTGAAAGTTGCCTTTAGAAGCGTTCCCAATAGCCACTCTGGAAAGTTAAACTTAGAAGTGTGCCCAATAGCCTCTCTGTGAAAGTGGCATTTAGAAAAGTGTTCTGTGAAAGCTTCACTTAGAAAACTGTTCTGTGAAAGTTGCATTTAGAAAGTGTTCTGTGAAAGTTGCTTTTAGAAGCGTTCCCAATAGCCACACTGAAAGTTGAATTTAGAAGTGTTCCCAATAGCCACTCTGGAAAGTTGAGTTTAGAAGTGTTCCCAATTGGCTCTCTATGAAAGATGCATTAAGAAGTGTTCCCAATAGCCACTCTGGAAAGTTGCATTTAGAAGAGTTCCCAATAGCCACACTGAAAGTTTAATTTAGAGGTGTGCCCAATAGCCTCTCAGTGAAAGTGGCATTTAGAAAAGTGTTCTGAGAAAGTTTCATTTACAAAACTGTTCTTTGAAAATTGAATCTAAAGTGTTCCCAATAGCCTCTCTGTGAAAGTTGCATTTAGAAGTGTGCCCAATAGCCTCTCAGTGAAAGTGGCATTTAGAAAAGTGTTCTGTGAATGTTGCATTTAAAAGAGTTCCCAATAGCCACTCTGGAAAGTTGCATTTAGAAGTGTTCCCAATAGCCACACTGAAAGTTGAATGTAGAAGTGTTCCCAATAGCCTCTCTGTGAAAGTAGTTGCATTTAGAAAGTGTGCTATGAAAGCTGCTTTTAGAAGTGTCCCCATTAGCCTCTCTGAAAAGTTGAATTTCGAAGTGTTCCCAATATCCACTCTGGAAAGTTGCATTTAGAAGTGTTCCCAATAGCCACTCTGGAAAGTTGAATTTAGAAGTGTTCCCAATTGCCTTTCTATGAAAGCTGCATTTAGAAGTGTTCCCAATAGCCACTCTGGAAAGTTGAATTTAGAAGTGTGCCCAAAAGCCTCTCTGTGAAAGTGGCATTTTGAAAAGTGTTCTGAGAAAGTTTCATTTACAAAACTATTCTTTGAAAATTGAATCTAAAGTGTTCCCAATAGCCTCTCTGTGAAAGTTGCATTTGGAAGCGTTCCCAATAGCCACTCTGGAAAGTTGAATTTAGAAGTGTGCCCAATAGCCTCTCTGTGAAAGTGGCATTTAGAAAAGTGTTCTGTGAATGTTGCATTTAGAAGCGTTCCC
This sequence comes from Ambystoma mexicanum, assembly GCF_040938575.1. Taxonomy (NCBI): domain Eukaryota; kingdom Metazoa; phylum Chordata; class Amphibia; order Caudata; family Ambystomatidae; genus Ambystoma; species Ambystoma mexicanum. The sequence goes on along the minus strand of NC_090934.1, from coordinate 392,491,119 downwards.
AATAGCCACTCTGGAAAGTTGCATTTATAAGTGTTTCCAATAGCCACACTGAAAGTTGAATTTAGAAGTGTTCCCAATAGCCTCTCTGTGAAAGTTGCATTTAGAAAGTGTTCTGTGAAAGTTGCTTTTAGAAGCATTCCCAATAGCCACTCTGGAAAGTTGCATTTAGAAGTGTTCCCAATAGCCACACTGAAAGTTGAATTTAGAAGTGTTCCCAATAGCCACACTGAAAGTTGAATTTAGAAGTGTTTCCAATAGCCTCTCTGTGAAAGTTTCTGTGAATGTTGCATTTAGAAGCGTTCCCAATAGCCACTCTGGAAAGTTGCATTTAGAAGTGTTCCCAATAGCCACTCTGGAAAGTTGAATTTAGAAGTGTTCCCAATAGCCACTCTAGAAAGCTGAATTTAGAAATGTTCCCAATTGCCTCTCTATGAAAGCTGCATTTAGAAGTGTTCCCAATAGTCACTCTGGAAAGTTGAATTTAGAAGTGTGCCCAATAGCCTCTCTGTGAAAGTGGCATTTAGAAAAGTGTTCTGAGAAAGTTTCATATACAAAACTGTTCTTTGGAAAACTGAATCTAAAGTGTTCCCAATAGCCTCTCTGTGAAAGTGGCATTTAGAAGCGTTCCCAATAGCCACTCTGTGAAAGTTGCATTTAGAAGCGTTCCCAATAGCCACTCTGGAAAGATGAATTTAGAAGTGTGCCCAATAGCCTCTCTGTGAAAGTGGCATTTAGAAAAGTGTTCTGTGAAAGATTCACTTAGTAAACTGTTCTGTGAAAGTTGCATTTAGAAAGTGTTCTGTGAAAGTTGCTTTTAGAAGCGTTCCCAATAGCCACTTTGGAAAGTTGAACTTAGAAGTGTGCCCAATAGCCTCTCTGTGAAAGTGGCATTTAGAAAAGTGTTCTGTGAAAGCTTCACTTAGAAAACTGTTCTGTGAAAGTTGCATTTAGAAAGTGTTCTGTGAAAGTTGCTTTTAGAAGCGTTCCCAATAGCCACACTGAAAGTTGAATTTAGAAGTGTTCCCAATAGCCACTCTGGGAAGTTGAATTTAAAAGTGTTCCCAATTGCCTCTCTATGAAAGCTGCATTTAGAAGTGTTCCCAATAGCCACTCTGGAAAGTTGCATTTAGAAGTGTTCCCAATAGTCTCTCTGTGAAAGTTGCATTTAGAAGTGTGCCCAATAGCCTCTCTGCAAAAGTGGCATTTAGAAAAGTGTTCTGTGAATGTTGCATTTAAAAGAGTTCCCAATAGCCACTCTGGAAAGTTGCATTTAGAAGTGTGCCCAATATCCTGTCTGTGAAAGTTGCATTTAAAAAGTGTTCCCAATAGCCTCTCTGTGAAAGTTGCATTTAGAAGTGTGCCCAATAGCCTGTCTGTGAAAGTTGCATTTAGAAAGTGTTCTGTGAAAGTTGCATTTAGAAGCGTTCCCAATAGCCACTCTGTGAAAGTTGCATTTAGAAGCGTTCCCAATAGCCACTCTAGAAAGCTGAATTTAGAAGTGTTCCCAATAGCCTCTCTGTGAAAGTTGCATTTAGAAGTGTGCCCAATAGCCTGTCTGTGAAAGTTGCATTTAGAAAGTGTTCTGTGAAAGTTGCATTTAGAAGCGTTCCCAATAGCCACTCTAGAAAGCTGAATTTAGAAGTGTTCCCAATTACCTCTCTATGAAAGCTGCATTTAGAAGTGTTCCCAATAGCCACTTTGGGAAGTTGAATTTAGAAGTGTTTCCAATTGCCTCTCTATGAAAGCTCCATTTAGAAGTGTTCCCAATAGCCACTCTGGAAAGTTGCATTTAGAAGTGTGCCCAATAGCCTCTCTGCGAACGTGGCATTTAGAAGAGTGTTCTGTGAATGTTGCATTTAAAAGAGTTCCCAATAGCCACTCTGGAAAGTTGCATTTAGAAGTGTTCCCAATAGCCACACTGAAAGTTGAATTTAGAAGTGTTCCCAATAGCCTCTCTGTGAAAGTTGCATTTAGAAAGTGTTCTGTGAAAGTTGCTTTTGGAAGTGTTCCCAATAGCCTCTCTGTGAAAGTTGCATTTAGAAAGTGTGCTATGAAAGCTGCTTTTAGAAGTGTCCCCATTAGCCTCTCTGAAAAGTTGAATTTAGAAGTGTTCCCAATATCCACTCTGGAAAGTTGCATTTAGAAGTGTTCCCAATAGCCACTCTGGAAAGTTGAATTTAGAAGTGTTCCCAATTGCCTTTCTATGAAAGCTGCATTTAGAAGTGTTCCCAATAGCCACTCTGGAAAGTTGCATTTAGAAGTGTTCCCAATAGCCTCTCTGCGAAAGTGGCATTTAGAAAAGTGTTCTGTGAATTTTGCATTTAGAAGCGTTCCCAATAGCCACTCTGGAAAGTTGCATTTATAAGTGTTTCCAATAGCCACACTCAAAGTTGAATTTAGAAGTGTTCCCAATTGCCTCTCTGTGAAAGTTGCATTTAGAAAGTGTTCTGTGAAAGTTGCTTTTAGAAGCATTCCCAATAGCCACTCTGGAAAGTTGCATTTAGAAGTGTTCCCAATAGCCACACTGAAAGTTGAATTTAGAAGTGTTCCCAATAGCCACACTGAAAGTTGAATTTAGAAGTGTTCCCAATAGCCTCTCTGTGAAAGCTGCATTTAGAAAGTGTTCTGTGAAAGTTGCTTTTAGAAGCGTTCCCAATAGCCACTCTGGAAAGTTGCATTTAGAAGTGTTCCCAATAGCCACACTGAAAGTTGAATTTAGAAGTGTTCCCAATAGCCTCTCTGTGAAAGTTGCATTTAGAAAGTGTTCTGTGAATGTTGCATTTAGAAGCGTTCCCAATAGCCTCTCTGAAAAGTTGAATTTAGAAGTGTTCCCAATATCCACTCTGGAAAGTTGAATTTAGAAGTGTTCCCAATAGCCTCTCTGTGAAATTTGCGTTTAGAAAGTGTTCTGTGAAAGTTGCATTTAGAAGCGTTCCCAATAGCCACTCTGTGAAAGTTGCATTTAGAAGCATTCCCAATAGCCACTCTGGAAAGTTGAATTTAGAAGTGTGCCCAATAGCCTCTCTGTGAAAGTGGCATTTAGAAAAGTGTTCTGAGAAAGTTTCATTTACAAAACTGTTCTTTGGAAAATTGAATCTAAAGTGTTCCCAATAGCCTCCCTGTGAAAGTTGCATTTAAAAGCGTTCCCAATAGCCACTCTGTGAAAGTTGCATTTAGAAGCGTTCCCAATAGCCACTCTGGAAAGATGAATTTAGAAGTGTGCCCAATAGCCTCTCTGTGAAAGTGGAATTTAGAAAAGTGTTCTGTGAAAGATTCACTTAGTAAACTGCTCTGTGAAAGTTGCATTTAGAAAGTGTTCTGTGAAAGTTGCCTTTAGAAGCGTTCCCAATAGTCACTCTGGAAAGTTGAACTTAGAAGTGTGCCCAATAGCCTCTCTGTGAAAGTGGCATTTAGAAAAGTGTTCTGTGAAAGCTTCACTTAGAAAACTGTTCTGTGAAAGGTGCATTTAGAAAGTGTTCTGTGAAAGTTGCTTTTAGAAGCGTTCCCAATAGCCACACTGAAAGTTGAATTTAGAAGTGTTCCCAATAGCCACTCTGGAAAGTTGAATTTAGAAGTGTTCCCAATTGCCTCTCTATGAAAGTTGCATTTAGAAGTGTTCCCAATAGCCACACTGAAAGTTGAATTTAGAAGTGTGCCCAATAGCCTCTCTGTGAAAGTGGCATTTAGAAAAGTGTTCTGAGAAAGTTTCATTTACAAAACTGTTCTTTGACAATTGAATCTAAAGTGTTCCCAATAGCCTCTCTGTGAAAGTTGCATTTAGAAGTGTGCCCAATAGCCTCTCAGTGAAAGTGACATTTAGAAAAGTGTTCTGTGAATGTTGCATTTAAAAGAGTTCCAAATAACCACTCTGGAAAGTTGCATTTAGAAGTGTTCCCAATAGCCACACTGAAAGTTGAATTTAGAAATGTTCCCAATAGCCTCTCTGTGAAAGTTGCATTTAGAAAGTGTTCTGTGAAAGTTGCTTTTAGAAGTGTTCCCAATAGCCTCTCTGTGAAAGTTGCATTTAGAAAGTGTGCTATGAAAGCTGCTTTTAGAAGTGTCCCCATTAGCCTCTCTGAAAAGTTGAATTTCGAAGTGTTCCCAATATCCACTCTGGAAAGTTGCATTTAGAAGTGTTCCCAATAGCCACTCTGGAAAGTTGAATTTAGAAGTGTTCCCAATTGCCTTTCTATGAAAGCTGCATTTAGAAGTGTTCCCAATAGCCACTATGGAAAGTTGCATTTAGAAGTGTTCCCAATAGCCACACTGAAAGTTGAATTTAGAAGTGTGCCCAAAAGCCTCTCTGTGAAAGTGGCATTTTGAAATGTGTTCTGAGAAAATTTCATTTACAAAACTGTTCTTTGAAAATTGAATCTAAAGTGTTCCCAATAGCCTCTCTGTCAAAGTTGCATTTAGAAGCGTTCCCAATAGCCACTATGGAAAGTTGAATTTAGAAATGTGCCCAATAGCCTCTCTGTGAAAGTGGCATTTAGAAAAGTGTTCTGTGAAAGTTGCATTTAGAAGCGTTCCCAATAGCCACTCTGGAAACTTGCATTTATAAGTGTTTCCAATAGCCACACTGAAAGTTGAATTTAGAAGTGTTCCCAATAGCCTCTCTGTGAAAGTTGCATTTAGAAAGTGTTCTGTGAAAGTTGCTTTTAGAAGCATTCCCAATAGCCACTCTGGAAAGTTGCATTTAGAAGTGTTCCCAATAGCCACACTGAAAGTTGAATTTAGAAGTGTTCCCAATAGCCACACTGAAAGTTGAATTTAGAAGTGTTCCCAATAGCCTCTCTGTGAAAGTTGCTTTTAGAAGCGTTCCCAATAGCCACTCTGGAAAGTTGCATTTAGAAGGGTTCCCAATAGCCACACTGAAAGTTGAATTTAGAAGTGTTTCCAATAGCCTCTCTGTGAAAGTTACATTTATAAGTGTTCCCAATAGCCACTCTGGAAAGTTGAATTTAGAAGCGTTCCCTATAGCCACTCTAGAAAGTTACATTTAGAAGTGTTCCCAATAGCCACTCTGGAAAGTTGAATTTAGAAGCGTTCCCAATAGCCACTCTAGAAAGCTGAATTTAGAAGTGTTCCCAATTGCCATCTCTATGAAAGCTGCATTTAGAAGTGTTCCCAATAGCCAATCTTGAAAGTTGAATTTAGAAGTGTTCCCAATAGCCTCTCTGTGAAAGTTGCATTTAGAAAGTGTTCTGTGAAAGTTGCATTTAGAAGCGTTCCCAATAGCAACTCTGTGAAAGTTGCATTTAGAAGCGTTCCCAATAGCCTCTCTGAAAAGTTGAATTTAGAAGTGTTCCCAATATCCACTCTGGAAAGTTGAATTTAGAAGTGTTCCCAATAGCCTCTCTGTGAAAGTTGCATTTAGAAGTGTTCCCAATAGCCACTCTGGAAAGTTGAATTTAGAAGTGTTCCCAATTGCCTCTCTATGAAAGCTGCATTTAGAAGTGTTCCCAATAACCACTCTGGAAAGTTGAATTTAGAAGTGTGCCCAAAAGCCTCTCTGTGAAAGTGGCATTTTGAAATGTGTTCTGAGAAAATTTCATTTACAAAACTGTTCTTTGAAAATTGAATCTAAAGTGTTCCCAATAGCCTCTCTGTCAAAGTTGCATTTAGAAGCGTTCCCAATAGCCACTATGGAAAGTTGAATTTAGAAATGTGCCCAATAGCCTCTCTGTGAAAGTGGCATTTAGAAAAGTGTTCTGTGAAAGTTGCATTTAGAAGCGTTCCCAATAGCCACTCTGGAAACTTGCATTTATAAGTGTTTCCAATAGCCACACTGAAAGTTGAATTTAGAAGTGTTCCCAATAGCCTCTCTGTGAAAGTTGCATTTAGAAAGTGTTCTGTGAAAGTTGCTTTTAGAAGCATTCCCAATAGCCACTCTGGAAAGTTGCATTTAGAAGTGTTCCCAATAGCCACACTGAAAGTTGAATTTAGAAGTGTTCCCAATAGCCACACTGAAAGTTGAATTTAGAAGTGTTCCCAATAGCCTCTCTGTGAAAGTTGCTTTTAGAAGCGTTCCCAATAGCCACTCTGGAAAGTTGCATTTAGAAGGGTTCCCAATAGCCACACTGAAAGTTGAATTTAGAAGTGTTTCCAATAGCCTCTCTGTGAAAGTTACATTTATAAGTGTTCCCAATAGCCACTCTGGAAAGTTGAATTTAGAAGCGTTCCCTATAGCCACTCTAGAAAGTTACATTTAGAAGTGTTCCCAATAGCCACTCTGGAAAGTTGAATTTAGAAGCGTTCCCAATAGCCACTCTAGAAAGCTGAATTTAGAAGTGTTCCCAATTGCCATCTCTATGAAAGCTGCATTTAGAAGTGTTCCCAATAGCCAATCTTGAAAGTTGAATTTAGAAGTGTTCCCAATAGCCTCTCTGTGAAAGTTGCATTTAGAAAGTGTTCTGTGAAAGTTGCATTTAGAAGCGTTCCCAATAGCAACTCTGTGAAAGTTGCATTTAGAAGCGTTCCCAATAGCCTCTCTGAAAAGTTGAATTTAGAAGTGTTCCCAATATCCACTCTGGAAAGTTGAATTTAGAAGTGTTCCCAATAGCCTCTCTGTGAAAGTTGCATTTAGAAGTGTTCCCAATAGCCACTCTGGAAAGTTGAATTTAGAAGTGTTCCCAATTGCCTCTCTATGAAAGCTGCATTTAGAAGTGTTCCCAATAACCACTCTGGAAAGTTGAATTTAGAAGTGTTCCCAATTGCCTCTCTATGAAAGTTGCATTTAGAAGTGTTCCCAATAGCCACTCTGGAAAGTTGCATTTAGAAGTGTTCCCAATAGCCACACTGAAAGTTGAATTTAGAAGTGTTCCCAATAGCCTCTCTGTGAAAGTTGCATTTAGAAAGTGTTCTATGAAAGTTGCTTTTAGAAGTGTTCCCAATAGCCTCTCTGAAAGTTGAATTTAGAAGTGTTCCCAATAGCCACCCTGGAAAGTTGAATTTAGAAGTGTTCCCAATAGCCTCTCTATGAATGTTGCATTTAGAAAGTGTTCTGTGAAAGTTGCACCTAGAAGCGTTCCCAATAGCCATAGCCACTCTGTGAAAGTTACATTTAGAAGCGTTCCCAATAGCCACTCTGGAAAGTTGAATTTAGAAGTGTTGCCAATAGCCACTCTGGAAAGTTGAATTTAGAAGTGTTCCCAATAGCCTCTCACTGAAAGTTGCATTTAGAAAGTATTCTGTGAAAGTTACATCTAGAAGCGTTCCCAATAGCCATAGCCACTCTGTGAAAGTTGCATTTAGAAGCGTTCCCAATAGCCACTCTGGAAAGTTGAATTTAGAAGTGTTCCCAATAGCCTCTCTGTGAAAGTTGCATTTAGAAAGTGTTCTGTGAAAGTTGCATTTAGAAGCGTTCCCAATAGCCACTCTGTGAAAGTTGCATTTAGAAGCGTTCCCAATAGCCACTCTAGAAAGCTGAATTTAGAAGTGTTCCCAATTGCCTCTCTATGAAAGCTGCATTTAGAAGTGTTCCCAATAGCCACTCTGGAAAGTTGAATTTAGAAGTGTGCCCAATAGCCTCACTGTGAAAGTGGTATTTAGAAAAGTGTTCTGAGAAAGTTTCATTTACAAAACTGTTCTTTGGAAAATTGAATCTAAAGTGTTCCCAATAGCCTCTCTGTGAAAGTTGCATTTAGAAGCGTTCCCAATAGCCACTCTGGAAAGATGAATTTAGAAGTGTGCCCAATAGCCTCTCTGTGAAAGTGGCATTTAGAAAAGTGTTCTGTGAAAGATTGACTTAGAAAACTGTTCTGCGAAAGTTGCATTTAGAAAGTGTTCTGTGAAAGTTGCTTTAAGAAGCGTTCCCAATAGCCACACTGAAAGTTGAATTTAGAAGTGTTCCCAATAGCCACTCTGGAAAGATGAATTTAGAAGTGTGCCCAATAGCCTCTCTGTGAAAGTGGCATTTAGAAAAGTGTTCTGAGAAAGTTTCATTTACAAAACTGTTATTTGGAAAATTGAATCTAAAGTGTTCCCAATAGCCTCTCTGTGAAAGTTGCATTTAGAAGTGTGCCCAATAGCCACTCTGTGAAAGTGGCATTTAGAAAAGTGTTCTGTGAATGTTGCATTTAAAAGAGTTCCCAATAGCCACTCTGGAAAGTTGCATTTAGAAGTGTTCCCAATAGCCACACTGAAAGTTGCTTTTAGAAGTGTTCCCAATAGCCTCTCTGTGAAAGTTGCATTTAGAAAGTGTGCTATGAAAGCTGCTTTTAGAAGTGTTCCCAATAGCCACTCTGGAAAGTTGCATTTAGAAGGGTTCCCAATAGCCACACTGAAAGTTGAATTTAGAAGTGTGCCCAATAGCCTCTCTGTGAAAGTGGCATTTAGAAAAGTGTTCTGTGAATGTGCATTTAGAAGCGTTCTCAATAGCCAATCTGGAAAGTTGCATTTATAAGTGTTCCCAATAGCCAAACTGAAAGTTGAATTTAGAAGTGTGCCCAATAGCCTCTCTGTGAAAGTTGCATTTAGAAGCGTTCCCAATAGCCACTCTGTGAAATTTGCATTTAGAAGCGTTCCAAATAGCCACTCTGTGAAAGTTGCATTTAGAAGCGTTCCCAATAGCCACTCTGGAAAGATGAATTTAGAAGTGTGCCCAATAGCCTATCTGTGAAAGTGGCATTTAGAAAAGTGTTCTGTGAAAGCTTCACTTAGAAAACTGTTCTGTGAAAGTTGGATTTAGAAAGTGTTCTGTGAAAGTTGCTTTTAGAAGCGTTCCCAATAGCCACACTGGAAAGTTGAATTTAGAAGTGTGCCCAATAGCCTCTCTGTGAAAGTGGCATTTAGAAAAGTGTTCTGTGAATGTTGCATTTAGAAGCGTTCTCAATAGCCACTCTGGAAAGTTGCATTTATAAGTGTTCCCAATAGCCACACTGGAAAGTTGCATTTAGAAGCGTTCCCAATAGCCACTCTGGAAAGTTGAATTTAGAAGTGTGCCCAATAGCCTCTCTGTGAAAGTGGCATTTAGAAAAGTGTTCTGTGAATGTTGCATTTAGAAGCGTTCTCAATAGCCTCTCTGTGAAAGTGGCATTTAGAAAAGTGTTCTGTGAATGTTGCATTTAGAAGCGTTCTCAATAGCCACCCTGGAAAGTTGCATTTATAAGTGTTCCCAATAGCCACACTGAAAGTTGAATTTAGAAGTGTTCCCAATAGCCTCTTTGTGAAAGTTGCATTTAGAAAGTGTTCTGTGAAAGTTGCTTTTAGAAGCATTCCCAATAGCCACTCTGGAAAGTTGCATTTAGAAGTGTTCCCAATAGCCACACTGAAAGTTGAATTTAGAAGTGTTCCCAATAGCCACACTGAAAGTTGAATTTAGAAGTGTTCCCAATAGCCTGTCTGTGAAAGTTTCATTTAGAAAGTGTTCTGTGAAAGTTGCATTTAGAAGCGTTCCCAATAGCCACTCTAGAAAGCGGAATTTAGAAGTGTTCCCAATTGCCTCTCTATGAAAGCTGCATTTAGAAGTGTTCCCAATAGCCACTCTGGAAAGTTGAATTTAGAAGTGTGCCCAATAGCCTCTCTGTGAAAGTGGCATTTAGAAAAGTGTTCTGAGAAAGTTTCATTTACAAAACTGTTCTTTGGAAAATTGAATCTAAAGTGTTCCCAATAGTCTCTCTGTGAAAGTTGCATTTAGAAGCGTTCCCAATAGCCACTCTGTGAAAGTTGCATTTAGAAGCGTTCCCAATAGCCACTCTGTGAAAGTTGCATTTAGAAGCGTTCCCAATAGCCACTCTGGAAAGATGAATTTAGAAGTGTGCCCAATAGCCTCTCTGTGAAAGTGGCATTTAGAAAAGTGTTCTGTGAAAGATTCACTTAGTAAACTGTTCTGTGAAAGTTGCATTTAGAAAGTGTTCTGTGAAAGTTGCATTTAGAAGCGTTCCCAATAGCCACTCTGTGAAAGTTGCATTTAGAAGCGTTCCCAATAGCCACTCTGGAAAGATGAATTTAGAAGTGTGCCCAATAGCCTCTCTGTGAAAGTGGCATTTAGAAAAGTGTTCTGTGAAAGATTCACTTAGTAAACTGTTCTGTGAAAGTTGCATTTAGAAAGTGTTCTGTGAAAGTTGCATTTAGAAGCATTCCCAATAGCCACTCTGTGAAAGTTGCATTTAGAAGCGTTCCCAATAGCCACTCTGGAAAGATGAATTTAGAAGTGTGCCCAATAGCCTCTCTGTGAAAGTGGCATTTAGAAAAGTGTTCTGTGAAAGCTTCACTTAGAAAACTGTTCTGTGAAAGTTGCATTTAGAAAGTGTTCTGTGAAAGTTGCTTTTAGAAGCGTTCCCAATAGCCACACTGAAAGTTGAATTTAGAAGTGTTCCCAATAGCCACTCTGGGAAGTTGAATTTAGAATTGTTCCCAATTGCCTCTCTATGAAAGCTGCATTTAGAAGTGTTCCCAATAGCCACTCTGGAAAGTTGCATTTAGAAGTGTTCCCAATAGCCTCTCTGTGAAAGTTGCATTTAGAAGTGTGCCCAATAGCCTCTCTGCGAAAGTGGGATTCAGAAAAGTGTTCTGTGAATGTTGCATTTAAAAGAGTTCCCAATAGCCACTCTGGAAAGTTGCATTTAGAAGTGTTCCCAATAGCCACACTGAAAGTTGAATTTAGAAGTGTTCCCAATAGCCTCTCTGTGAAAGTTGCATTTAGAAAGTGTTCTGTGAAAGTTGCTTTTAGAAGTGTTCCCAATAGCCTCGTTGTGAAAGTTGCATTTAGAAAGTGTGCTATGAAAGCTGCTTTTAGAAGTGTCCCCATTAGCCTCTCTGAAAAGTTGAATTTAGAAGTGTTCTCAATATCCACTCTGGAAAGTTGCATTTAGAAGTGTTCCCAATAGCCACTCTGGAAAGTTGAATTTAGAAGTGTTCCCAATTGCCTTTCTATGAAAGCTGCATTTAGAAGTGTTCCCAATAGCCACTCTGGAAAGTTGCATTTAGAAGTGTTGCCAATAGCCACTCTGGAAAGTTGAATTTAGAAGTGTTCCCAATAGCCACACTGAAAGTTGAATTTAGAAGTGTGCCCAATAGCCTCTCTGTGAAAGTGGCATTTAGAAAAGTGTTCTGTGAATGTTGCATTTAGAAGCGTTCCCAATAGCCACTTTGGAAAGTTGCATTTAGAAGTGTTCCCAATAGCCACACTGAAAGTTGAATTTAGAAGTGTTCCCAATAGCCACACTGAAAGTTGAATTTAGAAGTGTTCCCAATAGCCTCTCTGTGAAAGTTGCATTTAGAAAGTGTTCTGTGAAAGTAGCTTTTAGAAGCGTTCCCAATAGCCACTCTGGAAAGTTGCATTTAGAAGTGTTCCCAATAGCCACACTGAAAGTTGAATTTAGAAGTGTTCCCAATAGCCTCTCTGTGAAAGTTGCATTTAGAAAGTGTTCTGTGAATGTTGCATTTAGAAGCGTTCCCAATAGCCACTCTGGAAAGTTGCATTTAGAAGTGTTCCCAATAGCCACTCTGGAAAGTTGAATTTAGAAGTGTTCCCAATAGCCTCTCTGTGAAAGTTGCATTTAGAAAGTGTTCTGTGAATGTTGCAATTAGAAGCGTTCCCAATAGCCTCTCTGAAAAGTTGAATTTAGAAGTGTTCCCAATTTCCACTCTGGAAAGTTGAATTTAGAAGTGTTCCCAATAGCCTCTCTGTGAAAGTTGCATTTAGAAAGTGTTCTGTGAAAGTTGCATTTAGAAGCGTTCCCAATAGCCACTCTGTGAAAGTTGCATTTAGAAGCATTCCCAATAGCCACTCTGGAAAGTTGAATTTAGAAGTGTGCCCAATAGCCTCTCTGTGAAAGTTGCATTTAGAAGCGTTCCCAATAGCCACTCTCTGAAAGTTGCATTTAGAAGCGTTCCCAATAGCCACTCTGGAAAGATGAATTTAGAAGTGTGCCCAATAGCCTCTCTGTGAAAGTGGAATTTAGAAAAGTGTTCTGTGAAAGATTCACTTAGTAAACTGCTCTGTGAAAGTTGCCTTTAGAAGCGTTCCCAATAGTCACTCTGGAAAGTTGAACTTAGAAGTGTGCCCAATAGCCTCTCTGTGAAAGTGGCATTTAGAAAAGTGTTCTGTGAAAGCTTCACTTAGAAAACTGTTCTGTGAAAGTTGCATTTAGAAAGTGTTCTGTGAAAGTTGCTTTTAGAAGCGTTCCCAATAGCCACACTGAAAGTTGAATTTAGAAGTGTTCCCAATAGCCACTCTGGAAAGTTGAATTTAGAAGTGTTCCCAATTGCCTCTCTATGAAAGCTGCATTGAGAAGTGTTCCCAATAGCCACTCTGGAAAGTTGCATTTAGAAGTGTTCCCAATAGCCACACTGAAAGTTGAATTTAGAAGTGTGCCCAATAGCCTCTCTGTGAAAGTGGCATTTAGAAAAGTGTTCTGAGAAAGTTTCATTTACAAAACTGTTCTTTGAAAATTGAATCTAAAGTGTTCCCAATAGCCTCTCTGTGAAAGTTGCATTTAGAAGTGTGCCCAATAGCCTCTCAGTGAAAGTGACATTTAGAAAAGTGTTCTGTGAATGTTGCATTTAAAAGAGTTCCAAATAGCCACTCTGGAAAGTTGCATTTAGAAGTGTTCCCAATAGCCACACTGAAAGTTGAATTTAGAAGTGTTCCCAATAGCCTCTCTGTGAAAGTTGCATTTAGAAAGTGTTCTGTGAAAGTTGCTTTTAGAAGTGTTCCCAAAAGCCTCTCTGTGAAAGTTGCATTTAGAAAGTGTGCTATGAAAGCTGCTTTTAGAAGTGTCCCCATTAGCCTCTCTGAAAAGTTGAATTTCGAAGTGTTCCCAATATCCACTCTGGAAAGTTGCATTTAGAAGTGTTCCCAATAGCCACTCTGGAAAGTTGAATTTAGAAGTGTTCCCAATTGCCTTTCTATGAAAGCTGCATTTAGAAGTGTTTCCAATAGCCACTATGGAAAGTTGCATTTAGAAGTGTTCCCAATAGTCACACTGAAAGTTGAATTTAGAAGTGTGCCCAAAAGCCTCTCTGTGAAAGTGGCATTTTGAAAAGTGTTCTGAGAAAGTTTCATTTACAAAACTGTTCTTTGAAAATTGAATCTAAAGTGTTCCCAATAGCCTCTCTGTCAAAGTTGCATTTAGAAGCGTTCCCAATAGCCACTATGGAAAGTTGAATTTAGAAGTGTGCCCAATAGCCTCTCTGTGAAAGTGGCATTTAGAAAAGTGTTCTGTGAATGTTGCATTTAGAAGCTTTCCCAATAGCCACTCTGGAAAGTTGCATTTATAAGTGTTTCCAATAGCCACACTGAAAGTTGAATTTAAAAGTGTTCCCAATAGCCTCTCTGTGAAAGTTGCATTTAGAAAGTGTTCTGTGAAAGTTGCTTTTAGAAGCATTCCCAATAGCCACTCTGGAAAGTTGCATTTAGAAGTGTTCCCAATAGCCACACTGAAAGTTGAATTTAGAAGTGTTCCCAATAGCCACACTGAAAGTTGAATTTAGAAGTGTTCCCAATAGCCTCTCTGTGAAAGTTGCTTTTAGAAGCGTTCCCAATAGCCACTTTGGAAAGTTGCATTTAGAAGTGTTCCCAATAGCCACACTGAAAGTTGAATATAGAAGTGTTTCCAATAGCCTCTCTGTGAAAGTTGCATTTAGAAAGTGTTCTGTGAATGTTGCATTTAGAAGCGTTCCCAATAGCCACTCTGGAAAGTTACATTTAGAAGTGTTCCCAATAGCCACTCTGGAAAGTTGAATTTAGAAGCATTCGCAATAGCCACTCTAGAAAGCTGCATTTAGAAGTGTTCCCAATTGCCTCTCTATGAAAGCTGCATTTAGAAGTGTTCCCAATAGCCAATCTGGAAAGTTGAATTTAGAAGTGTTCCCAATAGCCTCTCTGTGAAAGTTGCATTTAGAAAGCGTTCTGTGAATGTTGCATTTAGAAGCGTTCCCAATAGCCTCTCTGAAAAGTTGAATTTAGAAGTGTTCCCAATATCCACTCTGGAAAGTTGAATTTAGAAGTGTTCCCAATAGCCTCTCTGTGAAAGTTGCATTTAGAAGTGTTCCCAATAGCCACTCTGGAAAGTTGAATTTAGAAGTGTTCCCAATTGCCTCTCTATGAAAGCTGCATTTAGAAGTGTTCCCAATAGCCACTCTGGAAAGTTGAATTTAGAAGTGTTCCCAATTGCCTCTCTATGAAAGTTGCATTTAGAAGTGTTCACAATAGCCACTCTGGAAAGTTGCATTTAGAAGTGTTCCCAATAGCCACACTGAAAGTTGAATTTAGAAGTGTTCCCAATAGCCTCTCTGAAAGTTGAATTTAGAAGTGTTCCCAATAGCCTCTCTATGAATGTTGCATTTAGAAAGTGTTCTGTGAAAGTTGCATCTAGAAGCGTTCCCAATAGCCATAGCCACTCTGTGAAAGTTACATTTAGAAGCGTTCCCAATAGCCACTCTGGAAAGTTGAATTTAGAAGTGTTCCCAATTGCCTCTCTATGGAAGCTGCATTTAGAAGTGTTCCCAATAGCCACCCTGGAAAGTTGAATTTAGAAGTGTTCCCAATAGGCTCTCTATGAATGTTGCATTTAGAAAGTGTTCTGTGAAAGTTGCATCTAGAAGCGTTCCCAATAGCCATAGCCACTCTGTGAAAGTAACATTTAGAAGCGTTCCCAATAGCCACTCTGGAAAGTTGAATTTAGAAGTGTTCCCAATTGCCTCTCTATGGAAGCTGCATTTAGAAGTGTTCCCAATAGCCACTCTGGAAAGTTGAATTTAGAAGTGTTCCCAATAGCCACTCTGGAAAGTTGAATTTAGAAGTGTTCCCAATAGCCTCTCAGTGAAAGTTGCATTTAGAAAGTGTTCTGTGAAAGTTACATCTAGAAGCGTTCCCAATAGCCATAGCCACTCTGTGAAAGTTGCATTTAGAAGCGTTCCCAATAGCCACTCTGGAAAGTTGAATTTAGAAGTGTTCCCAATAGCCTCTCTATGAAAGTTGCATTTAGAAAGTGTTCTGTGAAAGTTGCATTTAGAAGCGTTCCCAATAGCCACTCTGTGAAAGTTGCATTTAGAAGCGTTCCCAATAGCCACTCTAGAAAGCTGAATTTAGAAGTGTTCCCAATTGCCTCTCTATGAAAGCTGCATTTAGAAGTGTTCCCAATAGCCACTCTGGAAAGTTGAATTTAGAAGTGTGCCCAATAGCCACTGTGTGAAAGTTGCATTTAGAAGCGTTCCCAATAGCCACTGTGTGAAAGTTGCATTTAGAAGCGTTCCCAATAGCCACTCTGGAAACATGAATTTAGAAGTGTGCCCAATAGCCTCTCTGTGAAAGTGGCATTTAGAAGCGTTCCCAATAGCCACTGTGTGAAAGTTGCATTTAGAAGCGTTCCCAATAGCCACTGTGTGAAAGTTGCATTTAGAAGCGTTCCCAATAGCCACTCTGGAAACATGAATTTAGAAGTGTGCCCAATAGCCTCTCTGTGAAAGTGGCATTTAGAAAAGTGTTCTGTGAAAGATTCACTTAGAAAACTGTTCTGCGAAAGTTGCATTTAGAAAGTGTTCTGTGAAAGTTGCTTTAAGAAGCGTTCCCAATAGCCACACTGAAAGTTGAATTTAGAAGTGTTCCCAATAGCCACTCTGGAAAGATGAATTTAGAAGTGTGCCCAATAGCCTCTCTGTGAAAGTGGCATTTAGAAAAGTGTTCTGAGAAAGTTTCATTTACAAAACTGTTCTTTGGAAAATTGAATCTAAAGTGTTCCCAATAGCCTCTCTGTGAAAGTTGCATTTAGAAGTGTGCCCAATAGCCACTCTGTGAAAGTGGCATTTAAAAAAGTGTTCTGTGAATATTGCATTTAAAAGAGTTCCCAATAGCCACTCTGGAAAGTTGCATTTAGAAGTGTTCCCAATAGCCACACTGAAAGTTGAATTTAGAAGTGTTCCCAATAGCATCTCTGTGAAAGTTGCATTTAGAAAGTGTTCTGTGAAAGTTGCTTTTAGAAGTGTTCCCAATAGCCTCTCTTTGAAAGTTGCATTTAGAAAGTGTGCTATGAAAGTTGAATCTAGAAGTGTGCCCAATAGCCTCTCTGTGAAAGTGGCATTTTGAAAAGTGTTCTGAGAAAGTTTCATTTACAAAACTGTTATTTGAAAATTGAATCTAAAGTGTTCCCAATAGCCTCTCTGTGAAAGTTGCATTTAGAAGCGTTCCCAATAGCCACTCTGGAAAGATAAATTCAGAAGTGTGCCCAATAGCCTCTCTGTGAAAGTGGCATTTAGAAAAGTGTTCTGTGAATGTTGCATTTAGAAGCGTTCTCAATAGCCACTCTGGAAAGTTGCATTTATGTGTTCTCAATAGCCACACTGAAAGTTGAATTTAGAAGTGTTCCCAATAGCCTCTCTGTGAAAGTTGCATTTAGAAAGTGTTCTGTGAAAGTTGCTTTTAGAAGCATTCCCAATAGCCACTCTGGAAAGTTGCATTTAGAAGTGTTCCCAATAGCCACACTGAAAGTTGAATTTAGAAGTGTTCCCAATAGCCTCTCTGTGAAAGTTGCATTTAGAAAGTGTTCTGTGAAAGTTGCATTTAGAAGCTTTCCCAATAGCCACTCTGGAAAGTTGAATTTAGAAGTGTGCCCAATAGCCTCTCTGTGAAAGTGGCATTTAGAAAAGTGTTCTGAGAAAGTTTCATTTACAAAACTGTTCTTTGGAAAATTGAATCTAAAGCGTTCCCAATAGCCACTCTGTGAAAGTTGCATTTAGAAGTGTTCCCAATAGCCACTCTAGAAAGCTGAATTTAGAAGTGTTCCCAATTGCCTCTCTGTGAAAGTTGCATTTAGAAGCGTTCCCAATAGCCACTCTGTGAAAGTTGCATTTAGAAGCGTTCCCAATAGCCACTCTAGAAAGATGAATTTAGAAGTGTGCCCAATAGCCTCTCTGTGAAAGTGCATTTAGAAAAGTGTTCTGTGAAAGTTGCTTTTAGAAGCGTTCCCAATAGCGTCTTTGGAAAGTTGAACTTAGAAGTGTGCCCAATAGCCTCTCTGTGAAAGTGGCAATTAGAAAAGTGTTCTGTGAAAGCTTCACTTAGAAAACTGTTCTGTGAAAGTTGCATTTAGAAAGTGTTCTGTGAAAGTTGCTTTTAGAAGCGTTCCCAATAGCCACACTGAAAGTTGAATTTAGAAGTGTTCCCAATAGCCACTCTGGAAAGTTGAATTTAGAAGTGTTCCCAATTGCCTCTCTATGAAAGCTGCATTTAGAAGTGTTCCCAATAGCCACTCTGGAAAGTTGCATTTAGAAGTGTTCTCAATAGCCTCTCTGTGAAAGTTGCATTTAGAAGTGTGCTCAATAGCCTCTCTGTGAAAGTGGCATTTAGAAAAGTGTTCTGTGAATGTTGCATTTAAAAGAGTTCCCAATAGCCACTCTGGAAAGTTGCATTTAGAAGTGTCCCCAATAGCCACACTGAAAGTTGAATTTAGAAGTGTTCCCAATAGCCTCTCTGTGAAAGTTGCATTTAGAAAGTGTTCTGTGAAAGTTGCTTTTAGAAGTGTTCCCAATAGCCTCTCTGTGAAAGTTGCATTTAGAAAGTGTGCTATGAAAGCTGCTTTTAGAAGTGTCCCCATTAGCCTCTCTGAAAAGTTGAATTTAGAAGTGTTCCCAATATCCACTCTCGAAAGTTGCATTTAGAAGTGTTCCCAAACTCTGGAAAGTTGAATTTAGAAGTGTTCCCAATTGCCTTTCTATGAAAGCTGCATTTAGAAGTGTTCCCAATAGCCACTCTGGAAAGTTGCATTTAGAAGTGTTCCCAATAGCCACTCTGGAAAGTTGAATTTAGAAGTGTGCCCAATAGCCTCTCTGTGAAAGTGGCATTTAGAAAAGTGTTCTGTGAATGTTGCATTTAGAAGCGTTCCCAATAGCCACTCTGGAAAGTTGCATTTATAAGTGTTTCCAATAGCCACACTGAAAGTTGAATTTAGAAGTGTTCCCAATAGCCACACTGAAAGTTGAATTTAGAAGTGTTCCCAATAGCCTCTCTGTGAAAGTTGCATTTAGAAAGTGTTCTGTGAAAGTTGCTTTTAGAAGCATTCCCAATAGCCACTCTGGAAAGTTGCATTTAGAAGTGTTCCCAATAGCCACACTGAAAGTTGAATTTAGAAGTGTTCCCAATAGCCACTCTGGAAAGTTGCATTTAGAAGTGTTCCCAATAGCCACACTGAAAGTTGAATTTAGAAGTGTTCCCAATAGCCACACTGAAAGTTGAATTTAGAAGTGTTCCCAATAGCCTCTCTGTGAAAGTTGCATTTAGAAAGTGTTCTGTGAAAGTTGCTTTTAGAAGCGTTCCCAATAGCCACTCTGGAAAGTTGCATTTTGAAGTGTTCCCAATAGCCACACTGAAAGTTGAATTTAGAAGTGTTCCCAATAGCCTCTCTGTGAAAGTTGCATTTAGAAAGTGTTCTGTGAATGTTGCATTTAGAAGCGTTCCCAATAGCCACTCTGGAAAGTTGCATTTAGAAGTGTTCCCAATAGCCACTCTGGAAAGTTGAATTTAGAAGTGTTCCCAATAGCCTCTCTGTGAAAGTTGCATTTAGAAAGTGTTCTGTGAATGTTGCATTTAGAAGCGTTCCCAATAGCCTCTCTGAAAGTTGAATTTAGAAGTGTTCCCAATAGCCACCCTGGAAAGTTGAATTTAGAAGTGTTCCCAATAGCCTCTCTATGGAAGCTGCATTTAGAAGTGTTCCCAATAGCCACTCTGGAAAGTTGAATTTAGAAGTGTTCCCAATTGCCTCTCTATGAAAGCTGCATTTAGAAGTGTTCCCAATAGCCACTCTGGAAAGTTGCATTTAGAAGTGTTCCCAATAGCCACACTGAAAGTTGAATTTAGAAGTGTTCCCAATAGCCTCTCTGTGAAAGTTGCATTTAGAAAGTGTTCTATGAAAGTTGCTTTTGGAAGTGTTCCCAATAGCCTCTCTGAAAGTTGAATTTAGAAGTGTTCCCAATAGCCTCTCTATGAATGTTGCATTTAGAAAGTGTTCTGTGAAAGTTGCATCTAGAAGCGTTCCCAATAGCCATAGCCATTCTGTGAAAGTTACATTTAGAAGCGTTCCCAATAGCCACTCTGGAAAGTTGAATTTAGAAGTGTTCCCAATTGCCTCTCTATGGAAGCTGCATTTAGAAGTGTTCCCAATAGCCACCCTGGAAAGTTGAATTTAGAAGTGTTCCCAATAGCCTCTATGTGAAAGTTGCATTTAGAAAGTGTGCTATGAAAGCTGCTTTTAGAAGTGTCCCCATTAGCCTCTCTGAAAAGTTGAATTTAGAAGTGTTCTCAATATCCACTCTGGAAAGTTGCATTTAGAAGTGTTCCCAATAGCCACTCTGGAAAGTTGAATTTAGAAGTGTTCCCAATTGCCTTTCTATGAAAGCTGCATTTAGAAGTGTTCCCAATAGCCACTCTGGAAAGTTGCATTTAGAAGTGTTGCCAATAGCCACTCTGGAAAGTTGAATTTAGAAGTGTTCCCAATAGCCACACTGAAAGTTGAATTTAGAAGTGTGCCCAATAGCCTCTCTGTGAAAGTGGCATTTAGAAAAGTGTTCTGTGAATGTTGCATTTAGAAGCGTTCCCAATAGCCACTTTGGAAAGTTGCATTTAGAAGTGTTCCCAATAGCCACACTGAAAGTTGAATTTAGAAGTGTTCCCAATAGCCACACTGAAAGTTGAATTTAGAAGTGTTCCCAATAGCCTCTCTGTGAAAGTTGCATTTAGAAAGTGTTCTGTGAATGTTGCATTTAGAAGCGTTCCCAATAGCCACTCTGGAAAGTTGCATTTAGAAGTGTTCCCAATAGCCACTCTGGAAAGTTGAATTTAGAAGTGTTCCCAATAGCCTCTCTGTGAAAGTTGCATTTAGAAAGTGTTCTGTGAATGTTGCAATTAGAAGCGTTCCCAATAGCCTCTCTGAAAAGTTGAATTTAGAAGTGTTCCCAATTTCCACTCTGGAAAGTTGAATTTAGAAGTGTTCCCAATAGCCTCTCTGTGAAAGTTGCATTTAGAAAGTGTTCTGTGAAAGTTGCATTTAGAAGCGTTCCCAATAGCCACTCTGTGAAAGTTGCATTTAGAAGCATTCCCAATAGCCACTCTGGAAAGTTGAATTTAGAAGTGTGCCCAATAGCCTCTCTGTGAAAGTTGCATTTAGAAGCGTTCCCAATAGCCACTCTCTGAAAGTTGCATTTAGAAGCGTTCCCAATAGCCACTCTGGAAAGATGAATTTAGAAGTGTGCCCAATAGCCTCTCTGTGAAAGTGGAATTTAGAAAAGTGTTCTGTGAAAGATTCACTTAGTAAACTGCTCTGTGAAAGTTGCCTTTAGAAGCGTTCCCAATAGTCACTCTGGAAAGTTGAACTTAGAAGTGTGCCCAATAGCCTCTCTGTGAAAGTGGCATTTAGAAAAGTGTTCTGTGAAAGCTTCACTTAGAAAACTGTTCTGTGAAAGTTGCATTTAGAAAGTGTTCCCAATAGCCACTCTGGAAAGTTGAATTTAGAAGTGTTCCCAATTGCCTCTCTATGAAAGCTGCATTGAGAAGTGTTCCCAATAGCCACTCTGGAAAGTTGCATTTAGAAGTGTTCCCAATAGCCACACTGAAAGTTGAATTTAGAAGTGTGCCCAATAGCCTCTCTGTGAAAGTGGCATTTAGAAAAGTGTTCTGAGAAAGTTTCATTTACAAAACTGTTCTTTGAAAATTGAATCTAAAGTGTTCCCAATAGCCTCTCTGTGAAAGTTGCATTTAGAAGTGTGCCCAATAGCCTCTCAGTGAAAGTGACATTTAGAAAAGTGTTCTGTGAATGTTGCATTTAAAAGAGTTCCAAATAGCCACTCTGGAAAGTTGCATTTAGAAGTGTTCCCAATAGCCACACTGAAAGTTGAATTTAGAAGTGTTCCCAATAGCCTCTCTGTGAAAGTTGCATTTAGAAAGTGTTCTGTGAAAGTTGCTTTTAGAAGTGTTCCCAAAAGCCTCTCTGTGAAAGTTGCATTTAGAAAGTGTGCTATGAAAGCTGCTTTTAGAAGTGTCCCCATTAGCCTCTCTGAAAAGTTGAATTTCGAAGTGTTCCCAATATCCACTCTGGAAAGTTGCATTTAGAAGTGTTCCCAATAGCCACTCTGGAAAGTTGAATTTAGAAGTGTTCCCAATTGCCTTTCTATGAAAGCTGCATTTAGAAGTGTTTCCAATAGCCACTATGGAAAGTTGCATTTAGAAGTGTTCCCAATAGTCACACTGAAAGTTGAATTTAGAAGTGTGCCCAAAAGCCTCTCTGTGAAAGTGGCATTTTGAAAAGTGTTCTGAGAAAGTTTCATTTACAAAACTGTTCTTTGAAAATTGAATCTAAAGTGTTCCCAATAGCCTCTCTGTCAAAGTTGCATTTAGAAGCGTTCCCAATAGCCACTATGGAAAGTTGAATTTAGAAGTGTGCCCAATAGCCTCTCTGTGAAAGTGGCATTTAGAAAAGTGTTCTGTGAATGTTGCATTTAGAAGCGTTCCCAATAGCCACTCTGGAAAGTTGCATTTATAAGTGTTTCCAATAGCCACACTGAAAGTTGAATTTAAAAGTGTTCCCAATAGCCTCTCTGTGAAAGTTGCATTTAGAAAGTGTTCTGTGAAAGTTGCTTTTAGAAGCATTCCCAATAGCCACTCTGGAAAGTTGCATTTAGAAGTGTTCCCAATAGCCACACTGAAAGTTGAATTTAGAAGTGTTCCCAATAGCCACACTGAAAGTTGAATTTAGAAGTGTTCCCAATAGCCTCTCTGTGAAAGTTGCTTTTAGAAGCGTTCCCAATAGCCACTTTGGAAAGTTGCATTTAGAAGTGTTCCCAATAGCCACACTGAAAGTTGAATATAGAAGTGTTTCCAATAGCCTCTCTGTGAAAGTTGCATTTAGAAAGTGTTCTGTGAATGTTGCATTTAGAAGCGTTCCCAATAGCCACTCTGGAAAGTTACATTTAGAAGTGTTCCCAATAGCCACTCTGGAAAGTTGAATTTAGAAGCGTTCGCAATAGCCACTCTAGAAAGCTGCATTTAGAAGTGTTCCCAATTGCCTCTCTATGAAAGCTGCATTTAGAAGTGTTCCCAATAGCCAATCTGGAAAGTTGAATTTAGAAGTGTTCCCAATAGCCTCTCTGTGAAAGTTGCATTTAGAAAGCGTTCTGTGAATGTTGCATTTAGAAGCGTTCCCAATAGCCTCTCTGAAAAGTTGAATTTAGAAGTGTTCCCAATATCCACTCTGGAAAGTTGAATTTAGAAGTGTTCCCAATAGCCTCTCTGTGAAAGTTGCATTTAGAAGTGTTCCCAATAGCCACTCTGGAAAGTTGAATTTAGAAGTGTTCCCAATTGCCTCTCTATGAAAGCTGCATTTAGAAGTGTTCCCAATAGCCACTCTGGAAAGTTGAATTTAGAAGTGTTCCCAATTGCCTCTCTATGAAAGTTGCATTTAGAAGTGTTCACAATAGCCACTCTGGAAAGTTGCATTTAGAAGTGTTCCCAATAGCCACACTGAAAGTTGAATTTAGAAGTGTTCCCAATAGCCTCTCTGAAAGTTGAATTTAGAAGTGTTCCCAATAGCCTCTCTATGAATGTTGCATTTAGAAAGTGTTCTGTGAAAGTTGCATCTAGAAGCGTTCCCAATAGCCATAGCCACTCTGTGAAAGTTACATTTAGAAGCGTTCCCAATAGCCACTCTGGAAAGTTGAATTTAGAAGTGTTCCCAATTGCCTCTCTATGGAAGCTGCATTTAGAAGTGTTCCCAATAGCCACCCTGGAAAGTTGAATTTAGAAGTGTTCCCAATAGGCTCTCTATGAATGTTGCATTTAGAAAGTGTTCTGTGAAAGTTGCATCTAGAAGCGTTCCCAATAGCCATAGCCACTCTGTGAAAGTAACATTTAGAAGCGTTCCCAATAGCCACTCTGGAAAGTTGAATTTAGAAGTGTTCCCAATTGCCTCTCTATGGAAGCTGCATTTAGAAGTGTTCCCAATAGCCACTCTGGAAAGTTGAATTTAGAAGTGTTCCCAATAGCCACTCTGGAAAGTTGAATTTAGAAGTGTTCCCAATAGCCTCTCAGTGAAAGTTGCATTTAGAAAGTGTTCTGTGAAAGTTACATCTAGAAGCGTTCCCAATAGCCATAGCCACTCTGTGAAAGTTGCATTTAGAAGCGTTCCCAATAGCCACTCTGGAAAGTTGAATTTAGAAGTGTTCCCAATAGCCTCTCTATGAAAGTTGCATTTAGAAAGTGTTCTGTGAAAGTTGCATTTAGAAGCGTTCCCAATAGCCACTCTGTGAAAGTTGCATTTAGAAGCGTTCCCAATAGCCACTCTAGAAAGCTGAATTTAGAAGTGTTCCCAATTGCCTCTCTATGAAAGCTGCATTTAGAAGTGTTCCCAATAGCCACTCTGGAAAGTTGAATTTAGAAGTGTGCCCAATAGCCACTGTGTGAAAGTTGCATTTAGAAGCGTTCCCAATAGCCACTGTGTGAAAGTTGCATTTAGAAGCGTTCCCAATAGCCACTCTGGAAACATGAATTTAGAAGTGTGCCCAATAGCCTCTCTGTGAAAGTGGCATTTAGAAGCGTTCCCAATAGCCACTGTGTGAAAGTTGCATTTAGAAGCGTTCCCAATAGCCACTGTGTGAAAGTTGCATTTAGAAGCGTTCCCAATAGCCACTCTGGAAACATGAATTTAGAAGTGTGCCCAATAGCCTCTCTGTGAAAGTGGCATTTAGAAAAGTGTTCTGTGAAAGATTCACTTAGAAAACTGTTCTGCGAAAGTTGCATTTAGAAAGTGTTCTGTGAAAGTTGCTTTAAGAAGCGTTCCCAATAGCCACACTGAAAGTTGAATTTAGAAGTGTTCCCAATAGCCACTCTGGAAAGATGAATTTAGAAGTGTGCCCAATAGCCTCTCTGTGAAAGTGGCATTTAGAAAAGTGTTCTGAGAAAGTTTCATTTACAAAACTGTTCTTTGGAAAATTGAATCTAAAGTGTTCCCAATAGCCTCTCTGTGAAAGTTGCATTTAGAAGTGTGCCCAATAGCCACTCTGTGAAAGAGGCATTTAAAAAAGTGTTCTGTGAATATTGCATTTAAAAGAGTTCCCAATAGCCACTCTGGAAAGTTGCATTTAGAAGTGTTCCCAATAGCCACACTGAAAGTTGAATTTAGAAGTGTTCCCAATAGCCTCTCTGTGAAAGTTGCATTTAGAAAGTGTTCTGTGAAAGTTGCTTTTAGAAGTGTTCCCAATAGCCTCTCTTTGAAAGTTGCATTTAGAAAGTGTGCTATGAAAGTTGAATTTAGAAGTGTGCCCAATAGCCTCTCTGTGAAAGTGGCATTTAGAAAAGTGTTCTGAGAAAGTTTCATTTACAAAACTGTTCTTTGGAAAATTGAATCTAAAGTGTTCCCAATAGCCTCTCTGTGAAAGTTGCATTTAGAAGTGTGCCCAATAGCCACTCTGTGAAAGAGGCATTTAAAAAAGTGTTCTGTGAATATTGCATTTAAAAGAGTTCCCAATAGCCACTCTGGAAAGTTGCATTTAGAAGTGTTCCCAATAGCCACACTGAAAGTTGAATTTAGAAGTGTTCCCAATAGCCTCTCTGTGAAAGTTGCATTTAGAAAGTGTTCTGTGAAAGTTGCTTTTAGAAGCATTCCCAATAGCCACTCTGGAAAGTTGCATTTAGAAGTGTTCCCAATAGCCACACTGAAAGTTGAATTTAGAAGTGTTCCCAATAGCCTCTCTGTGAAAGTTGCATTTAGAAAGTGTTCTGTGAAAGTTGCATTTAGAAGCTTTCCCAATAGCCACTCTGGAAAGTTGAATTTAGAAGTGTGCCCAATAGCCTCTCTGTGAAAGTGGCATTTAGAAAAGTGTTCTGAGAAAGTTTCATTTACAAAACTGTTCTTTGGAAAATTGAATCTAAAGCGTTCCCAATAGCCACTCTGTGAAAGTTGCATTTAGAAGTGTTCCCAATAGCCACTCTAGAAAGCTGAATTTAGAAGTGTTCCCAATTGCCTCTCTGTGAAAGTTGCATTTAGAAGCGTTCCCAATAGCCACTCTGTGAAAGTTGCATTTAGAAGCGTTCCCAATAGCCACTCTGTGAAAGTTGCATTTAGAAGCGTTCCCAATAGCCACTCTAGAAAGATGAATTTAGAAGTGTGCCCAATAGCCTCTCTGTGAAAGTGCATTTAGAAAAGTGTTCTGTGAAAGTTGCTTTTAGAAGCGTTCCCAATAGCGTCTTTGGAAAGTTGAACTTAGAAGTGTGCCCAATAGCCTCTCTGTGAAAGTGGCAATTAGAAAAGTGTTCTGTGAAAGCTTCACTTAGAAAACTGTTCTGTGAAAGTTGCATTTAGAAAGTGTTCTGTGAAAGTTGCTTTTAGAAGCGTTCCCAATAGCCACACTGAAAGTTGAATTTAGAAGTGTTCCCAATAGCCACTCTGGAAAGTTGAATTTAGAAGTGTTCCCAATTGCCTCTCTATGAAAGCTGCATTTAGAAGTGTTCCCAATAGCCACTCTGGAAAGTTGCATTTAGAAGTGTGCTCAATAGCCTCTCTGTGAAAGTGGCATTTAGAAAAGTGTTCTGTGAATGTTGCATTTAAAAGAGTTCCCAATAGCCACTCTGGAAAGTTGCATTTAGAAGTGTCCCCAATAGCCACACTGAAAGTTGAATTTAGAAGTGTTCCCAATAGCCTCTCTGTGAAAGTTGCATTTAGAAAGTGTTCTGTGAAAGTTGCTTTTAGAAGTGTTCCCAATAGCCTCTCTGTGAAAGTTGCATTTAGAAAGTGTGCTATGAAAGCTGCTTTTAGAAGTGTCCCCATTAGCCTCTCTGAAAAGTTGAATTTAGAAGTGTTCCCAATATCCACTCTCGAAAGTTGCATTTAGAAGTGTTCCCAAACTCTGGAAAGTTGAATTTAGAAGTGTTCCCAATTGCCTTTCTATGAAAGCTGCATTTAGAAGTGTTCCCAATAGCCACTCTGGAAAGTTGCATTTAGAAGTGTTCCCAATAGCCACTCTGGAAAGTTGAATTTAGAAGTGTGCCCAATAGCCTCTCTGTGAAAGTGGCATTTAGAAAAGTGTTCTGTGAATGTTGCATTTAGAAGCGTTCCCAATAGCCACTCTGGAAAGTTGCATTTATAAGTGTTTCCAATAGCCACACTGAAAGTTGAATTTAGAAGTGTTCCCAATAGCCACACTGAAAGTTGAATTTAGAAGTGTTCCCAATAGCCTCTCTGTGAAAGTTGCATTTAGAAAGTGTTCTGTGAAAGTTGCTTTTAGAAGCATTCCCAATAGCCACTCTGGAAAGTTGCATTTAGAAGTGTTCCCAATAGCCACACTGAAAGTTGAATTTAGAAGTGTTCCCAATAGCCACTCTGGAAAGTTGCATTTAGAAGTGTTCCCAATAGCCACACTGAAAGTTGAATTTAGAAGTGTTCCCAATAGCCACACTGAAAGTTGAATTTAGAAGTGTTCCCAATAGCCTCTCTGTGAAAGTTGCATTTAGAAAGTGTTCTGTGAAAGTTGCTTTTAGAAGCGTTCCCAATAGCCACTCTGGAAAGTTGCATTTTGAAGTGTTCCCAATAGCCACACTGAAAGTTGAATTTAGAAGTGTTCCCAATAGCCTCTCTGTGAAAGTTGCATTTAGAAAGTGTTCTGTGAATGTTGCATTTAGAAGCGTTCCCAATAGCCACTCTGGAAAGTTGCATTTAGAAGTGTTCCCAATAGCCACTCTGGAAAGTTGAATTTAGAAGTGTTCCCAATAGCCTCTCTGTGAAAGTTGCATTTAGAAAGTGTTCTGTGAATGTTGCATTTAGAAGCGTTCCCAATAGCCTCTCTGAAAGTTGAATTTAGAAGTGTTCCCAATAGCCACCCTGGAAAGTTGAATTTAGAAGTGTTCCCAATAGCCTCTCTATGGAAGCTGCATTTAGAAGTGTTCCCAATAGCCACTCTGGAAAGTTGAATTTAGAAGTGTTCCCAATTGCCTCTCTATGAAAGCTGCATTTAGAAGTGTTCCCAATAGCCACTAAGGAAAGTTGCATTTAGAAGTGTTCCCAATAGCCACACTGAAAGTTGAATTTAGAAGTGTTCCCAATAGCCTCTCTGTGAAAGTTGCATTTAGAAAGTGTTCTATGAAAGTTGCTTTTGGAAGTGTTCCCAATAGCCTCTCTGAAAGTTGAATTTAGAAGTGTTCCCAATAGCCTCTCTATGAATGTTGCATTTAGAAAGTGTTCTGTGAAAGTTGCATCTAGAAGCGTTCCCAATAGCCATAGCCATTCTGTGAAAGTTACATTTAGAAGCGTTCCCAATAGCCACTCTGGAAAGTTGAATTTAGAAGTGTTCCCAATTGCCTCTCTATGGAAGCTGCATTTAGAAGTGTTCCCAATAGCCACCCTGGAAAGTTGAATTTAGAAGTGTTCCCAATAGCCTCTATGTGAAAGTTGCATTTAGAAAGTGTGCTATGAAAGCTGCTTTTAGAAGTGTCCCCATTAGCCTCTCTGAAAAGTTGAATTTAGAAGTGTTCTCAATATCCACTCTGGAAAGTTGCATTTAGAAGTGTTCCCAATAGCCACTCTGGAAAGTTGAATTTAGAAGTGTTCCCAATTGCCTTTCTATGAAAGCTGCATTTAGAAGTGTTCCCAATAGCCACTCTGGAAAGTTGCATTTAGAAGTGTTGCCAATAGCCACTCTGGAAAGTTGAATTTAGAAGTGTTCCCAATAGTCACACTGAAAGTTGAATTTAGAAGTGTGCCCAATAGCCTCTCTGTGAAAGTGGCATTTAGAAAAGTGTTCTGTGAATGTTGCATTTAGAAGCGTTCCCAATAGCCACTTTGGAAAGTTGCATTTAGAAGTGTTCCCAATAGCCACACTGAAAGTTGAATTTAGAAGTGTTCCCAATAGCCACACTGAAAGTTGAATTTAGAAGTGTTCCCAATAGCCTCTCTGTGAAAGTTGCATTTAGAAAGTGTTCTGTGAAAATAGCTTTTAGAAGCGTTCCCAATAGCCACTCTGGAAAGTTGCATTTAGAAGTGTTCCCAATAGCCACACTGAAAGTTGAATTTAGAAGTGTTCCCAATAGCCTCTCTGTGAAAGTTGCATTTAGAAAGTGTTCTGTGAATGTTGCATTTAGAAGCGTTCCCAATAGCCACTCTGGAAAGTTGCATTTAGAAGTGTTCCCAATAGCCACTCTGGAAAGTTGAATTTAGAAGTGTTCCCAATAGCCTCTCTGTGAAAGTTGCATTTAGAAAGTGTTCTGTGAATGTTGCAATTAGAAGCGTTCCCAATAGCCTCTCTGAAAAGTTGAATTTAGAAGTGTTCCCAATTTCCACTCTGGAAAGTTGAATTTAGAAGTGTTCCCAATAGCCTCTCTGTGAAAGTTGCATTTAGAAAGTGTTCTGTGAAAGTTGCATTTAGAAGCGTTCCCAATAGCCACTCTGTGAAAGTTGCATTTAGAAGCATTCCCAATAGCCACTCTGGAAAGTTGAATTTAGAAGTGTGCCCAATAGCCTCTCTGTGAAAGTTGCATTTAGAAGCGTTCCCAATAGCCACTCTCTGAAAGTTGCATTTAGAAGCGTTCCCAATAGCCACTCTGGAAAGATGAATTTAGAAGTGTGCCCAATAGCCTCTCTGTGAAAGTGGAATTTAGAAAAGTGTTCTGTGAAAGATTCACTTAGTAAACTGCTCTGTGAAAGTTGCATTTAGAAAGTGTTCTGTGAAAGTTGCCTTTAGAAGCGTTCCCAATAGTCACTCTGGAAAGTTGAACTTAGAAGTGTGCCCAATAGCCTCTCTGTGAAAGTGGCATTTAGAAAAGTGTTCTGTGAAAGCTTCACTTAGAAAACTGTTCTGTGAAAGTTGCATTTAGAAAGTGTTCTGTGAAAGTTGCTTTTAGAAGCGTTCCCAATAGCCACACTGAAAGTTGAATTTAGAAGTGTTCCCAATAGCCACTCTGGAAAGTTGAATTTAGAAGTGTTCCCAATTGCCTCTCTATGAAAGCTGCATTGAGAAGTGTTCCCAATAGCCACTCTGGAAAGTTGCATTTAGAAGTGTTCCCAATAGCCACACTGAAAGTTGAATTTAGAAGTGTGCCCAATAGCCTCTCTGTGAAAGTGGCATTTAGAAAAGTGTTCTGAGAAAGTTTCATTTACAAAACTGTTCTTTGAAAATTGAATCTAAAGTGTTCCCAATAGCCTCTCTGTGAAAGTTGCATTTAGAAGTGTGCCCAATAGCCACACTGAAAGTTGAATTTAGAAGTGTTCCCAATAGCCTCTCTGTGAAAGTTGCATTTAGAAAGTGTTCTGTGAAAGTTGCTTTTAGAAGTGTTCCCAAAAGCCTCTCTGTGAAAGTTGCATTTAGAAAGTGTGCTATGAAAGCTGCTTTTAGAAGTGTCCCCATTAGCCTCTCTGAAAAGTTGAATTTCGAAGTGTTCCCAATATCCACTCTGGAAAGTTGCATTTAGAAGTGTTCCCAATAGCCACTCTGGAAAGTTGAATTTAGAAGTGTTCCCAATTGCCTTTCTATGAAAGCTGCATTTAGAAGTGTTTCCAATAGCCACTATGGAAAGTTGCATTTAGAAGTGTTCCCAATAGTCACACTGAAAGTTGAATTTAGAAGTGTGCCCAAAAGCCTCTCTGTGAAAGTGGCATTTTGAAAAGTGTTCTGAGAAAGTTTCATTTACAAAACTGTTCTTTGAAAATTGAATCTAAAGTGTTCCCAATAGCCTCTCTGTCAAAGTTGCATTTAGAAGCGTTCCCAATAGCCACTATGGAAAGTTGAATTTAGAAGTGTGCCCAATAGCCTCTCTGTGAAAGTGGCATTTAGAAAAGTGTTCTGTGAATGTTGCATTTAGAAGCGTTCCCAATAGCCACTCTGGAAAGTTGCATTTATAAGTGTTTCCAATAGCCACACTGAAAGTTGAATTTAAAAGTGTTCCCAATAGCCTCTCTGTGAAAGTTGCATTTAGAAAGTGTTCTGTGAAAGTTGCTTTTAGAAGCATTCCCAATAGCCACTCTGGAAAGTTGCATTTAGAAGTGTTCCCAATAGCCACACTGAAAGTTGAATTTAGAAGTGTTCCCAATAGCCACACTGAAAGTTGAATTTAGAAGTGTTCCCAATAGCCTCTCTGTGAAAGTTGCTTTTAGAAGCGTTCCCAATAGCCACTTTGGAAAGTTGCATTTAGAAGTGTTCCCAATAGCCACACTGAAAGTTGAATATAGAAGTGTTTCCAATAGCCTCTCTGTGAAAGTTGCATTTAGAAAGTGTTCTGTGAATGTTGCATTTAGAAGCGTTCCCAATAGCCACTCTGGAAAGTTACATTTAGAAGTGTTCCCAATAGCCACTCTGGAAAGTTGAATTTAGAAGCGTTCGCAATAGCCACTCTAGAAAGCTGCATTTAGAAGTGTTCCCAATTGCCTCTCTATGAAAGCTGCATTTAGAAGTGTTCCCAATAGCCAATCTGGAAAGTTGAATTTAGAAGTGTTCCCAATAGCCTCTCTGTGAAAGTTGCATTTAGAAAGCGTTCTGTGAATGTTGCATTTAGAAGCGTTCCCAATAGCCTCTCTGAAAAGTTGAATTTAGAAGTGTTCCCAATATCCACTCTGGAAAGTTGAATTTAGAAGTGTTCCCAATAGCCACTCTGTGAAAGTTGCATTTAGAAGCGTTCCCAATAGCCACTCTGGAAAGTTGAATTTAGAAGTGTTCCCAATTGCCTCTCTATGAAAGCTGCATTTAGAAGTGTTCCCAATAGCCACTCTGGAAAGTTGAATTTAGAAGTGTTCCCAATTGCCTCTCTATGAAAGTTGCATTTAGAAGTGTTCACAATAGCCACTCTGGAAAGTTGCATTTAGAAGTGTTCCCAATAGCCACACTGAAAGTTGAATTTAGAAGTGTTCCCAATAGCCTCTCTGTGAAAGTTGCATTTAGAAGGTGTTCTATGAAAGTTGCTTTTAGAAGTGTTCCCAATAGCCTCTCTGAAAGTTGAATTTAGAAGTGTTCCCAATAGCCTCTCTATGAATGTTGCATTTAGAAAGTGTTCTGTGAAAGTTGCATCTAGAAGCGTTCCCAATAGCCATAGCCACTCTGTGAAAGTTACATTTAGAAGCGTTCCCAATAGCCACTCTGGAAAGTTGAATTTAGAAGTGTTCCCAATTGCCTCTCTATGGAAGCTGCATTTAGAAGTGTTCCCAATAGCCACCCTGGAAAGTTGAATTTAGAAGTGTTCCCAATAGGCTCTCTATGAATGTTGCATTTAGAAAGTGTTCTGTGAAAGTTGCATCTAGAAGCGTTCCCAATAGCCATAGCCACTCTGTGAAAGTAACATTTAGAAGCGTTCCCAATAGCCACTCTGGAAAGTTGAATTTAGAAGTGTTCCCAATTGCCTCTCTATGGAAGCTGCATTTAGAAGTGTTCCCAATAGCCACTCTGGAAAGTTGAATTTAGAAGTGTTCCCAATAGCCACTCTGGAAAGTTGAATTTAGAAGTGTTCCCAATAGCCTCTCAGTGAAAGTTGCATTTAGAAAGTGTTCTGTGAAAGTTACATCTAGAAGCGTTCCCAATAGCCATAGCCACTCTGTGAAAGTTGCATTTAGAAGCGTTCCCAATAGCCACTCTGGAAAGTTGAATTTAGAAGTGTTCCCAATAGCCTCTCTATGAAAGTTGCATTTAGAAAGTGTTCTGTGAAAGTTGCATTTAGAAGCGTTCCCAATAGCCACTCTGTGAAAGTTGCATTTAGAAGCGTTCCCAATAGCCACTCTAGAAAGCTGAATTTAGAAGTGTTCCCAATTGCCTCTCTATGAAAGCTGCATTTAGAAGTGTTCCCAATAGCCACTCTGGAAAGTTGAATTTAGAAGTGTGCCCAATAGCCACTGTGTGAAAGTTGCATTTAGAAGCGTTCCCAATAGCCACTGTGTGAAAGTTGCATTTAGAAGCGTTCCCAATAGCCACTCTGGAAACATGAATTTAGAAGTGTGCCCAATAGCCTCTCTGTGAAAGTGGCATTTAGAAAAGTGTTCTGTGAAAGATTCACTTAGAAAACTGTTCTGCGAAAGTTGCATTTAGAAAGTGTTCTGTGAAAGTTGCTTTAAGAAGCGTTCCCAATAGCCACACTGAAAGTTGAATTTAGAAGTGTTCCCAATAGCCACTCTGGAAAGATGAATTTAGAAGTGTGCCCAATAGCCTCTCTGTGAAAGTGGCATTTAGAAAAGTGTTCTGAGAAAGTTTCATTTACAAAACTGTTCTTTGGAAAATTGAATCTAAAGTGTTCCCAATAGCCTCTCTGTGAAAGTTGCATTTAGAAGTGTGCCCAATAGCCACTCTGTGAAAGTGGCATTTAGAAAAGTGTTCTGTGAATATTGCATTTAAAAGAGGTCCAATAGCCACCCTGGAAAGTTGCATTTAGAAGTGTTCCCAATAGCCACACTGAAAGTTGAATTTAGAAGTGTTCCCAATAGCCTCTCTGTGAAGGTTGCATTTAGAAAGTGTTCTGTGAAAGTTGCTTTTAGAAGTGTTCCCAATAGCCTCTCTTTGAAAGTTGCATTTAGAAAGTGTGCTATGAAACCTGCTTTTAGAAGTGTTCCCAATAGCCACTCTGGAAAGTTGCATTTAGAAGTGTTCCCAATAGCCACACTGAAAGTTGAATTTAGAAGTGTGCCCAATAGCCTCTCTGTGAAAGTGGCATTTTGAAAAGTGTTCTGAGAAAGTTTCATTTACAAAACTGTTCTTTGAAAATTGAATCTAAAGTGTTCCCAATAGCCTCTCTGTGAAAGTTGCATTTAGAAGTGTGCCCAATAGCCACTCTGTGAAAGTGGCATTTAGAAAAGTGTTCTGTGAATATTGCATTTAAAAGAGTTCCCAATAGCCACTCTGGAAAGTTGCATTTAGAAGTGTTCCCAATAGCCACACTGAAAGTTGAATTTAGAAGTGTTCCCAATAGCCTCTCTGTGAAAGTTGCATTTAGAAAATGTTCTGTGAAAGTTGCTTTTAGAAGTGTTCCCAATAGCCTCTCTTTGAAAGTTGCATTTAGAAAGTGTGCTATGAAAGCTGCTTTTAGAAGTGTTCCCAATAGCCACTCTGGAAAGTTGCATTTAGAAGTGTTCCCAATAGCCACACTGAAAGTTGAATTTAGAAGTGTGCCCAATAGCCTCTCTGTGAAAGTGGCATTTTGAAAAGTGTTCTGAGAAAGTTTCATTTACAAAACTGTTCTTTGAAAATTGAATCTAAAGTGTTCCCAATAGCCTCTCTGTGAAAGTTGCATTTAGAAGTGTTCCCAATAGCCACTCTGGGAAGATAAATTCAGAAGTGTGCCCAATAGCCTCTCTGTGAAAGTGGCATTTAGAAAAGTGTTCTGTGAATGTTGCATTTAGAAGCGTTCTCAATAGCCACTCTGGAAAGTTGCATTTATAAGTGTTCTCAATAGCCACACTGAAAGTTGAATTTAGAAGTGTTCCCAATAGCCTCTCTGTGAAAGTTGCATTTAGAAAGTGTTCTGTGAAAGTTGCTTTTATAAGCATTCCCAATAGCCACTCTGGAAAGTTGCATTTAGAAGTGTTCCCAATAGCCACACTGAAAGTTGAATTTAGAAGTGTTCCCAATAGCCTCTCTGTGAAAGTTGCATTTAGAAAGTGTTCTGTGAAAGTTGCATTTAGAAGCTTTCCCAATAGCCACTCTGTGAAAGTTGCATTTAGAAGCGTTCCCAATAGCCACTCTAGAAAGCTGAATTTAGAAGTGTTGCCGATTGCCTCTCTATGAAAGCTGCATTTAGAAGTGTTCCCAATAGCCACTCTGGAAAGTTGAATTTAGAAGTGTGCCCAATAGCCTCTCTGTGAAAGTGGCATTTAGAAAAGTGTTCTGAGAAAGTTTCATTTACAAAACTGTTCTTTGAAAAATTGAATCTAAAGCGTTCCCAATAGCCATTCTGTGAAAGTTGCATTTAGAAGTGTTCCCAATAGCCACTCTAGAAAGCTGAATTTAGAAGTGTTCCCAATTGCCTCTCTGTGAAAGTTGCATTTAGAAGCGTTCCCAATAGCCACTCTGTGAAAGTTGCATTTAGAAGCGTTCCCAATAGCCACTCTGTGAAAGTTGCATTTAGAAGCGTTCCCAATAGCCACTCTAGAAAGATGAATTTAGAAGTGTGCCCAATAGCCTCTCTGTGAAAGTGCATTTAGAAAAGTGTTCTGTGAAAGTTGCTTTTAGAAGCGTTCCCAATAGCGTCTTTGGAAAGTTGAACTTAGAAGTGTGCCCAATAGCCTCTCTGTGAAAGTGGCAATTAGAAAAGTGTTCTGTGAAAGCTTCACTTAGAAAACTGTTCTGTGAAAGTTGCATTTAGAAAGTGTTCTGTGAAAGTTGCTTTTAGAAGCGTTCCCACTAGCCACACTGAAAGTTGAATTTAGAAGTGTTCCCAATAGCCACTCTGGAAAGTTGAATTTAGAAGTGTTCCCAATTGCCTCTCTATGAAAGCTGCATTTAGAAGTGTTCCCAATAGCCACTCTGGAAAGTTGCATTTAGAAGTGTTCTCAATAGCCTCTCTGTGAAAGTTGCATTTAGAAGTGTGCTCAATAGCCTCTCTGTGAAAGTGGCATTTAGAAAAGTGTTCTGTGAATGTTGCATTTAAAAGAGTTCCCAATAGCCACTCTGGAAAGTTGCATTTAGAAGTGTCCCCAATAGCCACACTGAAAGTTGAATTTAGAAGTGTTCCCAATAGCCTCTCTGTGAAAGTTGCATTTAGAAAGTGTTCTGTGAAAGTTGCTTTTAGAAGTGTTCCCAATAGCCTCTCTGTGAAAGTTGCATTTAGAAAGTGTGCTATGAAAGCTGCTTTTAGAAGTGTCCCCATTAGCCTCTCTGAAAAGTTGAATTTAGAAGTGTTCCCAATATCCACTCTCGAAAGTTGAATTTAGAAGTGTTCCCAAACTCTGGAAAGTTGAATTTAGAAGTGTTCCCAATTGCCTTTCTATGAAAGCTGCATTTAGAAGTGTTCCCAATAGCCACTCTGGAAAGTTGCATTTAGAAGTGTTCCCAATAGCCACTCTGGAAAGTTGAATTTAGAAGTGTGCCCAATAGCCTCTCTGTGAAAGTGGCATTTAGAAAAGTGTTCTGTGAATGTTGCATTTAGAAGCGTTCCCAATAGCCACTCTGGAAAGTTGCATTTATAAGTGTTTCCAATAGCCACACTGAAAGTTGAATTTAGAAGTGTTCCCAATAGCCACACTGAAAGTTGAATTTAGAAGTGTTCCCAATAGCCTCTCTGTGAAAGTTGCATTTAGAAAGTGTTCTGTGAAAGTTGCTTTTAGAAGCATTCCCAATAGCCACTCTGGAAAGTTGCATTTAGAAGTTTTCCCAATAGCCACACTGAAAGTTGAATTTAGAAGTGTTCCCAATAGCCTCTCTGTGAAAGTTGCATTTAGAAAGTGTTCTGTGAAAGTTGCTTTTAGAAGCGTTCCCAATAGCCACTCTGGAAAGTTGCATTTTGAAGTGTTCCCAATAGCCACACTGAAAGTTGAATTTAGAAGTGTTCCCAATAGCCTCTCTGTGAAAGTTGCATTTAGAAAGTGTTCTGTGAATGTTGCATTTAGAAGCGTTCCCAATAGCCACTCTGGAAAGTTGCATTTAGAAGTGTTCCCAATAGCCACTCTGGAAAGTTGAATTTAGAAGTGTTCCCAATAGCCTCTCTGTGAAAGTTGCATTTAGAAAGTGTTCTGTGAATGTTGCATTTAGAAGCGTTCCCAATAGCCTCTCTGAAAGTTGAATTTAGAAGTGTTCCCAATAGCCACCCTGGAAAGTTGAATTTAGAAGTGTTCCCAATAGCCTCTCTATGGAAGCTGCATTTAGAAGTGTTCCCAATAGCCACTCTGGAAAGTTGAATTTAGAAGTGTTCCCAATTGCCTCTCTATGAAAGTTGCATTTAGAAGTGTTCCCAATAGCCACTCTGGAAAGTTGCATTTAGAAGTGTTCCCAATAGCCACACTGAAAGTTGAATTTAGAAGTGTTCCCAATAGCCTCTCTGTGAAAGTTGCATTTAGAAAGTGTTCTATGAAAGTTGCTTTTAGAAGTGTTCCCAATAGCCTCTCTGAAAGTTGAATTTAGAAGTGTTCCCAATAGCCTCTCTATGAATGTTGCATTTAGAAAGTGTTCTGTGAAAGTTGCATCTAGAAGCGTTCCCAATAGCCATAGCCATTCTGTGAAAGTTACATTTAGAAGCGTTCCCAATAGCCACTCTGGAAAGTTGAATTTAGAAGTGTTCCCAATTGCCTCTCTATGGAAGCTGCATTTAGAAGTGTTCCCAATAGCCACCCTGGAAAGTTGAATTTAGAAGTGTTCCCAATAGCCTCTCTATGAATGTTGCATTTAGAAAGTGTTCTGTGAAAGTTGCATCTAGAAGCGTTCCCAATAGCCATAGCCACTCTGTGAAAGTAACATTTAGAAGCGTTCCCAATAGCCACTCTGGAAAGTTGAATTTAGAAGTGTTCCCAATTGCCTCTCTATGGAAGCTGCATTTAGAAGTGTTCCCAATAGCCACTCTGGAAAGTTGAATTTAGAAGTGTTCCCAATAGCCACTCTGGAAAGTTGAATTTAGAAGTGTTCCCAATAGCCTCTCAGTGAAAGTTGCATTTAGAAAGTGTTCTGTGAAAGTTACATCTAGAAGCGTTCCCAATAGCCATAGCCACTCTGTGAAAGTTGCATTTAGAAGCGTTCCCAATAGCCACTCTGAAAGTTGAATTTCGAAGTGTTCCCAATAGCCTCTCTGTGAAAGTTGCATTTAGAAAGTGTTCTATGAAAGTTGCTTTTAGAAGTGTTCCCAATAGCCTCTCTGAAAGTTGAATTTAGAAGTGTTCCCAATAGCCTCTCTATGAATGTTGCATTTAGAAAGTGTTCTGTGAAAGTTGCATCTAGAAGCGTTCCCAATAGCCATAGCCATTCTGTGAAAGTTACATTTAGAAGCGTTCCCAATAGCCACTCTGGAAAGTTGAATTTAGAAGTGTTCCCAATTGCCTCTCTATGGAAGCTGCATTTAGAAGTGTTCCCAATAGCCACCCTGGAAAGTTGAATTTAGAAGTGTTCCCAATAGCCTCTCTATGAATGTTGCATTTAGAAAGTGTTCTGTGAAAGTTGCATCTAGAAGCGTTCCCAATAGCCATAGCCACTCTGTGAAAGTAACATTTAGAAGCGTTCCCAATAGCCACTCTGGAAAGTTGAATTTAGAAGTGTTCCCAATTGCCTTTCTATGGAAGCTGCATTTAGAGGTGTTCCCAATAGCCACTCTGGAAAGTTGAATTTAGAAGTGTTCCCAATAGCCACTCTGGAAAGTTGAATTTAGAAGTGTTCCCAATAGCCTCTCAGTGAAAGTTGCATTTAGAAAGTGTTCTGTGAAAGTTACATCTAGAAGCGTTCCCAATAGCCATAGCCACTCTGTGAAAGTTGCATTTAGAAGCGTTCCCAATAGCCACTCTGGAAAGTTGAATTTAGAAGTGTGCCCAATAGCCACTCTGAAAGTTGAATTTAGAAGTGTTCCCAATAGCCTCTCTGTGAAAGTTGCATTTAGAAAGTGTTCTGTAAAAGTTGCTTTTAGAAGTGTTCCCAAAAGCCTCTCTGTGAAAGTTGCATTTAGAAAGTGTGCTATGAAAGCTGCTTTTAGAAGTGTCCCCATTAGCCTCTCTGAAAAGTTGAATTTCGAAGTGTTCCCAATATCCACTCTGGAAAGTTGCATTTAGAAGTGTTCCCAATAGCCACTCTGGAAAGTTGAATTTAGAAGTGTTCCCAATTGCCTTTCTATGAAAGCTGCATTTAGAAGTGTTTCCAATAGCCACTATGGAAAGTTGCATTTAGAAGTGTTCCCAATAGTCACACTGAAAGTTGAATTTAGAAGTGTGCCCAAAAGCCTCTCTGTGAAAGTGGCATTTTGAAAAGTGTTCTGAGAAAGTTTCATTTACAAAACTGTTCTTTGAAAATTGAATCTAAAGTGTTCCCAATAGCCTCTCTGTCAAAGTTGCATTTAGAAGCGTTCCCAATAGCCACTATGGAAAGTTGAATTTAGAAGTGTGCCCAATAGCCTCTCTGTGAAAGTGGCATTTAGAAAAGTGTTCTGTGAATGTTGCATTTAGAAGCGTTCCCAATAGCCACTCTGGAAAGTTGCATTTATAAGTGTTTCCAATAGCCACACTGAAAGTTGAATTTAAAAGTGTTCCCAATAGCCTCTCTGTGAAAGTTGCATTTAGAAAGTGTTCTGTGAAAGTTGCTTTTAGAAGCATTCCCAATAGCCACTCTGGAAAGTTGCATTTAGAAGTGTTCCCAATAGCCACACTGAAAGTTGAATTTAGAAGTGTTCCCAATAGCCACACTGAAAGTTGAATTTAGAAGTGTTCCCAATAGCCTCTCTGTGAAAGTTGCTTTTAGAAGCGTTCCCAATAGCCACTTTGGAAAGTTGCATTTAGAAGTGTTCCCAATAGCCACACTGAAAGTTGAATATAGAAGTGTTTCCAATAGCCTCTCTGTGAAAGTTGCATTTAGAAAGTGTTCTGTGAATGTTGCATTTAGAAGCGTTCCCAATAGCCACTCTGGAAAGTTACATTTAGAAGTGTTCCCAATAGCCACTCTGGAAAGTTGAATTTAGAAGCGTTCGCAATAGCCACTCTAGAAAGCTGCATTTAGAAGTGTTCCCAATTGCCTCTCTATGAAAGCTGCATTTAGAAGTGTTCCCAATAGCCAATCTGGAAAGTTGAATTTAGAAGTGTTCCCAATAGCCTCTCTGTGAAAGTTGCATTTAGAAAGCGTTCTGTGAATGTTGCATTTAGAAGCGTTCCCAATAGCCTCTCTGAAAAGTTGAATTTAGAAGTGTTCCCAATATCCACTCTGGAAAGTTGAATTTAGAAGTGTTCCCAATAGCCACTCTGTGAAAGTTGCATTTAGAAGCGTTCCCAATAGCCACTCTGGAAAGTTGAATTTAGAAGTGTTCCCAATTGCCTCTCTATGAAAGCTGCATTTAGAAGTGTTCCCAATAGCCACTCTGGAAAGTTGAATTTAGAAGTGTTCCCAATTGCCTCTCTATGAAAGTTGCATTTAGAAGTGTTCACAATAGCCACTCTGGAAAGTTGCATTTAGAAGTGTTCCCAATAGCCACACTGAAAGTTGAATTTAGAAGTGTTCCCAATAGCCTCTCTGTGAAAGTTGCATTTAGAAGGTGTTCTATGAAAGTTGCTTTTAGAAGTGTTCCCAATAGCCTCTCTGAAAGTTGAATTTAGAAGTGTTCCCAATAGCCTCTCTATGAATGTTGCATTTAGAAAGTGTTCTGTGAAAGTTGCATCTAGAAGCGTTCCCAATAGCCATAGCCACTCTGTGAAAGTTACATTTAGAAGCGTTCCCAATAGCCACTCTGGAAAGTTGAATTTAGAAGTGTTCCCAATTGCCTCTCTATGGAAGCTGCATTTAGAAGTGTTCCCAATAGCCACCCTGGAAAGTTGAATTTAGAAGTGTTCCCAATAGGCTCTCTATGAATGTTGCATTTAGAAAGTGTTCTGTGAAAGTTGCATCTAGAAGCGTTCCCAATAGCCATAGCCACTCTGTGAAAGTAACATTTAGAAGCGTTCCCAATAGCCACTCTGGAAAGTTGAATTTAGAAGTGTTCCCAATTGCCTCTCTATGGAAGCTGCATTTAGAAGTGTTCCCAATAGCCACTCTGGAAAGTTGAATTTAGAAGTGTTCCCAATAGCCACTCTGGAAAGTTGAATTTAGAAGTGTTCCCAATAGCCTCTCAGTGAAAGTTGCATTTAGAAAGTGTTCTGTGAAAGTTACATCTAGAAGCGTTCCCAATAGCCATAGCCACTCTGTGAAAGTTGCATTTAGAAGCGTTCCCAATAGCCACTCTGGAAAGTTGAATTTAGAAGTGTTCCCAATAGCCTCTCTATGAAAGTTGCATTTAGAAAGTGTTCTGTGAAAGTTGCATTTAGAAGCGTTCCCAATAGCCACTCTGTGAAAGTTGCATTTAGAAGCGTTCCCAATAGCCACTCTAGAAAGCTGAATTTAGAAGTGTTCCCAATTGCCTCTCTATGAAAGCTGCATTTAGAAGTGTTCCCAATAGCCACTCTGGAAAGTTGAATTTAGAAGTGTGCCCAATAGCCACTGTGTGAAAGTTGCATTTAGAAGCGTTCCCAATAGCCACTGTGTGAAAGTTGCATTTAGAAGCGTTCCCAATAGCCACTCTGGAAACATGAATTTAGAAGTGTGCCCAATAGCCTCTCTGTGAAAGTGGCATTTAGAAAAGTGTTCTGTGAAAGATTCACTTAGAAAACTGTTCTGCGAAAGTTGCATTTAGAAAGTGTTCTGTGAAAGTTGCTTTAAGAAGCGTTCCCAATAGCCACACTGAAAGTTGAATTTAGAAGTGTTCCCAATAGCCACTCTGGAAAGATGAATTTAGAAGTGTGCCCAATAGCCTCTCTGTGAAAGTGGCATTTAGAAAAGTGTTCTGAGAAAGTTTCATTTACAAAACTGTTCTTTGGAAAATTGAATCTAAAGTGTTCCCAATAGCCTCTCTGTGAAAGTTGCATTTAGAAGTGTGCCCAATAGCCACTCTGTGAAAGTGGCATTTAGAAAAGTGTTCTGTGAATATTGCATTTAAAAGAGGTCCAATAGCCACCCTGGAAAGTTGCATTTAGAAGTGTTCCCAATAGCCACACTGAAAGTTGAATTTAGAAGTGTTCCCAATAGCCTCTCTGTGAAGGTTGCATTTAGAAAGTGTTCTGTGAAAGTTGCTTTTAGAAGTGTTCCCAATAGCCTCTCTTTGAAAGTTGCATTTAGAAAGTGTGCTATGAAAGCTGCTTTTAGAAGTGTTCCCAATAGCCACTCTGGAAAGTTGCATTTAGAAGTGTTCCCAATAGCCACACTGAAAGTTGAATTTAGAAGTGTGCCCAATAGCCTCTCTGTGAAAGTGGCATTTTGAAAAGTGTTCTGAGAAAGTTTCATTTACAAAACTGTTCTTTGAAAATTGAATCTAAAGTGTTCCCAATAGCCTCTCTGTGAAAGTTGCATTTAGAAGTGTGCCCAATAGCCACTCTGTGAAAGTGGCATTTAGAAAAGTGTTCTGTGAATATTGCATTTAAAAGAGTTCCCAATAGCCACTCTGGAAAGTTGCATTTAGAAGTGTTCCCAATAGCCACACTGAAAGTTGAATTTAGAAGTGTTCCCAATAGCCTCTCTGTGAAAGTTGCATTTAGAAAATGTTCTGTGAAAGTTGCTTTTAGAAGTGTTCCCAATAGCCTCTCTTTGAAAGTTGCATTTAGAAAGTGTGCTATGAAAGCTGCTTTTAGAAGTGTTCCCAATAGCCACTCTGGAAAGTTGCATTTAGAAGTGTTCCCAATAGCCACACTGAAAGTTGAATTTAGAAGTGTGCCCAATAGCCTCTCTGTGAAAGTGGCATTTTGAAAAGTGTTCTGAGAAAGTTTCATTTACAAAACTGTTCTTTGAAAATTGAATCTAAAGTGTTCCCAATAGCCTCTCTGTGAAAGTTGCATTTAGAAGTGTTCCCAATAGCCACTCTGGGAAGATAAATTCAGAAGTGTGCCCAATAGCCTCTCTGTGAAAGTGGCATTTAGAAAAGTGTTCTGTGAATGTTGCATTTAGAAGCGTTCTCAATAGCCACTCTGGAAAGTTGCATTTATAAGTGTTCTCAATAGCCACACTGAAAGTTGAATTTAGAAGTGTTCCCAATAGCCTCTCTGTGAAAGTTGCATTTAGAAAGTGTTCTGTGAAAGTTGCTTTTATAAGCATTCCCAATAGCCACTCTGGAAAGTTGCATTTAGAAGTGTTCCCAATAGCCACACTGAAAGTTGAATTTAGAAGTGTTCCCAATAGCCTCTCTGTGAAAGTTGCATTTAGAAAGTGTTCTGTGAAAGTTGCATTTAGAAGCTTTCCCAATAGCCACTCTGTGAAAGTTGCATTTAGAAGCGTTCCCAATAGCCACTCTAGAAAGCTGAATTTAGAAGTGTTGCCGATTGCCTCTCTATGAAAGCTGCATTTAGAAGTGTTCCCAATAGCCACTCTGGAAAGTTGAATTTAGAAGTGTGCCCAATAGCCTCTCTGTGAAAGTGGCATTTAGAAAAGTGTTCTGAGAAAGTTTCATTTACAAAACTGTTCTTTGAAAAATTGAATCTAAAGCGTTCCCAATAGCCATTCTGTGAAAGTTGCATTTAGAAGTGTTCCCAATAGCCACTCTAGAAAGCTGAATTTAGAAGTGTTCCCAATTGCCTCTCTGTGAAAGTTGCATTTAGAAGCGTTCCCAATAGCCACTCTGTGAAAGTTGCATTTAGAAGCGTTCCCAATAGCCACTCTGTGAAAGTTGCATTTAGAAGCGTTCCCAATAGCCACTCTAGAAAGATGAATTTAGAAGTGTGCCCAATAGCCTCTCTGTGAAAGTGCATTTAGAAAAGTGTTCTGTGAAAGTTGCTTTTAGAAGCGTTCCCAATAGCGTCTTTGGAAAGTTGAACTTAGAAGTGTGCCCAATAGCCTCTCTGTGAAAGTGGCAATTAGAAAAGTGTTCTGTGAAAGCTTCACTTAGAAAACTGTTCTGTGAAAGTTGCATTTAGAAAGTGTTCTGTGAAAGTTGCTTTTAGAAGCGTTCCCACTAGCCACACTGAAAGTTGAATTTAGAAGTGTTCCCAATAGCCACTCTGGAAAGTTGAATTTAGAAGTGTTCCCAATTGCCTCTCTATGAAAGCTGCATTTAGAAGTGTTCCCAATAGCCACTCTGGAAAGTTGCATTTAGAAGTGTTCTCAATAGCCTCTCTGTGAAAGTTGCATTTAGAAGTGTGCTCAATAGCCTCTCTGTGAAAGTGGCATTTAGAAAAGTGTTCTGTGAATGTTGCATTTAAAAGAGTTCCCAATAGCCACTCTGGAAAGTTGCATTTAGAAGTGTCCCCAATAGCCACACTGAAAGTTGAATTTAGAAGTGTTCCCAATAGCCTCTCTGTGAAAGTTGCATTTAGAAAGTGTTCTGTGAAAGTTGCTTTTAGAAGTGTTCCCAATAGCCTCTCTGTGAAAGTTGCATTTAGAAAGTGTGCTATGAAAGCTGCTTTTAGAAGTGTCCCCATTAGCCTCTCTGAAAAGTTGAATTTAGAAGTGTTCCCAATATCCACTCTCGAAAGTTGAATTTAGAAGTGTTCCCAAACTCTGGAAAGTTGAATTTAGAAGTGTTCCCAATTGCCTTTCTATGAAAGCTGCATTTAGAAGTGTTCCCAATAGCCACTCTGGAAAGTTGCATTTAGAAGTGTTCCCAATAGCCACTCTGGAAAGTTGAATTTAGAAGTGTGCCCAATAGCCTCTCTGTGAAAGTGGCATTTAGAAAAGTGTTCTGTGAATGTTGCATTTAGAAGCGTTCCCAATAGCCACTCTGGAAAGTTGCATTTATAAGTGTTTCCAATAGCCACACTGAAAGTTGAATTTAGAAGTGTTCCCAATAGCCACACTGAAAGTTGAATTTAGAAGTGTTCCCAATAGCCTCTCTGTGAAAGTTGCATTTAGAAAGTGTTCTGTGAAAGTTGCTTTTAGAAGCATTCCCAATAGCCACTCTGGAAAGTTGCATTTAGAAGTTTTCCCAATAGCCACACTGAAAGTTGAATTTAGAAGTGTTCCCAATAGCCTCTCTGTGAAAGTTGCATTTAGAAAGTGTTCTGTGAAAGTTGCTTTTAGAAGCGTTCCCAATAGCCACTCTGGAAAGTTGCATTTTGAAGTGTTCCCAATAGCCACACTGAAAGTTGAATTTAGAAGTGTTCCCAATAGCCTCTCTGTGAAAGTTGCATTTAGAAAGTGTTCTGTGAATGTTGCATTTAGAAGCGTTCCCAATAGCCACTCTGGAAAGTTGCATTTAGAAGTGTTCCCAATAGCCACTCTGGAAAGTTGAATTTAGAAGTGTTCCCAATAGCCTCTCTGTGAAAGTTGCATTTAGAAAGTGTTCTGTGAATGTTGCATTTAGAAGCGTTCCCAATAGCCTCTCTGAAAGTTGAATTTAGAAGTGTTCCCAATAGCCACCCTGGAAAGTTGAATTTAGAAGTGTTCCCAATAGCCTCTCTATGGAAGCTGCATTTAGAAGTGTTCCCAATAGCCACTCTGGAAAGTTGAATTTAGAAGTGTTCCCAATTGCCTCTCTATGAAAGTTGCATTTAGAAGTGTTCCCAATAGCCACTCTGGAAAGTTGCATTTAGAAGTGTTCCCAATAGCCACACTGAAAGTTGAATTTAGAAGTGTTCCCAATAGCCTCTCTGTGAAAGTTGCATTTAGAAAGTGTTCTATGAAAGTTGCTTTTAGAAGTGTTCCCAATAGCCTCTCTGAAAGTTGAATTTAGAAGTGTTCCCAATAGCCTCTCTATGAATGTTGCATTTAGAAAGT
This sequence comes from Ambystoma mexicanum, assembly GCF_040938575.1. NCBI lineage: Eukaryota > Metazoa > Chordata > Amphibia > Caudata > Ambystomatidae > Ambystoma > Ambystoma mexicanum. The sequence goes on along the minus strand of NC_090934.1, from coordinate 392,446,833 downwards.
GTTCTGTGAAAGTTGCATCTAGAAGCGTTCCCAATAGCCATAGCCATTCTGTGAAAGTTACATTTAGAAGCGTTCCCAATAGCCACTCTGGAAAGTTGAATTTAGAAGTGTTCCCAATTGCCTCTCTATGGAAGCTGCATTTAGAAGTGTTCCCAATAGCCACCCTGGAAAGTTGAATTTAGAAGTGTTCCCAATAGCCTCTCTATGAATGTTGCATTTAGAAAGTGTTCTGTGAAAGTTGCATCTAGAAGCGTTCCCAATAGCCATAGCCACTCTGTGAAAGTAACATTTAGAAGCGTTCCCAATAGCCACTCTGGAAAGTTGAATTTAGAAGTGTTCCCAATTGCCTCTCTATGGAAGCTGCATTTAGAAGTGTTCCCAATAGCCACTCTGGAAAGTTGAATTTAGAAGTGTTCCCAATAGCCACTCTGGAAAGTTGAATTTAGAAGTGTTCCCAATAGCCTCTCAGTGAAAGTTGCATTTAGAAAGTGTTCTGTGAAAGTTACATCTAGAAGCGTTCCCAATAGCCATAGCCACTCTGTGAAAGTTGCATTTAGAAGCGTTCCCAATAGCCACTCTGAAAGTTGAATTTCGAAGTGTTCCCAATAGCCTCTCTGTGAAAGTTGCATTTAGAAAGTGTTCTATGAAAGTTGCTTTTAGAAGTGTTCCCAATAGCCTCTCTGAAAGTTGAATTTAGAAGTGTTCCCAATAGCCTCTCTATGAATGTTGCATTTAGAAAGTGTTCTGTGAAAGTTGCATCTAGAAGCGTTCCCAATAGCCATAGCCATTCTGTGAAAGTTACATTTAGAAGCGTTCCCAATAGCCACTCTGGAAAGTTGAATTTAGAAGTGTTCCCAATTGCCTCTCTATGGAAGCTGCATTTAGAAGTGTTCCCAATAGCCACCCTGGAAAGTTGAATTTAGAAGTGTTCCCAATAGCCTCTCTATGAATGTTGCATTTAGAAAGTGTTCTGTGAAAGTTGCATCTAGAAGCGTTCCCAATAGCCATAGCCACTCTGTGAAAGTAACATTTAGAAGCGTTCCCAATAGCCACTCTGGAAAGTTGAATTTAGAAGTGTTCCCAATTGCCTTTCTATGGAAGCTGCATTTAGAGGTGTTCCCAATAGCCACTCTGGAAAGTTGAATTTAGAAGTGTTCCCAATAGCCACTCTGGAAAGTTGAATTTAGAAGTGTTCCCAATAGCCTCTCAGTGAAAGTTGCATTTAGAAAGTGTTCTGTGAAAGTTGCATTTAGAAGCGTTCCCAATAGCCACTCTGGAAAGTTGAATTTAGAAGTGTTCCCAATAGCCTCTCTATGAAAGTTGCATTTAGAAAGTGTTCTGTGAAAGTTGCATTTAGAAGCGTTCCCAATAGCCACTCTGTGAAAGTTGCATTTAGAAGCGTTCCCAATAGCCACTCTAGAAAGCTGAATTTAGAAGTGTTCCCAATTGCCTCTCTATGAAAGCTGCATTTAGAAGTGTTCCCAATAGCCACTCTGGAAAGTTGAATTTAGAAGTGTGCCCAATAGCCACTGTGTGAAAGTTGCATTTAGAAGCGTTCCCAATAGCCACTGTGTGAAAGTTGCATTTAGAAGCGTTCCCAATAGCCACTCTGGAAACATGAATTTAGAAGTGTGCCCAATAGCCTCTCTGTGAAAGTGGCATTTAGAAGCGTTCCCAATAGCCACTGTGTGAAAGTTGCATTTAGAAGCGTTCCCAATAGCCACTGTGTGAAAGTTGCATTTAGAAGCGTTCCCAATAGCCACTCTGGAAACATGAATTTAGAAGTGTGCCCAATAGCCTCTCTGTGAAAGTGGCATTTAGAAAAGTGTTCTGTGAAAGATTCACTTAGAAAACTGTTCTGCGAAAGTTGCATTTAGAAAGTGTTCTGTGAAAGTTGCTTTAAGAAGCGTTCCCAATAGCCACACTGAAAGTTGAATTTAGAAGTGTTCCCAATAGCCACTCTGGAAAGATGAATTTAGAAGTGTGCCCAATAGCCTCTCTGTGAAAGTGGCATTTAGAAAAGTGTTCTGAGAAAGTTTCATTTACAAAACTGTTCTTTGGAAAATTGAATCTAAAGTGTTCCCAATAGCCTCTCTGTGAACGTTGCATTTAGAAGTGTGCCCAATAGCCACTCTGTGAAAGTGGCATTTAGAAAAGTGTTCTGTGAATATTGCATTTAAAAGAGTTCCCAATAGCCACCCTGGAAAGTTGCATTTAGAAGTGTTCCCAATAGCCACACTGAAAGTTGAATTTAGAAGTGTTCCCAATAGCCTCTCTGTGAAAGTTGCATTTAGAAAGTGTTCTGTGAAAGTTGCTTTTAGAAGTGTTCCCAATAGCCTCTCTTTGAAAGTTGCATTTAGAAAGTGTGCTATGAAGGCTGCTTTTAGAAGTGTTCCCAATAGCCACTCTGGAAAGTTGCATTTAGAAGTGTTCCCAATAGCCACACTGAAAGTTGAATTTAGAAGTGTGCCCAATAGCCTCTCTGTGAAAGTGGCATTTAGAAAAGTGTTCTGTGAGTGTTGCATTTAGAAGCGTTCTCAATAGCCACTCTGGAAAGTTGCATTTATAAGTGTTCCCAATAGCCACACTGAAAGTTGAATTTAGAAGTGTTCCCAATAGCCTCTCTGTGAAAGTTGCATTTAGAAAGTGTTCTGTGAAAGTTGCTTTTAGAAGCATTCCCAATAGCCACTCTGGAAAGTTGCATTTAGAAGTGTTCCCAATAGCCACACTGAAAGTTGAATTTAGAAGTGTTCCCAATAGCCTCTCTGTGAAAGTTGCATTTAGAAAGTGTTCTGTGAAAGTTGCATTTAGAAGCGTTCCCAATAGCCACTCTGTGAAAGTTGCATTTAGAAGCGTTCCCAATAGCCACTCTAGAAAGCTGAATTTAGAAGTGTTCCCAATTGCCTCTCTATGAAAGCTGCATTTAGAAGTTTTCCCAATAGCCACTCTGGAAAGTTGAATTTAGAAGTGTGCCCAATAGCCTCTCTGTGAAAGTGGCATTTAGAAAAGTGTTCTGAGAAAGTTTCATTTACAAAACTGTTCTTTGGAAAATTGAATCTAAAGCGTTGCCAATAGCCACTCTGTGAAAGTTGCATTTAGAAGTGTTCCCAATAGCCTCTCTGTGAAAGTTGCATTTAGAAGCGTTCCCAATAGCCACTCTAGAAAGATGAATTTAGAAGTGTGCCCAATAGCCTCTCTGTGAAAGTGGCATTTAGAAAATTGTTCTGTGAAAGATTCACTTAGTAAACTGTTCTGTGAAAGTTGCATTTAGAAAGTGTTCTGTGAAAGTTGCTTTTAGAAGCGTTCCCAATAGCGTCTTTGGAAAGTTGAACTTAGAAGTGTGCCCAATAGCCTCTCTGTGAAAGTGGCAATTAGAAAAGTGTTCTGTGAAAGCTTCACTTAGAAAACTGTTCTGTGAAAGTTGCATTTAGAAAGTGTTCTGTGAAAGTTGCTTTTAGAAGCGTTCCCAATAGCCACACTGAAAGTTGAATTTAGAAGTGTTCCCAATAGCCACTCTGGAAAGTTGAATTTAGAAGTGTTCCCAATTGCCTCTCTATGAAAGCTGCATTTAGAAGTGTTCCCAATAGCCACTCTGGAAAGTTGCATTTAGAAGTGTTCTCAATAGCCTCTCTGTGAAAGTTGCATTTAGAAGTGTGCTCAATAGCCTCTCTGTGAAAGTGGCATTTAGAAAAGTGTTCTGTGAATGTTGCATTTAAAAGAGTTCCCAATAGCCACTCTGGAAAGTTGCATTTAGAAGTGTTCCCAATAGCCACACTGAAAGTTGAATTTAGAAGTGTTCCCAATAGCCTCTCTGTGAAAGTTGCATTTAGAAAGTGTTCTGTGAAAGTTGCTTTTAGAAGTGTTCCCAATAGCCTCTCTGTGAAAGTTGCATTTAGAAAGTGTGCTATGAAAGCTGCTTTTAGAAGTGTCCCCATTAGCCTCTCTGAAAAGTTGAATTTAGAAGTGTTCCCAATATCCACTCTCGAAAGTTGCATTTAGAAGTGTTCCCAAACTCTGGAAAGTTGAATTTAGAAGTGTTCCCAATTGCCTTTCTATGAAAGCTGCATTTAGAAGTGTTCCCAATAGCCACTCTGGAAAGTTGCATTTAGAAGTGTTCCCAATAGCCACTCTGGAAAGTTGAATTTAGAAGTGTGCCCAATAGCCTCTCTGTGAAAGTGGCATTTAGAAAAGTGTTCTGTGAATGTTGCATTTAGAAGCGTTCCCAATAGCCACTCTGGAAAGTTGCATTTATAAGTGTTTCCAATAGCCACACTGAAAGTTGAATTTAGAAGTGTTCCCAATAGCCACACTGAAAGTTGAATTTAGAAGTGTTCCCAATAGCCTCTCTGTGAAAGTTGCATTTAGAAAGTGTTCTGTGAAAGTTGCTTTTAGAAGCATTCCCAATAGCCACTCTGGAAAGTTGCATTTAGAAGTGTTCCCAATAGCCACACTGAAAGTTGAATTTAGAAGTGTTCCCAATAGCCACACTGAAAGTTGAATTTAGAAGTGTTCCCAATAGCCTCTCTGTGAAAGTTGCATTTAGAAAGTGTTCTGTGAAAGTTGCTTTTAGAAGCGTTCCCAATAGCCACTCTGGAAAGTTGCATTTAGAAGTGTTCCCAATAGCAACACTGAAAGTTGAATTTAGAAGTGTTCCCAATAGCCTCTCTGTGAAAGTTGCATTTAGAAAGTGTTCTGTGAATGTTGCATTTAGAAGCATTCCCAATAGCCACTCTGGAAAGTTGCATTTAGAAGTGTTCCCAATAGCCACTCTGGAAAGTTGAATTTAGAAGTGTTCCCAATAGCCTCTCTGTGAAAGTTGCATTTAGAAAGTGTTCTGTGAATGTTGCATTTAGAAGCGTTCCCAATAGCCTCTCTGAAAGTTGAATTTAGAAGTGTTCCCAATAGCCACCCTGGAAAGTTGAATTTAGAAGTGTTCCCAATAGCCTCTCTATGGAAGATGCATTTAGAAGTGTTCCCAATAGCCACTCTGGAAAGTTGCATTTAGAAGTGTTCCCAATAGCCACACTGAAAGTTGAATTTAGAAGTGTTCCCAATAGCCTCTCTGTGAAAGTTGCATTTAGAAAGTGTTCTATGAAAGTTGCTTTTAGAAGTGTTCCCAATAGCCTCTCTGAAAGTTGAATTTAGAAGTGTTCCCAATAGCCACCCTGGAAAGTTGAATTTAGAAGTGTTCCCAATAGCCTCTCTATGAAAGTTGCATTTAGAAAGTGTTCTGTGAAAGTTGCATCTAGAAGCGTTCCCAATAGCCATAGCCACTCTGTGAAAGTTACATTTAGAAGCGTTCCCAATAGCCACTCTGGAAAGTTGAATTTAGAAGTGTTCCCAATTGCCTTTCTATGAAAGCTGCATTTAGAAGTGTTCCCAATAGCCACTCTGGAAAGTTGCATTTAGAAGTGTTCCCAATAGCCACTCTGGAAAGTTGAATTTAGAAGTGTGCCCAATAGCCTCTCTGTGAAAGTGGCATTTAGAAAAGTGTTCTGTGAATGTTGCATTTAGAAGCGTTCCCAATAGCCACTCTGGAAAGTTGCATTTATAAGTGTTTCCAATAGCCACACTGAAAGTTGAATTTAGAGGTGTTCCCAATAGCCACACTGAAAGTTGAATTTAGAAGTGTTCCCAATAGCCTCTCTGTGAAAGTTGCATTTAGAAAGTGTTCTGTGAAAGTTGCTTTTAGAAGCATTCCCAATAGCCACTCTGGAAAGTTGCATTTAGAAGTGTTCCCAATAGCCACACTGAAAGTTGAATTTAGAAGTGTTCCCAATAGACACACTGAAAGTTGAATTTAGAAGTGTTCCCAATAGCCTCTCTGTGAAAGTTGCATTTAGAAAGTGTTCTGTGAAAGTTGCTTTTAGAAGCGTTCCCAATAGCCACTCTGGAAAGTTGCATTTAGAAGTGTTCCCAATAGCAACACTGAAAGTTGAATTTAGAAGTGTTCCCAATAGCCTCTCTGTGAAAGTTGCATTTAGAAAGTGTTCTGTGAATGTTGCATTTAGAAGCATTCCCAATAGCCACTCTGGAAAGTTGCATTTAGAAGTGTTCCCAATAGCCACTCTGGAAAGTTAAATTTAGAAGTGTTCCCAATAGCCTCTCTGTGAAAGTTGCATTTAGAAAGTGTTCTGTGAATGTTGCATTTAGAAGCGTTCCCAATAGCCTCTCTGAAAGTTGAATTTAGAAGTGTTCCCAATAGCCACCCTGGAAAGTTGAATTTAGAAGTGTTCCCAATAGCCTCTCTATGGAAGATGCATTTAGAAGTGTTCCCAATAGCCACTCTCGAAAGTTGCATTTAGAAGTGTTCCCAATAGCCACACTGAAAGTTGAATTTAGAAGTGTTCCCAATAGCCTCTCTGTGAAAGTTGCATTTAGAAAGTGTTCTATGAAAGTTGCTTTTAGAAGTGTTCCCAATAGCCTCTCTGAAAGTTGAATTTAGAAGTGTTCCCAATAGCCACCCTGGAAAGTTGAATTTAGAAGTGTTCCCAATAGCCTCTCTATGAAAGTTGCATTTGGAAAGTGTTCTGTGAAAGTTGCATCTAGAAGCGTTCCCAATAGCCATAGCCACTCTGTGAAAGTTACATTTAGAAGCGTTCCCAATAGCCACTCTGGAAAGTTGAATTTAGAAGTGTTCCCAATTGCCTCTCTATGGAAGCTGCATTTAGAAGTGTTCCCAATAGCCACTCCTGAAAGTTGAATTTAGAAATGTTCCCAAAAGCCTCTCAGTGAAAGTTGCATTTAGAAAGTGTTCTGTGAAAGTTGCATCTAGAAGCGTTCCCAATAGCCATGGCCACTCTGTGAAAGTTGCATTTAGAAGCGTTCCCAATAGCCACTCTGGAAAGTTGAATTTAGCAGTGTGCCCAATAGCCTCTCTGTGAAAGTGGCATTTAGAAAAGTGTTCTGAGAAAGTTTCATTTACAAAACTGTTCTTTGTAGAATTGAATCTAAAGTGTTCCCAATAGCCTCTCTGTGAAAGTTGCATTTAGAAGCGTTCCCAATAGCCACTCTGTGAAAGTTGCATTTAGAAGCGTTCCCAATAGCCACTCTGGAAAGATGAATTTAGAAGTGTGCCCAATAGCCTCTCTGTGAAAGTGGCATTTAGAAAAGTGTTCTGTGAAAATTGCATTTAGAAGCGTTCCCAATAGCCACTCTGTGAAAGTTGCATTTAGAAGCGTTCCCAATAGCCACTCTAGAAAGCTGAATTTAGAAGTGTTCCCAATTGCCTCTCTATGAAAGCTGCATTTAGAAGTGTTCCCAATAGCCACTCTGGAAAGTTGAATTTAGAAGTGTGCCCAATAGCCTCTCTGTGAAAGTTGCATTTAGAAGCGTTCCCAATAGCCACTCTGTGAAAGTTGCATTTAGAAGCGTTCCCAATAGCCACTCTGGAAAGATGAATTTAGAAGTGTGCCCAATAGCCTCTCTGTGAAAGTGGCATTTAGAAAAGTGTTCTGTGAAAGATTCACTTAGAAAACTGTTCTGTGAAAGTTGCATTTAGAAAGTGTTCGTGAAAGTTGCTTTTAGAAGTGTTCCCAATAGCCTCTCTGTGAAAGTTGCATTTAGAAGGTGTGCTATGAAAGCTGCTTTTAGAAGTGTCCCCATTAGCCTCTCTGAAAAGTTGAATTTAGAAGTGTTCCCAATATCCACTCTCGAAAGTTGCATTTAGAAGTGTTCCCAAACTCTGGAAAGTTGAATTTAGAAGTGTTCCCAATTGCCTTTCTATGAAAGCTGCATTTAGAAGTGTTCCCAATAGCCACTCTGGAAAGTTGCATTTAGAAGTGTTCCCAATAGCCACTCTGGAAAGTTGAATTTAGAAGTGTGCCCAATAGCCTCTCTGTGAAAGTGGCATTTAGAAAAGTGTTCTGTGAATGTTGCATTTAGAAGCGTTCCCAATAGCCACTCTGGAAAGTTGCATTTAGAAGTGTTCCCAATAGCCACACTGAAAGTTGAATTTAGAAGTGTTCCCAATAGCCACACTGAAAGTTGAATTTAGAAGTGTTCCCAATAGCCTCTCTGTGAAAGTTGCATTTAGAAAGTGTTCTGTGAAAGTTGCTTTTAGAAGCGTTCCCAATAGCCACTCTGGAAAGTTGCATTTAGAAGTGTTCCCAATAGCCACACTGAAAGTTGAATTTAGAAGTGTTCCCAATAGCCTCTCTGTGAAAGTTGCATTTAGAAAGTGTTCTGTGAATGTTGCATTTAGAAGCATTCCCAATAGCCACTCTGGAAAGTTGCATTTAGAAGTGTTCCCAATAGCCACTCTGGAAAGTTGAATTTAGAAGTGTTCCCAATAGCCTCTCTGTGAAAGTTGCATTTAGAAAGTGTTCTGTGAATGTTGCATTTAGAAGCGTTCCCAATAGCCTCTCTGAAAGTTGAATTTAGAAGTGTTCCCAATAGCCACCCTGGAAAGTTGAATTTAGAAGTGTTCCCAATAGCCTCTCTATGGAAGATGCATTTAGAAGTGTTCCCAATAGCCACTCTGGAAAGTTGAATTTAGAAGTGTTCCCAATTGCCTCTCTATGAAATTTGCATTTAGAAGTGTTCCCAATAGCCACTCTGGAAAGTTGCATTTAGAAGTGTTCCCAATAGCCACACTGAAAGTTGAATTTAGAAGTGTTCCCAATAGCCTCTCTGTGAAAGTTGCATTTAGAAAGTGTTCTATGAAAGTTGCTTTTAGAAGTGTTCCCAATAGCCTCTCTGAAAGTTGAATTTAGAAGTGTTCCCAATAGCCACCCTGGAAAGTTGAATTTAGAAGTGTTCCCAATAGCCTCTCTATGAAAGTTGCATTTAGAAAGTGTTCTGTGAAAGTTGCATCTAGAAGCGTTCCCAATAGCCATAGCCACTCTGTGAAAGTTACATTTAGAAGCGTTCCCAATAGCCACTCTGGAAAGTTGAATTTAGAAGTGTTCCCAATTGCCTCTCTATGGAAGCTGCATTTAGAAGTGTTCCCAATAGCCACTCCTGAAAGTTGAATTTAGAAATGTTCCCAAAAGCCTCTCAGTGAAAGTTGCATTTAGAAAGTGTTCTGTGAAAGTTGCATCTAGAAGCGTTCCCAATAGCCATGGCCACTCTGTGAAAGTTGCATTTATAAGCGTTCCCAATAGCCACTCTGGAAAGTTGAATTTAGCAGTGTGCCCAATAGCCTCTCTGTGAAAGTGGCATTTAGAAAAGTGTTCTGAGAAAGTTTCATTTACAAAACTGTTCTTTGTAAAATTGAATCTAAAGTGTTCCCAATAGCCACTCTGTGAAAGTTGCATTTAGAAGCGTTCCCAATAGCCACTCTGGAAAGATGAATTTAGAAGTGTGCCCAATAGCCTCTCTGTGAAAGTGGCATTTAGAAAAGTGTTCTGTGAAAATTGCATTTAGAAGCGTTCCCAATAGCCACTCTGTGAAAGTTGCATTTAGAAGCGTTCCCAACAGCCACTCTAGAAAGCTGAATTTAGAAGTGTTCCCAATTGCCTCTCTATGAAAGCTGCATTTAGAAGTGTTCCCAATAGACACTCTGGAAAGTTGAATTTAGAAGTGTGCCCAATAGCCTCTCTGTGAAAGTGGCATTTAGAAAAGTGTTCTGAGAAAGTTTCATTTACAAAACTGTTCTTTGGAAAATTGAATCTAAAGTGTTCCCAATAGCCTCTCTGTGAAAGTTGCATTTAGAAGCGTTCCCAATAGCCACTCTGTGAAAGTTGCATTTAGAAGCGTTCCCAATAGCCACTCTGGAAAGATGAATTTAGAAGTGTGCCCAATAGCCTCTCTGTGAAAGTGGCATTTAGAAAAGTGTTCTGTGAAAGATTCACTTAGAAAACTGTTCTGTGAAAGTTGCATTTAGAAAGTGTTCGTGAAAGTTGCTTTTAGAAGCGTTCCCAAAAGCCACACTGAAAGTTGAATTTAGAAGTGTTCCCAATAACCACTCTGGAAAGATGAATTTAGAAGTGTGCCCAATAGCCTCTCTGTGAAATTGGCATTTAGAAAAGTGTTCTGAGAAAGTTTAATTTAAAAAACTGTTCTTTGGAAAATTGAATCTAAAGTGTTCCCAATAGCCTCTCTGTGAAAGTTGCATTTAGAAGTGTGCCCAATAGCCACTCTGGAAAGTTGAATTTAGAAGTGTTCCAAATAGCCTCTCTGTGAAAGTTGCATTTAGAAAGTGTTCTGTGAAAGTTGCATTTAGAAGCATTCCCAATAGCCACTCTGTGAAAGTTGCATTTAGAAGCGTTCCCAATAGCCACTCTAGAAAGCTGAATTTAGAAGTGTTCCCAATTGCCTCTCTATGAAAGCTGCATTTAGAAGTGTTCCCAATAGCCACTCTGCAAAGTTGAATTTAGAAGTGTGCCCAATAGCCTCTCTATGAAAGTGGCATTTAGAAAAGTGTTCTGAGAAAGTTTCATTTACAAAACTGTTCTTTGGAAAATTGAATCTAAAGTGTTCCCAATAGCCTCTCTGTGAAAGTTGCATTTAGAAGCGTTCCCAATAGCCACTCTGTGAAAGTTGCATTTAGAAGCGTTCCCAATAGCCACTCTGGAAATATGAATTTAGAAGTGTGCCCAATAGCCTCTCTGTGAAAGTGGCATTTAGAAAAGTGTTCTGTGAAAGATTCACTTAGTAAACTGTTCTGTGAAAGTTGCATTTAGAAAGTGTTCTGTTTAAAGTTGTTTTTAGAAGCGTTCCCAGTAGCCACTCTGGAAAGTTGAACTTAGAAGTGTGCCCAATAGCCACTCTGGAAAGTTGAATTTAGAAGTGTTCCCAATTGCCTCTCTATGAAAGCTGCATTTAGAAGTGTTCCCAATAGCCACTCTGGAAAGTTGCATTTAGAACTGTTCCCAATAGCCACACTGAAAGTTGAATTTAGAAGTGTGCCCAATAGCCTCTCTGTGAAAGTGGCATTTAGAAACGTGTTCTGAGAAAGTTTCATTTACAAAACTGTTCTTTGAAAATTGAATCTAAAGTGTTCCCAATAGCCTCTCTGTGAAAGTTGCATTTAGAAGTGTGCCCAATAGCCTCTCTGTTAAAGTGGCATTTAGAAAAGTGTTCTGTGAATGTTGCATTTAAAAGAGTTCCCAATAGCCACTCTGGAAAGTTGCATTTAGAAGTGTTCCAAATAGCCACACTGAAAGTTGAATTTAGAAGTGTTCCCAATAGCCTCTTTGTGTAAGTTGCATTTAGAACGTGTTCTGTGAAAGTTGCTTTTAGAAGTGTTCCCAATAGCCTCTCTGTGAAAGTTGCATTTAGAAAGTGTGCTATGAAAGCTGCTTTTAGAAGTGTCCCCATTAGCCTCTCTGAAAAGTTGAATTTAGAAGTGTTCCCAATATCCACTCTGGAAATTTGCATTTAGAAGTGTTCCCAATAGCCACTCTGGAAAGTTGAATTTAGAAGTGTTCCCAATTGCCTTTCTATGAAAGCTGCATTTAGAAGTGTTCCCAATAGCCACTCTGGAAAGTTGCATTTAGAAGTGTTCCCAATAGCCACACTGAAAGTTGAATTTAGAAGTGTGCCCAATAGCCTCTCTGTGAAAGTGGCATTTTGAAAAGTGTTCTGAGAAAGTTTCATTTACAAAACTGTTCTGTGAAAGTTGCATTTAGAAAGTGTTCGTGAAAGTTGCTTTTAGAAGCGTTCCCAAAAGCCACACTGAAAGTTGAATTTAGAAGTGTTCCCAATAACCACTCTGGAAAGATGAATTTAGAAGTGTGCCCAATAGCCTCTCTGTGAAATTGGCATTTAGAAAAGTGTTCTGAGAAAGTTTAATTTACAAAACTGTTCTTTGGAAAATTGAATCTAAAGTGTTCCCAATAGCCTCTCTGTGAAAGTTGCATTTAGAAGTGTGCCCAATAGCCACTCTGGAAAGTTGAATTTAGAAGTGTTCCAAATAGCCTCTCTGTGAAAGTTGCATTTAGAAAGTGTTCTGTGAAAGTTGCATTTAGAAGCATTCCCAATAGCCACTCTGTGAAAGTTGCATTTAGAAGCGTTCCCAATAGCCACTCTAGAAAGCTGAATTTAGATGTGTTCCCAACTGCCTCTCTATGAAAGCTGCATTTAGAAGTGTTCCCAATAGCCACTCTGCAAAGTTGAATTTAGAAGTGTGCCCAATAGCCTCTCTATGAAAGTGGCATTTAGAAAAGTGTTCTGAGAAAGTTTCATTTACAAAACTGTTCTTTGGAAAATTGAATCTAAAGTGTTCCCAATAGCCTCTCTGTGAAAGTTGCATTTAGAAGCGTTCCCAATAGCCACTCTGTGAAATTTGCATTTAGAAGCGTTCCCAATAGCCACTCTAGAAAGATGAATTTAGAAGTGTGCCCAATAGCCTCTCTGTGAAAGTGCATTTAGAAAAGTGTTCTGTGAAAGATTCACTTAATAAACTGTTCTGTGAAAGTTGCATTTAGAAAGTGTTCTGTGAAAGTTGCTTTTAGAAGCGTTCCCAATAGCGTCTTTGGAAAGTTGAACTTAGAAGTGTGCCCAATAGCCTCTCTGTGAAAGTGGCAATTAGAAAAGTGTTCTGTGAAAGCTTCACTTAGAAAACTGTTCTGTGAAAGTTGCATTTAGAAAGTGTTCTGTGAAAGTTGCTTTTAGAAGCGTTCCCAATAGCCACACTGAAAGTTGAATTTAGAAGTGTTCCCAATAGCCACTCTGGAAAGTTGAATTTAGAAGTGTTCCCAATTGCCTCTCTATGAAAGCTGCATTTAGAAGTGTGCTCAATAGCCTCTCTGTGAAAGTGGCATTTAGAAAAGTGTTCTGTGAATGTTGCATTTAAAAGAGTTCCCAATAGCCACTCTGGAAAGTTGCATTTAGAAGTGTTCCCAATAGCCACACTGAAAGTTGAATTTAGAAGTGTTCCCAATAGCCTCTCTGTGAAAGTTGCATTTAGAAAGTGTTCTGTGAATGTTGCATTTAGAAGCGTTCCCAATAGCCACTCTGGAAAGTTGCATTTAGAAGTGTTCCCAATAGCCACTCTGGAAAGTTGAATTTAGAAGTGTTCCCAATAGCCTCTCTGTGAAAGTTGCATTTAGAAAGTGTTCTGTGAATGTTGCAATTAGAAGCGTTCCCAATAGCCTCTCTGAAAAGTTGAATTTAGAAGTGTTCCCAATATCCACTCTGGAAAGTTGAATTTAGAAGTGTTCCCAATAGCCTCTCTGTGAAAGTTGCATTTAGAAAGTGTTCTGTGAAAGTTGCTTTTAGAAGCGTTCCCAATAGCGTCTTTGGAAAGTTGAACTTAGAAGTGTGCCCAATAGCCTCTCTGTGAAAGTGGCAATTAGAAAAGTGTTCTGTGAAAGCTTCACTTAGAAAACTGTTCTGTGAAAGTTGCATTTAGAAAGTGTTCTGTGAAAGTTGCTTTTAGAAGCGTTCCCAATAGCCACACTGAAAGTTGAATTTAGAAGTGTTCCCAAAAGCCACTCTGGAAAGTTGCATTTAGAAGTGTTCTCAATAGCCTCTCTGTGAAAGTTGCATTTAGAAGTGTGCTCAATAGCCTCTCTGTGAAAGTGGCATTTAGAAAAGTGTTCTGTGAATGTTGCATTTAAAAGAGTTCCCAATAGCCACTCTGGAAAGTTGCATTTAGAAGTGTTCCCAATAGCCACACTGAAAGTTGAATTTAGAAGTGTTCCCAATAGCCTCTCTGTGAAAGTTGCATTTAGAAAGTGTTCTGTGAAAGTTGCTTTTAGAAGTGTTCCCAATTGCCTTTCTATGAAAGCTGCATTTAGAAGTGTTCCCAATAGCCACTCTGGAAAGTTGCATTTAGAAGTGTTCCCAATAGCCACTCTGGAAAGTTGAATTTAGAAGTGTGCCCAATAGCCTCTCTGTGAAAGTGGCATTTAGAAAAGTGTTCTGTGAATGTTGCATTTAGAAGCGTTCCCAATAGCCACTCTGGAAAGTTGCATTTAGAAGTGTTCCCAATAGCCACACTGAAAGTTGAATTTAGAAGTGTTCCCAATAGCCACACTGAAAGTTGAATTTAGAAGTGTTCCCAATAGCCTCTCTGTGAAAGTTGCATTTAGAAAGTGTTCTGTGAAAGTTGCTTTTAGAAGCGTTCCCAATAGCCACTCTGGAAAGTTGCATTTAGAAGTGTTCCCAATAGCCACACTGAAAGTTGAATTTAGAAGTGTTCCCAATAGCCTCTCTGTGAAAGTTGCATTTAGAAAGTGTTCTGTGAATGTTGCATTTAGAAGCATTCCCAATAGCCACTCTGGAAAGTTGCATTTAGAAGTGTTCCCAATAGCCACTCTGGAAAGTTGAATTTAGAAGTGTTCCCAATAGCCTCTCTATGAAAGTTGCATTTAGAAAGTGTTCTGTGAAAGTTGCATCTAGAAGCGTTCCCAATAGCCATAGCCACTCTGTGAAAGTTACATTTAGAAGCGTTCCCAATAGCCACTCTGGAAAGTTGAATTTAGAAGTGTTCCCAATTGCCTTTCTATGAAAGCTGCATTTAGAAGTGTTCCCAATAGCCACTCTGGAAAGTTGCATTTAGAAGTGTTCCCAATAGCCACTCTGGAAAGTTGAATTTAGAAGTGTGCCCAATAGCCTCTCTGTGAAAGTGGCATTTAGAAAAGTGTTCTGTGAATGTTGCATTTAGAAGCGTTCCCAATAGCCACTCTGGAAAGTTGCATTTATAAGTGTTTCCAATAGCCACACTGAAAGTTGAATTTAGAAGTGTTCCAATAGCCACACTGAAAGTTGAATTTAGAAGTGTTCCCAATAGCCTCTCTGTGAAAGTTGCATTTAGAAAGTGTTCTGTGAAAGTTGCTTTTAGAAGCATTCCCAATAGCCACTCTGGAAAGTTGCATTTAGAAGTGTTCCCAATAGCCACACTGAAAGTTGAATTTAGAAGTGTTCCCAATAGCCACACTGAAAGTTGAACTTAGAAGTGTTCCCAATAGCCTCTCTGTGAAAGTTGCATTTAGAAAGTGTTCTGTGAAAGTTGCTTTTAGAAGCGTTCCCAATAGCCACTCTGGAAAGTTGCATTTAGAAGTGTTCCCAATAGCAACACTGAAAGTTGAATTTAGAAGTGTTCCCAATAGCCTCTCTGTGAAAGTTGCATTTAGAAAGTGTTCTGTGAATGTTGCATTTAGAAGCATTCCCAATAGCCACTCTGGAAAGTTGCATTTAGAAGTGTTCCCAATAGCCACTCTGGAAAGTTGAATTTAGCAGTGTGCCCAATAGCCTCTCTGTGAAAGTGGCATTTAGAAAAGTGTTCTGAGAAAGTTTCATTTACAAAACTGTTCTTTGTAAAATTGAATCTAAAGTGTTCCCAATAGCCTCTCTGTGAAAGTTGCATTTAGAAGCGTTCCCAATAGCCACTCTGTGAAAGTTGCATTTAGAAGCGTTCCCAATAGCCACTCTGGAAAGATGAATTTAGAAGTGTGCCCAATAGCCTCTCTGTGAAAGTGGCATTTAGAAAAGTGTTCTGTGAAAATTGCATTTAGAAGCGTTCCCAATAGCCACTCTGTGAAAGTTGCATTTAGAAGCGTTCCCAATAGCCACTCTAGAAAGCTGAATTTAGAAGTGTTCCCAATTGCCTCTCTATGAAAGCTGCATTTAGAAGTGTTCCCAATAGCCACTCTGGAAAGTTGAATTTAGAAGTGTGCCCAATAGCCTCTCTGTGAAAGTTGCATTTAGAAGCGTTCCCAATAGCCACTCTGTGAAAGTTGCATTTAGAAGCGTTCCCAATAGCCACTCTGGAAAGATGAATTTAGAAGTGTGCCCAATAGCCTCTCTGTGAAAGTGGCATTTAGAAAAGTGTTCTGTGAAAGATTCACTTAGAAAACTGTTCTGTGAAAGTTGCATTTAGAAAGTGTTCGTGAAAGTTGCTTTTAGAAGTGTTCCCAATAGCCTCTCTGTGAAAGTTGCATTTAGAAGGTGTGCTATGAAAGCTGCTTTTAGAAGTGTCCCCATTAGCCTCTCTGAAAAGTTGAATTTATAAGTGTTCCCAATATCCACTCTCGAAAGTTGCATTTAGAAGTGTTCCCAAACTCTGGAAAGTTGAATTTAGAAGTGTTCCCAATTGCCTTTCTATGAAAGCTGCATTTAGAAGTGTTCCCAATAGCCACTCTGGAAAGTTGCATTTAGAAGTGTTCCCAATAGCCACTCTGGAAAGTTGAATTTAGAAGTGTGCCCAATAGCCTCTCTGTGAAAGTGGCATTTAGAAAAGTGTTCTGTGAATGTTGCATTTAGAAGCGTTCCCAATAGCCACTCTGGAAAGTTGCATTTAGAAGTGTTCCCAATAGCCACACTGAAAGTTGAATTTAGAAGTGTTCCCAATAGCCACACTGAAAGTTGAATTTAGAAGTGTTCCCAATAGCCTCTCTGTGAAAGTTGCATTTAGAAAGTGTTCTGTGAAAGTTGCTTTTAGAAGCGTTCCCAATAGCCACTCTGGAAAGTTGCATTTAGAAGTGTTCCCAATAGACACACTGAAAGTTGAATTTAGAAGTGTTCCCAATAGCCTCTCTGTGAAAGTTGCATTTAGAAAGTGTTCTGTGAATGTTGCATTTAGAAGCATTCCCAATAGCCACTCTGGAAAGTTGCATTTAGAAGTGTTCCCAATAGCCACTCTGGAAAGTTGAATTTAGAAGTGTTCCCAATAGCCTCTCTGTGAAAGTTGCATTTAGAAAGTGTTCTGTGAATGTTGCATTTAGAAGCGTTCCCAATAGCCTCTCTGAAAGTTGAATTTAGAAGTGTTCCCAATAGCCACCCTGGAAAGTTGAATTTAGAAGTGTTCCCAATAGCCTCTCTATGGAAGATGCATTTAGAAGTGTTCCCAATAGCCACTCTGGAAAGTTGAATTTAGAAGTGTTCCCAATTGCCTCTCTATGAAATTTGCATTTAGAAGTGTTCCCAATAGCCACTCTGGAAAGTTGCATTTAGAAGTGTTCCCAATAGCCACACTGAAAGTTGAATTTAGAAGTGTTCCCAATAGCCTCTCTGTGAAAGTTGCATTTAGAAAGTGTTCTATGAAAGTTGCTTTTAGAAGTGTTCCCAATAGCCTCTCTGAAAGTTGAATTTAGAAGTGTTCCCAATAGCCACCCTGGAAAGTTGAATTTAGAAGTGTTCCCAATAGCCTCTCTATGAAAGTTGCATTTAGAAAGTGTTCTGTGAAAGTTGCATCTAGAAGCGTTCCCAATAGCCATAGCCACTCTGTGAAAGTTACATTTAGAAGCGTTCCCAATAGCCACTCTGGAAAGTTGAATTTAGAAGTGTTCCCAATTGCCTCTCTATGGAAGCTGCATTTAGAAGTGTTCCCAATAGCCACTCCTGAAAGTTGAATTTAGAAATGTTCCCAAAAGCCTCTCAGTGAAAGTTGCATTTAGAAAGTGTTCTGTGAAAGTTGCATCTAGAAGCGTTCCCAATAGCCATGGCCACTCTGTGAAAGTTGCATTTAGAAGCGTTCCCAATAGCCACTCTGGAAAGTTGAATTTAGCAGTGTGCCCAATAGCCTCTCTGTGAAAGTGGCATTTAGAAAAGTGTTCTGAGAAAGTTTCATTTACAAAACTGTTCTTTGTAAAATTGAATCTAAAGTGTTCCCAATAGCCACTCTGTGAAAGTTGCATTTAGAAGCGTTCCCAATAGCCACTCTGGAAAGATGAATTTAGAAGTGTGCCCAATAGCCTCTCTGTGAAAGTGGCATTTAGAAAAGTGTTCTGTGAAAATTGCATTTAGAAGCGTTCCCAATAGCCACTCTGTGAAAGTTGCATTTAGAAGCGTTCCCAACAGCCACTCTAGAAAGCTGAATTTAGAAGTGTTCCCAATTGCCTCTCTATGAAAGCTGCATTTAGAAGTGTTCCCAATAGCCACTCTGGAAAGTTGAATTTAGAAGTGTGCCCAATAGCCTCTCTGTGAAAGTGGCATTTAGAAAAGTGTTCTGAGAAAGTTTCATTTACAAAACTGTTCTTTGGAAAATTGAATCTAAAGTGTTCCCAATAGCCTCTCTGTGAAAGTTGCATTTAGAAGCGTTCCCAATAGCCACTCTGTGAAAGTTGCATTTAGAAGCGTTCCCAATAGCCACTCTGGAAAGATGAATTTAGAAGTGTGCCCAATAGCCTCTCTGTGAAAGTGGCATTTAGAAAAGTGTTCTGTGAAAGATTCACTTAGAAAACTGTTCTGTGAAAGTTGCATTTAGAAAGTGTTCGTGAAAGTTGCTTTTAGAAGCGTTCCCAAAAGCCACACTGAAAGTTGAATTTAGAAGTGTTCCCAATAACCACTCTGGAAAGATGAATTTAGAAGTGTGCCCAATAGCCTCTCTGTGAAATTGGCATTTAGAAAAGTGTTCTGAGAAAGTTTAATTTAAAAAACTGTTCTTTGGAAAATTGAATCTAAAGTGTTCCCAATAGCCTCTCTGTGAAAGTTGCATTTAGAAGTGTGCCCAATAGCCACTCTGGAAAGTTGAATTTAGAAGTGTTCCAAATAGCCTCTCTGTGAAAGTTGCATTTAGAAAGTGTTCTGTGAAAGTTGCATTTAGAAGCATTCCCAATAGCCACTCTGTGAAAGTTGCATTTAGAAGCGTTCCCAATAGCCACTCTAGAAAGCTGAATTTAGAAGTGTTCCCAATTGCCTCTCTATGAAAGCTGCATTTAGAAGTGTTCCCAATAGCCACTCTGCAAAGTTGAATTTAGAAGTGTGCCCAATAGCCTCTCTATGAAAGTGGCATTTAGAAAAGTGTTCTGAGAAAGTTTCATTTACAAAACTGTTCTTTGGAAAATTGAATCTAAAGTGTTCCCAATAGCCTCTCTGTGAAAGTTGCATTTAGAAGCGTTCCCAATAGCCACTCTGTGAAAGTTGCATTTAGAAGCGTTCCCAATAGCCACTCTGGAAATATGAATTTAGAAGTGTGCCCAATAGCCTCTCTGTGAAAGTGGCATTTAGAAAAGTGTTCTGTGAAAGATTCACTTAGTAAACTGTTCTGTGAAAGTTGCATTTAGAAAGTGTTCTGTTTAAAGTTGTTTTTAGAAGCGTTCCCAGTAGCCACTCTGGAAAGTTGAACTTAGAAGTGTGCCCAATAGCCACTCTGGAAAGTTGAATTTAGAAGTGTTCCCAATTGCCTCTCTATGAAAGCTGCATTTAGAAGTGTTCCCAATAGCCACTCTGGAAAGTTGCATTTAGAAGTGTTCCCAATAGCCACACTGAAAGTTGAATTTAGAAGTGTGCCCAATAGCCTCTCTGTGAAAGTGGCATTTAGAAACGTGTTCTGAGAAAGTTTCATTTACAAAACTGTTCTTTGAAAATTGAATCTAAAGTGTTCCCAATAGCCTCTCTGTGAAAGTTGCATTTAGAAGTGTGCCCAATAGCCTCTCTGTTAAAGTGGCATTTAGAAAAGTGTTCTGTGAATGTTGCATTTAAAAGAGTTCCCAATAGCCACTCTGGAAAGTTGCATTTAGAAGTGTTCCAAATAGCCACACTGAAAGTTGAATTTAGAAGTGTTCCCAATAGCCTCTTTGTGTAAGTTGCATTTAGAACGTGTTCTGTGAAAGTTGCTTTTAGAAGTGTTCCCAATAGCCTCTCTGTGAAAGTTGCATTTAGAAAGTGTGCTATGAAAGCTGCTTTTAGAAGTGTCCCCATTAGCCTCTCTGAAAAGTTGAATTTAGAAGTGTTCCCAATATCCACTCTGGAAATTTGCATTTAGAAGTGTTCCCAATAGCCACTCTGGAAAGTTGAATTTAGAAGTGTTCCCAATTGCCTTTCTATGAAAGCTGCATTTAGAAGTGTTCCCAATAGCCACTCTGGAAAGTTGCATTTAGAAGTGTTCCCAATAGCCACACTGAAAGTTGAATTTAGAAGTGTGCCCAATAGCCTCTCTGTGAAAGTGGCATTTTGAAAAGTGTTCTGAGAAAGTTTCATTTACAAAACTGTTCTGTGAAAGTTGCATTTAGAAAGTGTTCGTGAAAGTTGCTTTTAGAAGCGTTCCCAAAAGCCACACTGAAAGTTGAATTTAGAAGTGTTCCCAATAACCACTCTGGAAAGATGAATTTAGAAGTGTGCCCAATAGCCTCTCTGTGAAATTGGCATTTAGAAAAGTGTTCTGAGAAAGTTTAATTTACAAAACTGTTCTTTGGAAAATTGAATCTAAAGTGTTCCCAATAGCCTCTCTGTGAAAGTTGCATTTAGAAGTGTGCCCAATAGCCACTCTGGAAAGTTGAATTTAGAAGTGTTCCAAATAGCCTCTCTGTGAAAGTTGCATTTAGAAAGTGTTCTGTGAAAGTTGCATTTAGAAGCATTCCCAATAGCCACTCTGTGAAAGTTGCATTTAGAAGCGTTCCCAATAGCCACTCTAGAAAGCTGAATTTAGATGTGTTCCCAACTGCCTCTCTATGAAAGCTGCATTTAGAAGTGTTCCCAATAGCCACTCTGCAAAGTTGAATTTAGAAGTGTGCCCAATAGCCTCTCTATGAAAGTGGCATTTAGAAAAGTGTTCTGAGAAAGTTTCATTTACAAAACTGTTCTTTGGAAAATTGAATCTAAAGTGTTCCCAATAGCCTCTCTGTGAAAGTTGCATTTAGAAGCGTTCCCAATAGCCACTCTGTGAAAGTTGCATTTAGAAGCGTTCCCAATAGCCACTCTAGAAAGATGAATTTAGAAGTGTGCCCAATAGCCTCTCTGTGAAAGTGCATTTAGAAAAGTGTTCTGTGAAAGATTCACTTAATAAACTGTTCTGTGAAAGTTGCATTTAGAAAGTGTTCTGTGAAAGTTGCTTTTAGAAGCGTTCCCAATAGCGTCTTTGGAAAGTTGAACTTAGAAGTGTGCCCAATAGCCTCTCTGTGAAAGTGGCAATTAGAAAAGTGTTCTGTGAAAGCTTCACTTAGAAAACTGTTCTGTGAAAGTTGCATTTAGAAAGTGTTCTGTGAAAGTTGCTTTTAGAAGCGTTCCCAATAGCCACACTGAAAGTTGAATTTAGAAGTGTTCCCAATAGCCACTCTGGAAAGTTGAATTTAGAAGTGTTCCCAATTGCCTCTCTATGAAAGCTGCATTTAGAAGTGTGCTCAATAGCCTCTCTGTGAAAGTGGCATTTAGAAAAGTGTTCTGTGAATGTTGCATTTAAAAGAGTTCCCAATAGCCACTCTGGAAAGTTGCATTTAGAAGTGTTCCCAATAGCCACACTGAAAGTTGAATTTAGAAGTGTTCCCAATAGCCTCTCTGTGAAAGTTGCATTTAGAAAGTGTTCTGTGAATGTTGCATTTAGAAGCGTTCCCAATAGCCACTCTGGAAAGTTGCATTTAGAAGTGTTCCCAATAGCCACTCTGGAAAGTTGAATTTAGAAGTGTTCCCAATAGCCTCTCTGTGAAAGTTGCATTTAGAAAGTGTTCTGTGAATGTTGCTTTTAGAAGCGTTCCCAATAGCGTCTTTGGAAAGTTGAACTTAGAAGTGTGCCCAATAGCCTCTCTGTGAAAGTGGCAATTAGAAAAGTGTTCTGTGAAAGCTTCACTTAGAAAACTGTTCTGTGAAAGTTGCATTTAGAAAGTGTTCTGTGAAAGTTGCTTTTAGAAGCGTTCCCAATAGCCACACTGAAAGTTGAATTTAGAAGTGTTCCCAAAAGCCACTCTGGAAAGTTGCATTTAGAAGTGTTCTCAATAGCCTCTCTGTGAAAGTTGCATTTAGAAGTGTGCTCAATAGCCTCTCTGTGAAAGTGGCATTTAGAAAAGTGTTCTGTGAATGTTGCATTTAAAAGAGTTCCCAATAGCCACTCTGGAAAGTTGCATTTAGAAGTGTTCCCAATAGCCACACTGAAAGTTGAATTTAGAAGTGTTCCCAATAGCCTCTCTGTGAAAGTTGCATTTAGAAAGTGTTCTGTGAAAGTTGCTTTTAGAAGTGTTCCCAATTGCCTTTCTATGAAAGCTGCATTTAGAAGTGTTCCCAATAGCCACTCTGGAAAGTTGCATTTAGAAGTGTTCCCAATAGCCACTCTGGAAAGTTGAATTTAGAAGTGTGCCCAATAGCCTCTCTGTGAAAGTGGCATTTAGAAAAGTGTTCTGTGAATGTTGCATTTAGAAGCGATCCCAATAGCCACTCTGGAAAGTTGCATTTATAAGTGTTTCCAATAGCCACACTGAAAGCTGAATTTAGAAGTGTTCCCAATAGCCACACTGAAAGTTGAATTTAGAAGTGTTCCCAATAGCCTCTCTGTGAAAGTTGCATTTAGAAAGTGTTCTGTGAAAGTTGCTTTTAGAAGCATTCCCAATAGCCACTCTGGAAAGTTGCATTTAGAAGTGTTCCCAATAGCCACACTGAAAGTTGAATTTAGAAGTGTTCCCAATAGCCACACTGAAAGTTGAATTTAGAAGTGTTCCCAATAGCCTCTCTGTGAAAGTTGCATTTAGAAAGTGTTCTGTGAAAGTTGCTTTTAGAAGCGTTCCCAATAGCCACTCTGGAAAGTTGCATTTTGAAGTGTTCCCAATAGCCACACTGAAAGTTGAATTTAGAAGTGTTCCCAATAGCCTCTCTGTGAAAGTTGCATTTAGAAAGTGTTCTGTGAATGTTGCATTTAGAAGCGTTCCCAATAGCCACTCTGGAAAGTTGCATTTAGAAGTGTTCCCAATAGCCACTCTGGAAAGTTGAATTTAGAAGTGTTCCCAATAGCCTCTCTGTGAAAGTTGCATTTAGAAAGTGTTCTGTGAATGTTGCATTTAGAAGCGTTCCCAATAGCCTCTCTGAAAGTTGAATTTAGAAGTGTTCCCAATAGCCACCCTGGAAAGTTGAATTTAGAAGTGTTCCCAATAGCCTCTCTATGGAAGCTGCATTTAGAAGTGTTCCCAATAGCCACTCTGGAAAGTTGAATTTAGAAGTGTTCCCAATTGCCTCTCTGTGAAAGCTGCATTTAGAAGTGTTCCCAATAGCCACTCTGGAAAGTTGAATTTAGAAGTGTTCCCAATTGCCTCTCTATGAAAGTTGCATTTAGAAGTGTTCCCAATAGCCACTCTGGAAAGTTGCATTTAGAAGTGTTCCCAATAGCCACACTGAAAGTTGAATTTAGAAGTGTTCCCAATAGCCTCTCTGTGAAAGTTGCATTTAGAAAGTGTTCTATGAAAGTTGCTTTTAGAAGTGTTCCCAATAGCCTCTCTGAAAGTTGAATTTAGAAGTGTTCCCAATAGCCTCTCTATGAATGTTGCATTTACAAAGTGTTCTGTGAAAGTTGCATCTAGAAGCGTTCCCAATAGCCATAGCCATTCTGTGAAAGTTACATTTAGAAGCGTTCCCAATAGCCACTCTGGAAAGTTGAATTTAGAAGTGTTCCCAATTGCCTCTCTATGGAAGCTGCATTTAGAAGTGTTCCCAATAGCCACCCTGGAAAGTTGAATTTAGAAGTGTTCCCAATAGCCTCTCTATGAATGTTGCATTTAGAAAGTGTTCTGTGAAAGTTGCATCTAGAAGCGTTCCCAATAGCCATAGCCACTCTGTGAAAGTAACATTTAGAAGCGTTCCCAATAGCCACTCTGGAAAGTTGAATTTAGAAGTGTTCCCAATTGCCTCTCTATGGAAGCTGCATTTAGAAGTGTTCCCAATAGCCACTCTGGAAAGTTGAATTTAGAAGTGTTCCCAATAGCCACTCTGGAAAGTTGAATTTAGAAGTGTTCCCAATAGCCTCTCAGTGAAAGTTGCATTTAGAAAGTGTTCTGTGAAAGTTACATCTAGAAGCGTTCCCAATAGCCATAGCCACTCTGTGAAAGTTGCATTTAGAAGCGTTCCCAATAGCCACTCTGGAAAGTTGAATTTAGAAGTGTTCCCAATAGCCTCTCTATGAAAGTTGCATTTAGAAAGTGTTCTGTGAAAGTTGCATTTAGAAGCGTTCCCAATAGCCACTCTGTGAAAGTTGCATTTAGAAGCGTTCCCAATAGCCACTCTAGAAAGCTGAATTTAGAAGTGTTCCCAATTGCCTCTCTATGAAAGCTGCATTTAGAAGTGTTCCCAATAGCCACTCTGGAAAGTTCAATTTAGAAGTGTGCCCAATAGCCACTGTGTGAAAGTTGCATTTAGAAGCGTTCCCAATAGCCACTGTGTGAAAGTTGCATTTAGAAGCGTTCCCAATAGCCACTCTGGAAACATGAATTTAGAAGTGTGCCCAATAGCCTCTCTGTGAAAGTGGCATTTAGAAGCGTTCCCAATAGCCACTGTGTGAAAGTTGCATTTAGAAGCGTTCCCAATAGCCACTGTGTGAAAGTTGCATTTAGAAGCGTTCCCAATAGCCACTCTGGAAACATGAATTTAGAAGTGTGCCCAATAGCCTCTCTGTGAAAGTGGCATTTAGAAAAGTGTTCTGTGAAAGATTCACTTAGAAAACTGTTCTGCGAAAGTTGCATTTAGAAAGTGTTCTGTGAAAGTTGCTTTAAGAAGCGTTCCCAATAGCCACACTGAAAGTTGAATTTAGAAGTGTTCCCAATAGCCACTCTGGAAAGATGAATTTAGAAGTGTGCCCAATAGCCTCTCTGTGAAAGTGGAATTTAGAAAAGTGTTCTGAGAAAGTTTCATTTACAAAACTGTTCTTTGGAAAATTGAATCTAAAGTGTTCCCAATAGCCTCTCTGTGAAAGTTGCATTTAGAAGTGTGCCCAATAGCCACTCTGTGAAAGTGGCATTTAGAAAAGTGTTCTGTGAATATTGCATTTAAAAGAGGTCCAATAGCCACCCTGGAAAGTTGCATTTAGAAGTGTTCCCAATAGCCACACTGAAAGTTGAATTTAGAAGTGTTCCCAATAGCCTCTCTGTGAAAGTTGCATTTAGAAAGTGTTCTGTGAAAGTTGCTTTTAGAAGTGTTCCCAATAGCCTCTCTTTGAAAGTTGCATTTAGAAAGTGTGCTATGAAAGCTGCTTTTAGAAGTGTTCCCAATAGCCACTCTGGAAAGTTGCATTTAGAAGTGTTCCCAATAGCCACACTGAAAGTTGAATTTAGAAGTGTGCCCAATAGCCTCTCTGTGAAAGTGGCATTTTGAAAAGTGTTCTGAGAAAGTTTCATTTACAAAACTGTTCTTTGAAAATTGAATCTAAAGTGTTCCCAATAGCCTCTCTGTGAAAGTTGCATTTAGAAGCGTTCCCAATAGCCACTCTGGAAAGTTGAATTTAGAAGTGTGCCCAATAGCCTCTCTGTGAAAGTGGCATTTAGAAAAGTGTTCTGTGAGTGTTGCATTTAGAAGCGTTCTCAATAGCCACTCTGGAAAGTTGCATTTATAAGTGTTCCCAATAGCCACACTGAAAGTTGAATTTAGAAGTGTTCCCAATAGCCTCTCTGTGAAAGTTGCATTTAGAAAGTGTTCTGTGAAAGTTGCTTTTAGAAGCATTCCCAATAGCCACTCTGGAAAGTTGCATTTAGAAGTGTTCCCAATAGCCACACTGAAAGTTGAATTTAGAAATGTTCCCAATAGCCTCTCTGTGAAAGTTGCATTTAGAAAGTGTTCTGTGAAAGTTGCATTTAGAAGCGTTCCCAATAGCCACTCTGTGAAAGTTGCATTTAGAAGCGTTCCCAATAGCCACTCTAGAAAGCTGAATTTAGAAGTGTTCCCAATTGCCTCTCTATGAAAGCTGCATTTAGAAGTGTTCCCAATAGCCACTCTGAAAAGTTGAATTTAGAAGTGTGCCCAATAGCCTCTCTGTGAAAGTGGCATTTAGAAAAGTGTTCTGAGAAAGTTTCATTTACAAAACTGTTCTTTGGAAAATTGAATCTAAAGCGTTCCCAATAGCCACTCTGTGAAAGTTGCATTTAGAAGCGTTCCCAATAGCCACTCTAGAAAGCTGAATTTAGAAGTGTTCCCAATTGCCTCTCTGTGAAAGCTGCATTTAGAAGCGTTCCCAATAGCCACTCTGTGAAAGTTGCATTTAGAAGCGTTCCCAATAGCCACTCTGTGAAAGTTGCATTTAGAAGCGTTCCCAATAGCCACTCTAGAAAGATGAATTTAGAAGTGTGCCCAATAGCCTCTCTGTGAAAGTTGCATTTAGAAAGTGTTCTGTGAAAGTTGCTTTTAGAAGCGTTCCCAATAGCGTCTTTGGAAAGTTGAACTTAGAAGTGTGCCCAATAGCCTCTCTGTGAAAGTGGCAATTAGAAAAGTGTTCTGTGAAAGCTTCACTTAGAAAACTGTTCTGTGAAAGTTGCATTTAGAAAGTGTTCTGTGAAAGTTGCTTTTAGAAGCGTTCCCAATAGCCACACTGAAAGTTGAATTTAGAAGTGTTCCCAATAGCCACTCTGGAAAGTTGAATTTAGAAGTGTTCCCAATTGCCTCTCTATGAAAGCTGCATTTAGAAGTGTTCCCAATAGCCACTCTGGAAAGTTGCATTTAGAAGTGTTCCCAATAGCCACACTGAAAGTTGAATTTAGAAGTGTGCCCAATAGCCTCTCTGTGAAAGTGGCATTTAGAAAAGTGTTCTGAGAAAGTTTCATTTACAAAACTGTTCTTTGAAAATTGAATCTAAAGTGTTCCCAATAGCCTCTCTGTGAAAGTTGCATTTAGAAGTGTGCCCAATAGCCTCTCGGTTAAAGTGGCATTTAGAAAAGTGTTCTGTGAATGTTGCATTTAAAAGAGTTCCCAATAGCCACTCTGGAAAGTTGCATTTAGAAGTGTTCCAAATAGCCACACTGAAAGTTGAATTTAGAAGTGTTCCCAATAGCCTCTTTGTGTAAGTTGCATTTAGAAAGTGTTCTGTGAAAGTTGCTTTTAGAAGTGTTCCCAATAGCCTCTCTGTGAAAGTTGCATTTAGAAAGTGTGCTATGAAAGCTGCTTTTAGAAGTGTCCCCATTAGCCTCTCTGAAAAGTTGAATTTAGAAGTGTTCCCAATATCCACTCTGGAAATTTGCATTTAGAAGTGTTCCCAATAGCCACTCTGGAAAGTTGAATTTAGAAGTGTTCCCAATTGCCTTTCTATGAAAGCTGCATTTAGAAGTGTTCCCAATAGCCACTCTGGAAAGTTGCATTTAGATGTGTTCCCAATAGCCACACTGAAAGTTGAATTTAGAAGTGTGCCCAATAGCCTCTCTGTGAAAGTGGCATTTTGAAAAGTGTTCTGAGAAAGTTTCATTTACAAAACTGTTCTGTGAAAGTTGCATTTAGAAAGTGTTCGTGAAAGTTGCTTTTAGAAGCGTTCCCAAAAGCCACACTGAAAGTTGAATTTAGAAGTGTTCCCAATAACCACTCTGGAAAGATGAATTTAGAAGTGTGCCCAATAGCCTCTCTGTGAAATTGGCATTTAGAAAAGTGTTCTGAGAAAGTTTAATTTACAAAACTGTTCTTTGGAAAATTGAATCTAAAGTGTTCCCAATAGCCTCTCTGTGAAAGTTGCATTTAGAAGTGTGCCCAATAGCCACTCTGGAAAGTTGAATTTAGAAGTGTTCCAAATAGCCTCTCTGTGAAAGTTGCATTTAGAAAGTGTTCTGTGAAAGTTGCATTTAGAAGCATTCCCAATAGCCACTCTGTGAAAGTTGCATTTAGAAGCGTTCCCAATAGCCACTCTAGAAAACTGAATTTAGAAGTGTTCCCAATTGCCTCTCTATGAAAGCTGCATTTAGAAGTGTTCCCAATAGCCACTCTGCAAAGTTGAATTTAGAAGTGTGCCCAATAGCCTCTCTATGAAAGTGGCATTTAGAAAAGTGTTCTGAGAAAGTTTCATTTACAAAACTGTAATTTGGAAAATTGAATCTAAAGTGTTCCCAATAGCCTCTCTGTGAAAGTTGCATTTAGAAGCGTTCCCAATAGCCACTCTGTGAAAGTTGCATTTAGAAGCATTCCCAATAGCCACTCTGGAAAGATGAATTTAGAAGTGTGCCCAATAGCCTCTCTGTGAAAGTGGCATTTAGAAAAGTGTTCTGTGAAAGATTCACTTAGTAAACTGTACTGTGAAAGTTGCATTTAGAAAGTGTTCTGTTTAAAGTTGTTTTTAGAAGCGTTCCCAGTAGCCACTCTGGAAAGTTGAACTTAGAAGTGTGCCCAATAGCCTCTCTGTGAAAGTGGCATTTAGAAAAGTGTTCTGTGAAAGCTTCACTTAGAAAACTGTTCTGTGAAAGTTGCATTTAGAAAGTGTTCTGTGAAAGTTGCTTTTAGAAGCGTTCCCAATAGCCACACTGAAAGTTGAATTTAGAAGTGTTCCCAATAGCCACTCTGGAAAGTTGAATTTAGAAGTGTTCCCAATTGCCTCTCTATGAAAGCTGCATTTAGAAGTGTTCCCAATAGCCACTCTGGAAAGTTGCATTTAGAAGTGTTCCCAATAGCCACACTGAAAGTTGAATTTAGAAGTGTGCCCAATAGCCTCTCTGTGAAAGTGGCATTTAGAAAAGTGTTCTGAGAAAGTTTCATTTACAAAACTGTTCTTTGAAAATTGAATCTAAAGTGTTCCCAATAGCCTCTCTGTGAAAGTTGCATTTAGAAGTGTGCCCAATAGCCTCTCTGTTAAAGTGGCATTTAGAAAAGTGTTCTGTGAATGTTGCATTTAAAAGAGTTCCCAATAGCCACTCTGGAAAGTTGCATTTAGAAGTGTTCCAAATAGCCACACTGAAAGTTGAATTTAGAAGTGTTCCCAATAGCCTCTTTGTGTAAGTTGCATTTAGAAAGTGTTCTGTGAAAGTTGCTTTTAGAAGTGTTCCCAATTGCCTCTCTATGAAAGCTGCATTTAGAAGTGTTCCCAATAGCCACTCTGGAAAGTTGCATTTAGAAGTGTTCCCAATAGCCACACTGAAAGTTGAATTTAGAAGTGTGCCCAATAGCCTCTCTGTGAAAGTGGCATTTAGAAAAGTGTTCTGAGAAAGTTTCATTTACAAAACTGTTCTTTGAAAATTGAATCTAAAGTGTTCCCAATAGCCTCTCTGTGAAAGTTGCATTTAGAAGTGTGCCCAATAGCCTCTCTGTTAAAGTGGCATTTAGAAAAGTGTTCTGTGAATGTTGCATTTAAAAGAGTTCCCAATAGCCACTCTGGAAAGTTGCATTTAGATGTGTTCCCAATAGCCACACTGAAAGTTGAATTTAGAAGTGTGCCCAATAGCCTCTCTGTGAAAGTGGCATTTTGAAAAGTGTTCTGAGAAAGTTTCATTTACAAAACTGTTCTGTGAAAGTTGCATTTAGAAAGTGTTCGTGAAAGTTGCTTTTAGAAGCGTTCCCAAAAGCCACACTGAAAGTTGAATTTAGAAGTGTTCCCAATAACCACTCTGGAAAGATGAATTTAGAAGTGTGCCCAATAGCCTCTCTGTGAAATTGGCATTTAGAAAAGTGTTCTGAGAAAGTTTAATTTACAAAACTGTTCTTTGGAAAATTGAATCTAAAGTGTTCCCAATAGCCTCTCTGTGAAAGTTGCATTTAGAAGTGTGCCCAATAGCCACTCTGGAAAGTTGAATTTAGAAGTGTTCCAAATAGCCTCTCTGTGAAAGTTGCATTTAGAAAGTGTTCTGTGAAAGTTGCATTTAGAAGCATTCCCAATAGCCACTCTGTGAAAGTTGCATTTAGAAGCGTTCCCAATAGCCACTCTAGAAAACTGAATTTAGAAGTGTTCCCAATTGCCTCTCTATGAAAGCTGCATTTAGAAGTGTTCCCAATAGCCACTCTGCAAAGTTGAATTTAGAAGTGTGCCCAATAGCCTCTCTATGAAAGTGGCATTTAGAAAAGTGTTCTGAGAAAGTTTCATTTACAAAACTGTAATTTGGAAAATTGAATCTAAAGTGTTCCCAATAGCCTCTCTGTGAAAGTTGCATTTAGAAGCGTTCCCAATAGCCACTCTGTGAAAGTTGCATTTAGAAGCGTTCCCAATAGCCACTCTGGAAAGATGAATTTAGAAGTGTGCCCAATAGCCTCTCTGTGAAAGTGGCATTTAGAAAAGTGTTCTGTGAAAGATTCACTTAGTAAACTGTACTGTGAAAGTTGCATTTAGAAAGTGTTCTGTTTAAAGTTGTTTTTAGAAGCGTTCCCAGTAGCCACTCTGGAAAGTTGAACTTAGAAGTGTGCCCAATAGCCTCTCTGTGAAAGTGGCATTTAGAAAAGTGTTCTGTGAAAGCTTCACTTAGAAAACTGTTCTGTGAAAGTTGCATTTAGAAAGTGTTCTGTGAAAGTTGCTTTTAGAAGCGTTCCCAATAGCCACACTGAAAGTTGAATTTAGAAGTGTTCCCAATAGCCACTCTGGAAAGTTGAATTTAGAAGTGTTCCCAATTGCCTCTCTATGAAAGCTGCATTTAGAAGTGTTCCCAATAGCCACTCTGGAAAGTTGCATTTAGAAGTGTTCCCAATAGCCACACTGAAAGTTGAATTTAGAAGTGTGCCCAATAGCCTCTCTGTGAAAGTGGCATTTAGAAAAGTGTTCTGAGAAAGTTTCATTTACAAAACTGTTCTTTGAAAATTGAATCTAAAGTGTTCCCAATAGCCTCTCTGTGAAAGTTGCATTTAGAAGTGTGCCCAATAGCCTCTCTGTTAAAGTGGCATTTAGAAACGTGTTCTGTGAATGTTGCATTTAAAAGAGTTCCCAATAGCCACTCTGGAAAGTTGCATTTAGAAGTGTTCCAAATAGCCACACTGAAAGTTGAATTTAGAAGTGTTCCCAATAGCCTCTTTGTGTAAGTTGCATTTAGAAAGTGTTCTGTGAAAGTTGCTTTTAGAAGTGTTCCCAATAGCCTCTCTGTGAAAGTTGCATTTAGAAAGTGTGCTATGAAAGCTGCTTTTAGAAGTGTCCCCATTAGCCTCTCTGAAAAGTTGAATTTAGAAGTGTTCCCAATATCCACTCTGGAAATTTGCATTTAGAAGTGTTCCCAATAGCCACTCTGGAAAGTTGAATTTAGAAGTGTTCCCAATTGCCTTTCTATGAAAGCTGCATTTAGAAGTGTTCCCAATAGCCACTCTGGAAAGTTGCATTTAGAAGTGTTCCCAATAGCCACACTGAAAGTTGAATTTAGAAGTGTGCCCAATAGCCTCTCTGTGAAAGTGGCATTTTGAAAAGTGTTCTGAGAAAGTTTCATTTACAAAACTGTTCTTTGAAAATTGAATCTAAAGTGTTCCCAATAGCCTCTCTGTGAAAGTTGCATTTAGAAGCGTTCCCAATAGCCACTCTGAAAAGTTGAATTTAGAAGTGTGCCCAATAGCCTCTCTGTGAAAGTGGCATTTAGAAAAGTGTTCTGTGAATGTTGCATTTTGAAGCGTTCTCAATAGCCACTCTGGAAAGTTGCATTTATAAGTGTTCCCAATAGCCACACTGAAAGTTGAATTTAGAAGTGTTCCCAATAGCCTCTCTGTGAAAGTTGCATTTAGAAAGTGTTCTGTGAAAGTTGCTTTTAGAAGCATTCCCAATAGCCACTCTGGAAAGTTGAACTTAGAAGTGTGCCCAATAGCCTCTCTGTGAAAGTGGCATTTAGAAAAGTGTTCTGTGAAAGCTTCACTTAGAAAACTGTTCTGTGAAAGTTGCATTTAGAAAGTGTTCTGTGAAAGTTGCTTTTAGAAGCGTTCCCAATAGCCACACTGAAAGTTGAATTTAGAAGTGTTCCCAATAGCCACTCTGGAAAGTTGAATTTAGAAGTGTTCCCAATTGCCTCTCTATGAAAACTGCATTTAGAAGTGTTCCCAATAGCCACTCTGGAAAGTTGCATTTAGAAGTGTTCCCAATAGCCACACTGAAAGTTGAATTTAGAAGTGTGCCCAATAGCCTCTCTGTGAAAGTGGCATTTAGAAAAGTGTTCTGAGAAAGTTTCATTTACAAAACTGTTCTTTGAAAATTGAATCTAAAGTGTTCCCAATAGCCTCTCTGTGAAAGTTGCATTTAGAAGTGTGCCCAATAGCCTCTCTGTTAAAGTGGCATTTAGAAAAGTGTTCTGTGAATGTTGCATTTAAAAGAGTTCCCAATAGCCACTCTGGAAAGTTGCATTTAGAAGTGTTCCAAATAGCCACACTGAAAGTTGAATTTAGAAGTGTTCCCAATAGCCTCTTTGTGTAAGTTGCATTTAGAAAGTGTTCTGTGAAAGTTGCTTTTAGAAGTGTTCCCAATAGCCTCTCTGTGAAAGTTGCATTTAGAAAGTGTGCTATGAAAGCTGCTTTTAGAAGTGTCCCCATTAGCCTCTCTGAAAAGTTGAATTTAGAAGTGTTCCCAATATCCACTCTGGAAATTTGCATTTAGAAGTGTTCCCAATAGCCACTCTGGAAAGTTGAATTTAGAAGTGTTCCCAATTGCCTTTCTATGAAAGCTGCATTTAGAAGTGTTCCCAATAGCCACTCTGGAAAGTTGCATTTAGAAGTGTTCCCAATAGCCACACTGAAAGTTGAATTTAGAAGTGTGCCCAATAGCCTCTCTGTGAAAGTGGCATTTTGAAAAGTGTTCTGAGAAAGTTTCATTTACAAAACTGTTCTTTGAAAATTGAATCTAAAGTGTTCCCAATAGCCTCTCTGTGAAAGTTGCATTTAGAAGCGTTCCCAATAGCCACTCTGAAAAGTTGAATTTAGAAGTGTGCCCAATAGCCTCTCTGTGAAAGTGGCATTTAGAAAAGTGTTCTGTGAATGTTGCATTTTGAAGCGTTCTCAATAGCCACTCTGGAAAGTTGCATTTATAAGTGTTCCCAATAGCCACAGTGAAAGTTGAATTTAGAAGTGTTCCCAATAGCCTCTCTGTGAAAGTTGCATTTAGAAAGTGTTCTGTGAAAGTTGCTTTTAGAAGCATTCCCAATAGCCACTCTGGAAAGTTGCATTTAGAAGTGTTCCCAATAGCCACACTGAAAGTTGGATTTAGAAGTGTACCCAATAGCCTCTCTGTGAAAGTGGCATTTTGAAAAGTGTTCTGTGAATGTTGCATTTTGAAGCGTTCTCAATAGCCACTCTGGAAAGTTGCATTTATAAGTGTTCCCAATAGCCACACTGAAAGTTGAATTTAGAAATGTTCCCAATAGCCTCTCTGTGAAAGTTGCATTTAGAAAGTGTTCTGTGAAAGTTGCTTTTAGAAGCATTCCCAATAGCCACTCTGGAAAGTTGCATTTAGAAGTGTTCCCAATAGCCACACTGAATGTTGAATTTAGAAGTGTGCCCAATAGCCTCTCTGTGAAAGTGGCATTTAGAAAAGTGTTCTGTGAATGTTGCATTTTGAAGCGTTCTCAATAGCCACTCTGGAAAGTTGCATTTATAAGTGTTCCCAATAGCCACACTGAAAGTTGAATTTAGAAGTGTTCCCAATAGCCTCTCTGTGAAAGTTGCATTTAGAAAGTGTTCTGTGAAAGTTGCTTTTAGAAGCATTCCCAATAGCCACTCTGGAAAGTTGCATTTAGAAGTGTTCCCAATAGCCACACTGAAAGTTGGATTTAGAAGTGTACCCAATAGCCTCTCTGTGAAAGTGGCATTTTGAAAAGTGTTCTGTGAATGTTGCATTTTGAAGCGTTCTCAATAGCCACTCTGGAAAGTTGCATTTATAAGTGTTCCCAATAGCCACACTGAAAGTTGAATTTAGAAGTGTTCCCAATAGCCTCTCTGTGAAAGTTGCATTTAGAAGGTGTTCTGTGAAAGTTGCTTTTAGAAGCATTCCCAATAGCCACTCTGGAAAGTTGCATTTAGAAGTGTTCCCAATAGCCACACTGAAAGTTGAATTTAGAAGTGTGCCCAATAGCCTCTCTGTGAAAGTGGCATTTTGAAAAGTGTTCTGAGAAAGTTTCATTTACAAAACTGTTCTTTGAAAATTGAATCTAAAGTGTTCCCAATAGCCTCTCTGTGAAAGTGGCATTTAGAAGCGTTCCCAATAGCCACTCTGGAAAGTTGAATTTAGAAGTGTGCCCAATAGCCTCTCTGTGAAAGTGGCATTTAGAAAAGTGTTCTGTGAATGTTGCATTTTGAAGCGTTCTCAATAGCCACTCTGGAAAGTTGCATTTATAAGTGTTCCCAATAGCCACACTGAAAGTTGAATTTAGAAGTGTTCCCAATAGCCTCTCTGTGAAAGTTGCATTTAGAAAGTGTTCTGTGAAAGTTGCTTTTAGAAGCATTCCCAATAGCCACTCTGGAAAGTTGCATTTAGAAGTGTTCCCAGTAGCCACTCTGGAAAGTTGAACTTAGAAGTGTGCCCAATAGCCTCTCTGTGAAAGTGGCATTTAGAAAAGTGTTCTGTGAAAGCTTCACTTAGAAAACTGTCCTGTGAAAGTTGCATTTAGAAAGTGTTCTGTGAAAGTTGCTTTTAGAAGCGTTCCCAATAGCCACTCTGGAAAGTTGCATTTAGAAGTGTTCCCAATAGCCACACTGAAAGTTGAATTTAGAAGTGTGCCCAATAGCCTCTCTGTGAAAGTGGCATTTAGAAAAGTGTTCTGAGAAAGTTTCATTTACAAAACTGTTCTTTGAAAATTGAATCTAAAGTGTTCCCAATAGCCTCTCTGTGAAAGTTGCATTTAGAAGTGTGCCCAATAGCCTCTCTGTTAAAGTGGCATTTAGAAAAGTGTTCTGTGAATGTTGCATTTAAAAGAGTTCCCAATAGCCACTCTGGAAAGTTGCATTTAGAAGTGTTCCAAATAGCCACACTGAAAGCTGAATTTAGAAGTGTTCCCAATAGCCTCTCTGTGAAAGTTGCATTTAGAAAGTGTGCTATGAAAGCTGCTTTTAGAAGTGTCCCCATTAGCCTCTCTGAAAAGTTGAATTTAGAAGTGTTCCCAATATCCACTCTGGAAATTTGCATTTAGAAGTGTTCCCAATAGCCACTCTGGAAAGTTGAATTTAGAAGTGTTCCCAATTGCCTTTCTATGAAAGCTGCATTTAGAAGTGTTCCCAATAGCCACACTGAAAGTTGAATTTAGAAGTGTGCCCAATAGCCTCTCTGTGAAAGTGGCATTTTGAAAGGTGTTCTGAGAAAGTTTCATTTACAAAACTGTTCTTTGAAAATTGAATCTAAAGTGTTCCCAATAGCCTCTCTGTGAAAGTTGCATTTAGAAGCGTTCCCAATAGCCACTCTGGAAAGTTGAATTTAGAAGTGTGCCCAATAGCCTCTCTGTGAAAGTGGCATTTAGAAAAGTGTTCTGTGAATGTTGCATTTTGAAGCGTTCTCAATAGCCACTCTGGAAAGTTGCATTTATAAGTGTTCCCAATAGCCACACTGAAAGTTGAATTTAGAAGTGTTCCCAATAGCCTCTCTGTGAAAGTTGCATTTAGAAAGTGTTCTGTGAAAGTTGCTTTTAGAAGCATTCCCAATAGCCACTCTGGAAAGTTGCATTTAGAAGTGTTCCCAGTAGCCACTCTGGAAAGTTGAACTTAGAAGTGTGCCCAATAGCCTCTCTGTGAAAGTGGCATTTAGAAAAGTGTTCTGTGAAAGCTTCACTTAGAAAACTGTTCTGTGAAAGTTGCATTTAGAAAGTGTTCTGTGAAAGTTGCTTTTAGAAGCGTTCCCAATAGCCACACTGAAAGTTGAATTTAGAAGTGTTCCCAATAGCCACTCTGGAAAGTTGAATTTAGAAGTGTTCCCAATTGCCTCTCTATGAAAGCTGCATTTAGAAGTGTTCCCAATAGCCGTTCTGGAAAGTTGCATTTAGAAGTGTTCCCAATAGCCACACTGAAAGTTGAATTTAGAAGTGTGCCCAATAGCCTCTCTGTGAAAGTGGCATTTAGAAAGGTGTTCTGAGAAAGTTTCATTTACAAAACTGTTCTTTGAAAATTGAATCTAAAGTGTTCCCAATAGCCTCTCTGTGAAAGTTGCATTTAGAAGTGTGCCCAATAGCCTCTCTGTTAAAGTGGCATTTAGAAAAGTGTTCTGTGAATGTTGCATTTAAAAGAGTTCCCAATAGCCACTCTGGAAAGTTGCATTTAGAAGTGTTCCAAATAGCCACACTGAAAGCTGAATTTAGAAGTGTTCCCAATAGCCTCTTTGTGTAAGTTGCATTTAGAAAGTGTTCTGTGAAAGTTGCTTTTAGAAGTGTTCCCAATAGCCTCTCTGTGAAAGTTGCATTTAGAAAGTGTGCTATGAAAGCTGCTTTTAGAAGTGTCCCCATTAGCCTCTCTGAAAAGTTGAATTTAGAAGTGTTCCCAATATCCACTCTGGAAATTTGCATTTAGAAGTGTTCCCAATAGCCACTCTGGAAAGTTGAATTTAGAAGTGTTCCCAATTGCCTTTCTATGAACGCTGCATTTAGAAGTGTTCCCAATAGCCACTCTGGAAAGTTGAATTTAGAAGTGTGCCCAATAGCCTCTCTGTGAAAGTGGCATTTTGAAAAGTGTTCTGAGAAAGTTTCATTTACAAAACTGTTCTTTGAAAATTGAATCTAAAGTGTTCCCAATAGCCTCTCTGTGAAAGTTGCATTTAGAAGCGTTCCCAATAGCCACTCTGGAAAGTTGAATTTAGAAGTGTGCCCAATAGCCTCTCTGTGAAAGTGGCATTTAGAAAAGTGTTCTGTGAATGTTGCATTTTGAAGCGTTCTCAATAGCCACTCTGGAAAGTTGCATTTATAAGTGTTCCCAATAGCCACACTGAAAGTTGAATTTAGAAGTGTTCCCAATAGTCTCTCTGTGAAAGTTGCATTTAGAAAGTGTTCTGTGAAAGTTGCTTTTAGAAGCATTCCCAATAGCCACTCTGGAAAGTTGCATTTAGAAGTGTTCCCAATAGCCACACTGAAAGTTGAATTTAGAAGTGTTCCCAATAGCCTCTCTGTGAAAGTTGCATTTAGAAAGTGTTCTGTGAAAGTTGCATTTAGAAGCGTTCCCAATAGCCACTCTGTGAAAGTTGCATTTAGAAGCGTTCCCAATAGCCACTCTAGAAAGCTGAATTTAGAAGTGTTCCCAATTGCCTCTCTATGAAAGCTGCATTTAGAAGTGTTCCCAATAGCCACTCTAGAAAGCTGAATTTAGAAGTGTTCCCAATTGCCTCTCTATGAAAGCTGCATTTAGAAGTGTTCCCAATAGCCACTCTGGAAAGTTGCATTTAGAAGTGTTCCCAATAGCCACACTGAAAGTTGAATTTAGAAGTGTGCCCAATAGCCTCTCTGTGAAAGTGGCATTTAGAAAAGTGTTCTGAGAAAGTTTCATTTACAAAACTGTTCTTTGAAAATTGAATCTAAAGTGTTCCCAATAGCCTCTCTGTGAAAGTTGCATTTAGAAGTGTGCCCAATAGCCTCTCTGTTAAAGTGGCATTTAGAAAAGTGTTCTGTGAATGTTGCATTTAAAAGAGTTCCCAATAGCCACTCTGGAAAGTTGCATTTAGAAGTGTTCCAAATAGCCACACTGAAAGTTGAATTTAGAAGTGTTCCCAATAGCCTCTTTGTGTAAGTTGCATTTAGAAAGTGTTCTGTGAAAGTTGCTTTTAGAAGTGTTCCCAATAGCCTCTCTGTGAAAGTTGCATTTAGAAAGTGTGCTATGAAAGCTGCTTTTAGAAGTGTCCCCATTAGCCTCTCTGAAAAGTTGAATTTAGAAGTGTTCCCAATATCCACTCTGGAAATTTG
Source organism: Ambystoma mexicanum (assembly GCF_040938575.1). Lineage (NCBI taxonomy): Eukaryota > Metazoa > Chordata > Amphibia > Caudata > Ambystomatidae > Ambystoma > Ambystoma mexicanum. Next base: position 392,409,550 of record NC_090934.1, on the reverse strand, counting down.
CATTTAGAAGTGTTCCCAATAGCCACTCTGGAAAGTTGAATTTAGAAGTGTTCCCAATTGCCTTTCTATGAAAGCTGCATTTAGAAGTGTTCCCAATAGCCACTCTGGAAAGTTGCATTTAGATGTGTTCCCAATAGCCACACTGAAAGTTGAATTTAGAAGTGTGCCCAATAGCCTCTCTGTGAAAGTGGCATTTTGAAAAGTGTTCTGAGAAAGTTTCATTTACAAAACTGTTCTGTGAAAGTTGCATTTAGAAAGTGTTCGTGAAAGTTGCTTTTAGAAGCGTTCCCAAAAGCCACACTGAAAGTTGAATTTAGAAGTGTTCCCAATAACCACTCTGGAAAGATGAATTTAGAAGTGTGCCCAATAGCCTCTCTGTGAAATTGGCATTTAGAAAAGTGTTCTGAGAAAGTTTAATTTACAAAACTGTTCTTTGGAAAATTGAATCTAAAGTGTTCCCAATAGCCTCTCTGTGAAAGTTGCATTTAGAAGTGTGCCCAATAGCCACTCTGGAAAGTTGAATTTAGAAGTGTTCCAAATAGCCTCTCTGTGAAAGTTGCATTTAGAAAGTGTTCTGTGAAAGTTGCATTTAGAAGCATTCCCAATAGCCACTCTGTGAAAGTTGCATTTAGAAGCGTTCCCAATAGCCACTCTAGAAAACTGAATTTAGAGGTGTTCCCAATTGCCTCTCTATGAAAGCTGCATTTAGAAGTGTTCCCAATAGCCACTCTGCAAAGTTGAATTTAGAAGTGTGCCCAATAGCCTCTCTATGAAAGTGGCATTTAGAAAAGTGTTCTGAGAAAGTTTCATTTACAAAACTGTAATTTGGAAAATTGAATCTAAAGTGTTCCCAATAGCCTCTCTGTGAAAGTTGCATTTAGAAGCGTTCCCAATAGCCACTCTGTGAAAGTTGCATTTAGAAGCGTTCCCAATAGCCACTCTGGAAAGATGAATTTAGAAGTGTGCCCAATAGCCTCTCTGTGAAAGTGGCATTTAGAAAAGTGTTCTGTGAAAGATTCACTTAGTAAACTGTTCTGTGAAAGTTGCATTTAGAAAGTGTTCTGTTTAAAGTTGTTTTTAGAAGCGTTCCCAGTAGCCACTCTGGAAAGTTGAACTTAGAAGTGTGCCCAATAGCCTCTCTGTGAAAGTGGCATTTAGAAAAGTGTTCTGTGAAAGCTTCACTTAGAAAACTGTTCTGTGAAAGTTGCATTTAGAAAGTGTTCTGTGAAAGTTGCTTTTAGAAGCGTTCCCAATAGCCACACTGAAAGTTGAATTTAGAAGTGTTCCCAAGAGCCACTCTGGAAAGTTGAATTTAGAAGTGTTCCCAATTGCCTCTCTATGAAAGCTGCATTTAGAAGTGTTCCCAATAGCCACTCTGGAAAGTTGCATTTAGAAGTGTTCCCAATAGCCACACTGAAAGTTGAATTTAGAAGTGTGCCCAATAGCCTCTCTGTGAAAGTGGCATTTAGAAAAGTGTTCTGAGAAAGTTTCATTTACAAAACTGTTCTTTGAAAATTGAATCTAAAGTGTTCCCAATAGCCTCTCTGTGAAAGTTGCATTTAGAAGTGTGCCCAATAGCCTCTCTGTTAAAGTGGCATTTAGAAAAGTGTTCTGTGAATGTTGCATTTAAAAGAGTTCCCAATAGCCACTCTGGAAAGTTGCATTTAGAAGTGTTCCAAATAGCCACACTGAAAGTTGAATTTAGAAGTGTTCCCAATAGCCTCTTTGTGTAAGTTGCATTTAGAAAGTGTTCTGTGAAAGTTGCTTTTAGAAATGTTCCCAATAGCCTCTCTGTGAAAGTTGCATTTAGAAAGTGTGCTATGAAAGCTGCTTTTAGAAGTGTCCCCATTAGCCTCTCTGAAAAGTTGAATTTAGAAGTGTTCCCAATATCCACTCTGGAAATTTGCATTTAGAAGTGTTCCCAATAGCCACTCTGGAAAGTTGAATTTAGAAGTGTTCCCAATTGCCTTTCTATGAAAGCTGCATTTAGAAGTGTTCCCAATAGCCACTCTGGAAAGTTGCATTTAGAAGTGTTCCCAATAGCCACACTGAAAGTTGAATTTAGAAGTGTGCCCAATAGCCTCTCTGTGAAAGTGGCATTTTGAAAAGTGTTCTGAGAAAGTTTCATTTACAAAACTGTTCTTTGAAAATTGAATCTAAAGTGTTCCCAATAGCCTCTCTGTGAAAGTTGCATTTAGAAGCGTTCCCAATAGCCACTCTGAAAAGTTGAATTTAGAAGTGTGCCCAATAGCCTCTCTGTGAAAGTGGCATTTAGAAAAGTGTTCTGTGAATGTTGCATTTTGAAGCGTTCTCAATAGCCACTCTGGAAAGTTGCATTTATAAGTGTTCCCAATAGCCACACTGAAAGTTGAATTTAGAAGTGTTCCCAATAGCCTCTCTGTGAAAGTTGCATTTAGAAAGTGTTCTGTGAAAGTTGCTTTTAGAAGCATTCCCAATAGCCACTCTGGAAAGTTGAACTTAGAAGTGTGCCCAATAGCCTCTCTGTGAAAGTGGCATTTAGAAAAGTGTTCTGTGAAAGCTTCACTTAGAAAACTGTTCTGTGAAAGTTGCATTTAGAAAGTGTTCTGTGAAAGTTGCTTTTAGAAGCGTTCCCAATAGCCACACTGAAAGTTGAATTTAGAAGTGTTCCCAATAGCCACTCTGGAAAGTTGAATTTAGAAGTGTTCCCAATTGCCTCTCTATGAAAGCTGCATTTAGAAGTGTTCCCAATAGCCACTCTGGAAAGTTGCATTTAGAAGTGTTCCCAATAGCCACACTGAAAGTTGAATTTAGAAGTGTGCCCAATAGCCTCTCTGTGAAAGTGGCATTTAGAAAAGTGTTCTGAGAAAGTTTCATTTACAAAACTGTTCTTTGAAAATTGAATCTAAAGTGTTCCCAATAGCCTCTCTGTGAAAGTTGCATTTAGAAGTGTGCCCAATAGCCTCTCTGTTAAAGTGGCATTTAGAAAAGTGTTCTGTGAATGTTGCATTTAAAAGAGTTCCCAATAGCCACTCTGGAAAGTTGCATTTAGAAGTGTTCCAAATAGCCACACTGAAAGTTGAATTTAGAAGTGTTCCCAATAGCCTCTTTGTGTAAGTTGCATTTAGAAAGTGTTCTGTGAAAGTTGCTTTTAGAAGTGTTCCCAATAGCCTCTCTGTGAAAGTTGCATTTAGAAAGTGTGCTATGAAAGCTGCTTTTAGAAGTGTCCCCATTAGCCTCTCTGAAAAGTTGAATTTAGAAGTGTTCCCAATATCCACTCTGGAAATTTGCATTTAGAAGTGTTCCCAATAGCCACTCTGGAAAGTTGAATTTAGAAGTGTTCCCAATTGCCTTTCTATGAAAGCTGCATTTAGAAGTGTTCCCAATAGCCACTCTGGAAAGTTGCATTTAGAAGTGTTCCCAATAGCCACACTGAAAGTTGAATTTAGAAGTGTGCCCAATAGCCTCTCTGTGAAAGTGGCATTTTGAAAAGTGTTCTGAGAAAGTTTCATTTACAAAACTGTTCTTTGAAAATTGAATCTAAAGTGTTCCCAATAGCCTCTCTGTGAAAGTTGCATTTAGAAGCGTTCCCAATAGCCACTCTGAAAAGTTGAATTTAGAAGTGTGCCCAATAGCCTCTCTGTGAAAGTGGCATTTACAAAAGTGTTCTGTGAATGTTGCATTTTGAAGCGTTCTCAATAGCCACTCTGGAAAGTTGCATTTATAAGTGTTCCCAATAGCCACACTGAAAGTTGAATTTAGAAGTGTTCCCAATAGCCTCTCTGTGAAAGTTGCATTTAGAAAGTGTTCTGTGAAAGTTGCTTTTAGAAGCATTCCCAATAGCCACTCTGGAAAGTTGCATTTAGAAGTGTTCCCAATAGCCACACTGAAAGTTGGATTTAGAAGTGTACCCAATAGCCTCTCTGTGAAAGTGGCATTTTGAAAAGTGTTCTGTGAATGTTGCATTTTGAAGCGTTCTCAATAGCCACTCTGGAAAGTTGCATTTATAAGTGTTCCCAATAGCCACACTGAAAGTTGAATTTAGAAGTGTTCCCAATAGCCTCTCTGTGAAAGTTGCATTTAGAAAGTGTTCTGTGAAAGTTGCTTTTAGAAGCATTCCCAATAGCCACTCTGGAAAGTTGCATTTAGAAGTGTTCCCAATAGCCACACTGAATGTTGAATTTAGAAGTGTGCCCAATAGCCTCTCTGTGAAAGTGGCATTTAGAAAAGTGTTCTGTGAATGTTGCATTTTGAAGCGTTCTCAATAGCCACTCTGGAAAGTTGCATTTATAAGTGTTCCCAATAGCCACACTGAAAGTTGAATTTAGAAGTGTTCCCAATAGCCTCTCTGTGAAAGTTGCATTTAGAAAGTGTTCTGTGAAAGTTGCTTTTAGAAGCATTCCCAATAGCCACTCAGGAAAGTTGCATTTAGAAGTGTTCCCAATAGCCACACTGAAAGTTGAATTTAGAAGTGTGCCCAATAGCCTCTCTGTGAAAGTGGCATTTTGAAAAGTGTTCTGAGAAAGTTTCATTTACAAAACTGTTCTTTGAAAATTGAATCTAAAGTGTTCCCAATAGCCTCTCTGTGAAAGTTGCATTTAGAAGTGTGCCCAATAGCCTCTCTGTTAAAGTGGCATTTAGAAAAGTGTTCTGTGAATGTTGCATTTAAAAGAGTTCCCAATAGCCACTCTGGAAAGTTGCATTTAGAAGTGTTCCAAATAGCCACACTGAAAGCTGAATTTAGAAGTGTTCCCAATAGCCTCTTTGTGTAAGTTGCATTTAGAAAGTGTTCTGTGAAAGTTGCTTTTAGAAGTGTTCCCAATAGCCTCTCTGTGAAAGTTGCATTTAGAAAGTGTGCTATGAAAGCTGCTTTTAGAAGTGTCCCCATTAGCCTCTCTGAAAAGTTGAATTTAGAAGTGTTCCCAATATCCACTCTGGAAATTTGCATTTAGAAGTGTTCCCAATAGCCACTCTGGAAAGTTGAATTTAGAAGTGTTCCCAATTGCCTTTCTATGAAAGCTGCATTTAGAAGTGTTCCCAATAGCCACACTGAAAGTTGAATTTAGAAGTGTGCCCAATAGCCTCTCTGTGAAAGTGGCATTTTGAAAGGTGTTCTGAGAAAGTTTCATTTACAAAACTGTTCTTTGAAAATTGAATCTAAAGTGTTCCCAATAGCCTCTCTGTGAAAGTTGCATTTAGAAGCGTTCCCAATAGCCACTCTGGAAAGTTGAATTTAGAAGTGTGCCCAATAGCCTCTCTGTGAAAGTGGCATTTAGAAAAGTGTTCTGTGAATGTTGCATTTTGAAGCGTTCTCAATAGCCACTCTGGAAAGTTGCATTTATAAGTGTTCCCAATAGCCACACTGAAAGTTGAATTTAGAAGTGTTCCCAATAGCCTCTCTGTGAAAGTTGCATTTAGAAAGTGTTCTGTGAAAGTTGCTTTTAGAAGCATTCCCAATAGCCACTCTGGAAAGTTGCATTTAGAAGTGTTCCCAGTAGCCACTCTGGAAAGTTGAACTTAGAAGTGTGCCCAATAGCCTCTCTGTGAAAGTGGCATTTAGAAAAGTGTTCTGTGAAAGCTTCACTTAGAAAACTGTTCTGTGAAAGTTGCATTTAGAAAGTGTTCTGTGAAAGTTGCTTTTAGAAGCGTTCCCAATAGCCACACTGAAAGTTGAATTTAGAAGTGTTCCCAATAGCCACTCTGGAAAGTTGAATTTAGAAGTGTTCCCAATTGCCTCTCTATGAAAGCTGCATTTAGAAGTGTTCCCAATAGCCGTTCTGGAAAGTTGCATTTAGAAGTGTTCCCAATAGCCACACTGAAAGTTGAATTTAGAAGTGTGCCCAATAGCCTCTCTGTGAAAGTGGCATTTAGAAAAGTGTTCTGAGAAAGTTTCATTTACAAAACTGTTCTTTGAAAATTGAATCTAAAGTGTTCCCAATAGCCTCTCTGTGAAAGTTGCATTTAGAAGCGTTCCCAATAGCCACTCTGGAAAGTTGAATTTAGAAGTGTGCCCAATAGCCTCTCTGTGAAAGTGGCATTTAGAAAAGTGTTCTGTGAATGTTGCATTTTGAAGCGTTCTCAATAGCCACTCTGGAAAGTTGCATTTATAAGTGTTCCCAATAGCCACACTGAAAGTTGAATTTAGAAGTGTTCCCAATAGCCTCTCTGTGAAAGTTGCATTTAGAAAGTGTTCTGTGAAAGTTGCTTTTAGAAGCATTCCCAATAGCCACTCTGGAAAGTTGCATTTAGAAGTGTTCCCAATAGCCACACTGAAAGTTGAATTTAGAAGTGTTCCCAATAGCCTCTCTGTGAAAGTTGCATTTAGAAAGTGTTCTGTGAAAGTTGCATTTAGAAGCGTTCCCAATAGCCACTCTGTGAAAGTTGCATTTAGAAGCGTTCCCAATAGCCACTCTAGAAAGCTGAATTTAGAAGTGTTCCCAATTGCCTCTCTATGAAAGCTGCATTTAGAAGTGTTCCCAATAGCCACTCTGGAAAGTTGAATTTAGAAGTGTGCCCAATAGCCTCTCTGTGAAAGTGGCATTTTGAAAAGTGTTCTGAGAAAGTTTCATTTACAAAACTGTTCTTTGAAAATTGAATCTAAAGTGTTCCCAATAGCCTCTCTGTGAAAGTTGCATTTAGAAGTGTGCCCAATAGCCTCTCTGTTAAAGTGGCATTTAGAAAAGTGTTCTGTGAATGTTGCATTTAAAAGAGTTCCCAATAGCCACTCTGGAAAGTTGCATTTAGAAGTGTTCCAAATAGCCACACTGAAAGCTGAATTTAGAAGTGTTCCCAATAGCCTCTTTGTGTAAGTTGCATTTAGAAAGTGTTCTGTGAAAGTTGCTTTTAGAAGTGTTCCCAATAGCCTCTCTGTGAAAGTTGCATTTAGAAAGTGTGCTATGAAAGCTGCTTTTAGAAGTGTCCCCATTAGCCTCTCTGAAAAGTTGAATTTAGAAGTGTTCCCAATATCCACTCTGGAAATTTGCATTTAGAAGTGTTCCCAATAGCCACTCTGGAAAGTTGAATTTAGAAGTGTTCCCAATTGCCTTTCTATGAAAGCTGCATTTAGAAGTGTTCCCAATAGCCACACTGAAAGTTGAATTTAGAAGTGTGCCCAATAGCCTCTCTGTGAAAGTGGCATTTTGAAAGGTGTTCTGAGAAAGTTTCATTTACAAAACTGTTCTTTGAAAATTGAATCTAAAGTGTTCCCAATAGCCTCTCTGTGAAAGTTGCATTTAGAAGCGTTCCCAATAGCCACTCTGGAAAGTTGAATTTAGAAGTGTGCCCAATAGCCTCTCTGTGAAAGTGGCATTTAGAAAAGTGTTCTGTGAATGTTGCATTTTGAAGCGTTCTCAATAGCCACTCTGGAAAGTTGCATTTATAAGTGTTCCCAATAGCCACACTGAAAGTTGAATTTAGAAGTGTTCCCAATAGCCTCTCTGTGAAAGTTGCATTTAGAAAGTGTTCTGTGAAAGTTGCTTTTAGAAGCATTCCCAATAGCCACTCTGGAAAGTTGCATTTAGAAGTGTTCCCAGTAGCCACTCTGGAAAGTTGAACTTAGAAGTGTGCCCAATAGCCTCTCTGTGAAAGTGGCATTTAGAAAAGTGTTCTGTGAAAGCTTCACTTAGAAAACTGTTCTGTGAAAGTTGCATTTAGAAAGTGTTCTGTGAAAGTTGCTTTTAGAAGCGTTCCCAATAGCCACACTGAAAGTTGAATTTAGAAGTGTTCCCAATAGCCACTCTGGAAAGTTGAATTTAGAAGTGTTCCCAATTGCCTCTCTATGAAAGCTGCATTTAGAAGTGTTCCCAATAGCCGTTCTGGAAAGTTGCATTTAGAAGTGTTCCCAATAGCCACACTGAAAGTTGAATTTAGAAGTGTGCCCAATAGCCTCTCTGTGAAAGTGGCATTTAGAAAAGTGTTCTGAGAAAGTTTCATTTACAAAACTGTTCTTTGAAAATTGAATCTAAAGTGTTCCCAATAGCCTCTCTGTGAAAGTTGCATTTAGAAGCGTTCCCAATAGCCACTCTGGAAAGTTGAATTTAGAAGTGTGCCCAATAGCCTCTCTGTGAAAGTGGCATTTAGAAAAGTGTTCTGTGAATGTTGCATTTTGAAGCGTTCTCAATAGCCACTCTGGAAAGTTGCATTTATAAGTGTTCCCAATAGCCACACTGAAAGTTGAATTTAGAAGTGTTCCCAATAGCCTCTCTGTGAAAGTTGCATTTAGAAAGTGTTCTGTGAAAGTTGCTTTTAGAAGCATTCCCAATAGCCACTCTGGAAAGTTGCATTTAGAAGTGTTCCCAATAGCCACACTGAAAGTTGAATTTAGAAGTGTTCCCAATAGCCTCTCTGTGAAAGTTGCATTTAGAAAGTGTTCTGTGAAAGTTGCATTTAGAAGCGTTCCCAATAGCCACTCTGTGAAAGTTGCATTTAGAAGCGTTCCCAATAGCCACTCTAGAAAGCTGAATTTAGAAGTGTTCCCAATTGCCTCTCTATGAAAGCTGCATTTAGAAGTGTTCCCAATAGCCACTCTGGAAAGTTGAATTTAGAAGTGTGCCCAATAGCCTCTCTGTGAAAGTGGCATTTAGAAAAGTGTTCTGAGAAAGTTTTATTTACAAAACTGTTCTTTGGAAAATTGAATCTAAAGTGTTCCCAATAGCCTCTCTGTGAAAGTTGCATTTAGAAGCGTTCCCAATAGCCACTCTGTGAAAGTTGCATTTAGAAGCGTTCCCAATAGCCACTCTGTGAAAGTTGCATTTAGAAGCGTTCCCAATAGCCTCTCTAGAAAGATGAATTTAGAAGTGTGCCCAATAGCCTCTCTGTGAAAGTGGCATTTAGAAAAGTGTTCTGTGAAAGATTCACTTAGTGAACTGTTCTGTGAAAGTTGCATTTAGAAAGTGTTCTGTGAAAGTTGCTTTTAGAAGCGTTCCCAATAGCCACTTTGGAAAGTTGAACTTAGAAGTGTGCCCAATAGCCTCTCTGTGAAAGTGGCAATTAGAAAAGTGTTCTGTGAAAGCTTCACTTAGAAAACTGTTCTGTGAAAGTTGCATTTAGAAGGTGTTCTGTGAAAGTTGCTTTTAGAAGCGTTCCCAATAGCCACACTGAAAGTTGAATTTAGAAGTGTTCCCAATAGCCACTCTGGAAAGTTGAATTTAGAAGTGTTCCCAATTGCCTCTCTATGAAAGCTGCATTTAGAAGTGTTCCCAATAGCCACTCTGGAAAGTTGCATTTAGAAGTGTTCTCAATAGCCTCTCTGTGAAAGTTGAATTTAGAAGTGTGCCCAATAGCCTCTCTGTGAAAGTGGCATTTACAAAAGTGTTCTGTGAATGTTGCATTTAGAAGTGTTCCCAATAGCCACACTGAAAGTTGAATTTAGAAGTGTTCCCAATAGCCTCTCTCTGAAAGTTGCATTTAGAAAGTGTTCTGTGAAAGTTGCTTTTAGAAGTGTTCCCAATAGCCTCTCTGTGAAAGTTGCATTTAGAAAGTGTGCTATGAAAGCTGCTTTTAGAAGTGTCCCCATTAGCCTCTCTGAAAAGTTGAATTTAGAAGTGTTCCCAATATCCACTCTCGAAAGTTGCATTTAGAAGTGTTCCCAAACTCTGGAAAGTTGAATTTAGAAGTGTTCCCAATTGCCTTTCTATGAAAGCTGCATTTAGAAGTGTTCCCAATAGCCACTCTGGAAAGTTGCATTTAGAAGTGTTCCCAATAGCCACTCTGGAAAGTTGAATTTAGAAGTGTGCCCAATAGCCTCTCTGTGAAAGTGGCATTTAGAAAAGTGTTCTGTGAATGTTGCATTTAGAAGCGTTCCCAATAGCCACTCTGGAAAGTTGCATTTATAAGTGTTTCCAATAGCCACACTGAAAGTTGAATTTAGAAGTGTTCCCAATAGCCACACTGAAAGTTGAATTTAGAAGTGTTCCCAATAGCCTCTCTGTGAAAGTTGCATTTAGAAAGTGTTCTGTGAAAGTTGCTTTTAGAAGCATTCCCAATAGCCACTCTGGAAAGTTGCATTTAGAAGTGTTCCGTATAGCCACACTGAAAGTTGAATTTAGAAGTGTTCCCAATAGCCACACTGAAAGTTGAATTTAGAAGTGTTCCCAATAGCTTCTCTGTGAAAGTTGCATTTAGAAAGTGTTCTGTGAATGTTGCATTTAGAAGCGTTCCCAATAGCCACTCTGGAAAGTTGCATTTAGAAGTGATCCCAATAGCCACTCTGGAAAGTTGAATTTAGAAGTGTTCCCAATAGCCTCTCTGTGAAAGTTGCATTTAGAAAGTGTTCTATGAATGTTGCATTTAGAAGCGTTCCCAATAGCCTCTCTGAAAGTTGAATTTAGAAGTGTTCCCAATAGCCACCCTGGAAAGTTGAATTTAGAAGTGTTCCCAATAGCCTCTCTATGGAAGCTGCATTTAGAAGTGTTCCCAATAGCCAATCTGGAAAGTTGCATTTAGAAGTGTTCCCAATAGCCACACTGAAAGTTGAATTTAGAAGTGTTCCCAATAGCCTCTCTGTGAAAGTTGCATTTAGAAAGTGTTCTATGAAAGTTGCTTTTAGAAGTGTTCCCAATAGCCTCTCTGAAAGTTGAATTTAGAAGTGTTCCCAATAACCACCCTGGAAAGTTGAATTTAGAAGTGTTCCCAATTGCCTCTCTATGGAAGCTGCATTTAGAAGTGTTCCCAATAGCCACTCTGGAAAGTTGAATTTAGAAGTGTTCCCAATAGCCACTCTGGAAAGTCGAATTTAGAAGTGTTCCCAAAAGCCTCTCAGTGAAAGTTGCATTTAGAAAGTGTTCTGTGAAAGTTGCATCTAGAAGCGTTCCCAATAGCCATAGCCACTCTGTGAAAGTTGCATTTAGAAGCGTTCCCAATAGCCACTCTGGAAAGTTGAATTTAGAAGTGTTCCCAATAGCCTCTCTGTGAAAGTTGCATTTAGAAAGTGTTCTGTGAAAGTTGCATTTAGAAGCGTTCCCAATAGCCACTCTGTGAAAGTTGCATTTAGAAGTGTTCCCAATAGCCACTCTAGAAAGCTGAATTTAGAAGTGTTCCCAATTGCCTCTCTATGAAAGCTGCATTTAGAAGTGTTCCCAATAGCCACTCTGGAAAGTTGAATTTAGAAGTGTTCCCAATATCCTCTCTGTGAAAGTGGCATTTAGAAAAGTGTTCTGAGAAAGTTTCATTTACAAAACTGTTCTTTGGAAAATTGAATCTAAAGTGTTCCCAATAGCCTCTCTGTGAAAGTTGCATTTAGAAGCGTTCCCAATAGCCACTCTGTGAAAGTTGCATTTAGAAGCGTTCCCAATAGCCACTCTGGAAAGATGAATTTAGAAGTGTGCCCAATAGCCTCTCTGTGAAAGTGGCATTTAGAAAAGTGTTCTGTGAAAGATTCACTTAGAAAACTGTTCTGTGAAAGTTGCATTTAGAAAGTGTTCGTGAAAGTTGCTTTTAGAAGCGTTCCCAAAAGCCACACTGAAAGTTGAATTTAGAAGTGTTCCCAATAACCACTCTGGAAAGATGAATTTAGAAGTGTTCCCAATAGCCTCTCTGTGAAAGTTGCATTTAGAAGTGTGCCCAATAGCCACTCTGGAAAGTTGAATATAGAAGTGTTCCCAATAGCCTCTCTGTGAAAGTTGCATTTAGAAAGTGTTCTGTGAAAGTTGCATTTAGAAGCGTTCCCAATAGCCACTATGTGAAAGTTGCATTTAGAAGTGTTCCCAATAGCCACTCTGCAAAGTTGAATTTAGAAGTGTGCCCAATAGCCTCTCTGTGAAAGTGGCATTTAGAAAAGTGTTCTGAGAAAGTTTCATTTACAAAACTGTTCTTTGGAAAATTGAATCTACAGTGTTCCCAATAGCCTCTCTGTGAAAGTTGCATTTAGAAGCGTTCCCAATAGCCACTCTGTGAAAGTTGCATTTAGAAGCGTTCCCAATAGCCACTCTGGAAAGATGAATTTAGAAGTGTGCCCAATAGCCTCTCTGTGAAAGTGGCATTTAGAAAAGTGTTCTGTGAAAGATTCACTTAGTAAACTGTTCTGTGAAAGTTGCATTTAGAAAGTGTTCTGTGAAAGTTGCTTTTAGAAGCGTTCCCAGTAGCCACTCTGGAAAGTTGAAGTTAGAAGTGTGCCCAATAGCCTCTCTGTGAAAGTGGCATTTAGAAAAGTGTTCTGTGAAAGCTTCACTTAGAAAACTGTTCTGTGAAAGTTGCCTTTAGAAAGTGTTCTGTGAAAGTTGCTTTTAGAAGCGTTCCCAATAGCCACACTGAAAGTTGAATTTAGAAGTGTTCCCAATAGCCACTCTGGAAAGTTGAATTTAGAAGTGTTCCCAATTGCCTCTCTATGAAAGCTGCATTTAGAAGTGTTCCCAATAGCCACTCTGGAAAGTTTCATTTAGAAGTGTTCCCAATAGCCACACTGAAAGTTGAATTTAGAAGTGTGCCCAATAGCCTCTCTGTGAAAGTGGCATTTAGAAGTGTGCCCAATAGCCTCTCTGTTAAAGTGGCATTTAGAAAAGTGTTCTGTGAATGTTGCATTTAAAAGAGTTCCCAATAGCCACTCTGGAAAGTTGCATTTAGAAGTGTTCCAAATAGCCACACTGAAAGTTGAATTTAGAAGTGTTCCCAATAGCCTCTTTGTGTAAGTTGCATTTAGAAAGTGTTCTGTGAAAGTTGCTTTTAGAAGCGTTCCCAGTAGCCACTCTGGAAAGTTGAACTTAGAAGTGTGCCCAATAGCCTCTCTGTGAAAGTGGCATTTAGAAAAGTGTTCTGTGAAAGCTTCACTTAGAAAACTGTTCTGTGAAAGTTGCATTTAGAAAGTGTTCTGTGAAAGTTGCTTTTAGAAGCGTTCCCAATAGCCACAATGAAAGTTGAATTTAGAAGTGTTCCCAATAGCCACTCTGGAAAGTTGAATTTAGAAGTGTTCCCAATTGCCTCTCTATGAAAGCTGCATTTAGAAGTGTTCCCAATAGCCACTCTGGAAAGTTGCATTTAGAAGTGTTCCCAATAGCCACACTGAAAGTTGAATTTAGAAGTGTGCCCAATAGCCTCTCTGTGAAAGTGGCATTTAGAAGTGTGCCCAATAGCCTCTCTGTTAAAGTGGCATTTAGAAAAGTGTTCTGTGAATGTTGCATTTAAAAGAGTTCCCAATAGCCACGCTGGAAAGTTGCATTTAGAAGTGTTCCAAATAGCCACACTGAAAGTTGAATTTAGAAGTGTTCCCAATAGCCTCTTTGTGTAAGTTGCATTTAGAAAGTGTTCTGTGAAAGTTGCTTTTAGAAGTGTTCCCAATAGCCTCTCTGTGAAAGCTGCATTTAGAAAGTGTGCTATGAAAGCTGCTTTTAGAAGTGTCCCCATTAGCCTCTCTGAAAAGTTGAATTTAGAAGTGTTCCCAATATCCACTCTGGAAATTTGCATTTATAAGTGTTCCCAATCGCCACTCTGGAAAGTTGAATTTAGAAGTGTTCCCAATTGCCTTTCTATGAAAGCTGCATTTAGAAGTGTTCCCAATAGCCACTCTGGAAAGTTGCATTTAGAAGTGTTCCCAATAGCCACACTGAAAGTTGAATTTAGAAGTGTGCCCAATAGCCTCTCTGTGAAAGTGGCATTTTGAAAAGTGTTCTGAGAAAGTTTCATTTACAAAACTGTTCTTTGAAAATTGAATCTAAAGTGTTCCCAATAGCTTCTCTGTGAAAGTTGCATTTAGAAGCGTTCCCAATAGCCACTCTGGAAAGTTGAATTTAGAAGTGTGCCCAATAGCCTCTCTGTGAAAGTGGCATTTAGAAAAATGTTCTGTGAATGTTGCATTTAGAAGCGTTCCCAAAAGCCACTCTGGAAAGTTGCATTTATAAGTGTTTCCAATAGCCACACTGAAAGTTGAATTTAGAAGTGTTCCCAATAGCCTCTCTGTGAAAGTTGCATTTAGAAAGTGTTCTGTGAAAGTTGCTTTTAGAAGCATTCCCAATAGCCACTCTGGAGAGTTGAATTTAGAAGTGTTCCCAATAGCCTCTCTGTGAAAGTTGCATTTAGAAAGTGTTCTGTGAAAGTTGCATTTAGAAGCGTTCCCAATAGCCACTCTGTGAAAGTTGCATTTAGAAGCTTCCCAATAGCCACTCTAGAAAGCTGAATTTAGAAGTGTTCCCAATTACCTCTCTATGAAAGCTGCATTTAGACGTGTTCCCAATAGCCACTCTAGAAAGTTGAATTTAGAAGTGTGCCCAATAGCCTCTCTGTGAAAGTGGCATTTAGAAAAGTGTTCTGAGAAAGTTTCATTTACAAAACTGTTCTTTGGAAAATTGAATCTAAAGTGTTCCCAATAGCCTCTCTGTGAAAGTTGCATTTAGAAGCGTTCCCAATAGCCACTCTGTGAAAGTTGCATTTAGAAGCGTTCCCAATAGCCACTCTGGAAAGATGAATTTAGAAGTGTGCCCAATAGCCTCTCTGTGAAAGTGGCATTTAGAAAAGTGTTCTGTGAAAGATTCACTTAGTAAACTGTTCTGTGAAAGTTGCATTTAGAAAGTGTTCTGTGAAAGTTGCTTTTAGAATCGTTCCCAATAGCCACTCTGGAAAGTTGAACTTAGAAGTGTGCCCAATAGCCTCTCTGTGAAAGTGGCATTTAGAAAAGTGTTCTGTGAAAGCTTCACTTAGAAAACTGTTCTGTGAAAGTTGCATTTAGAAAGTGTTCTGTGAAAGTTGCTTTTAGAAGCGTTCCCAATAGCCACTCTGGAAAGTTGAACTTAGAAGTGTGCCCAATAGCCTCTCTGTGAAAGTGGCATTTAGAAAAGTGTTCTGTGAAAGTTGAATTTAGAAGTGTTCCCAATAGCCACACTGAAAGTTGAATTTAGAAGTGTTCCCAATAGCCTCTCTGTGAAAGTTGTATTTATAAAGTGTTCTGTGAAAGTTGCTTTTAGAAGCGGTCCCAATAGCCACTCTGGAAAGTTGCATTTAGAAGTGTTCCCAATAGCCACACTGAAAGTTGAATTTAGAAGTGTTCCCAATAGCCTCTCTGTGAAAGTTGCATTTAGAAAGTGTTCTGTGAATGTTGGATTTAGAAGCGTTCCCAATAGCCACTCTGGAAAGTTGCATTTAGAAGTGTTCCCAATAGCCACTCTGGAAAGTTGAATTTAGAAGTGTTCCCAATAGCCTCTCTGTGAAAGTTGCATTTAGAAAGCGTTCTGTGAATGTTGCATTTAGAAGCGTTCCCAATAGCCTCTCTGAAAAGTTGAATTTAGAAGTGTTCCCAATATCCACTCTGGAAAGTTGAATTTAGAAGTGTTCCCAATAGCCTCTCTGTGAAAGTTGGATTTAGAAGTGTTCCCAATAGCCACTCTGGAAAGTTGAATTTAGAAGTGTTCCCAATTGCCTCTCTATGAAAGCTGCATTTAGAAGTGTTCCCAATAGCCACTCTGGAAAGTTGAATTTAGAAGTGTTCCCAATTGCCTCTCTATGAAAGTTGCATTTAGAAGTGTTCCCAATAGCCACTCTGGAAAGTTGCATTTAGAAGTGTTCCCAATAGCCACACTGAAAGTTGAATTTAGAAGTGTTCCCAATAGCCTCTCTGTGAAAGTTGCATTTAGAAAGTGTTCTATGAAAGTTGCTTTTAGAAGTGTTCCCAATAGCCTCTCTGAAAGTTGAATTTAGAAGTGTTCCCAATAGCCACCCTGGAATGTTGAATTTAGAAGTGTTCCCAATAGCCTCTCTATGAAAGTTGCATTTAGAAAGTGTTCTGTGAAAGTTGCATCTAGAAGCGTTCCCAATAGCCATAGCCACTCTGTGAAAGTTACATTTAGAAGCGTTCCCAATAGCCACTCTGGAAATTTGAATTTAGAAGTGTTCCCAATTTCCTCTCTATGGAAGCTGCATTTAGAAGTGTTCCCAATGGCCACTCTGGAAAGTTGAATTTAGAAGTGTTCCCAATAGCCACTCTGGAAAGTTGAATTTAGAAGTGTTCCCAATAGCCTCTCAGTGAAAGTTGCATTTAGGAAGTGTTCTGTGAAAGTTGCATCTAGAAGCGTTCCCAATAGCCATAGCCACTCTGTGAAAGTTGCATTTAGAAGCTTTTCCAATAGCCACTCTGGAGAGTTGAATTTAGAAGTGTTCCCAATAGCCTCTCTGTGAAAGTTGCATTTAGAAAGTGTTCTGTGAAAGTTGCATTTAGAAGCGTTCCCAATAGCCACTCTGTGAAAGTTGCATTTAGAAGCGTTCCCAATAGCCACTCTAGAAAGCTGAATTTAGAAGTGTTCCCAATTACCTCTCTATGAAAGCTGCATTTAGACGTGTTCCCAATAGCCACTCTAGAAAGTTGAATTTAGAAGTGTGCCCAATAGCCTCTCTGTGAAAGTGGCATTTAGAAAAGTGTTCTGAGAAAGTTTCATTTACAAAACTGTTCTTTGGAAAATTGAATCTAAAGTGTTCCCAATAGCCTCTCTGTGAAAGTTGCATTTAGAAGCGTTCCCAATAGCCACTCTGTGAAAGTTGCATTTAGAAGCGTTCCCAATAGCCACTCTGGAAAGATGAATTTAGAAGTGTGCCCAATAGCCTCTCTGTGAAAGTGGCATTTAGAAAAGTGTTCTGTGAAAGATTCACTTAGTAAACTGTTCTGTGAAAGTTGCATTTAGAAAGTGTTCTGTGAAAGTTGCTTTTAGAATCGTTCCCAATAGCCACTCTGGAAAGTTGAACTTAGAAGTGTGCCCAATAGCCTCTCTGTGAAAGTGGCATTTAGAAAAGTGTTCTGTGAATGTTGCATTTAAAAGAGTTCCCAATAGCCACTCTGGAAAGTTGCATTTAGAAGTGTTCCCAACTGAAAGTTGAATTTAGAAGTGTTCCCAATAGCCTCTCTGTGAAAGTTGCATTTAGAAAGTGTTCTGTGAAAGTTGCTTTTAGAAGCATTCCCAATAGCCACTCTGGAAAGTTGCTTTTAGAAGTGTTCCCAATAGCCTCTCTGTGAAAGTTGCATTTAGAAAGTGTGCTATGAAAGCTGCTTTTAGAAGTGTTCCCAATAGCCACACTGAAAGTTGAATTTAGAAGTGTGCCCAATAGCCTCTCTGTGAAAGTGTCATTTTGAAAAGTGTTCTGAGAAAGTTTCATTTACAAAACTGTTCTTTGAAAATTGAATCTAAAGTGTTCCCAATAGCCTCTCTGTGAAAGTTGCATTTAGAAGCGTTCCCAATAGCCTCTCTGGAAAGTTGAATTTAGAAGTGTGCCCAATAGCCTCTCTGTGAAAGTGGCATTTAGAAAAGTGTTCTGTGAATGTTGCATTTAGAAGCGTTCTCAATAGCCACTCTGGAAAGTTGCATTTATAAGTGTTCCCAATAGCCACACTGAAAGTTGAATTTAGAAGTGTTCCCAATAGCCTCTCTGTGAAAGTTGCATTTAGAAAGTGTTCTGTGAAAGTTGCTTTTAGAAGCGTCCCAATAGCTACTCTGGAAAGTTGCATTTAGAAGTATTCCCAATAGCCACACTGAAAGTTGAATTTAGAAGTGTTCCCAATAGCCTCGCTGTGAAAGTTGCATTTAGAAAGTGTTCTGTGAATGTTGCATTTTGAAGCGTTCCCAATGGCCACTCTGGAAAGTTGTATTTAGAAGTGTTCCCAATAGCCACTCTGGAAAGTTGAATTTAGAAGTGTTCCCAATAGCCTCTCTGTGAAAGTTGCATTTAGAAAGCGTTCTGTGAATGTTGCATTTAGAAGCGTTCCCAATAGCCTCTCTGAAAAGTTGAATTTAGAAGTGTTCCCAATATCCACTCTGGAAAGTTGAATTTAGAAGTGTTCCCAATAGCCTCTCTGTGAAAGTTGCATTTAGAAGCGTTCCCAATAGCCACTCTGGATAGTTGAATTTAGAAGTGTTCCCAATTGCCTCTCTATGAAAGCTGCATTTAGAAGTGTTCCCAATAGCCACTATGGAAAGTTGAATTTAGAAGTGTTCCCAATTGCCTCTCTATGAAAGTTGCATTTAGAAGTGTTCCCAATAGCCACTCTGGAAAGTTGCATTTAGAAGTGTTCCCAATAGCCACACTGAAAGTTGAATTTAGAAGTGTTCCCAATAGCCTCTCTGTGAAAGTTGCATTTAGAAAGTGTTCTATGAAAGTTGCTTTTAGAAGTGTTCCCAATAGCCTCTCTGTGAAAGTTGCATTTAGAAAGCGTTCTGTGAATGTTGCATTTAGAAGCGTTCCCAATAGCCTCTCTGAAAAGTTGAATTTAGAAGTGTTCCCAATATCCACTCTGGAAAGTTGAATTTAGAAGTGTTCCCAATAGCCTCTCTGTGAAAGTTGCATTTAGAAGCGTTCCCAATAGCCACTCTGGATAGTTGAATTTAGAAGTGTTCCCAATTGCCTCTCTATGAAAGCTGCATTTAGAAGTGTTCCCAATAGCCACTATGGAAAGTTGAATTTAGAAGTGTTCCCAATTGCCTCTCTATGAAAGTTGCATTTAGAAGTGTTCCCAATAGCCACTCTGGAAAGTTGCATTTAGAAGTGTTCCCAATAGCCACACTGAAAGTTGAATTTAGAAGTGTTCCCAATAGCCTCTCTGTGAAAGTTGCATTTAGAAAGTGTTCTATGAAAGTTGCTTTTAGAAGTGTTCCCAATAGCCTCTCTGAAAGTTGAATTTAGAAGTGTTCCTAATAGCCACTCTGTAAAGTTGAATTTAGAAGTGTTCCCAATAGCTCTCTATGAAAGTTGCATTTAGAAAGTGTTCTGTGAAAGTTGCATCTAGAAGCGTTCCCAATAGCCATAGCCACTCTGTGAAAGTTGCATTTAGAAGCGTTCCCAATAGCCACTCTGGAAAGTTGAATTTAGAGGTGTTCCCAATAGCCTCTCTGTGAAAGTTGCGTTTAGAAAGTGTTCTGTGAAAGTTGCATTTAGAAGCGTTCCCAATAGCCACTCTGTGAAAGTTGCATTTAGAAGCGTTCCCAATAGCCACTCTAGAAAGCTGAATTTAGAAGTGTTCCCAATTGCCTCTCTATGAAAGCTGCATTTAGAAGTGTTCCCAATAGCCACTCTGGAAAGTTGAATTTAGAAGTGTTCCCAATTGCCTCTCTATGAAAGTTGCATTTAGAAGTGTTCCCAATAGCCACTCTGGAAAGTTGCATTTAGAAGTGTTCCCAATAGCCACACTGAAAGTTGAATTTAGAAGTGTTCCCAATAGCCTCTCTGTGAAAGTTGCATTTAGAAAGTGTTCTATGAAAGTTGCTTTTAGAAGTGTTCCCAATAGCCTCTCTGAAAGTTGAATTTAGAAGTGTTCCCAATAGCCACCCTGGAATGTTGAATTTAGAAGTGTTCCCAATAGCCTCTCTATGAAAGTTGCATTTAGAAAGTGTTCTGTGAAAGTTGCATCTAGAAGCGTTCCCAATAGCCATAGCCACTCTGTGAAAGTTACATTTAGAAGCGTTCCCAATAGCCACTCTGGAAATTTGAATTTAGAAGTGTTCCCAATTTCCTCTCTATGGAAGCTGCATTTAGAGGTGTTCCCAATGGCCACTCTGGAAAGTTGAATTTAGAAGTGTTCCCAATAGCCACTCTGGAAAGTTGAATTTAGAAGTGTTCCCAATAGCCTCTCAGTGAAAGTTGCATTTAGGAAGTGTTCTGTGAAAGTTGCATCTAGAAGCGTTCCCAATAGCCATAGCCACTCTGTGAAAGTTGCATTTAGAAGCTTTTCCAATAGCCACTCTGGAGAGTTGAATTTAGAAGTGTTCCCAATAGCCTCTCTGTGAAAGTTGCATTTAGAAAGTGTTCTGTGAAAGTTGCATTTAGAAGCGTTCCCAATAGCCACTCTGTGAAAGTTGCATTTAGAAGCGTTCCCAATAGCCACTCTAGAAAGCTGAATTTAGAAGTGTTCCCAATTACCTCTCTATGAAAGCTGCATTTAGACGTGTTCCCAATAGCCACTCTAGAAAGTTGAATTTAGAAGTGTGCCCAATAGCCTCTCTGTGAAAGTGGCATTTAGAAAAGTGTTCTGAGAAAGTTTCATTTACAAAACTGTTCTTTGGAAAATTGAATCTAAAGTGTTCCCAATAGCCTCTCTGTGAAAGTTGCATTTAGAAGCGTTCCCAATAGCCACTCTGTGAAAGTTGCATTTAGAAGCGTTCCCAATAGCCACTCTGGAAAGATGAATTTAGAAGTGTGCCCAATAGCCTCTCTGTGAAAGTGGCATTTAGAAAAGTGTTCTGTGAAAGATTCACTTAGTAAACTGTTCTGTGAAAGTTGCATTTAGAAAGTGTTCTGTGAAAGTTGCTTTTAGAATCGTTCCCAATAGCCACTCTGGAAAGTTGAACTTAGAAGTGTGCCCAATAGCCTCTCTGTGAAAGTGGCATTTAGAAAAGTGTTCTGTGAAAGCTTCACTTAGAAAACTGTTCTGTGAAAGTTGCATTTAGAAAGTGTTCTGTGAAAGTTGCTTTTAGAAGCGTTCCCAATAGCCACTCTGGAAAGTTGAACTTAGAAGTGTGCCCAATAGCCTCTCTGTGAAAGTGGCATTTAGAAAAGTGTTCTGTGAAAGTTGAATTTAGAAGTGTTCCCAATAGCCACACTGAAAGTTGAATTTAGAAGTGTTCCCAATAGCCTCTCTGTGAAAGTTGTATTTATAAAGTGTTCTGTGAAAGTTGCTTTTAGAAGCGGTCCCAATAGCCACTCTGGAAAGTTGCATTTAGAAGTGTTCCCAATAGCCACACTGAAAGTTGAATTTAGAAGTGTTCCCAATAGCCTCTCTGTGAAAGTTGCATTTAGAAAGTGTTCTGTGAATGTTGGATTTAGAAGCGTTCCCAATAGCCACTCTGGAAAGTTGCATTTAGAAGTGTTCCCAATAGCCACTCTGGAAAGTTGAATTTAGAAGTGTTCCCAATAGCCTCTCTGTGAAAGTTGCATTTAGAAAGCGTTCTGTGAATGTTGCATTTAGAAGCGTTCCCAATAGCCTCTCTGAAAAGTTGAATTTAGAAGTGTTCCCAATATCCACTCTGGAAAGTTGAATTTAGAAGTGTTCCCAATAGCCTCTAGTGAAAGTTGGATTTAGAAGTGTTCCCAATAGCCACTCTGGAAAGTTGAATTTAGAAGTGTTCCCAATTGCCTCTCTATGAAAGCTGCATTTAGAAGTGTTCCCAATAGCCACTCTGGAAAGTTGAATTTAGAAGTGTTCCCAATTGCCTCTCTATGAAAGTTGCATTTAGAAGTGTTCCCAATAGCCACTCTGGAAAGTTGCATTTAGAAGTGTTCCCAATAGCCACACTGAAAGTTGAATTTAGAAGTGTTCCCAATAGCCTCTCTGTGAAAGTTGCATTTAGAAAGTGTTCTATGAAAGTTGCTTTTAGAAGTGTTCCCAATAGCCTCTCTGAAAGTTGAATTTAGAAGTGTTCCCAATAGCCACCCTGGAATGTTGAATTTAGAAGTGTTCCCAATAGCCTCTCTATGAAAGTTGCATTTAGAAAGTGTTCTGTGAAAGTTGCATCTAGAAGCGTTCCCAATAGCCATAGCCACTCTGTGAAAGTTGCATTTAGAAGCTTTTCCAATAGCCACTCTGGAGAGTTGAATTTAGAAGTGTTCCCAATAGCCTCTCTGTGAAAGTTGCATTTAGAAAGTGTTCTGTGAAAGTTGCATTTAGAAGCGTTCCCAATAGCCACTCTGTGAAAGTTGCATTTAGAAGCGTTCCCAATAGCCACTCTAGAAAGCTGAATTTAGAAGTGTTCCCAATTACCTCTCTATGAAAGCTGCATTTAGACGTGTTCCCAATAGCCACTCTAGAAAGTTGAATTTAGAAGTGTGCCCAATAGCCTCTCTGTGAAAGTGGCATTTAGAAAAGTGTTCTGAGAAAGTTTCATTTACAAAACTGTTCTTTGGAAAATTGAATCTAAAGTGTTCCCAATAGCCTCTCTGTGAAAGTTGCATTTAGAAGCGTTCCCAATAGCCACTCTGTGAAAGTTGCATTTAGAAGCGTTCCCAATAGCCACTCTGGAAAGATGAATTTAGAAGTGTGCCCAATAGCCTCTCTGTGAAAGTGGCATTTAGAAAAGTGTTCTGTGAAAGATTCACTTAGTAAACTGTTCTGTGAAAGTTGCATTTAGAAAGTGTTCTGTGAAAGTTGCTTTTAGAATCGTTCCCAATAGCCACTCTGGAAAGTTGAACTTAGAAGTGTGCCCAATAGCCTCTCTGTGAAAGTGGCATTTAGAAAAGTGTTCTGTGAATGTTGCATTTAAAAGAGTTCCCAATAGCCACTCTGGAAAGTTGCATTTAGAAGTGTTCCCAACTGAAAGTTGAATTTAGAAGTGTTCCCAATAGCCTCTCTGTGAAAGTTGCATTTAGAAAGTGTTCTGTGAAAGTTGCTTTTAGAAGCATTCCCAATAGCCACTCTGGAAAGTTGCTTTTAGAAGTGTTCCCAATAGCCTCTCTGTGAAAGTTGCATTTAGAAAGTGTGCTATGAAAGCTGCTTTTAGAAGTGTTCCCAATAGCCACACTGAAAGTTGAATTTAGAAGTGTGCCCAATAGCCTCTCTGTGAAAGTGGCATTTTGAAAAGTGTTCTGAGAAAGTTTCATTTACAAAACTGTTCTTTGAAAATTGAATCTAAAGTGTTCCCAATAGCCTCTCTGTGAAAGTTGCATTTAGAAGCGTTCCCAATAGCCTCTCTGGAAAGTTGAATTTAGAAGTGTGCCCAATAGCCTCTCTGTGAAAGTGGCATTTAGAAAAGTGTTCTGTGAAAGTTGCTTTTAGAAGCGTCCCAATAGCTACTCTGGAAAGTTGCATTTAGAAGTATTCCCAATAGCCACACTGAAAGTTGAATTTAGAAGTGTTCCCAATAGCCTCGCTGTGAAAGTTGCATTTAGAAAGTGTTCTGTGAATGTTGCATTTTGAAGCGTTCCCAATGGCCACTCTGGAAAGTTGTATTTAGAAGTGTTCCCAATAGCCACTCTGGAAAGTTGAATTTAGAAGTGTTCCCAATAGCCTCTCTGTGAAAGTTGCATTTAGAAAGCGTTCTGTGAATGTTGCATTTAGAAGCGTTCCCAATAGCCTCTCTGAAAAGTTGAATTTAGAAGTGTTCCCAATATCCACTCTGGAAAGTTGAATTTAGAAGTGTTCCCAATAGCCTCTCTGTGAAAGTTGCATTTAGAAGCGTTCCCAATAGCCACTCTGGATAGTTGAATTTAGAAGTGTTCCCAATTGCCTCTCTATGAAAGCTGCATTTAGAAGTGTTCCCAATAGCCACTATGGAAAGTTGAATTTAGAAGTGTTCCCAATTGCCTCTCTATGAAAGTTGCATTTAGAAGTGTTCCCAATAGCCACTCTGGAAAGTTGCATTTAGAAGTGTTCCCAATAGCCACACTGAAAGTTGAATTTAGAAGTGTTCCCAATAGCCTCTCTGTGAAAGTTGCATTTAGAAAGTGTTCTATGAAAGTTGCTTTTAGAAGTGTTCCCAATAGCCTCTCTGTGAAAGTTGCATTTAGAAAGCGTTCTGTGAATGTTGCATTTAGAAGCGTTCCCAATAGCCTCTCTGAAAAGTTGAATTTAGAAGTGTTCCCAATATCCACTCTGGAAAGTTGAATTTAGAAGTGTTCCCAATAGCCTCTCTGTGAAAGTTGCATTTAGAAGCGTTCCCAATAGCCACTCTGGATAGTTGAATTTAGAAGTGTTCCCAATTGCCTCTCTATGAAAGCTGCATTTAGAAGTGTTCCCAATAGCCACTATGGAAAGTTGAATTTAGAAGTGTTCCCAATTGCCTCTCTATGAAAGTTGCATTTAGAAGTGTTCCCAATAGCCACTCTGGAAAGTTGCATTTAGAAGTGTTCCCAATAGCCACACTGAAAGTTGAATTTAGAAGTGTTCCCAATAGCCTCTCTGTGAAAGTTGCATTTAGAAAGTGTTCTATGAAAGTTGCTTTTAGAAGTGTTCCCAATAGCCTCTCTGAAAGTTGAATTTAGAAGTGTTCCTAATAGCCACTCTGTAAAGTTGAATTTAGAAGTGTTCCCAATAGCCTCTCTATGAAAGTTGCATTTAGAAAGTGTTCTGTGAAAGTTGCATCTAGAAGCGTTCCCAATAGCCATAGCCACTCTGTGAAAGTTGCATTTAGAAGCGTTCCCAATAGCCACTCTGGAAAGTTGAATTTAGAGGTGTTCCCAATAGCCTCTCTGTGAAAGTTGCGTTTAGAAAGTGTTCTGTGAAAGTTGCATTTAGAAGCGTTCCCAATAGCCACTCTGTGAAAGTTGCATTTAGAAGCGTTCCCAATAGCCACTCTAGAAAGCTGAATTTAGAAGTGTTCCCAATTGCCTCTCTATGAAAGCTGCATTTAGAAGTGTTCCCAATAGCCACTCTGGAAAGTTGAATTTAGAAGTGTGCCCAATAGCCTCTCTGTGAAAGTGGCATTTAGAAAAGTGTTGTGAGAAAGTTTCATTTACAAAACTGTTCTTTGGAAAATTGAATCTAAAGTGTTCCCAATAGTCTCTCTGTGAAAGTTGCATTTAGAAGCGTTCCCAATAGCCACTCTGTGAAAGTTGCATTTAGAAGCGTTCCCAATAGAAACACTGAAAGTTGAATTTAGAAGTGTGCCCAATAGCCTCTCTGTGAAAGTGGCATTTTGAAATGTGTTCTGAGAACGTTACATTTACAAAACTGTTCTTTGAAAATTGAATCTAAAGTGTTCCCAATAGCCTCTCTGTGAAAGTTGCATTTAGAAGCGTTCCCAATAGCCACTCTGGAAAGTTGAATTTAGAAGTGTGCCCAATAGCCTCTCTGTGAAAGTGGCATTTAGAAAAGTGTTCTGTAAATGTTGCATTTTGAAGCGTTCTCAATAGCCACTCTGGAAAGTTGCATTTATAAGTGTTCCCAATAGCCACACTGAAAGTTGAATTTAGAAGTGTTCCCAATAGCCTCTCTGTGAAAGTTGCATTTAGAAAGTGTTCTGTGAAAGTTGCTTTTAGAAGCATTCCCAATAGCCACTCTGGAAAGTTGCATTTAGAAGTGTTCCCAATAGCCACACTGAAAGTTGAATTTAGAAGTGTTCCCAATAGCCTCTCTGTGAAAGTTGCATTTAGAAAGTGTTCTGTGAAAGTTGCATTTAGAAGCGTTCCCAATAGCCACTCTGTGAAAGTTGCATTTAGAAGCGTTCCCAATAGCCACTCTAGAAAGCTGAATTTAGAAGTGTTCCCAATTGCCTCTCTATGAAAGCTGCATTTAGAAGTGTTCCCAATAGCCACTCTGGAAAGTTGAATTTAGAAGTGTGCCCAATAGCCTCTCTGTGAAAGTGGCATTTAGAAAAGTGTTCTGAGAAAGTTTTATTTACAAAACTGTTCTTTGGAAAATTGAATCTAAAGTGTTCCCAATAGCCTCTCTGTGAAAGTTGCATTTAGAAGCGTTCCCAATAGCCACTCTGTGAAAGTTGCATTTAGAAGCGTTCCCAATAGCCACTCTGTGAAAGTTGCATTTAGAAGCGTTCCCAATAGCCTCTCTAGAAAGATGAATTTAGAAGTGTGCTCAATAGCCTCTCTGTTGAAAGTGGCATTTAGAAAAGTGTTCTGTGAAAGATTCACTTAGTAAACTGTTCTGTGAAAGTTGCATTTAGAAAGTGTTCTGTGAAAGTTGCTTTTAGAAGCGTTCCCAATAGCCACTTTGGAAAGTTGAACTTAGAAGTGTGCCCAATAGCCTCTCTGTGAAAGTGGCAATTAGAAAAGTGTTCTGTGAAAGCTTCACTTAGAAAACTGATCTGTGAAAGTTGCATTTGGAAAGTGTTCTGTGAAAGTTGCTTTTAGAAGCGTTCCCAATAGCCACACTGAAAGTTGAATTTAGAAGTGTTCCCAATAGCCACTCTGGAAAGTTGAATTTAGAAGTGTTCCCAATTGCCTCTCTATGAAAGCTGCATTTAGAAGTGTCCCCAATAGCCACTCTGGAAAGTTGCATTTAGAAGTGTTCTCAATAGCCTCTCTGTGAAAGTTGAATTTAGAAGTGTGCCCAATAGCCTCTCTGTGAAAGTGGCATTTAGAAAAGTGTTCTGTAAATGTTGCATTTTGAAGCGTTCTCAATAGCCACTCTGGAAAGTTGCATTTATAAGTGTTCCCAATAGCCACACTGAAAGTTGAATTTAGAAGTGTTCCCAATAGCCTCTCTGTGAAAGTTGCATTTAGAAAGTGTTCTGTGAAAGTTGCTTTTAGAAGCATTCCCAATAGCCACTCTGGAAAGTTGCATTTAGAAGTGTTCCCAATAGCCACACTGAAAGTTGAATTTAGAAGTGTTCCCAATAGCCTCTCTGTGAAAGTTGCATTTAGAAAGTGTTCTGTGAAAGTTGCATTTAGAAGCGTTCCCAATAGCCACTCTGTGAAAGTTGCATTTAGAAGCGTTCCCAATAGCCACTCTAGAAAGCTGAATTTAGAAGTGTTCCCAATTGCCTCTCTATGAAAGCTGCATTTAGAAGTGTTCCCAATAGCCACTCTGGAAAGTTGAATTTAGAAGTGTGCCCAATAGCCTCTCTGTGAAAGTGGCATTTAGAAAAGTGTTCTGAGAAAGTTTTATTTACAAAACTGTTCTTTGGAAAATTGAATCTAAAGTGTTCCCAATAGCCTCTCTGTGAAAGTTGCATTTAGAAGCGTTCCCAATAGCCACTCTGTGAAAGTTGCATTTAGAAGCGTTCCCAATAGCCACTCTGTGAAAGTTGCATTTAGAAGCGTTCCCAATAGCCTCTCTAGAAAGATGAATTTAGAAGTGTGCTCAATAGCCTCTCTGTTGAAAGTGGCATTTAGAAAAGTGTTCTGTGAAAGATTCACTTAGTAAACTGTTCTGTGAAAGTTGCATTTAGAAAGTGTTCTGTGAAAGTTGCTTTTAGAAGCGTTCCCAATAGCCACTTTGGAAAGTTGAACTTAGAAGTGTGCCCAATAGCCTCTCTGTGAAAGTGGCAATTAGAAAAGTGTTCTGTGAAAGCTTCACTTAGAAAACTGATCTGTGAAAGTTGCATTTAGAAAGTGTTCTGTGAAAGTTGCTTTTAGAAGCGTTCCCAATAGCCACACTGAAAGTTGAATTTAGAAGTGTTCCCAATAGCCACTCTGGAAAGTTGAATTTAGAAGTGTTCCCAATTGCCTCTCTATGAAAGCTGCATTTAGAAGTGTCCCCAATAGCCACTCTGGAAAGTTGCATTTAGAAGTGTTCTCAATAGCCTCTCTGTGAAAGTTGAATTTAGAAGTGTGCCCAATAGCCTCTCTGTGAAAGTGGCATTTAGAAAAGTGTTCTGTGAATGTTGCATTTAGAAGTGTTCCCAATAGCCACACTGAAAGTTGAATTTAGAAGTGTTCCCAATAGCCTCTCTCTGAAAGTTGCATTTAGAAAGTGTTCTGTGAAAGTTGCTTTTAGAAGTGTTCCCAATAGCCTCTCTGTGAAAGTTGCATTTAGAAAGTGTGCTATGAAAGCTGCTTTTAGAAGTGTCCCCATTAGTCTCTCTGAAAAGTTGAATTTAGAAGTGTTCCCAATATCCACTCTCGAAAGTTGCATTTAGAAGTGTTCCCAAACTCTGGAAAGTTGAATTTAGAAGTGTTCCCAATTGCCTTTCTATGAAAGCTGCATTTAGAAGTGTTCCCAATAGCCACTCTGGAAAGTTGCATTTAGAAGTGTTCCCAATAGCCACTCTGGAAAGTTGAATTTAGAAGTGTGCCCAATAGCCTCTCTGTGAAAGTGGCATTTAGAAAAGTGTTCTGTGAATGTTGCATTTAGAAGCGTTCCCAATAGCCACTCTGGAAAGTTGCATTTATAAGTGTTTCCAATAGCCACACTGAAAGTTGAATTTAGAAGTGTTCCCAATAGCCACACTGAAAGTTGAATTTAGAAGTGTTCCCAATAGCCTCTCTGTGAAAGTTGCATTTAGAAAGTGTTCTGTGAAAGTTGCTTTTAGAAGCATTCCCAATAGCCACTCTGGAAAGTTGCATTTAGAAGTGTTCCGTATAGCCACACTGAAAGTTGAATTTAGAAGTGTTTCCAATAGCCACACTGAAAGTTGAATTTAGAAGTGTTCCCAATAGCCTCTCTGTGAAAGTTGCATTTAGAAAGTGTTCTGTGAAAGTTGCTTTTAGAAGCGTTCCCAATAGCCACTCTGGAAAGTTGCATTTAGAAGTGTTCCCAATAGCCACACTGAAAGTTGAATTTAGAAGTGTTCCCAATAGCCTCTCTGTGAAAGTTGCATTTAGAAAGTGTTCTGTGAATGTTGCATTTAGAAGCGTTCCCAATAGCCACTCTGGAAAGTTGCATTTAGAAGTGTTCCCAATAGCCACTCTGGAAAGTTGAATTTAGAAGTGTTCCCAATAGCCTCTCTGTGAAAGTTGCATTTAGAAAGTGTTCTATGAATGTTGCATTTAGAAGCGTTCCCAATAGCCTCTCTGAAAGTTGAATTTAGAAGTGTTCCCAATAGCCACCCTGGAAAGTTGAATTTAGAAGTGTTCCCAATAGCCTCTCTATGGAAGCTGCATTTAGAAGTGTTCCCAATAGCCACTCTGGAAAGTTGAATTTAGAAGTGTTCCCAATTGCCTCTCTATGAAATTTACATTTAGAAGTGTTCCCAATAGCCACTCTGGAAAGTTGCATTTAGAAGTGTTCCCAATAGCCACACTGAAAGTTGAATTTAGAAGTGTTCCCAATAGCCTCTCTGTGAAAGTTGCATTTAGAAAGTGTTCTATGAAAGTTGCTTTTAGAAGTGTTCCCAATAGCCTCTCTGAAAGTTGAATTTAGAAGTGTTCCCAATAACCACCCTGGAAAGTTGAATTTAGAAGTGTTCCCAATAGCCTCTCTATGAAAGTTGCATTTAGAAAGTGTTCTGTGAAAGTTGCATCTAGAAGCGTTCCCAATAGCCATAGCCACTCTGTGAAAGTTACATTTAGAAGCGTTCCCAATAGCCACTCTGGAAAGTTTAATTTAGAAGTGTTCCCAATTGCCTCTCTATGGAAGCTGCATTTAGAAGTGTTCCCAATAGCCACTCTGGAAAGTTGAATTTAGAAGTGTTCCCAATAGCCACTCTGGAAAGTTGAATTTAGAAGTGTTCCCAAAAGCCTCTCAGTGAAAGTTGCATTTAGAAAGTGTTCTGTGAAAGTTGCATCTAGAAGCGTTCCCAATAGCCATAGCCACTCTGTGAAAGTTGCATTTAGAAGCGTTCCCAATAGCCACTCTGGAAAGTTGAATTTAGAAGTGTTCCCAATAGCCTCTCTGTGAAAGTTGCATTTAGAAAGTGTTCTGTGAAAGTTGCATTTAGAAGCGTTCCCAATAGCCACTCTGTGAAAGTTGCATTTAGAAGTGTTCCCAATAGCCACTCTAGAAAGCTGAATTTAGAAGTGTTCCCAATTGCCTCTCTATGAAAGCTGCATTTAGAAGTGTTCCCAATAGCCACTCTGGAAAGTTGAATTTAGAAGTGTTCCCAATAGCCTCTCTGTGAAAGTGGCATTTAGAAAAGTGTTCTGAGAAAGTTTCATTTACAAAACTGTTCTTTGGAAAATTGAATCTAAAGTGTTCCCAATAGCCTCTCTGTGAAAGTTGCATTTAGAAGTGTTCCCAATTGCCTCTCTATGAAATTTGCATTTAGAAGTGTTCCCAATAGCCACTCTGGAAAGTTGCATTTAGAAGTGTTCCCAATAGCCACACTGAAAGTTGAATTTAGAAGTGTTCCCAATAGCCTCTCTGTGAAAGTTGCATTTAGAAAGTGTTCTATGAAAGTTGCTTTTAGAAGTGTTCCCAATAGCCTCTCTGAAAGTTGAATTTAGAAGTTTTCCCAATAACCACCCTGGAAAGTTGAATTTAGAAGTGTTCCCAATAGCCTCTCTATGAAAGTTGCATTTAGAAAGTGTTCTGTGAAAGTTGCATCTAGAAGCGTTCCCAATAGCCATAGCCACTCTGTGAAAGTTACATTTAGAAGCGTTCCCAATAGCCACTCTGGAAAGTTGAATTTAGAAGTGTTCCCAATTGCCTCTCTATGGAAGCTGCATTTAGAAGTGTTCCCAATAGCCACTCTGGAAAGTTGAATTTAGAAGTGTTCCCAATAGCCACTCTGGAAAGTTGAATTTAGAAGTGTTCCCAAAAGCCTCTCAGTGAAAGTTGCATTTAGAAAGTGTTCTGTGAAAGTTGCATCTAGAAGCGTTCCCAATAGCCATAGCCACTCTGTGAAAGTTGCATTTAGAAGCGTTCCCAATAGCCACTCTGGAAAGTTGAATTTAGAAGTGTTCCCAATAGCCTCTCTGTGAAAGTTGCATTTAGAAAGTGTTCTGTGAAAGTTGCATTTAGAAGCGTTCCCAATAGCCACTCTGTGAAAGTTGCATTTAGAAGTGTTCCCAATAGCCACTCTAGAAAGCTGAATTTAGAAGTGTTCCCAATTGCCTCTCTATGAAAGCTGCATTTAGAAGTGTTCCCAATAGCCACTCTGGAAAGTTGAATTTAGAAGTGTTCCCAATAGCCTCTCTGTGAAAGTGGCATTTAGAAAAGTGTTCTGAGAAAGTTTCATTTACAAAACTGTTCTTTGGAAAATTGAATCTAAAGTGTTCCCAATAGCCTCTCTGTGAAAGTTGCATTTAGAAGCGTTCCCAATAGCCACTCTGTGAAAGTTGCATTTAGAAGCGTTCCCAATAGCCACTCTGGAAAGATGAATTTAGAAGTGTGCCCAATAGCCTCTCTGTGAAAGTGGCATTTAGAAAAGTGTTCTGTGAAAGATTCACTTAGAAAACTGTTCTGTGAAAGTTGCATTTAGAAAGTGTTCGTGAAAGTTGCTTTTAGAAGCGTTCCCAAAAGCCACACTGAAAGTTGAATTTAGAAGTGTTCCCAATAACCACTCTGGAAAGATGAATTTAGAAGTGTTCCCAATAGCCTCTCTGTGAAAGTTGCATTTAGAAGTGTGCCCAATAGCCACTCTGGAAAGTTGAATATAGAAGTGTTCCCAATAGCCTCTCTGTGAAAGTTGCATTTAGAAAGTGTTCTGTGAAAGTTGCATTTAGAAGCGTTCCCAATAGCCACTATGTGAAAGTTGCATTTAGAAGTGTTCCCAATAGCCACTCTAGAAAGCTGAATTTAGAAGTGTTCCCAATTGCCTCTCTATGAAAGCTGCATTTAGAAGTGTTCCCAATAGCCACTCTGCAAAGTTGAATTTAGAAGTGTGCCCAATAGCCTCTCTGTGAAAGTGGCATTTAGAAAAGTGTTCTGAGAAAGTTTCATTTACAAAACTGTTCTTTGGAAAATTGAATCTACAGTGTTCCCAATAGCCTCTCTGTGAAAGTTGCATTTAGAAGCGTTCCCAATAGCCACTCTGTGAAAGTTGCATTTAGAAGCGTTCCCAATAGCCACTCTGGAAAGATGAATTTAGAAGTGTGCCCAATAGCCTCTCTGTGAAAGTGGCATTTAGAAAAGTGTTCTGTGAAAGATTCACTTAGTAAACTGTTCTGTGAAAGTTGCATTTAGAAAGTGTTCTGTGAAAGTTGCTTTTAGAAGCGTTCCCAGTAGCCACTCTGGAAAGTTGAAGTTAGAAGTGTGCCCAATAGCCTCTCTGTGAAAGTGGCATTTAGAAAAGTGTTCTGTGAAAGCTTCACTTAGAAAACTGTTCTGTGAAAGTTGCCTTTAGAAAGTGTTCTGTGAAAGTTGCTTTTAGAAGCGTTCCCAATAGCCACACTGAAAGTTGAATTTAGAAGTGTTCCCAATAGCCACTCTGGAAAGTTGAATTTAGAAGTGTTCCCAATTGCCTCTCTATGAAAGCTGCATTTAGAAGTGTTCCCAATAGCCACTCTGGAAAGTTTCATTTAGAAGTGTTCCCAATAGCCACACTGAAAGTTGAATTTAGAAGTGTGCCCAATAGCCTCTCTGTGAAAGTGGCATTTAGAAGTGTGCCCAATAGCCTCTCTGTTAAAGTGGCATTTAGAAAAGTGTTCTGTGAATGTTGCATTTAAAAGAGTTCCCAATAGCCACTCTGGAAAGTTGCATTTAGAAGTGTTCCAAATAGCCACACTGAAAGTTGAATTTAGAAGTGTTCCCAATAGCCTCTTTGTGTAAGTTGCATTTAGAAAGTGTTCTGTGAAAGTTGCTTTTAGAAGCGTTCCCAGTAGCCACTCTGGAAAGTTGAACTTAGAAGTGTGCCCAATAGCCTCTCTGTGAAAGTGGCATTTAGAAAAGTGTTCTGTGAAAGCTTCACTTAGAAAACTGTTCTGTGAAAGTTGCATTTAGAAAGTGTTCTGTGAAAGTTGCTTTTAGAAGCGTTCCCAATAGCCACAATGAAAGTTGAATTTAGAAGTGTTCCCAATAGCCACTCTGGAAAGTTGAATTTAGAAGTGTTCCCAATTGCCTCTCTATGAAAGCTGCATTTAGAAGTGTTCCCAATAGCCACTCTGGAAAGTTGCATTTAGAAGTGTTCCCAATAGCCACACTGAAAGTTGAATTTAGAAGTGTGCCCAATAGCCTCTCTGTGAAAGTGGCATTTAGAAGTGTGCCCAATAGCCTCTCTGTTAAAGTGGCATTTAGAAAAGTGTTCTGTGAATGTTGCATTTAAAAGAGTTCCCAATAGCCACGCTGGAAAGTTGCATTTAGAAGTGTTCCAAATAGCCACACTGAAAGTTGAATTTAGAAGTGTTCCCAATAGCCTCTTTGTGTAAGTTGCATTTAGAAAGTGTTCTGTGAAAGCTGCTTTTAGAAGTGTCCCCATTAGCCTCTCTGAAAAGTTGAATTTAGAAGTGTTCCCAATATCCACTCTGGAAATTTGCATTTATAAGTGTTCCCAATCGCCACTCTGGAAAGTTGAATTTAGAAGTGTTCCCAATTGCCTTTCTATGAAAGCTGCATTTAGAAGTGTTCCCAATAGCCACTCTGGAAAGTTGCATTTAGAAGTGTTCCCAATAGCCACACTGAAAGTTGAATTTAGAAGTGTGCCCAATAGCCTCTCTGTGAAAGTGGCATTTTGAAAAGTGTTCTGAGAAAGTTTCATTTACAAAACTGTTCTTTGAAAATTGAATCTAAAGTGTTCCCAATAGCTTCTCTGTGAAAGTTGCATTTAGAAGCGTTCCCAATAGCCACTCTGGAAAGTTGAATTTAGAAGTGTGCCCAATAGCCTCTCTGTGAAAGTGGCATTTAGAAAAATGTTCTGTGAATGTTGCATTTAGAAGCGTTCCCAAAAGCCACTCTGGAAAGTTGCATTTATAAGTGTTTCCAATAGCCACACTGAAAGTTGAATTTAGAAGTGTTCCCAATAGCCTCTCTGTGAAAGTTGCATTTAGAAAGTGTTCTGTGAAAGTTGCTTTTAGAAGCATTCCCAATAGCCACTCTGGAAAGTTGCATTTAGAAGTGTTCCCAATAGCCACACTGAAAGTTGAATTTAGAAGTGTTCCCAATAGCCACACTGAAAGTTGAATTTAGAAGTGTTCCCAATAGCCTCTCTGTGAAAGTTGTATTTATAAAGTGTTCTGTGAAAGTTGCTTTTAGAAGCGGTCCCAATAGCCACTCTGGAAAGTTGCATTTAGAAGTGTTCCCAATAGCCACACTGAAAGTTGAATTTAGAAGTGTTCCCAATAGCCTCTCTGTGAAAGTTGCATTTAGAAAGTGTTCTGTGAATGTTGCATTTAGAAGCGTTCCCAATAGCCACTCTGGAAAGTTGCATTTAGAAGTGTACCCAATAGCCACTCTGGAAAGTTGAATTTAGAAGTGTTCCCAATAGCCTCTCTGTGAAAGTTGCATTTAGAAAGCGTTCTGTGAATGTTGCATTTAGAAGCGTTCCCAATAGCCTCTCTGAAAAGTTGAATTTAGAAGTGTTCCCAATATCCACTCTGGAAAGTTGAATTTAGAAGTGTTCCCAATAGCCTCTCTGTGAAAGTTGGATTTAGAAGTGTTCCCAATAGCCACTCTGGAAAGTTGAATTTAGAAGTGTTCCCAATTGCCTCTCTATGAAAGCTGCATTTAGAAGTGTTCCCAATAGCCACTCTGGAAAGTTGAATTTAGAAGTGTTCCCAATTGCCTCTCTATGAAAGTTGCATTTAGAAGTGTTCCCAATAGCCACTCTGGAAAGTTGCATTTAGAAGTGTTCCCAATAGCCACACTGAAAGTTGAATTTAGAAGTGTTCCCAATAGCCTCTCTGTGAAAGTTGCATTTAGAAAGTGTTCTATGAAAGTTGCTTTTAGAAGTGTTCCCAATAGCCACTCTGGAAAGTTGAATTTAGAAGTGTTCCCAATTGCCTCTCTATGAAAGTTGCATTTAGAAGTGTTCCCAATAGCCACTCTGGAAAGTTGCATTTAGAAGTGTTCCCAATAGCCACACTGAAAGTTGAATTTAGAAGTGTTCCCAATAGCCTCTCTGTGAAAGTTGCATTTAGAAAGTGTTCTATGAAAGTTGCTTTTAGAAGCGTTCCCAATAGCCACAATGAAAGTTGAATTTAGAAGTGTTCCCAATAGCCACTCTGGAAAGTTGAATTTAGAAGTGTTCCCAATTGCCTCTCTATGAAAGCTGCATTTAGAAGTGTTCCCAATAGCCACTCTGGAAAGTTGCATTTAGAAGTGTTCCCAATAGCCACACTGAAAGTTGAATTTAGAAGTGTGCCCAATAGCCTCTCTGTGAAAGTGGCATTTAGAAGTGTGCCCAATAGCCTCTCTGTTAAAGTGGCATTTAGAAAAGTGTTCTGTGAATGTTGCATTTAAAAGAGTTCCCAATAGCCACGCTGGAAAGTTGCATTTAGAAGTGTTCCAAATAGCCACACTGAAAGTTGAATTTAGAAGTGTTCCCAATAGCCTCTTTGTGTAAGTTGCATTTAGAAAGTGTTCTGTGAAAGCTGCTTTTAGAAGTGTCCCCATTAGCCTCTCTGAAAAGTTGAATTTAGAAGTGTTCCCAATATCCACTCTGGAAATTTGCATTTATAAGTGTTCCCAATCGCCACTCTGGAAAGTTGAATTTAGAAGTGTTCCCAATTGCCTTTCTATGAAAGCTGCATTTAGAAGTGTTCCCAATAGCCACTCTGGAAAGTTGCATTTAGAAGTGTTCCCAATAGCCACACTGAAAGTTGAATTTAGAAGTGTGCCCAATAGCCTCTCTGTGAAAGTGGCATTTTGAAAAGTGTTCTGAGAAAGTTTCATTTACAAAACTGTTCTTTGAAAATTGAATCTAAAGTGTTCCCAATAGCTTCTCTGTGAAAGTTGCATTTAGAAGCGTTCCCAATAGCCACTCTGGAAAGTTGAATTTAGAAGTGTGCCCAATAGCCTCTCTGTGAAAGTGGCATTTAGAAAAATGTTCTGTGAATGTTGCATTTAGAAGCGTTCCCAAAAGCCACTCTGGAAAGTTGCATTTATAAGTGTTTCCAATAGCCACACTGAAAGTTGAATTTAGAAGTGTTCCCAATAGCCTCTCTGTGAAAGTTGCATTTAGAAAGTGTTCTGTGAAAGTTGCTTTTAGAAGCATTCCCAATAGCCACTCTGGAAAGTTGCATTTAGAAGTGTTCCCAATAGCCACACTGAAAGTTGAATTTAGAAGTGTTCCCAATAGCCACACTGAAAGTTGAATTTAGAAGTGTTCCCAATAGCCTCTCTGTGAAAGTTGTATTTATAAAGTGTTCTGTGAAAGTTGCTTTTAGAAGCGGTCCCAATAGCCACTCTGGAAAGTTGCATTTAGAAGTGTTCCCAATAGCCACACTGAAAGTTGAATTTAGAAGTGTTCCCAATAGCCTCTCTGTGAAAGTTGCATTTAGAAAGTGTTCTGTGAATGTTGCATTTAGAAGCGTTCCCAATAGCCACTCTGGAAAGTTGCATTTAGAAGTGTACCCAATAGCCACTCTGGAAAGTTGAATTTAGAAGTGTTCCCAATAGCCTCTCTGTGAAAGTTGCATTTAGAAAGCGTTCTGTGAATGTTGCATTTAGAAGCGTTCCCAATAGCCTCTCTGAAAAGTTGAATTTAGAAGTGTTCCCAATATCCACTCTGGAAAGTTGAATTTAGAAGTGTTCCCAATAGCCTCTCTGTGAAAGTTGGATTTAGAAGTGTTCCCAATAGCCACTCTGGAAAGTTGAATTTAGAAGTGTTCCCAATTGCCTCTCTATGAAAGCTGCATTTAGAAGTGTTCCCAATAGCCACTCTGGAAAGTTGAATTTAGAAGTGTTCCCAATTGCCTCTCTATGAAAGTTGCATTTAGAAGTGTTCCCAATAGCCACTCTGGAAAGTTGCATTTAGAAGTGTTCCCAATAGCCACACTGAAAGTTGAATTTAGAAGTGTTCCCAATAGCCTCTCTGTGAAAGTTGCATTTAGAAAGTGTTCTATGAAAGTTGCTTTTAGAAGTGTTCCCAATAGCCTCTCTGAAAGTTGAATTTAGAAGTGTTCCCAATAGCCACCCTGGAATGTTGAATTTAGAAGTGTTCCCAATAGCCTCTCTATGAAAGTTGCATTTAGAAAGTGTTCTGTGAAAGTTGCATCTAGAAGCGTTCCCAATAGCCATAGCCACTCTGTGAAAGTTACATTTAGAAGCGTTCCCAATAGCCACTCTGGAAATTTGAATTTAGAAGTGTTCCCAATTTCCTCTCTATGGAAGCTGCATTTAGAGGTGTTCCCAATGGCCACTCTGGAAAGTTGAATTTAGAAGTGTTCCCAATAGCCACTCTGGAAAGTTGAATTTAGAAGTGTTCCCAATAGCCTCTCAGTGAAAGTTGCATTTAGGAAGTGTTCTGTGAAAGTTGCATCTAGAAGCGTTCCCAATAGCCATAGCCACTCTGTGAAAGTTGCATTTAGAAGCTTTTCCAATAGCCACTCTGGAGAGTTGAATTTAGAAGTGTTCCCAATAGCCTCTCTGTGAAAGTTGCATTTAGAAAGTGTTCTGTGAAAGTTGCATTTAGAAGCGTTCCCAATAGCCACTCTGTGAAAGTTGCATTTAGAAGCGTTCCCAATAGCCACTCTAGAAAGCTGAATTTAGAAGTGTTCCCAATTACCTCTCTATGAAAGCTGCATTTAGACGTGTTCCCAATAGCCACTCTAGAAAGTTGAATTTAGAAGTGTGCCCAATAGCCTCTCTGTGAAAGTGGCATTTAGAAAAGTGTTCTGAGAAAGTTTCATTTACAAAACTGTTCTTTGGAAAATTGAATCTAAAGTGTTCCCAATAGCCTCTCTGTGAAAGTTGCATTTAGAAGCGTTCCCAATAGCCACTCTGTGAAAGTTGCATTTAGAAGCGTTCCCAATAGCCACTCTGGAAAGATGAATTTAGAAGTGTGCCCAATAGCCTCTCTGTGAAAGTGGCATTTAGAAAAGTGTTCTGTGAAAGATTCACTTAGTAAACTGTTCTGTGAAAGTTGCATTTAGAAAGTGTTCTGTGAAAGTTGCTTTTAGAATCGTTCCCAATAGCCACTCTGGAAAGTTGAACTTAGAAGTGTGCCCAATAGCCTCTCTGTGAAAGTGGCATTTAGAAAAGTGTTCTGTGAAAGCTTCACTTAGAAAACTGTTCTGTGAAAGTTGCATTTAGAAAGTGTTCTGTGAAAGTTGCTTTTAGAAGCGTTCCCAATAGCCACTCTGGAAAGTTGAACTTAGAAGTGTGCCCAATAGCCTCTCTGTGAAAGTGGCATTTAGAAAAGTGTTCTGTGAAAGTTGAATTTAGAAGTGTTCCCAATAGCCACACTGAAAGTTGAATTTAGAAGTGTTCCCAATAGCCTCTCTGTGAAAGTTGTATTTATAAAGTGTTCTGTGAAAGTTGCTTTTAGAAGCGGTCCCAATAGCCACTCTGGAAAGTTGCATTTAGAAGTGTTCCCAATAGCCACACTGAAAGTTGAATTTAGAAGTGTTCCCAATAGCCTCTCTGTGAAAGTTGCATTTAGAAAGTGTTCTGTGAATGTTGCATTTAGAAGCGTTCCCAATAGCCACTCTGGAAAGTTGCATTTAGAAGTGTTCCCAATAGCCACTCTGGAAAGTTGAATTTAGAAGTGTTCCCAATAGCCTCTCTGTGAAAGTTGCATTTAGAAAGCGTTCTGTGAATGTTGCATTTAGAAGCGTTCCCAATAGCCTCTCTGAAAAGTTGAATTTAGAAGTGTTCCCAATATCCACTCTGGAAAGTTGAATTTAGAAGTGTTCCCAATAGCCTCTCTGTGAAAGTTGGATTTAGAAGTGTTCCCAATAGCCACTCTGGAAAGTTGAATTTAGAAGTGTTCCCAATTGCCTCTCTATGAAAGCTGCATTTAGAAGTGTTCCCAATAGCCACTCTGGAAAGTTGAATTTAGAAGTGTTCCCAATTGCCTCTCTATGAAAGTTGCATTTAGAAGTGTTCCCAATAGCCACTCTGGAAAGTTGCATTTAGAAGTGTTCCCAATAGCCACACTGAAAGTTGAATTTAGAAGTGTTCCCAATAGCCTCTCTGTGAAAGTTGCATTTAGAAAGTGTTCTATGAAAGTTGCTTTTAGAAGTGTTCCCAATAGCCTCTCTGAAAGTTGAATTTAGAAGTGTTCCCAATAGCCACCCTGGAATGTTGAATTTAGAAGTGTTCCCAATAGCCTCTCTATGAAAGTTGCATTTAGAAAGTGTTCTGTGAAAGTTGCATCTAGAAGCGTTCCCAATAGCCATAGCCACTCTGTGAAAGTTACATTTAGAAGCGTTCCCAATAGCCACTCTGGAAATTTGAATTTAGAAGTGTTCCCAATTTCCTCTCTATGGAAGCTGCATTTAGAAGTGTTCCCAATGGCCACTCTGGAAAGTTGAATTTAGAAGTGTTCCCAATAGCCACTCTGGAAAGTTGAATTTAGAAGTGTTCCCAATAGCCTCTCAGTGAAAGTTGCATTTAGGAAGTGTTCTGTGAAAGTTGCATCTAGAAGCGTTCCCAATAGCCATAGCCACTCTGTGAAAGTTGCATTTAGAAGCTTTTCCAATAGCCACTCTGGAGAGTTGAATTTAGAAGTGTTCCCAATAGCCTCTCTGTGAAAGTTGCATTTAGAAAGTGTTCTGTGAAAGTTGCATTTAGAAGCGTTCCCAATAGCCACTCTGTGAAAGTTGCATTTAGAAGCGTTCCCAATAGCCACTCTAGAAAGCTGAATTTAGAAGTGTTCCCAATTACCTCTCTATGAAAGCTGCATTTAGACGTGTTCCCAATAGCCACTCTAGAAAGTTGAATTTAGAAGTGTGCCCAATAGCCTCTCTGTGAAAGTGGCATTTAGAAAAGTGTTCTGAGAAAGTTTCATTTACAAAACTGTTCTTTGGAAAATTGAATCTAAAGTGTTCCCAATAGCCTCTCTGTGAAAGTTGCATTTAGAAGCGTTCCCAATAGCCACTCTGTGAAAGTTGCATTTAGAAGCGTTCCCAATAGCCACTCTGGAAAGATGAATTTAGAAGTGTGCCCAATAGCCTCTCTGTGAAAGTGGCATTTAGAAAAGTGTTCTGTGAAAGATTCACTTAGTAAACTGTTCTGTGAAAGTTGCATTTAGAAAGTGTTCTGTGAAAGTTGCTTTTAGAATCGTTCCCAATAGCCACTCTGGAAAGTTGAACTTAGAAGTGTGCCCAATAGCCTCTCTGTGAAAGTGGCATTTAGAAAAGTGTTCTGTGAATGTTGCATTTAAAAGAGTTCCCAATAGCCACTCTGGAAAGTTGCATTTAGAAGTGTTCCCAACTGAAAGTTGAATTTAGAAGTGTTCCCAATAGCCTCTCTGTGAAAGTTGCATTTAGAAAGTGTTCTGTGAAAGTTGCTTTTAGAAGCATTCCCAATAGCCACTCTGGAAAGTTGCTTTTAGAAGTGTTCCCAATAGCCTCTCTGTGAAAGTTGCATTTAGAAAGTGTGCTATGAAAGCTGCTTTTAGAAGTGTTCCCAATAGCCACACTGAAAGTTGAATTTAGAAGTGTGCCCAATAGCCT
Organism: Ambystoma mexicanum; assembly: GCF_040938575.1. Lineage (NCBI taxonomy): Eukaryota > Metazoa > Chordata > Amphibia > Caudata > Ambystomatidae > Ambystoma > Ambystoma mexicanum. The sequence continues at coordinate 392,369,851 of NC_090934.1, read as the reverse complement.
CTCTGTGAAAGTGGCATTTTGAAAAGTGTTCTGAGAAAGTTTCATTTACAAAACTGTTCTTTGAAAATTGAATCTAAAGTGTTCCCAATAGCCTCTCTGTGAAAGTTGCATTTAGAAGCGTTCCCAATAGCCTCTCTGGAAAGTTGAATTTAGAAGTGTGCCCAATAGCCTCTCTGTGAAAGTGGCATTTAGAAAAGTGTTCTGTGAATGTTGCATTTAGAAGCGTTCTCAATAGCCACTCTGGAAAGTTGCATTTATAAGTGTTCCCAATAGCCACACTGAAAGTTGAATTTAGAAGTGTTCCCAATAGCCTCTCTGTGAAAGTTGCATTTAGAAAGTGTTCTGTGAAAGTTGCTTTTAGAAGCGTCCCAATAGCTACTCTGGAAAGTTGCATTTAGAAGTATTCCCAATAGCCACACTGAAAGTTGAATTTAGAAGTGTTCCCAATAGCCTCGCTGTGAAAGTTGCATTTAGAAAGTGTTCTGTGAATGTTGCATTTTGAAGCGTTCCCAATGGCCACTCTGGAAAGTTGTATTTAGAAGTGTTCCCAATAGCCACTCTGGAAAGTTGAATTTAGAAGTGTTCCCAATAGCCTCTCTGTGAAAGTTGCATTTAGAAAGCGTTCTGTGAATGTTGCATTTAGAAGCGTTCCCAATAGCCTCTCTGAAAAGTTGAATTTAGAAGTGTTCCCAATATCCACTCTGGAAAGTTGAATTTAGAAGTGTTCCCAATAGCCTCTCTGTGAAAGTTGCATTTAGAAGCGTTCCCAATAGCCACTCTGGATAGTTGAATTTAGAAGTGTTCCCAATTGCCTCTCTATGAAAGCTGCATTTAGAAGTGTTCCCAATAGCCACTATGGAAAGTTGAATTTAGAAGTGTTCCCAATTGCCTCTCTATGAAAGTTGCATTTAGAAGTGTTCCCAATAGCCACTCTGGAAAGTTGCATTTAGAAGTGTTCCCAATAGCCACACTGAAAGTTGAATTTAGAAGTGTTCCCAATAGCCTCTCTGTGAAAGTTGCATTTAGAAAGTGTTCTATGAAAGTTGCTTTTAGAAGTGTTCCCAATAGCCTCTCTGTGAAAGTTGCATTTAGAAAGCGTTCTGTGAATGTTGCATTTAGAAGCGTTCCCAATAGCCTCTCTGAAAAGTTGAATTTAGAAGTGTTCCCAATATCCACTCTGGAAAGTTGAATTTAGAAGTGTTCCCAATAGCCTCTCTGTGAAAGTTGCATTTAGAAGCGTTCCCAATAGCCACTCTGGATAGTTGAATTTAGAAGTGTTCCCAATTGCCTCTCTATGAAAGCTGCATTTAGAAGTGTTCCCAATAGCCACTATGGAAAGTTGAATTTAGAAGTGTTCCCAATTGCCTCTCTATGAAAGTTGCATTTAGAAGTGTTCCCAATAGCCACTCTGGAAAGTTGCATTTAGAAGTGTTCCCAATAGCCACACTGAAAGTTGAATTTAGAAGTGTTCCCAATAGCCTCTCTGTGAAAGTTGCATTTAGAAAGTGTTCTATGAAAGTTGCTTTTAGAAGTGTTCCCAATAGCCTCTCTGAAAGTTGAATTTAGAAGTGTTCCTAATAGCCACTCTGTAAAGTTGAATTTAGAAGTGTTCCCAATAGCCTCTCTATGAAAGTTGCATTTAGAAAGTGTTCTGTGAAAGTTGCATCTAGAAGCGTTCCCAATAGCCATAGCCACTCTGTGAAAGTTGCATTTAGAAGCGTTCCCAATAGGCACTCTGGAAAGTTGAATTTAGAGGTGTTCCCAATAGCCTCTCTGTGAAAGTTGCGTTTAGAAAGTGTTCTGTGAAAGTTGCATTTAGAAGCGTTCCCAATAGCCACTCTGTGAAAGTTGCATTTAGAAGCGTTCCCAATAGCCACTCTAGAAAGCTGAATTTAGAAGTGTTCCCAATTGCCTCTCTATGAAAGCTGCATTTAGAAGTGTTCCCAATAGCCACTCTGGAAAGTTGAATTTAGAAGTGTGCCCAATAGCCTCTCTGTGAAAGTGGCATTTAGAAAAGTGTTGTGAGAAAGTTTCATTTACAAAACTGTTCTTTGGAAAATTGAATCTAAAGTGTTCCCAATAGTCTCTCTGTGAAAGTTGCATTTAGAAGCGTTCCCAATAGCCACTCTGTGAAAGTTGCATTTAGAAGCGTTCCCAATAGCCACACTGAAAGTTGAATTTAGAAGTGTGCCCAATAGCCTCTCTGTGAAAGTGGCATTTTGAAATGTGTTCTGAGAACGTTACATTTACAAAACTGTTCTTTGAAAATTGAATCTAAAGTGTTCCCAATAGCCTCTCTGTGAACGTTGCATTTAGAAGCGTTCCCAATAGCCACTCTGGAAAGTTGAATTTAGAAGTGTGCCCAATAGCCTCTCTGTGAAAGTGGCATTTAGAAAAGTGTTCTGTAAATGTTGCATTTTGAAGCGTTCTCAATAGCCACTCTGGAAAGTTGCATTTATAAGTGTTCCCAATAGCCACACTGAAAGTTGAATTTAGAAGTGTTCCCAATAGCCTCTCTGTGAAAGTTGCATTTAGAAAGTGTTCTGTGAAAGTTGCTTTTAGAAGCATTCCCAATAGCCACTCTGGAAAGTTGCATTTAGAAGTGTTCCCAATAGCCACACTGAAAGTTGAATTTAGAAGTGTTCCCAATAGCCTCTCTGTGAAAGTTGCATTTAGAAAGTGTTCTGTGAAAGTTGCATTTAGAAGCGTTCCCAATAGCCACTCTGTGAAAGTTGCATTTAGAAGCGTTCCCAATAGCCACTCTAGAAAGCTGAATTTAGAAGTGTTCCCAATTGCCTCTCTATGAAAGCTGCATTTAGAAGTGTTCCCAATAGCCACTCTGGAAAGTTGCATTTAGAAGTGTTCCAAATAGCCACACTGAAAGTTGAATTTAGAAGTGTTCCCAATAGCCTCTTTGTGTAAGTTGCATTTAGAAAGTGTTCTGTGAAAGTTGCTTTTAGAAGCGTTCCCAGTAGCCACTCTGGAAAGTTGAACTTAGAAGTGTGCCCAATAGCCTCTCTGTGAAAGTGGCATTTAGAAAAGTGTTCTGTGAAAGCTTCACTTAGAAAACTGTTCTGTGAAAGTTGCATTTAGAAAGTGTTCTGTGAAAGTTGCTTTTAGAAGCGTTCCCAATAGCCACAATGAAAGTTGAATTTAGAAGTGTTCCCAATAGCCACTCTGGAAAGTTGAATTTAGAAGTGTTCCCAATTGCCTCTCTATGAAAGCTGCATTTAGAAGTGTTCCCAATAGCCACTCTGGAAAGTTGCATTTAGAAGTGTTCCCAATAGCCACACTGAAAGTTGAATTTAGAAGTGTGCCCAATAGCCTCTCTGTGAAAGTGGCATTTAGAAGTGTGCCCAATAGCCTCTCTGTTAAAGTGGCATTTAGAAAAGTGTTCTGTGAATGTTGCATTTAAAAGAGTTCCCAATAGCCACGCTGGAAAGTTGCATTTAGAAGTGTTCCAAATAGCCACACTGAAAGTTGAATTTAGAAGTGTTCCCAATAGCCTCTTTGTGTAAGTTGCATTTAGAAAGTGTTCTGTGAAAGCTGCTTTTAGAAGTGTCCCCATTAGCCTCTCTGAAAAGTTGAATTTAGAAGTGTTCCCAATATCCACTCTGGAAATTTGCATTTATAAGTGTTCCCAATCGCCACTCTGGAAAGTTGAATTTAGAAGTGTTCCCAATTGCCTTTCTATGAAAGCTGCATTTAGAAGTGTTCCCAATAGCCACTCTGGAAAGTTGCATTTAGAAGTGTTCCCAATAGCCACACTGAAAGTTGAATTTAGAAGTGTGCCCAATAGCCTCTCTGTGAAAGTGGCATTTTGAAAAGTGTTCTGAGAAAGTTTCATTTACAAAACTGTTCTTTGAAAATTGAATCTAAAGTGTTCCCAATAGCTTCTCTGTGAAAGTTGCATTTAGAAGCGTTCCCAATAGCCACTCTGGAAAGTTGAATTTAGAAGTGTGCCCAATAGCCTCTCTGTGAAAGTGGCATTTAGAAAAATGTTCTGTGAATGTTGCATTTAGAAGCGTTCCCAAAAGCCACTCTGGAAAGTTGCATTTATAAGTGTTTCCAATAGCCACACTGAAAGTTGAATTTAGAAGTGTTCCCAATAGCCTCTCTGTGAAAGTTGCATTTAGAAAGTGTTCTGTGAAAGTTGCTTTTAGAAGCATTCCCAATAGCCACTCTGGAAAGTTGCATTTAGAAGTGTTCCCAATAGCCACACTGAAAGTTGAATTTAGAAGTGTTCCCAATAGCCACACTGAAAGTTGAATTTAGAAGTGTTCCCAATAGCCTCTCTGTGAAAGTTGTATTTATAAAGTGTTCTGTGAAAGTTGCTTTTAGAAGCGGTCCCAATAGCCACTCTGGAAAGTTGCATTTAGAAGTGTTCCCAATAGCCACACTGAAAGTTGAATTTAGAAGTGTTCCCAATAGCCTCTCTGTGAAAGTTGCATTTAGAAAGTGTTCTGTGAATGTTGCATTTAGAAGCGTTCCCAATAGCCACTCTGGAAAGTTGCATTTAGAAGTGTACCCAATAGCCACTCTGGAAAGTTGAATTTAGAAGTGTTCCCAATAGCCTCTCTGTGAAAGTTGCATTTAGAAAGCGTTCTGTGAATGTTGCATTTAGAAGCGTTCCCAATAGCCTCTCTGAAAAGTTGAATTTAGAAGTGTTCCCAATATCCACTCTGGAAAGTTGAATTTAGAAGTGTTCCCAATAGCCTCTCTGTGAAAGTTGGATTTAGAAGTGTTCCCAATAGCCACTCTGGAAAGTTGAATTTAGAAGTGTTCCCAATTGCCTCTCTATGAAAGCTGCATTTAGAAGTGTTCCCAATAGCCACTCTGGAAAGTTGAATTTAGAAGTGTTCCCAATTGCCTCTCTATGAAAGTTGCATTTAGAAGTGTTCCCAATAGCCACTCTGGAAAGTTGCATTTAGAAGTGTTCCCAATAGCCACACTGAAAGTTGAATTTAGAAGTGTTCCCAATAGCCTCTCTGTGAAAGTTGCATTTAGAAAGTGTTCTATGAAAGTTGCTTTTAGAAGTGTTCCCAATAGCCACTCTGGAAAGTTGAATTTAGAAGTGTTCCCAATTGCCTCTCTATGAAAGTTGCATTTAGAAGTGTTCCCAATAGCCACTCTGGAAAGTTGCATTTAGAAGTGTTCCCAATAGCCACACTGAAAGTTGAATTTAGAAGTGTTCCCAATAGCCTCTCTGTGAAAGTTGCATTTAGAAAGTGTTCTATGAAAGTTGCTTTTAGAAGCGTTCCCAATAGCCACAATGAAAGTTGAATTTAGAAGTGTTCCCAATAGCCACTCTGGAAAGTTGAATTTAGAAGTGTTCCCAATTGCCTCTCTATGAAAGCTGCATTTAGAAGTGTTCCCAATAGCCACTCTGGAAAGTTGCATTTAGAAGTGTTCCCAATAGCCACACTGAAAGTTGAATTTAGAAGTGTGCCCAATAGCCTCTCTGTGAAAGTGGCATTTAGAAGTGTGCCCAATAGCCTCTCTGTTAAAGTGGCATTTAGAAAAGTGTTCTGTGAATGTTGCATTTAAAAGAGTTCCCAATAGCCACGCTGGAAAGTTGCATTTAGAAGTGTTCCAAATAGCCACACTGAAAGTTGAATTTAGAAGTGTTCCCAATAGCCTCTTTGTGTAAGTTGCATTTAGAAAGTGTTCTGTGAAAGCTGCTTTTAGAAGTGTCCCCATTAGCCTCTCTGAAAAGTTGAATTTAGAAGTGTTCCCAATATCCACTCTGGAAATTTGCATTTATAAGTGTTCCCAATCGCCACTCTGGAAAGTTGAATTTAGAAGTGTTCCCAATTGCCTTTCTATGAAAGCTGCATTTAGAAGTGTTCCCAATAGCCACTCTGGAAAGTTGCATTTAGAAGTGTTCCCAATAGCCACACTGAAAGTTGAATTTAGAAGTGTGCCCAATAGCCTCTCTGTGAAAGTGGCATTTTGAAAAGTGTTCTGAGAAAGTTTCATTTACAAAACTGTTCTTTGAAAATTGAATCTAAAGTGTTCCCAATAGCTTCTCTGTGAAAGTTGCATTTAGAAGCGTTCCCAATAGCCACTCTGGAAAGTTGAATTTAGAAGTGTGCCCAATAGCCTCTCTGTGAAAGTGGCATTTAGAAAAATGTTCTGTGAATGTTGCATTTAGAAGCGTTCCCAAAAGCCACTCTGGAAAGTTGCATTTATAAGTGTTTCCAATAGCCACACTGAAAGTTGAATTTAGAAGTGTTCCCAATAGCCTCTCTGTGAAAGTTGCATTTAGAAAGTGTTCTGTGAAAGTTGCTTTTAGAAGCATTCCCAATAGCCACTCTGGAAAGTTGCATTTAGAAGTGTTCCCAATAGCCACACTGAAAGTTGAATTTAGAAGTGTTCCCAATAGCCACACTGAAAGTTGAATTTAGAAGTGTTCCCAATAGCCTCTCTGTGAAAGTTGTATTTATAAAGTGTTCTGTGAAAGTTGCTTTTAGAAGCGGTCCCAATAGCCACTCTGGAAAGTTGCATTTAGAAGTGTTCCCAATAGCCACACTGAAAGTTGAATTTAGAAGTGTTCCCAATAGCCTCTCTGTGAAAGTTGCATTTAGAAAGTGTTCTGTGAATGTTGCATTTAGAAGCGTTCCCAATAGCCACTCTGGAAAGTTGCATTTAGAAGTGTACCCAATAGCCACTCTGGAAAGTTGAATTTAGAAGTGTTCCCAATAGCCTCTCTGTGAAAGTTGCATTTAGAAAGCGTTCTGTGAATGTTGCATTTAGAAGCGTTCCCAATAGCCTCTCTGAAAAGTTGAATTTAGAAGTGTTCCCAATATCCACTCTGGAAAGTTGAATTTAGAAGTGTTCCCAATAGCCTCTCTGTGAAAGTTGGATTTAGAAGTGTTCCCAATAGCCACTCTGGAAAGTTGAATTTAGAAGTGTTCCCAATTGCCTCTCTATGAAAGCTGCATTTAGAAGTGTTCCCAATAGCCACTCTGGAAAGTTGAATTTAGAAGTGTTCCCAATTGCCTCTCTATGAAAGTTGCATTTAGAAGTGTTCCCAATAGCCACTCTGGAAAGTTGCATTTAGAAGTGTTCCCAATAGCCACACTGAAAGTTGAATTTAGAAGTGTTCCCAATAGCCTCTCTGTGAAAGTTGCATTTAGAAAGTGTTCTATGAAAGTTGCTTTTAGAAGTGTTCCCAATAGCCTCTCTGAAAGTTGAATTTAGAAGTGTTCCCAATAGCCACCCTGGAATGTTGAATTTAGAAGTGTTCCCAATAGCCTCTCTATGAAAGTTGCATTTAGAAAGTGTTCTGTGAAAGTTGCATCTAGAAGCGTTCCCAATAGCCATAGCCACTCTGTGAAAGTTACATTTAGAAGCGTTCCCAATAGCCACTCTGGAAATTTGAATTTAGAAGTGTTCCCAATTTCCTCTCTATGGAAGCTGCATTTAGAGGTGTTCCCAATGGCCACTCTGGAAAGTTGAATTTAGAAGTGTTCCCAATAGCCACTCTGGAAAGTTGAATTTAGAAGTGTTCCCAATAGCCTCTCAGTGAAAGTTGCATTTAGGAAGTGTTCTGTGAAAGTTGCATCTAGAAGCGTTCCCAATAGCCATAGCCACTCTGTGAAAGTTGCATTTAGAAGCTTTTCCAATAGCCACTCTGGAGAGTTGAATTTAGAAGTGTTCCCAATAGCCTCTCTGTGAAAGTTGCATTTAGAAAGTGTTCTGTGAAAGTTGCATTTAGAAGCGTTCCCAATAGCCACTCTGTGAAAGTTGCATTTAGAAGCGTTCCCAATAGCCACTCTAGAAAGCTGAATTTAGAAGTGTTCCCAATTACCTCTCTATGAAAGCTGCATTTAGACGTGTTCCCAATAGCCACTCTAGAAAGTTGAATTTAGAAGTGTGCCCAATAGCCTCTCTGTGAAAGTGGCATTTAGAAAAGTGTTCTGAGAAAGTTTCATTTACAAAACTGTTCTTTGGAAAATTGAATCTAAAGTGTTCCCAATAGCCTCTCTGTGAAAGTTGCATTTAGAAGCGTTCCCAATAGCCACTCTGTGAAAGTTGCATTTAGAAGCGTTCCCAATAGCCACTCTGGAAAGATGAATTTAGAAGTGTGCCCAATAGCCTCTCTGTGAAAGTGGCATTTAGAAAAGTGTTCTGTGAAAGATTCACTTAGTAAACTGTTCTGTGAAAGTTGCATTTAGAAAGTGTTCTGTGAAAGTTGCTTTTAGAATCGTTCCCAATAGCCACTCTGGAAAGTTGAACTTAGAAGTGTGCCCAATAGCCTCTCTGTGAAAGTGGCATTTAGAAAAGTGTTCTGTGAAAGCTTCACTTAGAAAACTGTTCTGTGAAAGTTGCATTTAGAAAGTGTTCTGTGAAAGTTGCTTTTAGAAGCGTTCCCAATAGCCACTCTGGAAAGTTGAACTTAGAAGTGTGCCCAATAGCCTCTCTGTGAAAGTGGCATTTAGAAAAGTGTTCTGTGAAAGTTGAATTTAGAAGTGTTCCCAATAGCCACACTGAAAGTTGAATTTAGAAGTGTTCCCAATAGCCTCTCTGTGAAAGTTGTATTTATAAAGTGTTCTGTGAAAGTTGCTTTTAGAAGCGGTCCCAATAGCCACTCTGGAAAGTTGCATTTAGAAGTGTTCCCAATAGCCACACTGAAAGTTGAATTTAGAAGTGTTCCCAATAGCCTCTCTGTGAAAGTTGCATTTAGAAAGTGTTCTGTGAATGTTGCATTTAGAAGCGTTCCCAATAGCCACTCTGGAAAGTTGCATTTAGAAGTGTTCCCAATAGCCACTCTGGAAAGTTGAATTTAGAAGTGTTCCCAATAGCCTCTCTGTGAAAGTTGCATTTAGAAAGCGTTCTGTGAATGTTGCATTTAGAAGCGTTCCCAATAGCCTCTCTGAAAAGTTGAATTTAGAAGTGTTCCCAATATCCACTCTGGAAAGTTGAATTTAGAAGTGTTCCCAATAGCCTCTCTGTGAAAGTTGGATTTAGAAGTGTTCCCAATAGCCACTCTGGAAAGTTGAATTTAGAAGTGTTCCCAATTGCCTCTCTATGAAAGCTGCATTTAGAAGTGTTCCCAATAGCCACTCTGGAAAGTTGAATTTAGAAGTGTTCCCAATTGCCTCTCTATGAAAGTTGCATTTAGAAGTGTTCCCAATAGCCACTCTGGAAAGTTGCATTTAGAAGTGTTCCCAATAGCCACACTGAAAGTTGAATTTAGAAGTGTTCCCAATAGCCTCTCTGTGAAAGTTGCATTTAGAAAGTGTTCTATGAAAGTTGCTTTTAGAAGTGTTCCCAATAGCCTCTCTGAAAGTTGAATTTAGAAGTGTTCCCAATAGCCACCCTGGAATGTTGAATTTAGAAGTGTTCCCAATAGCCTCTCTATGAAAGTTGCATTTAGAAAGTGTTCTGTGAAAGTTGCATCTAGAAGCGTTCCCAATAGCCATAGCCACTCTGTGAAAGTTACATTTAGAAGCGTTCCCAATAGCCACTCTGGAAATTTGAATTTAGAAGTGTTCCCAATTTCCTCTCTATGGAAGCTGCATTTAGAAGTGTTCCCAATGGCCACTCTGGAAAGTTGAATTTAGAAGTGTTCCCAATAGCCACTCTGGAAAGTTGAATTTAGAAGTGTTCCCAATAGCCTCTCAGTGAAAGTTGCATTTAGGAAGTGTTCTGTGAAAGTTGCATCTAGAAGCGTTCCCAATAGCCATAGCCACTCTGTGAAAGTTGCATTTAGAAGCTTTTCCAATAGCCACTCTGGAGAGTTGAATTTAGAAGTGTTCCCAATAGCCTCTCTGTGAAAGTTGCATTTAGAAAGTGTTCTGTGAAAGTTGCATTTAGAAGCGTTCCCAATAGCCACTCTGTGAAAGTTGCATTTAGAAGCGTTCCCAATAGCCACTCTAGAAAGCTGAATTTAGAAGTGTTCCCAATTACCTCTCTATGAAAGCTGCATTTAGACGTGTTCCCAATAGCCACTCTAGAAAGTTGAATTTAGAAGTGTGCCCAATAGCCTCTCTGTGAAAGTGGCATTTAGAAAAGTGTTCTGAGAAAGTTTCATTTACAAAACTGTTCTTTGGAAAATTGAATCTAAAGTGTTCCCAATAGCCTCTCTGTGAAAGTTGCATTTAGAAGCGTTCCCAATAGCCACTCTGTGAAAGTTGCATTTAGAAGCGTTCCCAATAGCCACTCTGGAAAGATGAATTTAGAAGTGTGCCCAATAGCCTCTCTGTGAAAGTGGCATTTAGAAAAGTGTTCTGTGAAAGATTCACTTAGTAAACTGTTCTGTGAAAGTTGCATTTAGAAAGTGTTCTGTGAAAGTTGCTTTTAGAATCGTTCCCAATAGCCACTCTGGAAAGTTGAACTTAGAAGTGTGCCCAATAGCCTCTCTGTGAAAGTGGCATTTAGAAAAGTGTTCTGTGAATGTTGCATTTAAAAGAGTTCCCAATAGCCACTCTGGAAAGTTGCATTTAGAAGTGTTCCCAACTGAAAGTTGAATTTAGAAGTGTTCCCAATAGCCTCTCTGTGAAAGTTGCATTTAGAAAGTGTTCTGTGAAAGTTGCTTTTAGAAGCATTCCCAATAGCCACTCTGGAAAGTTGCTTTTAGAAGTGTTCCCAATAGCCTCTCTGTGAAAGTTGCATTTAGAAAGTGTGCTATGAAAGCTGCTTTTAGAAGTGTTCCCAATAGCCACACTGAAAGTTGAATTTAGAAGTGTGCCCAATAGCCTCTCTGTGAAAGTGGCATTTTGAAAAGTGTTCTGAGAAAGTTTCATTTACAAAACTGTTCTTTGAAAATTGAATCTAAAGTGTTCCCAATAGCCTCTCTGTGAAAGTTGCATTTAGAAGCGTTCCCAATAGCCTCTCTGGAAAGTTGAATTTAGAAGTGTGCCCAATAGCCTCTCTGTGAAAGTGGCATTTAGAAAAGTGTTCTGTGAATGTTGCATTTAGAAGCGTTCTCAATAGCCACTCTGGAAAGTTGCATTTATAAGTGTTCCCAATAGCCACACTGAAAGTTGAATTTAGAAGTGTTCCCAATAGCCTCTCTGTGAAAGTTGCATTTAGAAAGTGTTCTGTGAAAGTTGCTTTTAGAAGCGTCCCAATAGCTACTCTGGAAAGTTGCATTTAGAAGTATTCCCAATAGCCACACTGAAAGTTGAATTTAGAAGTGTTCCCAATAGCCTCGCTGTGAAAGTTGCATTTAGAAAGTGTTCTGTGAATGTTGCATTTTGAAGCGTTCCCAATGGCCACTCTGGAAAGTTGTATTTAGAAGTGTTCCCAATAGCCACTCTGGAAAGTTGAATTTAGAAGTGTTCCCAATAGCCTCTCTGTGAAAGTTGCATTTAGAAAGCGTTCTGTGAATGTTGCATTTAGAAGCGTTCCCAATAGCCTCTCTGAAAAGTTGAATTTAGAAGTGTTCCCAATATCCACTCTGGAAAGTTGAATTTAGAAGTGTTCCCAATAGCCTCTCTGTGAAAGTTGCATTTAGAAGCGTTCCCAATAGCCACTCTGGATAGTTGAATTTAGAAGTGTTCCCAATTGCCTCTCTATGAAAGCTGCATTTAGAAGTGTTCCCAATAGCCACTATGGAAAGTTGAATTTAGAAGTGTTCCCAATTGCCTCTCTATGAAAGTTGCATTTAGAAGTGTTCCCAATAGCCACTCTGGAAAGTTGCATTTAGAAGTGTTCCCAATAGCCACACTGAAAGTTGAATTTAGAAGTGTTCCCAATAGCCTCTCTGTGAAAGTTGCATTTAGAAAGTGTTCTATGAAAGTTGCTTTTAGAAGTGTTCCCAATAGCCTCTCTGTGAAAGTTGCATTTAGAAAGCGTTCTGTGAATGTTGCATTTAGAAGCGTTCCCAATAGCCTCTCTGAAAAGTTGAATTTAGAAGTGTTCCCAATATCCACTCTGGAAAGTTGAATTTAGAAGTGTTCCCAATAGCCTCTCTGTGAAAGTTGCATTTAGAAGCGTTCCCAATAGCCACTCTGGATAGTTGAATTTAGAAGTGTTCCCAATTGCCTCTCTATGAAAGCTGCATTTAGAAGTGTTCCCAATAGCCACTATGGAAAGTTGAATTTAGAAGTGTTCCCAATTGCCTCTCTATGAAAGTTGCATTTAGAAGTGTTCCCAATAGCCACTCTGGAAAGTTGCATTTAGAAGTGTTCCCAATAGCCACACTGAAAGTTGAATTTAGAAGTGTTCCCAATAGCCTCTCTGTGAAAGTTGCATTTAGAAAGTGTTCTATGAAAGTTGCTTTTAGAAGTGTTCCCAATAGCCTCTCTGAAAGTTGAATTTAGAAGTGTTCCTAATAGCCACTCTGTAAAGTTGAATTTAGAAGTGTTCCCAATAGCCTCTCTATGAAAGTTGCATTTAGAAAGTGTTCTGTGAAAGTTGCATCTAGAAGCGTTCCCAATAGCCATAGCCACTCTGTGAAAGTTGCATTTAGAAGCGTTCCCAATAGGCACTCTGGAAAGTTGAATTTAGAGGTGTTCCCAATAGCCTCTCTGTGAAAGTTGCGTTTAGAAAGTGTTCTGTGAAAGTTGCATTTAGAAGCGTTCCCAATAGCCACTCTGTGAAAGTTGCATTTAGAAGCGTTCCCAATAGCCACTCTAGAAAGCTGAATTTAGAAGTGTTCCCAATTGCCTCTCTATGAAAGCTGCATTTAGAAGTGTTCCCAATAGCCACTCTGGAAAGTTGAATTTAGAAGTGTGCCCAATAGCCTCTCTGTGAAAGTGGCATTTAGAAAAGTGTTGTGAGAAAGTTTCATTTACAAAACTGTTCTTTGGAAAATTGAATCTAAAGTGTTCCCAATAGTCTCTCTGTGAAAGTTGCATTTAGAAGCGTTCCCAATAGCCACTCTGTGAAAGTTGCATTTAGAAGCGTTCCCAATAGCCACACTGAAAGTTGAATTTAGAAGTGTGCCCAATAGCCTCTCTGTGAAAGTGGCATTTTGAAATGTGTTCTGAGAACGTTACATTTACAAAACTGTTCTTTGAAAATTGAATCTAAAGTGTTCCCAATAGCCTCTCTGTGAACGTTGCATTTAGAAGCGTTCCCAATAGCCACTCTGGAAAGTTGAATTTAGAAGTGTGCCCAATAGCCTCTCTGTGAAAGTGGCATTTAGAAAAGTGTTCTGTAAATGTTGCATTTTGAAGCGTTCTCAATAGCCACTCTGGAAAGTTGCATTTATAAGTGTTCCCAATAGCCACACTGAAAGTTGAATTTAGAAGTGTTCCCAATAGCCTCTCTGTGAAAGTTGCATTTAGAAAGTGTTCTGTGAAAGTTGCTTTTAGAAGCATTCCCAATAGCCACTCTGGAAAGTTGCATTTAGAAGTGTTCCCAATAGCCACACTGAAAGTTGAATTTAGAAGTGTTCCCAATAGCCTCTCTGTGAAAGTTGCATTTAGAAAGTGTTCTGTGAAAGTTGCATTTAGAAGCGTTCCCAATAGCCACTCTGTGAAAGTTGCATTTAGAAGCGTTCCCAATAGCCACTCTAGAAAGCTGAATTTAGAAGTGTTCCCAATTGCCTCTCTATGAAAGCTGCATTTAGAAGTGTTCCCAATAGCCACTCTGGAAAGTTGAATTTAGAAGTGTGCCCAATAGCCTCTCTGTGAAAGTGGCATTTAGAAAAGTGTTCTGAGAAAGTTTTATTTACAAAACTGTTCTTTGGAAAATTGAATCTAAAGTGTTCCCAATAGCCTCTCTGTGAAAGTTGCATTTAGAAGCGTTCCCAATAGCCACTCTGTGAAAGTTGCATTTAGAAGCGTTCCCAATAGCCACTCTGTGAAAGTTGCATTTAGAAGCGTTCCCAATAGCCTCTCTAGAAAGATGAATTTAGAAGTGTGCTCAATAGCCTCTCTGTTGAAAGTGGCATTTAGAAAAGTGTTCTGTGAAAGATTCACTTAGTAAACTGTTCTGTGAAAGTTGCATTTAGAAAGTGTTCTGTGAAAGTTGCTTTTAGAAGCGTTCCCAATAGCCACTTTGGAAAGTTGAACTTAGAAGTGTGCCTAATAGCCTCTCTGTGAAAGTGGCAATTAGAAAAGTGTTCTGTGAAAGCTTCACTTAGAAAACTGATCTGTGAAAGTTGCATTTAGAAAGTGTTCTGTGAAAGTTGCTTTTAGAAGCGTTCCCAATAGCCACACTGAAAGTTGAATTTAGAAGTGTTCCCAATAGCCACTCTGGAAAGTTGAATTTAGAAGTGTTCCCAATTGCCTCTCTATGAAAGCTGCATTTAGAAGTGTCCCCAATAGCCACTCTGGAAAGTTGCATTTAGAAGTGTTCTCAATAGCCTCTCTGTGAAAGTTGAATTTAGAAGTGTGCCCAATAGCCTCTCTGTGAAAGTGGCATTTAGAAAAGTGTTCTGTAAATGTTGCATTTTGAAGCGTTCTCAATAGCCACTCTGGAAAGTTGCATTTATAAGTGTTCCCAATAGCCACACTGAAAGTTGAATTTAGAAGTGTTCCCAATAGCCTCTCTGTGAAAGTTGCATTTAGAAAGTGTTCTGTGAAAGTTGCTTTTAGAAGCATTCCCAATAGCCACTCTGGAAAGTTGCATTTAGAAGTGTTCCCAATAGCCACACTGAAAGTTGAATTTAGAAGTGTTCCCAATAGCCTCTCTGTGAAAGTTGCATTTAGAAAGTGTTCTGTGAAAGTTGCATTTAGAAGCGTTCCCAATAGCCACTCTGTGAAAGTTGCATTTAGAAGCGTTCCCAATAGCCACTCTAGAAAGCTGAATTTAGAAGTGTTCCCAATTGCCTCTCTATGAAAGCTGCATTTAGAAGTGTTCCCAATAGCCACTCTGGAAAGTTGAATTTAGAAGTGTGCCCAATAGCCTCTCTGTGAAAGTGGCATTTAGAAAAGTGTTCTGAGAAAGTTTTATTTACAAAACTGTTCTTTGGAAAATTGAATCTAAAGTGTTCCCAATAGCCTCTCTGTGAAAGTTGCATTTAGAAGCGTTCCCAATAGCCACTCTGTGAAAGTTGCATTTAGAAGCGTTCCCAATAGCCACTCTGTGAAAGTTGCATTTAGAAGCGTTCCCAATAGCCTCTCTAGAAAGATGAATTTAGAAGTGTGCTCAATAGCCTCTCTGTTGAAAGTGGCATTTAGAAAAGTGTTCTGTGAAAGATTCACTTAGTAAACTGTTCTGTGAAAGTTGCATTTAGAAAGTGTTCTGTGAAAGTTGCTTTTAGAAGCGTTCCCAATAGCCACTTTGGAAAGTTGAACTTAGAAGTGTGCCCAATAGCCTCTCTGTGAAAGTGGCAATTAGAAAAGTGTTCTGTGAAAGCTTCACTTAGAAAACTGATCTGTGAAAGTTGCATTTAGAAAGTGTTCTGTGAAAGTTGCTTTTAGAAGCGTTCCCAATAGCCACACTGAAAGTTGAATTTAGAAGTGTTCCCAATAGCCACTCTGGAAAGTTGAATTTAGAAGTGTTCCCAATTGCCTCTTTATGAAAGCTGCATTTAGAAGTGTCCCCAATAGCCACTCTGGAAAGTTGCATTTAGAAGTGTTCTCAATAGCCTCTCTGTGAAAGTTGAATTTAGAAGTGTGCCCAATAGCCTCTCTGTGAAAGTGGCATTTAGAAAAGTGTTCTGTGAATGTTGCATTTAGAAGTGTTCCCAATAGCCACACTGAAAGTTGAATTTAGAAGTGTTCCCAATAGCCTCTCTCTGAAAGTTGCATTTAGAAAGTGTTCTGTGAAAGTTGCTTTTAGAAGTGTTCCCAATAGCCTCTCTGTGAAAGTTGCATTTAGAAAGTGTGCTATGAAAGCTGCTTTTAGAAGTGTCCCCATTAGTCTCTCTGAAAAGTTGAATTTAGAAGTGTTCCCAATATCCACTCTCGAAAGTTGCATTTAGAAGTGTTCCCAAACTCTGGAAAGTTGAATTTAGAAGTGTTCCCAATTGCCTTTCTATGAAAGCTGCATTTAGAAGTGTTCCCAATAGCCACTCTGGAAAGTTGCATTTAGAAGTGTTCCCAATAGCCACTCTGGAAAGTTGAATTTAGAAGTGTGCCCAATAGCCTCTCTGTGAAAGTGGCATTTAGAAAAGTGTTCTGTGAATGTTGCATTTAGAAGCGTTCCCAATAGCCACTCTGGAAAGTTGCATTTATAAGTGTTTCCAATAGCCACACTGAAAGTTGAATTTAGAAGTGTTCCCAATAGCCACACTGAAAGTTGAATTTAGAAGTGTTCCCAATAGCCTCTCTGTGAAAGTTGCATTTAGAAAGTGTTCTGTGAAAGTTGCTTTTA
The DNA here is from genome assembly GCF_040938575.1 of Ambystoma mexicanum. Classification (NCBI taxonomy): domain Eukaryota; kingdom Metazoa; phylum Chordata; class Amphibia; order Caudata; family Ambystomatidae; genus Ambystoma; species Ambystoma mexicanum. The sequence goes on along the minus strand of NC_090934.1, from coordinate 392,353,633 downwards.
GAAGCATTCCCAATAGCCACTCTGGAAAGTTGCATTTAGAAGTGTTCCGTATAGCCACACTGAAAGTTGAATTTAGAAGTGTTTCCAATAGCCACACTGAAAGTTGAATTTAGAAGTGTTCCCAATAGCCTCTCTGTGAAAGTTGCATTTAGAAAGTGTTCTGTGAAAGTTGCTTTTAGAAGCGTTCCCAATAGCCACTCTGGAAAGTTGCATTTAGAAGTGTTCCCAATAGCCACACTGAAAGTTGAATTTAGAAGTGTTCCCAATAGCCTCTCTGTGAAAGTTGCATTTAGAAAGTGTTCTGTGAATGTTGCATTTAGAAGCGTTCCCAATAGCCACTCTGGAAAGTTGCATTTAGAAGTGTTCCCAATAGCCACTCTGGAAAGTTGAATTTAGAAGTGTTCCCAATAGCCTCTCTGTGAAAGTTGCATTTAGAAAGTGTTCTATGAATGTTGCATTTAGAAGCGTTCCCAATAGCCTCTCTGAAAGTTGAATTTAGAAGTGTTCCCAATAGCCACCCTGGAAAGTTGAATTTAGAAGTGTTCCCAATAGCCTCTCTATGGAAGCTGCATTTAGAAGTGTTCCCAATAGCCACTCTGGAAAGTTGAATTTAGAAGTGTTCCCAATTGCCTCTCTATGAAATTTACATTTAGAAGTGTTCCCAATAGCCACTCTGGAAAGTTGCATTTAGAAGTGTTCCCAATAGCCACACTGAAAGTTGAATTTAGAAGTGTTCCCAATAGCCTCTCTGTGAAAGTTGCATTTAGAAAGTGTTCTATGAAAGTTGCTTTTAGAAGTGTTCCCAATAGCCTCTCTGAAAGTTGAATTTAGAAGTGTTCCCAATAACCACCCTGGAAAGTTGAATTTAGAAGTGTTCCCAATAGCCTCTCTATGAAAGTTGCATTTAGAAAGTGTTCTGTGAAAGTTGCATCTAGAAGCGTTCCCAATAGCCATAGCCACTCTGTGAAAGTTACATTTAGAAGCGTTCCCAATAGCCACTCTGGAAAGTTTAATTTAGAAGTGTTCCCAATTGCCTCTCTATGGAAGCTGCATTTAGAAGTGTTCCCAATAGCCACTCTGGAAAGTTGAATTTAGAAGTGTTCCCAATAGCCACTCTGGAAAGTTGAATTTAGAAGTGTTCCCAAAAGCCTCTCAGTGAAAGTTGCATTTAGAAAGTGTTCTGTGAAAGTTGCATCTAGAAGCGTTCCCAATAGCCATAGCCACTCTGTGAAAGTTGCATTTAGAAGCGTTCCCAATAGCCACTCTGGAAAGTTGAATTTAGAAGTGTTCCCAATAGCCTCTCTGTGAAAGTTGCATTTAGAAAGTGTTCTGTGAAAGTTGCATTTAGAAGCGTTCCCAATAGCCACTCTGTGAAAGTTGCATTTAGAAGTGTTCCCAATAGCCACTCTAGAAAGCTGAATTTAGAAGTGTTCCCAATTGCCTCTCTATGAAAGCTGCATTTAGAAGTGTTCCCAATAGCCACTCTGGAAAGTTGAATTTAGAAGTGTTCCCAATAGCCTCTCTGTGAAAGTGGCATTTAGAAAAGTGTTCTGAGAAAGTTTCATTTACAAAACTGTTCTTTGGAAAATTGAATCTAAAGTGTTCCCAATAGCCTCTCTGTGAAAGTTGCATTTAGAAGTGTTCCCAATTGCCTCTCTATGAAATGTGCATTTAGAAGTGTTCCCAATAGCCACTCTGGAAAGTTGCATTTAGAAGTGTTCCCAATAGCCACACTGAAAGTTGAATTTAGAAGTGTTCCCAATAGCCTCTCTGTGAAAGTTGCATTTAGAAAGTGTTCTATGAAAGTTGCTTTTAGAAGTGTTCCCAATAGCCTCTCTGAAAGTTGAATTTAGAAGTGTTCCCAATAACCACCCTGGAAAGTTGAATTTAGAAGTGTTCCCAATAGCCTCTCTATGAAAGTTGCATTTAGAAAGTGTTCTGTGAAAGTTGCATCTAGAAGCGTTCCCAATAGCCATAGCCACTCTGTGAAAGTTACATTTAGAAGCGTTCCCAATAGCCACTCTGGAAAGTTGAATTTAGAAGTGTTCCCAATTGCCTCTCTATGGAAGCTGCATTTAGAAGTGTTCCCAATAGCCACTCTGGAAAGTTGAATTTAGAAGTGTTCCCAATAGCCACTCTGGAAAGTTGAATTTAGAAGTGTTCCCAAAAGCCTCTCAGTGAAAGTTGCATTTAGAAAGTGTTCTGTGAAAGTTGCATCTAGAAGCGTTCCCAATAGCCATAGCCACTCTGTGAAAGTTGCATTTAGAAGCGTTCCCAATAGCCACTCTGGAAAGTTGAATTTAGAAGTGTTCCCAATAGCCTCTCTGTGAAAGTTGCATTTAGAAAGTGTTCTGTGAAAGTTGCATTTAGAAGCGTTCCCAATAGCCACTCTGTGAAAGTTGCATTTAGAAGTGTTCCCAATAGCCACTCTAGAAAGCTGAATTTAGAAGTGTTCCCAATTGCCTCTCTATGAAAGCTGCATTTAGAAGTGTTCCCAATAGCCACTCTGGAAAGTTGAATTTAGAAGTGTTCCCAATAGCCTCTCTGTGAAAGTGGCATTTAGAAAAGTGTTCTGAGAAAGTTTCATTTACAAAACTGTTCTTTGGAAAATTGAATCTAAAGTGTTCCCAATAGCCTCTCTGTGAAAGTTGCATTTAGAAGCGTTCCCAATAGCCACTCTGTGAAAGTTGCATTTAGAAGCGTTCCCAATAGCCACTCTGGAAAGATGAATTTAGAAGTGTGCCCAATAGCCTCTCTGTGAAAGTGGCATTTAGAAAAGTGTTCTGTGAAAGATTCACTTAGAAAACTGTTCTGTGAAAGTTGCATTTAGAAAGTGTTCGTGAAAGTTGCTTTTAGAAGCGTTCCCAAAAGCCACACTGAAAGTTGAATTTAGAAGTGTTCCCAATAACCACTCTGGAAAGATGAATTTAGAAGTGTTCCCAATAGCCTCTCTGTGAAAGTTGCATTTAGAAAGTGTTCTGTGAAAGTTGCATTTAGAAGCGTTCCCAATAGCCACTCTGTGAAAGTTGCATTTAGAAGCGTTCCCAATAGCCACTCTAGAAAGCTGAATTTAGAAGTGTTCCCAATTGCCTCTCTATGAAAGCTGCATTTAGAAGTGTTCCCAATAGCCACTCTGCAAAGTTGAATTTAGAAGTGTGCCCAATAGCCTCTCTGTGAAAGTGGCATTTAGAAAAGTGTTCTGAGAAAGTTTCATTTACAAAACTGTTCTTTGGAAAATTGAATCTAAAGTGTTCCCAATAGCCTCTCTGTGAAAGTTGCATTTAGAAGCGTTCCCAATAGCTACTCTGTGAAAGTTGCCTTTAGAAGCGTTCCCAATAGCCACTCTGGAAAGATGAATTTAGAAGTGTGCCCAATAGCCTCTCTGTGAAAGTGGCATTTAGAAAAGTGTTCTGTGAAAGATTCACTTAGTAAACTGTTCTGTGAAAGTTGCATTTAGAAAGTGTTCTGTGAAAGTTGCTTTTAGAAGCGTTCCCAGTAGCCACTCTGGAAAGTTGAACTTAGAAGTGTGCCCAATAGCCTCTCTGTGAAAGTGGCATTTAGAAAAGTGTTCTGTGAAAGCTTCACTTAGAAAACTTTTCTGTGAAAGTTGCCTTTAGAAAGTGTTCCGTGAAAGTTGCTTTTAGAAGCGTTCCCAATAGCCACACTGAAAGTTGAATTTAGAAGTGTTCCCAATAGCCACTCTGGAAAGTTGAATTTAGAAGTGTTCCCAATTGCCTCTCTATGAAAGCTGCATTTAGAAGTGTTCCCAATAGCCACTCTGGAAAGTTGCATTTAGAAGTGTTCCCAATAGCCACACTGAAAGTTGAATTTAGAAGTGTGCCCAATAGCCTCTCTGTGAAAGTGGCATTTAGAAGTGTGCCCAATAGCCTCTCTGTTAAAGTGGCATTTAGAAAAGTGTTCTGTGAATGTTGCATTTAAAAGAGTTCCCAATAGCCACTCTGGAAAGTTGCATTTAGAAGTGTTCCAAATAGCCACACTGAAAGTTGAATTTAGAAGTGTTCCCAATAGCCTCTTTGTGTAAGTTGCATTTAGAAAATGTTCTGTGAAAGTTGCTTTTAGAAGCGTTCCCAGTAGCCACTCTGGAAAGTTGAACTTAGAAGTGTGCCCAATAGCCTCTCTGTGAAAGTGGCATTTAGAAAAGTGTTCTGTGAAAGCTTCACTTAGAAAACTGTTCTGTGAAAGTTGCATTTAGAAAGTGTTCTGTGAAAGTTGCTTTTAGAAGCGTTCCCAATAGCCACAATGAAAGTTGAATTTAGAAGTGTTCCCAATAGCCACTCTGGAAAGTTGAATTTAGAAGTGTTCCCAATTGCCTCTCTATGAAAGCTGCATTTAGAAGTGTTCCCAATAGCCACTCTGGAAAGTTGCATTTAGAAGTGTTCCCAATAGCCACACTGAAAGTTGAATTTAGAAGTGTGCCCAATAGCCTCTCTGTGAAAGTGGCATTTAGAAGTGTGCCCAATAGCCTCTCTGTTAAAGTGGCATTTAGAAAAGTGTTCTGTGAATGTTGCATTTAAAAGAGGTCCCAATAGCCACTCTGAAAAGTTGCATTTAGAAGTGTTCCAAATAGCCACACTGAAAGTTGAATTTAGAAGTGTTCCCAATAGCCTCTTTGTGTAAGTTGCATTTAGAAAGTGTTCTGTGAAAGTTGCTTTTAGAAGTGTTCCCAATAGCTTCTCTGTGAAAGCTGCATTTTGAAAGTGTGCTATGAAAGCTGCTTTTAGAAGTGTCCCCATTAGCCTCTCTGAAAAGTTGAATTTAGAAGTGTTCCCAATATCCACTCTGGAAATTTGCATTTATAAGTGTTCCCAATAGCCACTCTGGAAAGTTGAATTTAGAAGTGTTCCCAATTGCCTTTCTATGAAAGCGGCATTTAGAAGTGTTCCCAATAGCCACTCTGGAAAGTTGCATTTAGAAGTGTTCCCAACAGCCACACTGAAAGTTGAATTTAGAAGTGTGCCCAATAGCCTCTCTGTGAAAGTGGCATTTTGAAAAGTGTTCTGAGAAAGTTTCATTTACAAAACTGTTCTTTGAAAATTGAATCTAAAGTGTTCCCAATAGCCTCTCTGTGAAAGTTGCATTTAGAAGCGTTCCCAATAGCCACTCTGGAAAGTTGAATTTAGAAGTGTGCCCAATAGCCTCTCTGTGAAAGTGGCATTTAGAAAAATGTTCTGTGAATGTTGCATTTAGAAGCGTTCCCAAAAGCCACTCTGGAAAGTTGCATTTATAAGTGTTTCCAATAGCCACACTGAAAGTTGAATTTAGAAGTGTTCCCAATAGCCTCTCTGTGAAAGTTGCACTTAGAAAGTGTTCTGTGAAAGTTGCTTTTAGAAGCATTCCCAATAGCCACTCTGGAAAGTTGCATTTAGAAGTGTTCCCAATAGCCACACTGAAAGTTGAATTTAGAAGTGTTCCCAATAGCCCCACTGAAAGTTGAATTTAGAAGTGTTCCCAATAGCCTCTCTGTGAAAGTTGTATTTATAAAGTGTTCTGTGAAAGTTGCTTTTAGAAGCGTTCCCAATAGCCACTCTGGAAAGTTGCATTTAGAAGTGTTCCCAAAAGCCACTCTGGAAAGTTGAATTTAGAAGTGTTCCCAATAGCCTCTCTGTGAAAGTTGCATTTAGAAAGCGTTCTGTGAATGTTGCATTTAGAAGCGTTCCCAATAGCCTCTCTGAAAAGTTGAATTTAGAAGTGTTCCCAATATCCACTCTGGAAAGTTGAATTTAGAAGTGTTCCCAATAGCCTCTCTGTGAAAGTTGCATTTAGAAGTGTTCCCAATAGCCACTCTGGAAAGTTGAATTTAGAAGTGTTCCCAATTGCCTCTCTATGAAAGCTGCATTTAGAAGTGTTCCCAATAGCCACTCTGGAAAGTTGAATTTAGAAGTGTTCCCAATTGCCTCTCTATGAAAGTTGCATTTAGAAGTGTTCCCAATAGCCACTCTGGAAAGTTGCTTTTAGAAGTGTTCCCAATAGCCTCTCTGAAAGTTGAATTTTGAAGTGTTCCTAATAGCCACTCTGTAAAGTTGAATTTAGAAGTGTTCCCAATAGCCTCTCTATGAAAGTTGCATTTAGAAAGTGTTCTGTGAAAGTTGCATCTAGAAGCGTTCCCAATAGCCATAGCCACTCTGTGAAAGTTGCATTTAGAAGCGTTCCCAATAGCCACTCTGGAAAGTTGAATTTAGAGGTGTTCCCAATAGCCTCTCTGTGAAAGTTGCGTTTAGAAAGTGTTCTGTGAAAGTTGCATTTAGAAGCGTTCCCAATAGCCACTCTGTGAAAGTTGCATTTAGAAGCGTTCCCAATAGCCACTCTAGAAAGCTGAATTTAGAAGTGTTCCCAATTGCCTCTCTATGAAAGCTGCATTTAGAAGTGTTCCCAATAGCCACTCTGGAAAGTTGAATTTAGAAGTGTGCCCAATAGCCTCTCTGTGAAAGTGGCATTTAGAAAAGTGTTGTGAGAAAGTTTCATTTACAAAACTGTTCTTTGGAAAATTGAATCTAAAGTGTTCCCAATAGTCTCTCTGTGAAAGTTGCATTTAGAAGCGTTCCCAATAGCCACTCTGTGAAAGTTGCATTTAGAAGCGTTCCCAATAGCCACACTGAAAGTTGAATTTAGAAGTGTGCCCAATAGCCTCTCTGTGAAAGTGGCATTTTGAAAAGTGTTCTGAGAACGTTTCATTTACAAAACTGTTCTTTGAAAATTGAATCTAAAGTGTTCCCAATAGCCTCTCTGTGAAAGTTGCATTTAGAAGCGTTCCCAATAGCCACTCTGGAAAGTTGAATTTAGAAGTGTGCCCAATAGCCTCTCTGTGAAAGTGGCATTTAGAAAAGTGTTCTGTAAATGTTGCATTTTGAAGCGTTCTCAATAGCCACTCTGGAAAGTTGCATTTATAAGTGTTCCCAATAGCCACACTGAAAGTTGAATTTAGAAGTGTTCCCAATAGCCTCTCTGTGAAAGTTGCATTTAGAAAGTGTTCTGTGAAAGTTGCTTTTAGAAGCATTCCCAATAGCCACTCTGGAAAGTTGCATTTAGAAGTGTTCCCAATAGCCACACTGAAAGTTGAATTTAGAAGTGTTCCCAATAGCCTCTCTGTGAAAGTTGCATTTAGAAAGTGTTCTGTGAAAGTTGCATTTAGAAGCGTTCCCAATAGCCACTCTGTGAAAGTTGCATTTAGAAGCGTTCCCAATAGCCACTCTAGAAAGCTGAATTTAGAAGTGTTCCCAATTGCCTCTCTATGAAAGCTGCATTTAGAAGTGTTCCCAATAGCCACTCTGGAAAGTTGAATTTAGAAGTGTGCCCAATAGCCTCTCTGTGAAAGTGGCATTTAGAAAAGTGTTCTGAGAAAGTTTTATTTACAAAACTGTTCTTTGGAAAATTGAATCTAAAGTGTTCCCAATAGCCTCTCTGTGAAAGTTGCATTTAGAAGCGTTCCCAATAGCCACTCTGTGAAAGTTGCATTTAGAAGCGTTCCCAATAGCCACTCTGTGAAAGTTGCATTTAGAAGCGTTCCCAATAGCCTCTCTAGAAAGATGAATTTAGAAGTGTGCTCAATAGCCTCTCTGTTGAAAGTGGCATTTAGAAAAGTGTTCTGTGAAAGATTCACTTAGTAAACTGTTCTGTGAAAGTTGCATTTAGAAAGTGTTCTGTGAAAGTTGCTTTTAGAAGCGTTCCCAATAGCCACTTTGGAAAGTTGAACTTAGAAGTGTGCCCAATAGCCTCTCTGTGAAAGTGGCAATTAGAAAAGTGTTCTGTGAAAGCTTCACTTAGAAAACTGATCTGTGAAAGTTGCATTTAGAAAGTGTTCTGTGAAAGTTGCTTTTAGAAGCGTTCCCAATAGCCACACTGAAAGTTGAATTTAGAAGTGTTCCCAATAGCCACTCTGGAAAGTTGAATTTAGAAGTGTTCCCAATTGCCTCTCTATGAAAGCTGCATTTAGAAGTGTCCCCAATAGCCACTCTGGAAAGTTGCATTTAGAAGTGTTCTCAATAGCCTCTCTGTGAAAGTTGAATTTAGAAGTGTGCCCAATAGCCTCTCTGTGAAAGTGGCATTTAGAAAAGTGTTCTGTGAATGTTGCATTTAGAAGTGTTCCCAATAGCCACACTGAAAGTTGAATTTAGAAGTGTTCCCAATAGCCTCTCTCTGAAAGTTGCATTTAGAAAGTGTTCTGTGAAAGTTGCTTTTAGAAGTGTTCCCAATAGCCTCTCTGTGAAAGTTGCATTTAGAAAGTGTGCTATGAAAGCTGGTTTTAGAAGTGTCCCCATTAGTCTCTCTGAAAAGTTGAATTTAGAAGTGTTCCCAATATCCACTCTCGAAAGTTGCATTTAGAAGTGTTCCCAAACTCTGGAAAGTTGAATTTAGAAGTGTTCCCAATTGCCTTTCTATGAAAGCTGCATTTAGAAGTGTTCCCAATAGCCACTCTGGAAAGTTGCATTTAGAAGTGTTCCCAATAGCCACTCTGGAAAGTTGAATTTAGAAGTGTGCCCAATAGCCTCTCTGTGAAAGTGGCATTTAGAAAAGTGTTCTGTGAATGTTGCATTTAGAAGCGTTCCCAATAGCCACTCTGGAAAGTTGCATTTATAAGTGTTTCCAATAGCCACACTGAAAGTTGAATTTAGAAGTGTTCCCAATAGCCACACTGAAAGTTGAATTTAGAAGTGTTCCCAATAGCCTCTCTGTGAAAGTTGCATTTAGAAAGTGTTCTGTGAAAGTTGCTTTTAGAAGCATTCCCAATAGCCACTCTGGAAAGTTGCATTTAGAAGTGTTCCGTATAGCCACACTGAAAGTTGAATTTAGAAGTGTTTCCAATAGCCACACTGAAAGTTGAATTTAGAAGTGTTCCCAATAGCCTCTCTGTGAAAGTTGCATTTAGAAAGTGTTCTGTGAAAGTTGCTTTTAGAAGCGTTCCCAATAGCCACTCTGGAAAGTTGCATTTAGAAGTGTTCCCAATAGCCACACTGAAAGTTGAATTTAGAAGTGTTCCCAATAGCCTCTCTGTGAAAGTTGCATTTAGAAAGTGTTCGGTGAATGTTGCATTTAGAAGCGTTCCCAATAGCCACTCTGGAAAGTTGCATTTAGAAGTGTTCCCAATAGCCACTCTGGAAAGTTGAATTTAGAAGTGTTCCCAATAGCCTCTCTGTGAAAGTTGCATTTAGAAAGTGTTCTATGAATGTTGCATTTAGAAGCGTTCCCAATAGCCTCTCTGAAAGTTGAATTTAGAAGTGTTCCCAATAGCCACCCTGGAAAGTTGAATTTAGAAGTGTTCCCAATAGCCTCTCTATGGAAGCTGCATTTAGAAGTGTTCCCAATAGCCACTCTGGAAAGTTGAATTTAGAAGTGTTCCCAATTGCCTCTCTATGAAATTTACATTTAGAAGTGTTCCCAATAGCCACTCTGGAAAGTTGCATTTAGAAGTGTTCCCAATAGCCACACTGAAAGTTGAATTTAGAAGTGTTCCCAATAGCCTCTCTGTGAAAGTTGCATTTAGAAAGTGTTCTATGAAAGTTGCTTTTAGAAGTGTTCCCAATAGCCTCTCTGAAAGTTGAATTTAGAAGTGTTCCCAATAACCACCCTGGAAAGTTGAATTTAGAAGTGTTCCCAATAGCCTCTCTATGAAAGTTGCATTTAGAAAGTGTTCTGTGAAAGTTGCATCTAGAAGCGTTCCCAATAGCCATAGCCACTCTGTGAAAGTTACATTTAGAAGCGTTCCCAATAGCCACTCTGGAAAGTTTAATTTAGAAGTGTTCCCAATTGCCTCTCTATGGAAGCTGCATTTAGAAGTGTTCCCAATAGCCACTCTGGAAAGTTGAATTTAGAAGTGTTCCCAATAGCCACTCTGGAAAGTTGAATTTAGAAGTGTTCCCAAAAGCCTCTCAGTGAAAGTTGCATTTAGAAAGTGTTCTGTGAAAGTTGCATCTAGAAGCGTTCCCAATAGCCATAGCCACTCTGTGAAAGTTGCATTTAGAAGCGTTCCCAATAGCCACTCTGGAAAGTTGAATTTAGAAGTGTTCCCAATAGCCTCTCTGTGAAAGTTGCATTTAGAAAGTGTTCTGTGAAAGTTGCATTTAGAAGCGTTCCCAATAGCCACTCTGTGAAAGTTGCATTTAGAAGTGTTCCCAATAGCCACTCTAGAAAGCTGAATTTAGAAGTGTTCCCAATTGCCTCTCTATGAAAGCTGCATTTAGAAGTGTTCCCAATAGCCACTCTGGAAAGTTGAATTTAGAAGTGTTCCCAATAGCCTCTCTGTGAAAGTGGCATTTAGAAAAGTGTTCTGTGAAAGTTTCATTTACAAAACTGTTCTTTGGAAAATTGAATCTAAAGTGTTCCCAATAGCCTCTCTGTGAAAGTTGCATTTAGAAGTGTTCCCAATTGCCTCTCTATGAAATTTGCATTTAGAAGTGTTCCCAATAGCCACTCTGGAAAGTTGCATTTAGAAGTGTTCCCAATAGCCACACTGAAAGTTGAATTTAGAAGTGTTCCCAATAGCCTCTCTGTGAAAGTTGCATTTAGAAAGTGTTCTATGAAAGTTGCTTTTAGAAGTGTTCCCAATAGCCTCTCTGAAAGTTGAATTTAGAAGTGTTCCCAATAACCACCCTGGAAAGTTGAATTTAGAAGTGTTCCCAATAGCCTCTCTATGAAAGTTGCATTTAGAAAGTGTTCTGTGAAAGTTGCATCTAGAAGCGTTCCCAATAGCCATAGCCACTCTGTGAAAGTTACATTTAGAAGCGTTCCCAATAGCCACTCTGGAAAGTTGAATTTAGAAGTGTTCCCAATTGCCTCTCTATGGAAGCTGCATTTAGAAGTGTTCCCAATAGCCACTCTGGAAAGTTGAATTTAGAAGTGTTCCCAATAGCCACTCTGGAAAGTTGAATTTAGAAGTGTTCCCAAAAGCCTCTCAGTGAAAGTTGCATTTAGAAAGTGTTCTGTGAAAGTTGCATCTAGAAGCGTTCCCAATAGCCATAGCCACTCTGTGAAAGTTGCATTTAGAAGCGTTCCCAATAGCCACTCTGGAAAGTTGAATTTAGAAGTGTTCCCAATAGCCTCTCTGTGAAAGTTGCATTTAGAAAGTGTTCTGTGAAAGTTGCATTTAGAAGCGTTCCCAATAGCCACTCTGTGAAAGTTGCATTTAGAAGTGTTCCCAATAGCCACTCTAGAAAGCTGAATTTAGAAGTGTTCCCAATTGCCTCTCTATGAAAGCTGCATTTAGAAGTGTTCCCAATAGCCACTCTGGAAAGTTGAATTTAGAAGTGTTCCCAATAGCCTCTCTGTGAAAGTGGCATTTAGAAAAGTGTTCTGAGAAAGTTTCATTTACAAAACTGTTCTTTGGAAAATTGAATCTAAAGTGTTCCCAATAGCCTCTCTGTGAAAGTTGCATTTAGAAGCGTTCCCAATAGCCACTCTGTGAAAGTTGCATTTAGAAGCGTTCCCAATAGCCACTCTGGAAAGATGAATTTAGAAGTGTGCCCAATAGCCTCTCTGTGAAAGTGGCATTTAGAAAAGTGTTCTGTGAAAGATTCACTTAGAAAACTGTTCTGTGAAAGTTGCATTTAGAAAGTGTTCGTGAAAGTTGCTTTTAGAAGCGTTCCCAAAAGCCACACTGAAAGTTGAATTTAGAAGTGTTCCCAATAACCACTCTGGAAAGATGAATTTAGAAGTGTTCCCAATAGCCTCTCTGTGAAAGTTGCATTTAGAAAGTGTTCTGTGAAAGTTGCATTTAGAAGCGTTCCCAATAGCCACTCTGTGAAAGTTGCATTTAGAAGCGTTCCCAATAGCCACTCTAGAAAGCTGAATTTAGAAGTGTTCCCAATTGCCTCTCTATGAAAGCTGCATTTAGAAGTGTTCCCAATAGCCACTCTGCAAAGTTGAATTTAGAAGTGTGCCCAATAGCCTCTCTGTGAAAGTGGCATTTAGAAAAGTGTTCTGAGAAAGTTTCATTTACAAAACTGTTCTTTGGAAAATTGAATCTAAAGTGTTCCCAATAGCCTCTCTGTGAAAGTTGCATTTAGAAGCGTTCCCAATAGCTACTCTGTGAAAGTTGCATTTAGAAGCGTTCCCAATAGCCACTCTGGAAAGATGAATTTAGAAGTGTGCCCAATAGCCTCTCTGTGAAAGTGGCATTTAGAAATGTGTTCTGTGAAAGATTCACTTAGTAAACTGTTCTGTGAAAGTTGCATTTAGAAAGTGTTCTGTGAAAGTTGCTTTTAGAAGCGTTCCCAGTAGCCACTCTGGAAAGTTGAACTTAGAAGTGTGCCCAATAGCCTCTCTGTGAAAGTGGCATTTAGAAAAGTGTTCTGTGAAAGCTTCACTTAGAAAACTTTTCTGTGAAAGTTGCCTTTAGAAAGTGTTCTGTGAAAGTTGCTTTTAGAAGCGTTCCCAATAGCCACACTGAAAGTTGAATTTAGAAGTGTTCCCAATAGCCACTCTGGAAAGTTGAATTTAGAAGTGTTCCCAATTGCCTCTCTATGAAAGCTGCATTTAGAAGTGTTCCCAATAGCCACTCTGGAAAGTTGCATTTAGAAGTGTTCCCAATAGCCACACTGAAAGTTGAATTTAGAAGTGTGCCCAATAGCCTCTCTGTGAAAGTGGCATTTAGAAGTGTGCCCAATAGCCTCTCTGTTAAAGTGGCATTTAGAAAAGTGTTCTGTGAATGTTGCATTTAAAAGAGTTCCCAATAGCCACTCTGGAAAGTTGCATTTAGAAGTGTTCCAAATAGCCACACTGAAAGTTGAATTTAGAAGTGTTCCCAATAGCCTCTTTGTGTAAGTTGCATTTAGAAAGTGTTCTGTGAAAGTTGCTTTTAGAAGCGTTCCCAGTAGCCACTCTGGAAAGTTGAACTTAGAAGTGTGCCCAATAGCCTCTCTGTGAAAGTGGCATTTAGAAAAGTGTTCTGTGAAAGCTTCACTTAGAAAACTGTTCTGTGAAAGTTGCATTTAGAAAGTGTTCTGTGAAAGTTGCTTTTAGAAGCGTTCCCAATAGCCACAATGAAAGTTGAATTTAGAAGTGTTCCCAATAGCCACTCTGGAAAGTTGAATTTAGAAGTGTTCCCAATTGCCTCTCTATGAAAGCTGCATTTAGAAGTGTTCCCAATAGCCACTCTGGAAAGTTGCATTTAGAAGTGTTCCCAATAGCCACACTGAAAGTTGAATTTAGAAGTGTGCCCAATAGCCTCTCTGTGAAAGTGGCATTTAGAAGTGTGCCCAATAGCCTCTCTGTTAAAGTGGCATTTAGAAAAGTGTTCTGTGAATGTTGCATTTAAAAGAGGTCCCAATAGCCACTCTGGAAAGTTGCATTTAGAAGTGTTCCAAATAGCCACACTGAAAGTTGAATTTAGAAGTGTTCCCAATAGCCTCTTTGTGTAAGTTGCATTTAGAAAGTGTTCTGTGAAAGTTGCTTTTAGAAGTGTTCCCAATAGCTTCTCTGTGAAAGCTGCATTTTGAAAGTGTGCTATGAAAGCTGCTTTTAGAAGTGTCCCCATTAGCCTCTCTGAAAAGTTGAATTTAGAAGTGTTCCCAATATCCACTCTGGAAATTTGCATTTATAAGTGTTCCCAATAGCCACTCTGGAAAGTTGAATTTAGAAGTGTTCCCAATTGCCTTTCTATGAAAGCTGCATTTAGAAGTGTTCCCAATAGCCACTCTGGAAAGTTGCATTTAGAAGTGTTCCCAACAGCCACACTGAAAGTTGAATTTAGAAGTGTGCCCAATAGCCTCTCTGTGAAAGTGGCATTTTGAAAAGTGTTCTGAGAAAGTTTCATTTACAAAACTGTTCTTTGAAAATTGAATCTAAAGTGTTCCCAATAGCCTCTCTGTGAAAGTTGCATTTAGAAGCGTTCCCAATAGCCACTCTGGAAAGTTGAATTTAGAAGTGTGCCAATAGCCTCTCTGTGAAAGTGGCATTTAGAAAAATGTTCTGTGAATGTTGCATTTAGAAGCGTTCCCAAAAGCCACTCTGGAAAGTTGCATTTATAAGTGTTTCCAATAGCCACACTGAAAGTTGAATTTAGAAGTGTTCCCAATAGCCTCTCTGTGAAAGTTGCACTTAGAAAGTGTTCTGTGAAAGTTGCTTTTAGAAGCATTCCCAATAGCCACTCTGGAAAGTTGCATTTAGAAGTGTTCCCAATAGCCACACTGAAAGTTGAATTTAGAAGTGTTCCCAATAGCCCCACTGAAAGTTGAATTTAGAAGTGTTCCCAATAGCCTCTCTGTGAAAGTTGTATTTATAAAGTGTTCTGTGAAAGTTGCTTTTAGAAGCGTTCCCAATAGCCACTCTGGAAAGTTGCATTTAGAAGTGTTCCCAAAAGCCACTCTGGAAAGTTGAATTTAGAAGTGTTCCCAATAGCCTCTCTGTGAAAGTTGCATTTAGAAAGCGTTCTGTGAATGTTGCATTTAGAAGCGTTCCCAATAGCCTCTCTGAAAAGTTGAATTTAGAAGTGTTCCCAATGTCCACTCTGGAAAGTTGAATTTAGAAGTGTTCCCAATAGCCTCTCTGTGAAAGTTGCATTTAGAAGTGTTCCCAATAGCCACTCTGGAAAGTTGAATTTAGAAGTGTTCCCAATTGCCTCTCTATGAAAGCTGCATTTAGAAGTGTTCCCAATAGCCACTCTGGAAAGTTGAATTTAGAAGTGTTCCCAATTGCCTCTCTATGAAAGTTGCATTTAGAAGTGTTCCCAATAGCCACTCTGGAAAGTTGCATTTAGAAGTGTTCCCAATAGCCACACTGAAAGTTGAATTTAGAAGTGTTCCCAATAGCCTCTCTGTGAAAGTTGCATTTAGAAAGTGTTCTATGAAAGTTGCTTTTAGAAGTGTTCCCAATAGCCTCTCTGAAAGTTGAATTTAGAAGTGTTCCCAATAGCCACCCTGGAATGTTGAATTTAGAAGTGTTCCCAATAGCCTCTCTATGAAAGTTGCATTTAGAAAGTGTTCTGTGAAAGTTGCATCTAGAAGCGTTCCCAATAGCCATAGCCACTCTGTGAAAGTTACATTTAGAAGCGTTCCCAATAGCCACTCTGGAAATTTGAATTTAGAAGTGTTCCCAATTTCCTCTCTATGGAAGCTGCATTTAGAAGTGTTCCCAATGGCCACTCTGGAAAGTTGAATTTAGAAGTGTTCCCAATAGCCACTCTGGAAAGTTGAATTTAGAAGTGTTCCCAATAGCCTCTCAGTGAAAGTTGCATTTGGAAGTGTTCTGTGAAAGTTGCATCTAGAAGCGTTCCCAATAGCCATAGCCACTCTGTGAAAGTTGCATTTAGAAGCTTTCCCAATAGCCACTCTGGAGAGTTGAATTTAGAAGTGTTCCCAATAGCCTCTCTGTGAAAGTTGCATTTAGAAAGTGTTCTGTGAAAGTTGCATTTAGAAGCGTTCCCAATAGCCACTCTGTGAAAGTTGCATTTAGAAGCGTTCCCAATAGCCACTCTAGAAAGCTGAATTTAGAAGTGTTCCCAATTGCCTCTCTATGAAAGCTGCATTTAGACGTGTTCCCAATAGCCACTCTAGAAAGTTGAATTTAGAAGTGTGCCCAATAGCCTCTCTGTGAAAGTGGCATTTAGAAAAGTGTTCTGAGAAAGTTTCATTTACAAAACTGTTCTTTGGAAAATTGAATCTAAAGTGTTCCCAATAGCCTCTCTGTGAAAGTTGCATTTAGAAGCGTTCCCAATAGCCACTCTGTGAAAGTTGCATTTAGAAGCGTTCCCAATAGCCACTCTAGAAAGATGAATTTAGAAGTGTTCCCAATTGCCTCTCTATGAAAGCTGCATTTAGACGTGTTCCCAATAGCCACTCTAGAAAGTTGAATTTAGAAGTGTGCCCAATAGCCTCTCTGTGAAAGTGGCATTTAGAAAAGTGTTCTGAGAAAGTTTCATTTACAAAACTGTTCTTTGGAAAATTGAATCTAAAGTGTTCCCAATAGCCTCTCTGTGAAAGTTGCATTTAGAAGCGTTCCCAATAGCCTCTTTGTGAAAGTGGCATTTAGAAAAGTGTTCTGTGAATATTGCATTTAAAAGAGTTCCCAATAGCCACTCTGGAAAGTTGCATTTAGAAGTGTTCCAAATAGCCACACTGAAAGTTGAATTTAGAAGTGTTCCCAATAGCCTCTTTGTGTAAGTTGCATTTAGAAAGTGTTCTGTGAAAGTTGCTTTTAGAAGTGTTCCCAATAGCCTCTCTGTGAAAGCTGCATTTTGAAAGTGTGCTATGAAAGCTGCTTTTAGAAGTGTCCCCATTAGCCTCTCTGAAAAGTTGAATTTAGAAGTGTTCCCAATATCCACTCTGGAAATTTGCATTTATAAGTGTTCCCAATAGCCACTCTGGAAAGTTGAATTTAGAAGTGTTCCCAATTGCCTTTCTATGAAAGCTGCATTTAGAAGTGTTCCCAATAGCCACTCTGGAAAGTTGCATTTAGAAGTGTTCCCAATAGCAACACTGAAAGTTGAATTTAGAAGTGTGCCCAATAGCCTCTCTGTGAAAGTGGCATTTTGAAAAATGTTCTGTGAATGTTGCATTTAGAAGCGTTCCCAAAAGCCACTCTGGAAAGTTGAATTTAGAAGTGTTCCCAATATCCACTCTGGAAAGTTGAATTTAGAAGTGTTCCCAATAGCCTCTCTGTGAAAGTTGCATTTAGAAGTGTTCCCAATAGCCACTCTGGAAAGTTGAATTTAGAAGTGTTCCCAATTGCCTCTCTATGAAAGCTGCATTTAGAAAGTGTTCTGTGAAAGTTGCTTTTAGAAGCATTCCCAATAGCCACTCTGGAAAGTTGCATTTAGAAGTGTTCCCAATAGCCACACTGAAAGTTGAATTTAGAAGTGTTCCCAATAGCCACACTGAAAGTTGAATTTAGAAGTGTTCCCAATAGCCTCTCTGTGAAAGTTGTATTTATAAAGTGTTCTGTGAAAGTTGCTTTTAGAAGCGGTCCCAATAGCCACTCTGGAAAGTTGCATTTAGAAGTGTTCCCAATAGCCACACTGAAAGTTGAATTTAGAAGTGTTGCCAATAGCCTCTCTGTGAAAGTTGCATTTAGAAAGTGTTCTGTGAATGTTGCATTTAGAAGCGTTCCCAATAGCCACTCTGGAAAGTTGCATTTAGAAGTGTTCCCAATAGCCACTCTGGAAAGTTGAATTTAGAAGTGTTCCCAATAGCCTCTCTGTGAAAGTTGCATTTAGAAAGCGTTCTGTGAATGTTGCATTTAGAAGCGTTCCCAATAGCCTCTCTGAAAAGTTGAATTTAGAAGTGTTCCCAATATCCACTCTGGAAAGTTGAATTTAGAAGTGTTCCCAATAGCCTCTCTGTGAAAGTTGCATTTAGAAGTGTTCCCAATAGCCACTCTGGAAAGTTGAATTTAGAAGAGTTCCCAATTGCCTCTCTATAAAAAAGCTGCATTTAGAAGTGTTCCCAATAGCCACTCTGGAAAGTTGAATTTAGAAGTGTTCCCAATTGCCTCTCTATGAAAGTTGCATTTAGAAGTGTTCCCAATAGCCACTCTGGAAAGTTGCATTTAGAAGTGTTCCCAATAGCCACACTGAAAGTTGAATTTAGAAGTGTTCCCAATAGCCTCTCTGTGAAAGTTGCATTTAGAAAGTGTTCTATGAAAGTTGCTTTTAGAAGTGTTCCCAATAGCCTCTCTGAAAGTTGAATTTAGAAGTGTTCCCAATAGCCACCCTGGAATGTTGAATTTAGAAGTGTTCCCAATAGCCTCTCTATGAAAGTTGCATTTAGAAAGTGTTCTGTGAAAGTTGCATCTAGAAGCGTTCCCAATAGCCATAGCCACTCTGTGAAAGTTACATTTAGAAGCGTTCCCAATAGCCACTCTGGAAATTTGAATTTAGAAGTGTTCCCAATTTCCTCTCTATGGAAGCTGCATTTAGAAGTGTTCCCAATGGCCACTCTGGAAAGTTGAATTTAGAAGTGTTCCCAATAGCCACTCTGGAAAGTTGAATTTAGAAGTGTTCCCAATAGCCTCTCAGTGAAAGTTGCATTTGGAAGTGTTCTGTGAAAGTTGCATCTAGAAGCGTTCCCAATAGCCATAGCCACTCTGTGAAAGTTGCATTTAGAAGCTTTCCCAATAGCCACTCTGGAGAGTTGAATTTAGAAGTGTTCCCAATAGCCTCTCTGTGAAAGTTGCATTTAGAAAGTGTTCTGTGAAAGTTGCATTTAGAAGCGTTCCCAATAGCCACTCTGTGAAAGTTGCATTTAGAAGTGTTCCCAATAGCCACTCTAGAAAGATGAATTTAGAAGTGTTCCCAATTGCCTCTCTATGAAAGCTGCATTTAGACGTGTTCCCAATAGCCACTCTAGAAAGTTGAATTTAGAAGTGTGCCCAATAGCCTCTCTGTGAAAGTGGCATTTAGAAAAGTGTTCTGAGAAAGTTTCATTTACAAAACTGTTCTTTGGAAAATTGAATCTAAAGCGTTCCCAATAGCCTCTCTGTGAAAGTGGCATTTAGAAAAGTGTTCTGTGAAAGATTCACTTAGTAAACTGTTCTGTGAAAGTTGCATTTAGAAAGTGTTCTGTGAAAGTTGCTTTTAGAAGCGTTCCCAATAGCCACTCTGGAAAGTTGAACTTAGAAGTGTGCCCAATAGCCTCTCTGTGAAAGTGGCATTTAGAAAAGTGTTCTGTGAAAGCTTCACTTAGAAAACTGTTCTGTGAAAGTTGCATTTAGAAAGTGTTCTGTGAAAGTTGCTTTTAGAAGCGTTCCCAATAGCCACTCTGGAAAGTTGAACTTAGAAGTGTGCCCAATAGCCTCTCTGTGAAAGTGGCATTTAGAAAAGTGTTCTGTGAATGTTGCATTTAAAAGAGTTCCCAATAGCCACTCTGGAAAGTTGCATTTAGAAGTGTTCCCAATAGCCACACTGAAAGTTGAATTTAGAAGTGTTCCCAATAGCCTCTCTGTGAAAGTTGCATTTAGAAAGTGTTCTGTGAAAGTTGCTTTTAGAAGCATTCCCAATAGCCACTATGGAAAGTTGCTTTTAGAAGTGTTCCCAATAGCCTCTCTGTGAAAGTTGCATTTAGAAAGTGTGCTATGAAAGCTGCTTTTAGAAGTGTTCCCAATAGCCACACTGAAAGTTGAATTTAGAAGTGTGCCCAATAGCCTCTCTGTGAAAGTGGCATTTTGAAAAGTGTTCTGAGAAAGTTTCATTTACAAAACTGTTCTTTGAAAATTGAATCTAAAGTGTTCCCAATAGCCTCTCTGTGAAAGTTGCATTTAGAAGCGTTCCCAATAGCCACTCTGGAAAGTTGAATTTAGAAGTGTGCCCAATAGCCTCTCTGTGAAAGTGGCATTTAGAAAAGTGTTCTGTGAATGTTGCATTTAGAAGCGTTCTCAATAGCCACTCTGGAAAGTTGCATTTATAAGTGTTCCCAATAGCCACACTGAAAGTTGAATTTAGAAGTGTTCCCAATAGCCTCTCTGTGAAAGTTGCATTTAGAAAGTGTTCTGTGAAAGTTGCTTTTACAAGCATTCCCAATAGCCACTCTGGAAAGTTGCATTTAGAAGTGTTCCCAATAGCCACACTGAAAGTTGAATTTAGAAGTGTTCCCAATAGCCACACTGAAAGTTGAATTTAGAAGTGTTCCCAATAGCCTCTCTGTGAAAGTTGCATTTAGAAAGTGTTCTGTGAAAGTTGCTTTTAGAAGCGTCCCAATAGCTACTCTGGAAAGTTGCATTTAGAAGTATTCCCAATAGCCACACTGAAAGTTGAATTTAGAAGTGTTCCCAATAGCCTCTCTGTGAAAGTTGCATTTAGAAAGTGTTCTGTGAATGTTGCATTTTGAAGCGTTCCCAATGGCCACTCTGGAAAGTTGCATTTAGAAGTGTTCCCAATAGCCACTCTGGAAAGTTGAATTTAGAAGTGTTCCCAATAGCCTCTCTGTGAAAGTTGCATTTAGAAAGCGTTCTGTGAATGTTGCATTTAGAAGCGTTCCCAATAGCCTCTCTGAAAAGTTGAATTTAGAAGTGTTCCCAATATCCACTCTGGAAAGTTGAATTTAGAAGTGTTCCCAATAGCCTCTCTGGAAAGTTGAATTTAGAAGTGTTCCCAATAGCCTCTCTGTGAAAGTTGCATTTAGAAAGCGTTCTGTGAATGTTGCATTTAGAAGCGTTCCCAATAGCCTCTCTGAAAAGTTGAATTTAGAAGTGTTCCCAATATCCACTCTGGAAAGTTGAATTTAGAAGTGTTCCCAATAGCCTCTCTGTGAAAGTTGCATTTAGAAGCGTTCCCAATAGCCACTCTGGAAAGTTGAATTTAGAAGTGTTCCCAATTGCCTCTCTATGAAAGTTGCATTTAGAAGTGTTCCCAATAGCCACTCTGGAAAGTTGCATTTAGAAGTGTTCCCAATAGCCACACTGAAAGTTGAATTTAGAAGTGTTCCCAATAGCCTCTCTGTGAAAGTTGCATTTAGAAAGTGTTCTATGAAAGTTGCTTCTAGAAGTGTTCCCAATAGCCTCTCTGAAAGTTGAATTTAGAAGTGTTCCTAATAGCCACTCTATGAAAGTTGCATTTAGAAAGTGTTCTGTGAAAGTTGCATCTAGAAGCGTTCCCAATAGCCATAGCCACTCTGTGAAAGTTGCATTTAGAAGCGTTCCCAATAGCCACTCTGGAAAGTTGAATTTAGAGGTGTTCCCAATTGCCTCTCTATGGAAGCTGCATTTAGAAGTGTTCCCAATAGCCACTCTGGAAGGTTGAATTTAGAAGTGTTCCCAATAGCCTCTCTGTGAAAGTTGCGTTTAGAAAGTGTTCTGTGAAAGTTGCATTTAGAAGCGTTCCCAATAGCCACTCTGTGAAAGTTGCATTTAGAAGCGTTCCCAATAGCCACTCTAAAAAGCTGAATTTAGAAGTGTTCCCAATTGCCTCTCTATGAAAGCTGCATTTAGAAGTGTTCCCAATAGCCACTCTGGAAAGTTGAATTTAGAAGTGTGCCCAATAGCCTCTCTGTGAAAGTGGCATTTAGAAAAGTGTTCTGAGAAAGTTTCATTTACAAAACTGTTCTTTGGAAAATTGAATCTAAAGTGTTCCCAAAAGTCTCTCTGTGAAAGTTGCATTTAGAAGCGTTCCCAATAGCCACTCTGTGAAAGTTGCATTTAGAAGTGTTCCCAATAGCCACTCTGGAAAGATGAATTTAGAAGTGTTCCCAATTGCCTCTCTATGAAAGCTGCATCTAGAAGTGTTCCCAATAGCCACTCTGGAAAGTTGAATTTAGAAGTGTGCCCAATAGCCTCTCTGTGAAAGAGGAATTTAGAAAGTGTTCTGTGAAAGTTTCACTTAGAAAACTGTTCTGTGGAAGTTGCATTTAGAAAGTGTTCTGTGAAAGTTGTTTTTAGAAGTGCTTCCAATAGCCTCTCTGCAAAAGTTGCACTTAGAAGTGTTCCCAATAGCCTCTCTGTAAAAGTTGCATTTAGAAGTGTTCCCAATAGCCACTCTGGAAAATGTTATTTAAAGTGTTCCCATTAGCCTCTCTGTGAAAGTTGCATTTAGAAAGTGTTCTGTGAATGTTGCATTTTGAAGCGTTCCCAATGGCCACTCTGGAAAGTTGCATTTAGAAGTGTTCCCAATAGCCACTCTGGAAAGTTGAATTTAGAAGTGTTCCCAATAGCCTCTCTGTGAAAGTTGCATTTAGAAAGCGTTCTGTGAATGTTGCATTTAGAAGCGTTCCCAATAGCCTCTCTGAAAAGTTGAATTTAGAAGTGTTCCCAATATCCACTCTGGAAAGTTGAATTTAGAAGTGTTCCCAATAGCCTCTCTGTGAAAGTTGCATTTAGAAGCGTTCCCAATAGCCACTCTGGAAAGTTGAATTTAGAAGTGTTCCCAATTGCCTCTCTATGAAAGCTGCATTTAGAAGTATTCGCAATAGCCACTATGGAAAGTTGAATTTAGAAGTGTTCCCAATTGCCTCTCTATGAAAGTTGCATTTAGAAGTGTTCCCAATAGCCACTCTGGAAAGTTGCATTTAGAAGTGTTCCCAATAGCCACACTGAAAGTTGAATTTAGAAGTGTTCCCAATAGCCTCTCTGTGAAAGTTGCATTTAGAAAGTGTTCTATGAAAGTTGCTTCTAGAAGTGTTCCCAATAGCCTCTCTGAAAGTTGAATTTAGAAGTGTTCCTAATAGCCACTCTATGAAAGTTGCATTTAGAAAGTGTTCTGTGAAAGTTGCATCTAGAAGCGTTCCCAATAGCCATAGCCACTCTGTGAAAGTTGCATTTAGAAGCGTTCCCAATAGCCACTCTGGAAAGTTGAATTTAGAGGTGTTCCCAATTGCCTCTCTATGGAAGCTGCATTTAGAAGTGTTCCGAATAGCCACTCTGGAAGGTTGAATTTAGAAGTGTTCCCAATAGCCTCTCTGTGAAAGTTGCGTTTAGAAAGTGTTCTGTGAAAGTTGCATTTAGAAGCGTTCCCAATAGCCACTCTGTGAAAGTTGCATTTAGAAGCGTTCCCAATAGCCACTCTAGAAAGCTGAATTTAGAAGTGTTCCCAATTGCCTCTCTATGAAAGCTGCATTTAGAAGTGTTCCCAATAGCCACTCTGGAAAGTTGAATTTAGAAGTGTGCCCAATAGCCTCTCTGTGAAAGTGGCATTTAGAAAAGTGTTCTGAGAAAGTTTCATTTACAAAACTGTTCTTTGGAAAATTGAATCTAAAGTGTTCCCAAAAGTCTCTCTGTGAAAGTTGCATTTAGAAGCGTTCCCAATAGCCACTCTGTGAAAGTTGCATTTAGAAGTGTTCCCAATAGCCACTCTGGAAAGTTGAATTTAGAAGTGTGCCCAATAGCCTCTCTGTGAAAGAGGCATTTAGAAAGTGTTCTGTGAAAGTTTCACTTAGAAAACTGTTCTGTGGAAGTTGCATTTAGAAAGTGTTCTGTGAAAGTTGTTTTTAGAAGTGCTTCCAATAGCCTCTCTGCAAAAGTTGCATTTAGAAGTGTTCCCAATAGCCACTCTGGAAAATGTTATTTAAAGTGTTCCCATTAGCCTCTCTGTGAAAGTTGCTTTTAGAAGCGTTCCCAATAGCCACTCTGGAAAGTTGCATTTAGAAGCGTTCCCAATAGCCACTCTGGAAAGTTGCATTTAGAAGTGTGCCCAATAGCCGCTCTGTGAAAGTTGCATTTATAAAAAGTTCTATGAAAGTTGCTTTTAGAAGTGTTCCCAATAGACTCTCTGCGAGAGTGGAATCTAGAAGTGTACCGAATATCCTTATAGTATAATACCATGCCGGACTGTACCAACTAATCTCCCTATTAACCACCCTGTGCAAAGTTGATTAAGATTCATGCCTAATACCCCCCCTGTATAAAGTTGAATTAGAAGAAGTGCACCTAGTAGCGTACCCTAATCGAACTCGCTAGTGTCACTTAGCCTCTCCGCACTTAGTCCAACGTAAAAGTGTACACGACACCAGTGATATTAAGAAGCGTACCTAAACATCCTAACTATTAGTATGCCTAAAAGTATATCTGTGTAAGGTAGAATTTAGAACTGTGCCTAATAATCTAATACCCCCACTATGGAAAACTGAACCTAGCAATAGACTTAATATCGTCTCTATGTACAGATGAACTAAGAAGTGCACCTAATTAATACCTAGTAACATAATATCATCTGTGTACAATTCAACCTAGAGGTGCACCTAATAGTCTAGCATCGTCTCTGTGCAATTGATCACGGAACCTAGAGCTACGATTAGAAAGCCCTCCTAAAGTCCACCTAAAAGCCCGTACCAAGCATGAGTGCACCCACTTCACCAGAGTTCGCCGGAAACGACCACCGTGGACCAGGCCCACTTCCTGATCTGCCTTCTCTCCCGTCCCCCCTTCCCTAACCACCCCACCCTCCTTCGCACCCTCTGCCATTCCCCTCTCCAAACACCAAGCCAGAGGGGCACGATGGCGAGCCAACCACCCCAAGACCACTCCTCCCCTGATCACCACCAACGACCAGCCATCATTAACCATGCCCGCTCCCATCACTATCATACCTGGCACACCCTGCCCTGCAATCACCCACCCCCCACCTTGTCCTCACACCCCTGCCACCTCCCCCCTGTCCGCACCCTTTCCCCTCCCTAAAAACTGCAC
Organism: Ambystoma mexicanum; assembly: GCF_040938575.1. NCBI lineage: Eukaryota > Metazoa > Chordata > Amphibia > Caudata > Ambystomatidae > Ambystoma > Ambystoma mexicanum. The sequence continues at coordinate 392,329,576 of NC_090934.1, read as the reverse complement.
ACCTAGCCCTTGCTAGAACCGAAGCTGCATCCCTCACCCCCTCTGACCCCCCTATTCTCTCTCACACCCCAATCGCAACAAGGAAACTAAAGAGGAAACGTTCCTGGTCCCCCTCAATCTCTCAGCACTCTTCACCTCACCTGTCTCAACCCACCACCTCATTCCCGCAATCACCTCCTTCCCCCGCGGCTTCACCCTTCCTGAAACCCCTCTCCCTCGTTTTCTCATCAACTGTAACTGAAACTCCTAACCGCACAAACCCCACCTTCAAATCCCCCGAATCAAACCGAATCAGCCTAACACACCCAGCCACCCAACCCCGCCCGAATTTCTCTGCTCGCCCACTATTTGCATCGAGCATCACCCACCCTACCCCCCTCCTTCCCCACTCTCTCCACCACCACCCCCTCCCACTCCAGCACCGAGACCAACCTCGCCTGCCGATGTGAACTGCATCCTCTTTAATGCCCGATCCGTAGTGAAAAACAGACACTGCATCTTTGACCTCCTCGCCTCTGTCAAACCAGACCTTGTTTTCATCACTGAAACTTGGTTCTCTTACGACTACGCCCCAATCGCTAATGAAGCCTTTCCCCCTGACTACTCCCTCATCCAACTGAACCTTCCCTCCAGAGGAGGGGGAATAGCATTTGTCTTCAAGTCTCTCTTCCACGCCTCAATCATCGACAACCAACCTTCCATTCCTGCCTGCAAATCTCTCCTCGTTAAACTATCCATTTCCCCATCGCTCTCACACTGCTTCCTAATAATCTACAGGCCTCCTGGCTACGATAGACAATTCGCAAACAACCTCTGCGACTCTATTGTCACCCTTCAACTAAACCATCCCAACCTCGCCCTTCTTGGAGACTTCAACATATGGCTCGACAACCGCACAAACCCTATGACACACTCTCTGGTAGACGGTTTAGACGCAATTAACCTCCTACCCCGCATAAATGGCCCGACTCACTATAAAGGACACACTCTTGATGCCATCTTTACCTCCAACACTCTGATTCATTTAAAACCACCCACCCCTATCATCTGGTCCGATCACTTTCTTCTCTCGTTCACCTTTCGCTCACCCGACCCCCTTCCCGTACTCGAATCTGAACCGCCGAATCTAGGCAAATTCTGGAAAAAACTAATAATCACCCTGGACCTAGCCGAGGCACTCCTCCAGTCTCCACCACCTACCAACCCTCTCATCAAACAACTAACCCCTGATGCCTTTGACTCATGGCTCAACGCATCTCTGATGCGGCTCGCACCCCCGTGCAAACAATCAGCCCGCCGTGGCCTTTTTCCCAAATGGTTCACTCCTGAGTTGAAGATCACTAAACAACTATATAAATACCTAGAACGCAAATGGCAGAAAGACAAAACCCAGGAGAACAGGGCCACCTTGGCCCGCCACCTCTATCAGTACAAGGCCGAAATTCGGAAAGCAAAAAAAGCCCACTACAACTCACGAATCCGTAACAGCAAACACCCAAGCAAAGAACTCCACAAAATCATCTCCGAATTCACCAATCCGGTCTGCACCACGACTGTCCCGACCCCCTCACAATCACTGTGCGACTCGCTCTCCCTCCACTTTTACACCACGGCTCTCGAAAGAACAAAAACCCTAACCACCAAACTGGCTCTCTTACATCCACCAGGCAATTCTCCGCCCGTACCGGCCAGCCCACCAGCTGCGTCCTCTACGCAACCAACATTCGAATCCTTTAGCCCAATATCACCAGAGCAATTTCTCAAACTTCTATCTGCCCGCAAACCATCTGGATCGCCGCTCGACCCTTGCCCAGCCACAACCCTCAAAGAAATCTTTGCATCCACCTGCGCAGGAGATCATGCAAGATCCATCATAAATGCTTCCCTTTCCTCTGGTATCTTTCCCGACGCATTCAAAACGGTTCACGTCAAACCTCTAATTAAAAAACCCTTGCGCGACCCTCTCGAGCCCAAAAACTATTGCCCCATATCAAACACCAGGTTTCTTGCCAAACTCATTGACCGAACCGCCTACTCCCAACTAAATGCCTTTGTCGAAGCCAACAATCTCCTAGACCCCGCCCAATCAGGTTTCAGAGCCTGTCACGGAACTGAAACCACCCTAACCTCAATCTGGGATGACCTTAAAATGACAGCAGACTCTGCGGGATGCACCGTGCTAATCCTTCTCGATCTACCGCCTTTGACACAATCAATCACTCGATCCTCCTAGACCGCCTCCACTCCCTAGGAATTCGTGGAACCGCTCTTAATGCCATATCATATCATATCATATCAAATGGATTGCCTCATTCCTCAAAGATAAGTACCAAATAACAATACTCTCCACCTATACCTCTCAAGCCCGACCAGTCGACACAGTAGTCCCACAAGGAGCATGCCTATCTGCCCTCCTATTCAATCTCTACCTGACCACCCTCCCACTGATAATTCGTTCACACAACATCCTGTGCTACAACTATGCCGACGACACTCAGCTAATTCTAAAACTTCTGAACTCAAAACTCAATCTCCGACCTGACCTGGCCTCCTGCCTCCTTGAGATAGAACTCTGGATGACCCAAAGCCACCTCCTGTTAAACCCCTCCAAAACGGAAATCATGGTTTGTGGCAACTCTGAACTTCTTCCGCACCCACTACCATGGCCATCCGCCATGGGCAACTCACCGACCGTCTCCAAATCAGTGAAAAATCTTGGGTGCACCCTTGACTCTTACCTAATTCTCTCGCGCCAAGTCAACAACGTCTCAAAGTCCTGCCACTACCACCTTAAAACCCTTAGACGCATCTTTCCATATCTCTCCTGTCCCAACAGACTCGCCGCAATCCAATCAATCGTTATATCAAGACTGGACTACGCAAACCCCCTATACCTCGGAATCCACGCGTACCAACTGAATAAACTCCAAAGGACACAAAACGCGGCAGCCAAATTGCTACTTGCGCTTGGCCCAAGAGACCACGTCTCCCCAGCCCTTAAGACGCTGCACTGGCTTCCAGTAGCCCGAAGGGTGACTTTCAAAACCTTATGCATCTCCCATCGAGCACTGCATAAAACTGGACCTGAATATCTACAAGACAAACTAAAACCCTATCACCCCCCACGCACCCTAAGATCGAGTTCTGCCGGCCTCCTAGTCATACCGAAGATAAACTCAGTCAGGCTAGGCGGAGCATCATTCTCAGCCTTGGCCCCCACGCTATGGAATTCACTCCCACCCCACATACGCGTAACTGAGGATTTAACGTTTTTCTGCAAACTGCTGAAAACCTGGCTCTTCCCATAAAACCAACCCGAACCATACTATCCCAAAACAGACTAACAACAACTCAATTACATCAATCCAACAAACTACTGATGCGAGAAATTGACAACTAATAACTCCTACTTTAAACTAGAAGGACAAACAGAATTAAACGAATAAAGTAGATCAAAGCAGTATAAGGGTTAATAAGAGTAAATCATACCGAAACAGTAAAGAATGTTAAACTGCTGAAATGGACAGATTGAATGAGGCGTAAATGATGTAAATGGCATGATGATATAGCTAGAATTGATGAAGCGGGTAGAACAGATGAATGCGCTGAGTCGGAGAATGCATGAGTGAAAGAACAGACAGCTATATAGCGAATGAGTGTCGAAATCAAAAGAATAAGTAAACCGGATGAGTGTATAGAGCGGACGAGAGTTTGGTGCAGAGGGGTGTACGGAGCGAATGGGTGTACGGAGCGAATGGATATATGGAGCGGAAGGGTGTATGGAGCGGAGTGGTGTATGGAGCGGACGGGTGTATGGAGCGGATGGGTGTATGGAGCGGAGGAGTGTATGGAGCAGAGGGGTGTATGGAACGCACAGGTGTATGGAGCGGAAGGGTGTATGGAGCTGAGGGGTGTATGGAGCGGAGGGGTGTATGGAGCGGATGGGTGTATGGAGTGGAGGAGTGTATGGATCAGAGGGGTGTATGGAGCGCACAGGTGTATGGAGCGTACGGATGTATGGAGCGCATGGTGCATGGAGAGGATGAGTGCGCAGAGCTGATGAAGGTATAGAACAGACGAGTGTGTGAAATTGAAAATACAAAATAGGATATAGCTATTGGATGCGTGAAAAGCGGATGAGTGCGGAGAGTGGATGTGCCCATGGAGCGGATGAGTGCGTTGGAGCGGATGAGTTCGTAGAGCGGATGAGTGCGTTGGAGCGGATGAGTGCGCTGGAGCGGATGAGAGCGTTGGAGGAGGTATGTGCGCAGAGGGGGTTGTGCGCAAAGGGGGTGTGTGCGCAGAGGGGGTGTGTGCGCATAGGGGTGTGTGCGCAAAGGGGGTGTGTGCCCAGGGGTGGTGTATGCATAGAGTGGTGAGTGCGTAGAAGGGGTGATTGCATAACGCAGATGAGTGCATAAATTTCAGAGAAGCGAGTAAAATGCAAGAATGCGCAAACCGGATGAATGTGCAGAACGGATGAGCGAAAACAGGCTGAGTGTGGAGAACATATGAGAATGTGGAGCGGCTGAGTAACTAGAGCCAACGAGTCTGGATAGCTGATGAATGCGGAAGTGCGGAGAGTGTGTTTATTGCCTGAGCGGACGATTGTACAGACCTGGCGAATGTATGGAGTGAATGGGTGTAGGAAATGAATGAGGGTATGGACCGGATGAGTGTAGGGAGTGGACGAGTGTAGGGAGTGGATGAGTGTAGGGAGGGGATGAGTGTAGGGAGTGGATGGGTGTAGGGAGTGGATGAGTGTAGGGAATGGATCAGTGTATAGAACTGATGAGTGTATGCAGCAAATGAGTGTATGGAGCGGACGAATGTTTGGAACGGACGGTGGAATGGAACGCATGGATGTATAGAACACATGGGTGTATAGAGCAGATGGGTGTATGGAGCGGATCGGTGTATAGAGCGAATGAGTGTATGGAGCAGATAACTGTATGGAGCGGATGAGTGTATGGAGCGGATGAGTGCATGGAAATGGATGAATGCATGGAACAGATGAATGCATGGAGCGGATGAGTGCATGGAGCGGATGAGTGCATGGAGCGGATGAATGCATGGAGCAGATGAGTACATGTAACGGCGGGTATATGGAACGGATGGGTGTATGGTACCGATGGGTGTATGGAACGGATGGGTGCATGGAGCGGTTGGGTATATACAGCCGATGGGGTATGGAGCAGATGGATATATGGAGCGGATGGGTGTATGGAATGGATGGGTGCATAGAGCGGTTGGGCGTATACAGCGGATGAGTGTATGGAGCGGATGGATATATGGAGCGGATGGGTGCATGGACCGGATGGTGTATGGAGCGGATGGATGTATGGAGCGGATGGGTGCATAGAACGGATGGGTGTATGGAGCGGTTAGGTGTATGCAGCCAGCAGATCAGTGTATGGAGAGGTTAGATGTAGGCAGTCACCAGATCGGTGTATGGAGAGCTTAGGTGTATGAAGCCAAAGGGAGTATGGAGCGGTTAAGCGTATGGAATGGATGAATATATGAAGTGGATGTATATTCAGAGTAAATGAAGGTATAAGACAGGTGAGTGTAGAGATGAATATATAGAACAAGATACTACTGCTGGATTCATGAAAATCACGAGTGATTAAAACGGATGAGTGCAGAGAGGATGAGTGTGTGGAACGGTTAAGTGCGTGGAGTAGATGAATGCATAGAGAGGATGAGTCCGTAGAGGAGCTGAGTCTGTAGAAGGGGTGAATCCGTAGAGGGGATGAGTGCGTAGAGGGGGTGAGTGTGTAGAGGGGGTGAGTGCGTAGAGGATGTGTGTGCGTAGAGGGGGTAAGTACGTAGAGTGGGTGCATGCATAGAGGGGTGAGTGCATAGAGGGATGAGTGCGTAGAGGGGGTAAGTGCGTAAAACAGGTAAACGCATAGCACGCATGAGAGCATAAAGCGGATGAGTACCTGGAGCGAATGAGTGCCTGGAGCGATCGAGTGCCCAGAGTGAACTGATGCATCGCGTAGTGCCGACGAGTACATAGAACGAACGAGCACGGACGCATCCAGTACTGATGAGTGCGTAGAATGGATGAGTATGTTGAGCTACTGAATGCGTAGAGCATGAAGCAGTCAGAAGTGCATGCCTGAGGCAGTCAAGAGTGCATGCCAGTGGCAGTCAAAGTGCATGCATGAGGCAGACAAGAGAGCATGTGTGGTGCGGACAAGTGGACTGTCGTGTGGCGGACAAGAGCGCATACGCGGAGCAGACTAGACCGCGCAGGGCGGACCAGAGTGTATTGAACCAGACTGGAGTGCATAGAATGGATAGGTGTCCACGGTACGGACTGGAACGCATAAAATTGCGTGACGTATATAGTATGGTTTAGAATGCAAAGAACGTTTGAAAGAGCATATAACTCATCATATCACATCACTATGCTTACTCTCTCCTTTACATCACCACTCAACTAGAAAACAGAGATACTATGACACCATCCGGTATATCTGTTCTCATAGCAACATCCGCCCCTCACTCCACATCATTCTAAGTTGACACTGCTGGTCTCACACCCCCCAGCCAGGCGTTCTCCTCAGGCCTAATGCAGCCGCAGCCGTTCTGGATAAAACCTGCCTGAACGAACACATTCTCTTGACCTCTCAACCACCACGCCTACTGCTAAGAAGCAGCTTCTACACGGATATCGCACGAGCTGCACACATACCCGGTGCACACATGCACCTTTGACTCTCTCTACTCTCTCTACTGATCTGAACTTCAGTTCCCAAGGGCGTTCAACCTACCAGCGCCTTCAGACCATACCAATGGTATATAAGGCGCTATATAAATGCAAAATAACATACCATAACATAACATAGAAGACCCTATTTTATTGAAAAGATAAAAAATCTGAGAACTGCATCTCTCACTGTGCTTGCAGCGGTTTTGCAATGTTCCCCCTATTTCTGCAGTGGTCTGATTGTTTCTTATGGTTGCACGGGTCTAGATTTTCTATTTTGTGTTGCAGATATTCAATGGTGATCTCCCTTTTCTTCCAGGGGTTCTGTTGGTGCACCCCCTTTTGGTTAATGAGATTAGTGGTGCTCTGCTATGCTCACAGAGGTCTAGTCATGCTCTTGCTCAGAGCCTCGGTAGTGGTGCTGGCTCCCAGTGATGGTACTGGAGCGCAGAGGTCTCATGGTGCTTTTTTATGGTTTCAGAGGTCTAGTGCTGCACACCCTGTGGTTACAGCCATGTTGCGATGCTCCCCTTCTGCTGTAAAGGTCTAGTTAAGCTCTCCCCATGTTTGCAGGAGTCTTGCGATGCTCTCCCTATATTTTAGTGATCTAATTGCTACCTGAGATTACAGGTGTCTACATGTTCTCTCTATCGTCACAGATGTTTGATGGGGATCTCCCTTTTCTTGCAGGTGGCCTGCCCCTTTTGTTTTACACCCTCTAGTGGTGCTTTGCTGTAGTCATAGAGGTCTAGTGGTGCTCTTGCTATGTTCAGAGATCTAGTTATGCTTTGCTATGTTCACAGGGGTCTCGTGGTGCTTTGATATGGACACAGAGGTCTAGGGGTGCTCGTGCTAGGCCTTGGATGGTGGTGCTGTTCATCCACAAGCAGGCGTCTCGTACTTGCTTTATGGTAGCAGGGGTCTAGATGCTTTCCCTTGGGATTGGTCTGAGGCGTCCTACCCATGGTCTCAGGGACCTTGGAGTGGTATCCCTATGGTTGCACTGGTCATCTGAGGGGCGCGGCACCTCAAAATAACATTGCTGTTAATAGGAGATGCGCTACACCCTTTTTCTTAGATCACCAAGGGACACAGGCACCAGAGTCCATTTTTGTAGGGATTCAAATGGGGACCCATCTTTATTTATAAAAAATACTTGTACCTTCACCCTTTCCCCTTTTTGATCCCCTAGGATTCCCCTGGCATGGGCATCTCTAGATAGGGACCTGCTACATCAGCGCACCCTTCCTTGGAGGAATCTCTGGGAGCCTTAGGGAGAGTTTGATGCAACAGACCCCTTATGTGCACTCAGGTACCACCCACATGGAGTGTGAGGCCAGAGGATGGTCTCTGTGGGTGGTCCCATCTTGCTAGGCAGACTCAGGCAGGCCGCCACACTATGCCACTACCTCACGCCGGGGTGCCTCCACTCTACCCTCTTTTTTCCTTTTTAAAAGCATTACTTATACTAAGCATCCTACCTCTACCTAACATTGAAACTTACATAACATTCTCGTTAAAAAACACTGCTCCCTACTAACTTATCTATTTAACATTTAATTAATAAATATAAACATAAAACTACACATACATACATACATAGACATACAACATATATACTAAATAAAACAATATGTCACAATGGGGTGACTGCTGCGGTCAGTCACTCCCTTTACAGTACCTTCCTGGGTCTGTCCTTGGTGGCTGCATTGCTGGATGGAGGTCTCTTCCCATGCTGATAACTGGAGCCTGGCCCCTCTTCTTTCTTCAGGGTGGTCCCGTCCACCACATGGGGCCACCCACACTCATCGTGCAGCCTGCGCTCTTTACTGCTGCTGGGCAGCCCCTTGCATGAGTGGGAGTCTGCCTGCTGTAACCGCAGGGGCCTCTGTAGATTCTTCTGAGTGGCCCGGTGGACATGGGGGCCACCCGCGATCACTGCTGCATTCACCACCTTCCCCGAATCTTCTAGGTGGGTCCCATTGGTTGCAGGGCCCACCTGTGCTCACCACCACACCTGCAGCACCTATACAAAATACTGGGTGGCTACATTGGATTGGAGGCCACTTGCGTCACCGCCACAAGGCCTCTCATTGTTATTTTGTCTTCAGGCGGTGCCCCCTGTGCCGTGGCAATGCTGCCGTGATCACCACTGCGCCCGCAGCCATTTTAAAAACAGGCGGTGTTCAGATGGCAACGCGGATGCCGCAACATTCACCAATGCGTGCCGTGGCCTGTTTTCTGCCCACTCCCGCAATCTGTTGTGAGACACAAGGGGCGGGTCTTGGATTTTCACCGCGCGGCCTGGGGCTTTCCTTCACCTGGGCTACCCAACGGAGCAGCCCAGGACTTCCTCACTCCTCCTCTTCACCTGGGCTGGCCAGCGAGGTCTTCTATTCACTGATCCACCCTCCTGGGTGCTGCTGAATTTGCTGCACTTCCACTCCCGAACTGCACCTGGCATACGCAGTCTGGGAGGACTTTTATGAAGGGACCACCTCACTGGCCATGAGGCGAGCCATCAGGGGCATGCCCAGTCAGCATGGTCTGAGCTGCCTCCCGCACGTGGCCCGGGCTGGGCTGTTCTTTTTTCAGCCCAGGCAGCACCTTGTTATGTTATGTTATGTTATGTTAGCTGTATTTGTAGAGCGCAAGACCACCCAAAGGCATCATGGCGCTAGAGAAACCAGGACAGTTTAATACCAACAGGAAGAGTGCGTTCTAGAATAGCAAAGTTTTCAGTTTCCGCCAAAAGGCAAGGTGATCGGTAACCTTGCATGCTGCCTGGGCCCTTGATACTGCTACGGACCGACACCCACTATGGGTGAGCTGCCCCTGGCATAAGCAGCTCGGCTCCGTGGTTTAGTCTCTGGGGGCTTCCCCATGTGCCGCCCGGAGCTATAGATGGATTAGGCCCTGGGGAGGGGGCACTCAAGGCAGTGCCCCCCGCCCCCAAGATAAGCTGCGTTCTCTTCTCTTTCTATTGCCTCTCCTTCTTCTCCCTTTCTCTTCTTTTTTTTAGCCATCTTTTTTAAGTGTCCTTTACTTTCTAATCCTCTCATGATTCTTTCCTCCTCTGCCCAGCCCCCTCCTGTAGGAGTTCTGTTTCATTGTTCTTCTTGCTTTTCTTTCTTTTCAACACTCCATCCAGGCCCATGGTGGGCTGGATGGTTCAGTCCAAATCACACACATGCACACAAATAAAGAAACACATTACACATTAAATAAAATGTTTGTATTACCTTGGCATCTGTGTCTTTATTTCTAGATGTTACCTTAGGGGACAAGCATAAAGGCCCTACTAGCCGGGCCTCGTGGGTCCACAGGCTGCATGTGCTCTCTCTATGGTCACAGGGTTCTGGCGGGGGTCTCCCGATGGTCACAGAAGTCTGCCTGTGCTCTCCCTATGAGGAGTCTGGAGGCACACTCCCTATGGTCACAGGAGTCTGTAGTGATCTCCCTCTGGTCATGGAAGTCTGGCTGTGGTCTCCCTATGGTCAGAGGGGTATGGTTTTCCCCCTATGGTTGGATGAGCCTGGCTGTGCTCTCCCTATGGATACAGTACCCAGGTGGTTCTCTATGGTCCACAGATGTCTGGCAGTGTTCTCCTTGTGGTCACAGGAGTCCCAAGGTGCTCTCCCTTTGGTCAGTGGAATCTGCCTGTGCTCTCCCTATGGTCACACGAGTCTGGTAGTGCTCTCCCTATGAGGAGTCTGGAGGCACACTCCCTATGGTCACAGGAGTCTGTAGTGATCTCCCTCTGGTCATGGAAGTCTGGCTGTGGTCTCCCTATGGTCAGAGGGGTATGGTTTTCCCCCTATGGTTGGATGAGCCGGGCTGTGCTCTCCCTATGGATACAGTACCCAGGTGGTTCTCTATGGTCCACAGATGTCTGGCAGTGTTCTCCTTGTGGTCACAGGAGTCCCGAGGTGCTCTCCCTTTGGTCAGTGGAATCTGCCTGTGCTCTCCCTATGGTCACACGAGTCTGGTAGTGCTCTCCCGATGGTCACAGACGCCTGGAGGCACTCTGCCTATGGTCACAGGAGTCTGGTGATGCTCTTCATATAATCACAGGCGTCTCTAAGTTCTCATCCTTTTGTTGCATGAGCCTGGCTCTGCACTCCCTATGGTCACAGAAGTCTGGTTGTGCTTTTCCTATGGTCGCAGGAGCCTGGCAGTTCTCCCCCTACCTTTGCATGAGCTTGGATGTGCTCTCCCTATGGTCACAGGGGTCATGTGGTCCTCTACGTTTGGCTACAGGGGCCTGGTGGTTCTCTGTGGTCATAGGAGTCTGGCAGCACTCTCTCTATGGTAACAGGAGTTGGTGATACTTTCCCTATGGTCACAGGAGGAGTCTGCAGTGCTATCCCTGTGGTCCTGGAAGTCTGGCTGTGCTCTCCCGATGGCCGCAGGAGACTGGTGGTACTCTTCCGTTGGCTTCAGGAGCCTAGCCGTTCTCTTTGGTCACAGGAGTCAGGTAGCACCCCCCCCCCCTGAGGTCAGAGGAGTCTGCAGTCCTCAACTTATTTTCTTATTTATTTATTGTATTTGTTGATAGCGCCCAGACCCGGAGGTATCACAGCGCTATTGGAGATTACAGTACTATCAATGAAACTGTGCCAGTGGGGTTACATTGTGGTCACACAGGACAAAGCACATTGCAGGCGTTGTGACAGTGAGGTTACATTATGGTCACAGAACAGGACAGTATAAAATGGCAGACTTTAGGCCAGAGACAAAGAGGCCTCAAAAGAGAGTTTTCATTGCAGGAAAAACATGTCCGTTGTAGCAGAGGTTGTTAGGCATATTTGTTAAACAATGCCGTTTTAAATTTTTTGTGGAAGGTCAGATAGGAGGTTTTGTCTTGGGTGCCAGGGGGGAAGCGTGTTCCAGAGAGTGGGCACGATGATGGTGAAATATTTTCATCCGGCTCTTTTTCTGTTGAATCTCGGGGTAGTTAGGGTGCTGTAAGAGGAGGACCGCAGGAGGCGGGCTTGGGCTTTTTTACTGATGCAACAGGCAAGATATAGGGGTCAGAGGTGTGACGGCACCGGTGTGTGATAGAAAGGATTTTGAACTCGATACGCGCCTTAATTGGTAGCCAGTGCGCTTCACGTCTCACTAGCAAGATGTGATCGGAGCATTTCAATCCCCCCACATCCCAGAGGGCATTGTTTTGGATCAGCTGTAGTTTATTAATGTTCTTGGTGGAAGTTTCTGCAAGGATGGCATTACAATAATATAATTTGCTGTCAATAATGGCCCTTGCCAGCATAAGGCAGTTTTTGGGGGTAAGGAATTTTCTGGAAAGGTTGATTAGTTTAGTGGTGTAAACTGCGGAGGAGGCGACAGCATTGACATGTTTGTGCATGTTTAGCTCGGAATCAAGATAAGGCTCCCAGAATTTTAGCATGGGTCAATACAGGGATCATATTCCAGTCAATGCAAAAGGAGGCAAAAGCAGGGTTGAGTGTTTAAGTCGGTGCAGGGATCCTACAATGAGGAGTTCCGTTTTGTCATCATTCAGGCAGAGATGGTGATTTGCCATCCAGGGTAAATGATGGTGTAGATCCGGTTGATATTGGCAGAGTCCAGTTCGTGATTACTGCTGAGCTTCAGGAGGACTTCCGTGTCATCAGCAAAGTTTGTATATGGGATGTTTATGCTGTCCAGGTGATCAAAGAGAGGTTTAGTGTACGTATTGTACAGTGTAGGCGAGACACAGGAAGCTTGAGGGACTCCATACAAGATGGGGATGGGGTCAGCTGCTTGATCACCAGCGAAGACTCTGGAGGATCGTTGGCCCAGAAAGGATTTGATCCAGTTAGCTGCTTCTGTGGAGAGGTTGTCAGTGAGGTGGTAACATAAGATGTTGTGATTGACGAGATCAAAGGCTGCTCAGAGGTCGAGCTTGAGGAGGATAGCGAGATCCCCAGCATCTCAACTTCGATTCAATTGAATCCTGAGGTCGAGGAGAGACGATTCAATGCTATGTCTGGATCTGGATTAGTCTCGGGAGGATAGCCCAAGGGCAACGTGCTCACCTTGGAAGCAAGACGACAGAGCAACATAGGTTCGATTCCCGGGTCCACGCTTAGAAACCTCTGGGTATTAAGCACGTTATAAATAACCTATATCATATCATATCATAGGCGAATACCAAGTAGATTGTGGGCTTCTAGGTGGGATTTCACTTGGGAATTGGCCCTATGGTCACAGGCATCTGGTTGTGCTCTCCCTATGGTCACAGGAGCCCGGTGATGCTCCCCCTGTGTTTGCATAAACCTAACTGTGCTCTCCCTACGGTCACAGGAGTATGGCTGTGCTCTCCCTGTGGTCACAGGAGCCCGGTGATTCTCCCCCTGTGTTTGCATAAACCTACCTGTGCTCTCCCTATGGTCACAGGCGTCTGGCTGTGCTCTCCCTGTGGTCACAGGAGCCCGGTGATGCTCCCCCTGTGTTTGCATAAACCTAACTGTGCTCTCCCTATGGTCACAGGAGTCTGGCTGTGCTCTCCCTGTGGTCACAGGAGCCCGGTGATTCTCCCCCTGTGTTTGCATAAACCTAACTGTGCTCTCCCTATGGTCACAGGCGTCTGGCTGTGCTCTCCCTGTGGTCACAGGAGCCCGGTGATGCTCCCCCTGTGTTTGCATAAACCTAACTGTGCTCTCCCTATGGTCACAGGCGTCTGGCTGTGGTCACAGGCGTCTGGTGGTGCTCACCCTGGGCTGCAGGACCCTAGCGATTCTCTATGGTCAGGGGGATAAAGCAGAACTCTCCCTGTGGTCACAGGAGTCGGTGATGCTCTCTCTAAGGTCACAGGCGTCTGGTGGCATTCTCCATATGGTTTCTGACGCCTAGGTGTGATCTTCTCATCTCCCTATGGTTGCAGAGTTCTTTTGCTGCACTTCTGCTGGTTTCAGGGGCCTAGATGCTCTCCCTGTAGTCCCAGGGGTCTGGGGTCATCTCTGGTCCTAGTGCTGCGGCAGTAGTGCCCGCCCTAAGGTCAGATGATCTAGTGGTGCTCTCACTATGGTCATAGGGGTCCAATGATGCTTTCCCTACGGTTAAAAGTGTATTGTGAGCCCGCCTTATGCTCACCAGAAGGGGCAGAGGGCTCTCGGCATGGGCTGCAGGGTTATGTGGCACGCTCCTTACACTTCCTCTGGGTAGTAGGCACTCCCCAGCGATAACACAACCCTATATAGATGGGGCTGGAGACACTTTCCCTGTGGACTAGGAGCCCGGGGTGCACTCTTCATGGTCACACGAGTCTAGGGTGCTTTTGGCCATGGTCACGGGAGCCTCGGGTGCTCACCTGATGATGGTCAGAGGAGTCTGTGTGTGTGTGTTTTGCCTATGTTACAAGGTCCGGGGAGTGATTTTCCTTATATGAAACATGAACACTGGATTCGTATTCAAATGCGTGGGCGTGGGCCTTTCAAGACCTAAAGGTACACGGTGCCTTCCTCCCCGACCCCCCTCCCGCCCCGCACGATCTCGATCTCTGTGCACTAGGATATCCAGAGCTAGAGCTGCAACACACCTGTGCAGAACAGTGGTCTGTGCGATGACTAGCTGCGTGTTAAGAGCGCCTCCCAGTGCCAGTAGCCCCATACTACATCCAGATGTCCAGTAGCTGCAGAAACCGTACACAAACGAGACTAAAGAGTCCATAATATAACCCCTGCCGCCTCCGCGACCGTTCAGGGCGAAGCCTTGGTCTGTGCAGACACCTGGCACAGCGGTCAGCAATCTCCGGGCCCCCTCACGCGGTGGATACGACCCTCGAGTCCCCGAGAGGCTGTGCCGTCCAACAGACCCTCGCTTTCCCTAAGTTCATGGCGCAGAGCTTAGGTCATCCCAGCAGTCTCCTTCGTCTCTATTACTCCCTGCCATGGCTGCAGGGTGACGACCTCTGAGCAGAGATCACCTGCAGGCATAGGCGTAGGACACGGGGGGATGGAGGGGGACAAATCCCCCCACAATTTTAAGTGGGAGGATATAATATCTTTTATCCCCCCCAGATTATTTGTGTCACTGCCGTAAAATACAACTGCAGCCTGCACTGCAGGCTGCAGTTGTCATGTAAGCACTGGCGTAAATGGGGCCCCCACAACCCCTGTGGTGCGCGGGACCCCGTCCATGTCCTTGTAGGGGCCCCTCAGATAAAAAAAAAATGTTTTTTTACAAAATAAATTTGAAAACAGAAGAAAAATTGTTTCTTTTTGAAGTCACTCTGCCTTCATAAATATTTTAAAAACAAAAAAAATTATGAAGACAGAGTGACTAAAAAAAAGATTCTATTTCTTTATGAAGTCTGAGGGCTCCCCCACCTTATGACGTGGAAGCCTTAAGTTAGGTGCCGGAAAATGTTAGTCCCCATGCGTTCATGGAAGCACGGGCACTGCCACTAACGGTGCCTGTGCTTCTGTGATGAGTCTGCCTACTGGGGCCGCTATGCCCACCAGGGTCAGACCTGTCGGGTGCAGCGGTCCCAGCAGGCATACCATGAGTGTGGGGATCCGGAAATAAGGGTGTCAGAAAGCTTACCAGCACCCTTGTTCGCTACCGCCACACTTATAATGTGGCCCATAGTTTATGTTTGCCTTCATAACAAAATTATTTCGGTTCCGGTTTGGTCCTTTAACGGAAATAATTTCTTTATGAAGTCAGAGTGACTAAAAAAAGAAACCATTTCTGTAATGAGACTCCCCTCCGCCCCATGACACGGGGGCCTCCCGATCCTCTGCAGATGACGGGAACTAGCATTTCTGGCTGCTGAGCGAGCTGAAAGTCTTGTTCCCTTGACCAACGGGTTAAAGGTAAGAAAATGTATTTTCTTTAAATGTGTGTGCGTGCATGTAGTGTGTGTATATGTATGTATATAATGTAATGAGTGAGTGCATGATGCGGCCCGGATATGCCTGTGTGAGTGTATGGTGAAAGTGTGCACACTCAAATGTATGGGTGGCTGGGGGTGTGTGTGTGTGAGTGTACGGTGAAAAGGTACACACTTAAATATATGGGTGGCTGCCTGGGAGTGCCTGTATGGTGGAAAGGTGCACACTTAAATGTACGGGTGGCTCCCTGGGTGTGCCTGTATGGTGAAAGGGTAAACACTTAAATGTATGGGTGGTTGGTTGTGCGTGCGTGTATGTGTATTGTGAATGGTGTGTGTGCTTGTGTTCAGAGGCTCAACAAAACCTACATTTCGGGAGCCCGCTAACCCTTCAAATGTTGGGAGAGGCGCTAACTTCACGAGCGGTGGGGGAGTGGCACATTTATTTGTGTGGGGGCATCTAACTTCTTTATGCATTCTAATGAGACTATTCTAGTGCAGCTTCAATGTTACAAGCGGTTACCTCTCTCCTTTAAGTCTGAAAGCACCCACTTATGTACTGCTGTGAGAATGAGCGGTCTCCTGTACCCTCTCTACCCTTCCAATCACTCCCCTGGCAGGCAAGTACTAAACCCATATCATGATTTCAACTGCCTAAAAACGAACAGTGAAATGCTTTACGTAAGTATTTGCTGGGCCTTTAGGAACAAACACAGGCGCTATTTAACATCCGGCAACAGATTTGTAGTTCAGCCAGGTCGAGTCAACATAGCCCAAAATTTCAGGGGATGGGGGAAGAAGACTAAAGCCTAGTCAGATCAATGGTGTTGTGCCACTGCTTGTGTTTAATGCCATGATTACCTATTGATATTCTTTGTTACTCGTATCCCCATTCTTCCTCATCCCAGTACTTGTGTATGAGGCACTTTGCCTCAAAACCAAGTACTGGGATGAGGTAGCGGGACATGGAGGTAATGCCTGGCATAGTTACCTGTAATCTTCATTACTTCTAGCCCCACCTTTCCTCGTCCTTGTACTTATCTATGAGGGAAGGTGCCTCATACGTCAGCACTGGGACAAGGAAGAGGGACGTGGAGGTAATTCTGGACCGATGTGCTGATTTTGGGGGTTGGAGCAGGTGGTTGGAGGGAGGGGGGATGTGTGGAGGGCAGGGATTGTGGGATAAATCGTAAAGGCAATCCATCTCCAGGCTAAGGAGGCATGATATGCGGTATTAGTGGCTAGAGAGGCATTTTGGTGCAGCCAGTCTAGTCATTTTTTAGTTTAGCTTGACTTTCTTTAACTCGGCATCACTGATTAAGCAGTTCTGCTAAGTGTAATTACCTGGCTAGACTGGCTTTGGTTGCTACCAGTCTAGCCGTTTCTTACTGTGGCATTGTACATTTTTCTGGGCATCTGTGATAAAATAACCATGATAAGTGTTATTGTTTTGACTGCCATTTTGGTGCAACCAGTCTAGGTATGTCTAAATGTTGCCTGCCATGCTTTACTGTAATATGTTATTACATGTCTAGACTGGTCTGCATTGTACAGCCAGTTGGACATGTTTTCATTGTGGCATGTCATTTTTAATAGCAAAGCATTCCATTAATGAAAGCATTAATGTTACTGTGCACTGTTGGTGACATGCATGTATTGGATTTTTGGACTGGTGTTACCCTACAAAACAATTGCAAACGCTCTGGCTTTTTTTCACAAAGTGTGCCGTTTAATGCATTAAAACACACACATATGTATGCTGCTCCAAGCACAGTGTGCAGCGTACCCTTGAAGCAGCACGCTTGTGCGTATTGCGCAAGCGTGGTAATCTAGGCCAAACCAGAGTGTGGCGCGACCCATGATTTGTTGCTGAACTGGAGGGGCCCCCTCAGCATGGCTTGCAGCAGCGCCCCCAAAGGTAGTGTTACGCCACTGCATGTGAGCTTGCAAAAGTAAAAGTAGAGTCTACTTTTACTTTTGCAAGCTTACAGCAGACTGTCTGCACCTTCTGCTGCTGCCCCGCGCCTGCGCATATTGAACGTGCCCAGGCCGGGGAACAAACAAACTGCATGTGCCCTGCCTGCGCAGTGCACTGCTGCGCCGGCTCAGCCTTCGTTTTTCAGAACGAAGGAGAAGCCAGGCAGCGACGCATGCTGCAATGACTCTGTGCTCGTGACAGCATGTGTGTTATCGATGGAGACAGAGTGAGAACAGGCTGAGCAGGTAGCAGCTACCGTAAGGTAAGTCAGTCAAGTGCCCCCCCTCTTCTCCGAGGTGCAGGGCGGCATGAGGAGGATTTATTGGAGGGAATGTGCGGCTGTGCCAATGTCAGATATAGTTTCTAAACCTGTGCAGCGCATTGCAAAACTGATCAGGGAATCCTGGCCTCTTAATGTTTCAAAGAAACATTACTAGGCCACGATTGCCTGATCAGTTTGCAACATGCAGCGCATGTTTCTAAACTGTATATCTGACATTGGCAGCGGATTTATTTGGGGTGAATTCAATGTGCCAATGTCAGATATACAGTTTCTAAACACGCGCGGTGCATTGCAAAACTCAACAGGGAATCTTGGCTTCTTAATGTTTCAATGAAACATTAAGAGGCCAGGATTCCCTGATCAGTTTGCAACGTTCCGCGCGTGTTTATAAACTGTATATCTGACGTTGGCAGTGGCACACTTTCATGAATTGAAAAACCTGAGGCCCTGCCACTGCCGCCCTCATGTTTTTCAATTCATGAAAGTGTGCCAAAGCCCCTGCCAAAGAGGAACATCACGGACCAGCTCTTTGTTTGTTCCTTACTGATGGGCAGCCAGGGCTCACATTTAAGCTCCAAGCATTGGCCAACACAGGCTTGCAAGGCCACACAAAAAAATACGGAAGCCATTCACCTATACAGCAGAGGATCACGGGTGCACAATAGGAGCCGGTATATATTGACATGTACATGCAGTTTCTATACAAATGCCACGACACCGTTTAATATATTATGTATTGCCTTTTTTAAGGAGAAGGGCGTGACGATTATTTTTGCTGCTTACACTATACTAGTGCCCCTAAACCGTCAGGTTACTTTGAGATTGTTTCTAGTTTATTTCCTTATAGTTGGATAACGCTGACTGCACCTGATACTTTTCTCTGCAAAAAAACATTACAAATTCTATGAATCTATAACTGCTTCCCAAAATGAGACTCGGTTCCCCAGCTGGAGGTGACATCTATTGCTGTGACACTTTGTCCTTCTTCACACTCACTCAACATGCTTTGCATACATGGAGCAACAAGAAACTCTGTTAGAACATTTACGATTGAGGCATTTTGTTATAGTGTACACTGCCAACTGAGTCACTTCTAGGTGATCCCAAGTAAACATATATAGAAAATAATGCACAGTGGGGGGTCACACGATTCACCCAAGATCACACAATCTGGCGAAGACTGAATTTTCTCCTAGATGTCCCTCTACCCCAGGCCTGGCTTGCAAAGTGCAGACATTGCCTGAGATATCAGTCTGATATTGTATACGAAATCCTCATTAAACCATATAAAGTAAAATGAGGATGAGCCAATCTCAAGAAGGGCCGCTACGTGGGATGTGTGCTCTTTTCCATGGTAATGTCTAAGGTAGGCAAGGGAAAACACTTGATGCATGCTATAATATCAGTAGGGCTCACTTAAGGCACACCCCTCCACATCTTCTCACCAACTCACACCTGCTTGAAGTTTGGATGGTACCACACCTAAAGCTTGGTCTCTGACATGAGGGCTACCTGCATTGTGCAAGTTCAAACCTAGTAGCAGGGTCCACTTAACCTTTCATAAATTCAGTGTTGTTCAAATGAGGGTAATAATACCTGTTATTACATTGCCTAGAAGCTGAAAGCATCTAGCATGAAGCGCTATGACCAAGTGTTATTATATTCCATAAAGCAAACTATTACCAGCACAGACCTGAACTCTGTCTCTGCCTAAAATAAAACATTTGTTGGTGCCTATCCTGCGCATCTCTTAAAAGAAATCAAGCGCTAATCTTCTGTAGGTCTTGGCTAAGCTTCACCCTGTTTTATTCAGCCTGGCTGTTTCTGTCAGCGTACTTGAGTGGTCGCAGTGCGATCAGATTTTGGAGATAGAGCCTTGGCAGTATGTGGATTTAGTGACTTCTGTGTCTGTCCCCCCTTCCAAATATCTATGCTCCTGACTATTTCTTAAGAGTTATTGCTTGCAGGTATCAATGGGCCCTTTTAAGGTCATGGATCTGGCATGCCTGTTTCAGCTTATTCTGAGAAGCTATATGGAGTGGTTGGTTATGCGAGGCGTGCAAGAGAAATCCTGTGAAATGTAAGCCAATATATCGAGGGTGCTCTGAAGACGGAGGAGAAAGTGCTGAGTAAGTGTGGATGAGAGTTGTGGGGTGCTGGCCATGGGGGAATGGGAAGCGAGGGACTGGGGTGCAGTAGAGTGTGGGACTGCAAAGTGAAAAATGGTAGAAAGGGTGCAGAGGACAGAAAAAGAGAGGAGCAAGAGACGGGGAGAGATGGGAACAAGAACGGAGTGCAGATGAAAGATCGGGATGGTTTGCAGCACAGGGTGACCAGTGTATGGAAGGGAGAGGGGGGTGCAGGAAAGACCAGAACACAGGTAGAGTGGTGTAGGGCAGAAATGGCATAGGAGGTGCTTTGGGTTTTGCAAATGAGAGAGAAGTACAGACAAGTGAGAAAGTGCAAAGGGCAGTGTGTCAGAGGAGTGACTTGGTGTGGGGTGCAGGGAAGGGACTTGGGAGAAAAGGGTGTACAGCAGACAAGAATGTGGAGTAGAGAAGGGTACAGAGGGGAGAATTACGTGTTATAGAGCCAAAACACATTAAGATAGTGGCCTTCCCTAAAGAAGATGAAACAGATCATATCTGCATCCATCTGTTTTCAAAGGCAGTCACAAATCTAATCTGGGTAGCTGCTGATGCACTCAGATCCCTTGGTTTCGATATCAAACCAGACAAATCCATAAATTGGGAACAAGGAACAAACCAGATTCAGAATTCCCAACATTCGCCGATCAACACCCCACCAAGGGCCCCTCATCCGGCAGATGACCTTAATGCAAACCAATAAGGTTTTCTCCAACCGCTCTGCAAGGCCCAACCGCACTCAGAATGAGAATAAAAGGAAGTGCCGGAAGTAAGGCGGTGGACTCCTCAGCCAATAACAAAGTTGTACTTGTGACAAGAATTGACACAAAAAAACATGGGATTGGCTAGCTGGAACATTAGCTACATAAAACAACGATTAGACCAACTGCCCAGATGCCTCAAATATCCTACGAATAGCGTCATGGAACACACGAGGGCACCAACACCTGCTGGAACAATTAAATGAAGAACTACTGAAGTCAGACATTATATGCATCCAAGAATGCTGGCTCCTAGAGCCCCCGATTATGGGTGGGACTACCTGCCTCCTGAACAAAGGACCAAAAGGTAGACCCTCTGCAGGACTGCTGACTGTGATAAAAAATTATTATAAAGGTAACATACTTCGTGTCATGACCCCTTCACCACTCATACAAATAACCATAATTCAAGAGCATAGCAGAGGTTTTCATCAATCCGAGAAGCAATTCCAAATTAAAATCAACCTTTATTGGAATACCAAAGCTAAGTATGGTGATACATTTATGGGAACTGTGTTTCAATACATCGACGAGCTAAGAGCTGAATTTGAAAATCCCATAATAATCATATGCGGAGATCTCAAAATAGACTGTACCAAAAAGAAAATTCAAGCTGTACAAAGAGGTCACAAACAGCAGAGGTCAACGCGCTTGCAAAATTGATTATCAGAGACGAATAGCCGGGATCTTCTACAGGTAAATGGAAATGTGACTGGAGACCTACAAGGAGCAGTCACATGGACCTCATATAACCAAATTGCAACCTTGGATTATTTCTTTATGGATCGAGAAATCTTCAAAACCATCTATTCTTTGGACATAATTCCAACAACAAAAAGCGACCACAAAATACTTGTCCTTACGTGTTCACTCCCGATCAAATTACATGAAAGTGGTTTGGTCCATCAAAATAATTGGCCCTACAAGGTCGAAGTGAACAATGGCCTCAACAGACTGCGATTAGCACCAAAAATGACACTGACCCTTAAAAAAGCAATAGATTGCTGGAAGTCAGTAACGAACACTGGTGTAGAATACGAAGCGTGTCTGACTATCTTCAGAGCAAAGCAAGGCCACAACATAAAACCAAACACTGTTTGTCAACATAAATATAACTCTGAACTGGCAGAAAAAAAAAATCAAAGCTAACAGCGAAACTAAGAGCACTAAATAAACAGAACACTCAGTGTGCATTCAAAGAAAGGGCAACACTAAAAAAAGCTTATCGCAACTGGGCCAAATCTCACAGAGCCCAACTGTTTCAGAGAGATTCATGTGGGCCCTAATGAATCAGACAAGTGTTCTACAAAGAACAGAACAGATCACCCCCATCCATGAAGGAAAACGGATCCAACACTTTCAAGAAATGTACAGCTACGATACGCATGAAGATGATCAGACTCAAAGAAACTCGGATAAGACCCATGGAGTATATCATTTGAGAAGTCTGAAATTATTACACTAATTAACAAAGCTAGCAGTTCTCAGGCACCAGGGCCCGATGGCCTATCAAACACCATATTAAAACAAGCCCCAGACGTGTGGGCCAACATGTGCTATGCTTTGTTCACACGAATCATCAATAACAATTACCGGAATCATGGACAAAAGCTATAATCATCCCCATTCATAAAAAGGGAGATAGATCCAGGCCAGAGAACTATCTATTGTCCAATATCTTTGCTGGATGTAATAGGTAAAATATGTGCTGGCATCCTCCTAAAGAGACTAAAAGAATGGATTAAACACTCAAGAAACTACAATCTCCGGCAAGCAGGGTTTGTTGAAAAAGTCGATTGCTGCTTAAATCTGCTTATGCTTAACCTATTAAAGGCTAAAACCATCTGTGAAAAACAGAAGCTCTACCTGGCGTGCATAGACATGACTTCCGCCTTTGATAGAGTGGACAGACAAATTCTGTGGAATAAGTTGGAGCAGAAAGGATGCCCGAAAGATCTAGTGGCCGCTATCAAAGCTCTGCATACCGACACCTCTCTACAAGTACGGTTAAATCAAAAGGGTAATCTAACCAAAGCAATTCCAACAAAAAGAGGCCTAAAGCAAGGGTGCCCCATGGCGGCTATCCTTTATAACGTCTACATCTTGGAAATAAAGGATCGGCTTGTCATACCGAGAGGATGCTCTCCAAAAATAGGCACCACAGCAGTAGGTCACTTACTGTATGCAGATGATTTGATCATCTTGGACAAGACCCCAATTGGCTTGCAGAAGAAACTCGAAGCCCTGGAAATTTATGTCAAAGAAAATAAACAAGAAATAAATCCTGACAAATCGGAAATCTTAATAATCAAAACATCGAGAGAAAGAGAGAAAAAGTCTTTCAAATGGTGCATCGGCAATAAACCTATTCCGATAACATCAAATGCAAAATATTTGGGAGCTATAATAAGTGCCGATTGGAATGACCAACCATGGATAGACCACTTACAACTCAAAATGAGTCAATTAACGGCACAAGCTCTTGAAACGGAGATTTGGTAAATTCTCGATCCAACCAACAGTAGATTTCTACAATGCAAAAGTAATTCCGTCAATAGCCTATGCTGGAGACACCGCTCTTAGAATATCGTCGGAAACCTGGGAAAAGGTTGAAGCCAGATTCTGGAGAAAACTACTGAGGCTACCACAATGTGTTGCAATGAATATAATTCGACACAAATTGGGTCTCTATTCCATGCAGGCTTCAATCATATGGAAAGCTCTGTTATCATTTAGAAAGACACTAATTAAAGACTGCCCACCACAATATGAAATCCTAAAGGAAGAAAATGAAAAAGCCCCATTTTGGCCTCTGACTAGTTGGAAAGAGAAATGCAAGGAGCTTCTACAGAATTTGCATATATCAGAAGACAACTTATGCAACAATCCCAGGAGGGTGAAGATTGCGCTATTGTGCTCTGATTGGACCAAAATGGAAAGCGCTCGTGCCATCTCTAAATTTCACACCCTCTCAAAAAGTCTCAGCTCAGTACCAAAAATCCTACCAGGCTATCTGAAAAAAAGCTCAAATCCTACTCATCGAGACCTAATCGTATGATTCAGATTGAATATTTTAAGAACAAAAATAAATCTGAAAAAAATATGGCACAGTATCTGACACCACGTGCCGATTCTGTGAGCAGGAAGAAGAATCCTTACAACATCTAACAATGTTCTGTTCTGAGCTAGGAACAGCAAGAGACCTACTTTTACATGCTGTATTAACTCTGACATGTGGGTTAGATTCTGACTTGTGGTGGGAAACCCTGTATGACAATCCAAAATCACGAGAGCACTTGGTATATTTCTACAATAAATGCTGACTAAATTGGAAAACCAACAAGCACCTCACTGAGAAACAGAAAAGGACGTCACAATGGTAGAATAAGTATAATTTCCGGATTATGTCAAAGTTCAGGCCAAACCCAAGGGGAAAAGATCAAATAAACAAAATTTGAATCCCTTGGAATGAACTGATACAGAAACAAAAGGAAAATTCCTAGAGTTGGTTTGGCCTTGCAATTGAGACATAAAAATGATTTTTTTTTTAAAAAAAAAGCAAAAGTGTATATTTACTTACGCTATATGCTTAATAAAAAATAAAAATAAAAAAATAAAAAGAATTCTCCCATGCTCCCTCCCCCCCTTGAAGCTCTTTGGAACACAGGTGCTATACAAATAAACAATCAATCAAAAATCAATCAATCACTCTATTAGCACTATACATTTCCCTCACTGAAGTCCTGCTAAAAACCAGCAATGGCAAGTGTTGACTTGTCTATACGTATTAGGCATTTGCCAGGCACTGCTATTAAATGTTCAGGTACTTACAACATTTTGCAGCTGCTACCATCAGTGGGTACCTAATGCCACTATGGTGGTGCTTGTTAAGGGCCTTTTCCATGCCTACATTAAAGTTCAAACGGTTGGCGTTGCCAACGCTGGTTTGAAAATAGGGATGCACCCACCACCAGCTGAATTATGAGTTGTAGACAAGTTTTAATAGAGGCCACCATAAGCCACCTGGGTGACCCAGAAAAAATAAAGCAGAGCCTCGAGATTCACAACAGCACTTGTTCCGCTACCCATGTAAATCCAGTGAATACCCTGGTGCCGAGGCATGATTGCAGCTCATACACTGCTGTAAAGGGGCACACTCATGTTCCATCATTGAGGGTTCAAGTGGAATAGGATAGGATGGGCTGGCGAAACTCCATAAAGCATCTGCACTTAAAGCGCAGGTGAGAGTATTATAAAAGATCTCTCTAAAGGTCCATCGCTGGGAGGATTTAATACTCTGAACTGCTTTTCTTTTTCTTAATTTTCTTCGGTTTTCTTTCCTTCTTTTCTCTTGTTTTATACAGGGATGATATATGTAATTTAATTAATTCTGCTGTTTTAATTTTGTGAAAAGTCAAGTTCTTTGACTAAAACACAACAAATAAATAAAATAAAAGAAACAGTCCCCAAGGTGTTCCCTGTCGCCCCCAGATTTTATGAGTCTCCTACGCCCCTGCCTGCAGGGCTGTCACAGGTTTTGTGAGGGTCAGGGCCGGCGCTAGGATTTGTGGGGCCAAGTGCTACAAATTAAGTGTGAGTCCCTTCATTTGCATTTGATGACATCACAGGAAGTGACTTCATAAGATAATGACCACTACATTTTTAGGCAGGAGCGAAAACATGGTAAAAAAACTAATATATATATATATATAAATAATCTGAGAGGGAAATGTCCAGTAAGTACACTAGCAAAGTATAAAAGGTGCCTAATTTTTAAGCCCAACAATTTATGTTACTGTTAAAGGTATTTGTACCACACACCGTCACCACTGCTGTGGTCCCCAGGTGCTCTGGCGGGTCTGAAAATGAGGGTGCCAAGAATGGGGTGGAGGGGGGCAGTTAGTAGGGTGTAGTGAGAATAGCAGAGTGAGTTGTAATGTCCTGTTGGCTGCTTCAGTTCAGTTTGCACTGTTCGAAGAGCTTAAGTGCGGTTTTCGATCGGTGCCAGAATTCCCATGTGCTGTTTCGGCTGGTTATATGTTGTTAGTCTGTGGTTGCAATGTGGTGAAGTGCGTGCGGATTGCTGTGCAGAGAGGTGGTTGTCTGACTTTCTGTATGTTGACTATGCAGAAATTTCAAATTTTAAGGTACGGTCATTATGGTTTGTAAATATTTGTCAATTTCTTACCACTTGTCCTTGCGTTTCATGACAGACAACCTGGGGCCAGATTACAGAAACTTTGCACCGGTGCAAGTGCAAAGTTTGCACGTTATTAGCACTAGGACAAGGTTTGCCCTATTTTTAAAAACAATGGGACACATTAGAAAACTATTGCACCACGACAAGTGTAGTTTGTCATGGTATAAGCACCGGGCAAAAATTGCCCAATGCAAAAAAGAGACATTTTCAATGCTTTTTTTTACCAGGGAAAACTTTGCCCTGTTGCAATAATGAAGTGAAAATGTATCTTTTTTGCCCAAGGGCACTTTTTGCCCTGGTGCATATACCCTACCAAACTGTAGTTGTCATAGTGCAATAGCTTACTAATGTGTCCCATTGTGTTTACCTAGTGTTACTATCGTGCAAACTTTGCACTTGCACTGGTGCAAAGTTTCTGTAATCTGGCCCCTGGTGAGAAATCCTAGTAGCTGAACACTTAAGCAAGCCAACTTTTTGGTTTGATAGCCTCCTCATTTCCCTGTGCGGACTTTGGGGTTTGATACTCTGCTGTCTTCCCCTGTCATCTTGTAAATTGCTCTTGCATTCTGTGGGTGAGCTGCCTTCGAATGGATTGTTTTCGTTTGTTACCCTACACAAAGAATTGTAAATCATGTTTTTTGATTTAATTTTTTCAAAATCTGTGCTGTAAAAACGACAATGTCTGTACATTATTTGTTTTAAACTCGGGGGAAGTCGATGGGTTCAACCCAAACCCTTCTACATCACTTAGGCCTCTCTCGCGATGCTTTGGGAGACAATATGAATGCCCCTGATCTACAAATATGCATCATTTGTCCCGAACCTCAAATCTTAAAGAATAGCCCCCCGCCCGCCCCCCCCGACCCCCGCACCAGGCATCAAAATCAGCCTCTGCGCCCATCTCATACAAATTGCAAATGCCTGGTGTCACCAGCAATTGTATGTTGGATGACCTTGTGCTGCTCACAATACATATTTACTGACTGACCATGTTAATATGTCTGTGAGGCCCTGTCTTTGAGTCATCTAAAGGCATACACAGTGAGGTCATGCAATGGAGACTAGTGAGTGCGTTTCCCTAGGAGCCTATGTCGGAGCGCTAGGTCGTCGGTTGAGGGACAACGGGGTCGCATCACACATCTCCTCGCGTGCTGCCATCACCCGCTGGGACCCACGCATATTAAGTGCGTGGAGGGTCAGGCTCACAGTGTCCGTCCAAGGACTTTGGAAAATCTTTGCCTACGTTCCTGGAAACCCTTCTCCAGCAGCTGCTCCTCGCCGTCTGCCATCGACAGACACACTTTCCATATCCGTGTGAAGACGTCGTTAGAGAACAGCACGTGTGACCAGCAATCTTGTCACCTGACAACAAGGAGACACATGATCGAGGGACGATTTCGACCAGCACAGCAATTAGCTTCCTAAAGACCCCACTGCGTAAACTGCAGTATAATAGAAGCAATAGCTCTCAACCATTTGTCTCGCAAATGCGGGTGAAATCACCCGATTTTGTTTTTGGCGGGTGAGACGCCCATTGGAATGAATGGGCGTGCAGGAGGCTTGGCAGGTGAGTCAGCCCTTTGCAAGGCGGGTGACACCCGCCAAAAGCGGGTGAGTTGAGAGCTATGATAGAAGCTGTTGGGCACCATGTTATGTAACTCAAAAAGTTTGTTTGCGCAAATCAACATAACACAGAACTGTAAAACAACCGCCATATTAATGCAGTGTGTACAACATCTATTCACTGATTGCATTTTAAAAACTACAATACTTTTGGGAGTCACAAGTGAACAGTAGTTTCTTTGAAGCCAGAGGCACTCAACGCTATCATCCTGTCAGCAACCCTAAAACAATGGATAGAGAAAATAATTAAAAAAAAAAAAAAGATCTGAATTAAATGTATATGTTGCAGAGTACATAAGTAAAAGAATTTCATCCGCAGAAGGAATCTGTGTCTGACCTGTGCATTATAGGTGGGAACGCAGCAAGGCAATACCATCCTTTCTTCTGTCAGAGAATGATAAAATGAGTACCATTGGAGGTTTATTGGGTCTGCTATTTTAAGCTTTATAGTCGGAAGACTGCTAGAAAAAGAGCTCATTAAAAAAGGCATTATTTAAGCATTAGCCCTGCTCAGAGGGCATTCCAAGGCGGTAACGGCCTGAAAGGCCAAATCAAAGGCCTCAGTGAAGCGGGGGCATTTAAAGAGATTTCATGGCCATATTATATCAGGGAAGACCCGCTGGAATGGAGGTTGAAGCTATTAACATCCCAACGTTTTACTAGCATAATTCATAAGTTTTGAAACAGCACAGAGGTTGTTCACAGGTAATAAAAAATAAAAAAAACACAAAGATGACCTTGATTGAAATGAGGAAGGAAATACTGGTGGTCCCGTCTCCATTTTACAGTGGCCATCAGCGAGGAAAGCTGGACCGGAAGTGGGTATCTGCCTGGAGAATTTGGGGGAAGTAAGTGGTGGTCGGACGGCTGTGAGACGAGGCAGAGGTGGGAAGAGCTGCAAAAGTCCAGGGCAAACGCTGGCAGGTCCCGAGAGGTGCGCAGAGACCCTCATGGGGACCAGATTGTGGGCTCATACCACTAGGTGAAGCCCTCAGTATGAGCCCACGAAAGTAACATTTATTTCTCTTTGTGGAACGGGCGGGGCTTCGTCAGGCACCTGGGCCGGACTGGGACAAGAAATAGACCCGGACACCCAAAAAAAAGTGGCCCACCCCTCGTCTCAAAAAAGTGGCCCACACCTCGCCTCAAAAAGGTGCCCCTCAAACCATCATCCATGAATCGCGTCAATAAGTTCACACAGACCATGAAGAATCCCAACCCATGACTACATACTCAACCCGAGAAGATGGAGTAATGAGGCTCAAGCCTCGGTATCCAATACTCACTGCTGATGGATACAATCTTTCACCAAGAAGACCGATGCCGCTGTGGATGAGCGCGCCCTGGCAGCCTTTATCAGGCAGTGACCCACAAGCTACCCCATGAAGAGCTCCAGCCACTGCCCCCTCTTGATCCCATAGGGACAGTATGCAAGGGGTCCCGTCATTACTCCACCCCCTGAATCTCTGCAGTGCGTTTTCGGCTTCTAAGGGGATTCCACGTATATATCGCTAGGAAGCAGCTATCAGCCAACAACTACACCAGCTGCACACATATCCCGTGCACCCATGCGCCATACGACACTATCTTGAACTACGGTTCCCGAGGGCGTTCAACCTACCAGGGCTTTCAGGTCATACCAATGATATATAAGGTGCTATATAAATGGCAAGTAACATAACATATATTCTGCATTCTAAA
Source organism: Ambystoma mexicanum (assembly GCF_040938575.1). Classification (NCBI taxonomy): domain Eukaryota; kingdom Metazoa; phylum Chordata; class Amphibia; order Caudata; family Ambystomatidae; genus Ambystoma; species Ambystoma mexicanum. The sequence continues at coordinate 392,300,323 of NC_090934.1, read as the reverse complement.
CATCTGTGCACAAAGCTGAGGATTCTGGAGGACGCGGTAGTGGTTGGCAGAAAATCAGTTTGTTACCCTTTGTGAGACTAGTCATGTGCCCAAACTGGCCAAGGGCGAGACTGGGCTCCGGGGAGTATGGCTCACACTCAGTGAGGGGAGTTGGGGGGGGGGTTCTCGATGTGTTAAGACAACAGCACACGTTTGCAAGTCTCTTCTAGCAATCGGCTTTTCTGCCACACATCAGGCGTTGCCAATGACACTCCCTCACAGGTGCCTGCCATGAAATCTATGCCACTGGGCACCAATCCCAGCTCACTGCACAGGGGGCCTAAAGGTTCTATTATTCCGTATCAAAGCTGCACAGGGTGAAAGGCCCTCTAAGAATGGGTCCCAGGTGCGACGGAAAGAATAACTACACAAATCAAGAGCATGTGAATACAAGGGCAGCAAAACAGACTTGGCACAATAGCCCAGAATGCCACATACCCTGTATCTATGATTGACAGGGACTGCGACACAAAGACAGAAGAAAGGATTTGTCCAGGATCACACAGTGTGCTGGAGTCGAGAATGTGAAAATGCAACCCATTTGCTGGCTCTATAATTAACATTTTCCTTGCTGGTCTACAACTACATCCAAGCCGGTGTCCAGATTTAGGCGAGGCCTTCAGTGCATTTCAACAGGATACAAAAAAATGGGTTGTGCAGGATCAATCCTTTAGACACCCTATAGACACTATAGACACCCGGTATATTCAGGGCCATCTTAAGCACTTTTGGGGTGCTGGGCATGGACATCTTTGTGGCCCCCCTCCACCAAACCAAACGAATGAAGGGATCAAGAATACTGGTCGCACCCCCCACCCGTTGCGCTCACACCCTATAGGTTGATATGCTGTCTTGCAGCATAATGAGCACGTTTACTCCCTTTAAGTCCCCTTACCCTCTTCATTCTTGCTCTAATCAGAATGATAAACAAGTAGCATTTGAAGACCAACATTCGCAGTCTACGAATAGGTTACTGCTCTAGTGCATACAGGATAATTGTTATCAATAACATCCGGGAAGGTGTTCAGCCTGTAGTATTAATGCAGGATCGTATGTAAAAGGTACATGTTACCCACAATAGACAGAGAACTCACATTAGCTGCCTCACAGAATGCAAAAGTGCTCAAGCATGGATAGAGGAGATCAAGTGGAAGGAAGGAGAACGCCACACATACCGTAGCATGGATAGTGGATGCAGATTAGAAGCTACCAGGAAGGTGCCTTCATCCAGACAGATTGAGATTAGAAGTGGAATATGGTTTTCAAATAGTGTTGCCATTAGATATCAAAGGAACAAATGCCTGTGATATGCGTTATGAATATGCTCACTATTAAAGTGGAAGCAACCCTATAGCCTGTGAAACCACGAATAAGGCTTTTATGAAGATCATACCCTGAGAAGGAAATCACTCTGAAGGGCTGACAATTTTGAAAGGTTTAGGGACTGGCAATATAAGATTAAATGAGATGCTCAGGATCACACATTTGTTAAGGGCTGAAGGGGTGAAGCTGGAATTTTTGCCAACTCTGTAATTTCTGCATTTGAACACTTTCTTTTCCAGTTCCTACCATTAACTAAAACAATCTCATTTTATAAAAACGGACTTGGAATGAACACAGTTCACATTACCAAACATGACCATTTTTAACAAAATATTATAGACGGGTTCTATGCAAAATGGGAATGGTTCTAGCTTCATTCTCGCCATCATCAAGGGAAGTATATAAGTACCAGCATTCCAATCAATGTGATTTAACAAATGTAATCTGGGTTTGTCTTTTGTATTTTAAAGCTTTAAATACTTCCAAAACAATGGCTTGTGACATTTTAAATTATAAACGTGCATAAAAACCTTTGACTTTTACCAAAAAGCTAACCATTTTTTGTGTCAAACAAGCAGACCTTGAAATATGCTGCCTGAGACCTGCAACATCTGGTCCACTCTCTTCTGTCTACCACCCCTTCCACTCAAATGGTCTACATAAGAAGAAAGATCAAGTAATGGGCTAAACGATGCCAGGAGCATGCAAGAAGGCAAACCTCACAGAAGACAGCACAGTCATGGAAGATATATTAGATGATTTGACCAGGATCACTGTATCGTCTGCTGGCAAAGCCAGGATACAAGCATGAATACTGTCATTCCATAGTCTTGAATTTGGATACTATCACCTCTTGGACTAACAGTTATGCCATCGTTAGAGGCGATTGTCTAGGTTTTACAACACCTCACTTGAACAAACCAATTTCTAGACCTTCCCCATACGGATGACACATTAGTTTTTATAACATTCCCTATCTGGTTCAGGTATATTGCTGGGTATCCAGTTAAAATTTCGAATGCAAAATTTCGAATGCCTTTTTGTCGAAAAAAAAGCCCAAAAAAATGTTGAATATATATTTTTTTATTTTATATGTTTTTTGGGGGGTTTAGTTAGTAAAAAAAGGGTCAATAAAAAAACAGGGGGTTGGGGGGAACCCACCCTCCCATTAATAAATAAATAAATAAAATTCAACATTTTTTTTCCGGCATTTTTTATTTCGAAAAAAAGGCATTTGAAATTGTGACATTCGAAAATGTCACTATAAACCACATTACTGATACCAGCAGATGTTGTTCTGCAAAACCAAGTACATATGCAGGCAGTTTTATAAACTTCAGACATAGGAAAAGCTCAGCCAGCCTTGCTGGAATATGATATTCTAATTTTGCATATGAACACATATCTCTGCAATGGGTGCTTCACACACTGAGCTAACTTCTGAACCATTGTCACACTCAATTTATCAATATGCATTTCACTGTTGCCTATTGTACATGATCAACATAATTCCCACAGGAAGGAAAGAATGCTACAAAGTTGTGCTGTAAGGAACAAACAAACTATGTATACCACAGTGAACACAGAAAGCAATACTTGATGAATTGATCAAGGCAGAATGTACTTGTCAAAAACAGAAAGGCAATGGGTTTAAGGACTCAGCAGCACCCCATCAAATATCCTGATGTGTGCTATTTAAGACTGGTTAACAATGTAATCTTATTTCTTCAGATCAGGCAGCCTTTTTGGGGGCCCCCTCCAAGGTGGGGGCCCTGGGCAAGTGCCCCTTTTGCCCTCCCATAAAGACGTCTCTGGGTATATTATCTTGTATGACGTCCCAATGTGCCGAGGGAAAAACGTACACACATCCACGTTTCCTTTCTTCCTTATTTATTTTAAAACAAAATGTCTGGCTCCGGTTAAGTGAGATGTCAAAGCAGAACTTGCCCATATAAGGACTTTTAGGAGCTGTGGGCTATGGCCGAGGCACCTATATAAGATACACTATCAGGCCCTTAATACATTAATGCATTAATACTTGGAGAAACACAGAGTGTACTTGACGGTAGCGCAATCTCTATCGTTTTCCAAGTGTCCACATAAATACATACAATTCATAATAGCACCTACTCTGGCAGCCCTCACAGGCGGTAAGTACAGTGCAATGTTGTGAGCCATGCCCATGGCCCTTGCATCCCTCTGCAGGACACAGCAGCGTTTACTCAAACTGTCCAGTCTCCAGTGTCAGGTCTTGCCCTTTTCTTTGCATTCTGGGACTTGAAGTCCTGCATGTGTGCTGGAACAGTATAGCTAGCCGTAAGGACCGGAGTGCAAAGAAAAACTTAGCAAGGATAACTGTGCCTGCCTGGCACACAGAGAACTGTAGTCAGCAATACAGTACTCAACAACAGCATCCATTCTGCATTGTGAGGCGCTATACAGAAGACGAAGAAGAAACTTCCCACATATAGGCACGTGCTTTAACTTGTTACGGGTCAATGGGGGTAGGGGGGTGTTGCGAGTGAATAAACGGCAGAGCCCCTTTAAGAAGAGTGGGACACGGAACAGTGGGAGGGAGTGTTGGGGGTCTCTAGGTGCCCCCATGCGTGCCCGTGAGCCCCTCCGCCTACAGACCTCACAGGACACAGCTGTCTGCTTCGGGCTCCCCGGTCGCTCTGACGCGGCCGGGAACCCCCCGTTTATTTAAGCCGCACGCGGCGACGTGCAACGTCACGCCGCCGCATGCGCACACCCTCACGGGGCAACGCCACACTCCTCCTTTTTCCGGGAGGAACAACAATAACACACACTTCTAAATATTGCACTGCACACGAAATAACAATTGAAAAACTCAGAGCCCATGCCCCTTTAATGTCAACCGCCCGAATCTCCTCACTTCGGAACACAGTCAATCGGCCCTAGCACATAGTCACCGAGGTAGGCAGGTTTCCCTCGCCCAGCCCTCTGGGGGTACCTCCCACCTACCTCCACCGCAGGACTTCCCATCGTTCGAGTCCCTCGATCTGGCGACCCCAAGATTTCCCCCCGGGGGGTGTCTTCATCTGGGAGGTCCGTAACATCCGGATCCGGCGGGAGTTCGGCTCGAGAGTCACCCAGCTTCTTAAAGAAACTCACATTCCGAGTGACGGCCGATTTCCCATCCGAGGCCGTCACCATTGACCCTTTTACTGCAACCACATCCAGTGGCTCCGGTTCATACGGGAGCGAGAGCTTGCCATGGGGATGCCGGTTCCGGATCAGTACTTCGTCCCCCGGTTCCAGCCGCTGCGGACGAAGACCCCGCCTGACATTTTCTTGATGTGTCCTTGTCTGTCGCTCCGCGTCCACCCGTTGGTTGTCTATCACACCAGGCACCTTTTCTTGTACCTCCGGCAGGAGGCCTTGGGGGCACCGTCGGAATAAGACTTCCGCCGGGGCAACCCCCATCGAGGCGTGTGGGGTGGTGCGGTAGACCCTCAGGAATTGGTATAGCGCCCGCTGTAGGGGCTGGCCCTGCCCTTGGGCTATCCGGAACGTCTTATTGAGTGTTCTCATCAGCCGCTCTGCGTCCCCGTTCACCCGGGGCCACAGTGGGGAAACCTTCCTGTGTGTCACTCCGCAGCAATCCATGAACTCCGAGAACCGGGCGCTCTGGAATGGGGACCCATTGTCCGAGCATAGGGTTACTGGAAACCCATGGGTGGCAAAGATCTTCTCCACTGCTCCCACCACGTGCTCGAACGCCACTGACTCGACGAACTCTACCTCGGGGTATCGGGAGTATCACACGAAGGCCACCACGAAATCGTCCACCTTCCTCTCTAGCTCGGGAAACCACACCTTCAGCCTCAGTCTCGCCTTCGTCTTGGCGGCTCCTTGGTGTCCCTGGTGTGCCAGATTGATGACCTCATTGACTTTGGACCCCGGCACCACCAGGCGGTCGCCCCGCAGCAGAAGGCCTGACTCCGAGAAGGACAGCTCGTCCTTTACTTTCCAGAGTTGTTCGAGGGTCACTTTGGCCACTTGAGTGCGCCCCGCCACCAGCTCCAGCACGGACTTCCAGGATCCCGACCGCATGGAGCTCCTCAATATTCGGAAGCATTCGTCGTTGGCCGCGGCAGCCTCCAATTCGGGTAGCGGCATCACGTTGGGAGTGGCACCCTCTACCACCATTCTGATGTGGTCGTCGGCTTCCTCTGCGCAGGAGTCTTGCACTGATTCTCGACCACCTTCCGGGTGCCGGGATAGATAGTCAGCCGCGTTGTTGGCACCCGGCCGGTAGATCAGGGTGATGCCATATTCCAAGAGGGCAAGCATCCACCTCTCGATTCTGGCCGGCGGCTTCGATGATGATCCAGCCATTATCGGGATCAGCGGCTTATGGTCCGTCACCACCGTCACCGGTCTTCCCAGCACATACAGATGAAAGTGCCGGCAGCCCCACAGGACGGCCAGGGCTTCGCGTTCTATCTGGGAATATCTCTGTTCGGTTTCAGAGAGGGCCTTGCTGGCGTAGGCCACTGGTCTGATTCCTCCATCTCGGCCCACTTGAGTGAGCACCGCTCCCAGACCGAACGGGCTCGCGTCCACCACAATTTCAGACTCAAGGGCCGGGTCAAAGAAAGCCACTGTGTCATCTGCTGTCAGGGCACCCTTGATGTCTTCGAACGCCGACTGCTCCAACGGGCCCCACTGCCAGGCTGTATCCTTCTTTGTCAGGGCCCTGAGCGGCTCCGACCTCGAGGCCAGGTTCCGGATGAAGCGCCCGCAGTATGTCACCATACCCAGGAAGCTTCGCACCTCCGATGCCGACTCAGGCGGTCGCGCCGTCTTGATGTCACAGACCTTCCTCGGGTCCGGCGATACGCCGCCCTCCTTGAATATGAACCCAAAGAACTCAATGGTCGGTCGGAGGAATTCGCATTTGTCCTTATGGAGGGTGAGCCCCAGCGACTGCAGCCTCTCGAGGGTCTTGGCGAGACGTTTCAGATGGTCCAGCTCAGTCTTGGCAAAGACTAGAATATCGTCACTGATGTTGAGGACGCCCTCCAGATCTGCGAGGGCGCCTCGAATTATGTTTTGAAACACTTCGGCTGCTGATGATACTCCGAAGCTCAGCCGCTTGTATCGATAGAGCCCCTTGTGAGTAGTGAATGTCGTTATGTAACGGGACTCTGGGTGGAGGACAACTTGATGGTATCCGGCTCGTAGGTCCAGTTTGGAGAAGAACCTGCCCCCCTGCACTTCTGCAATTATATCATCGATGGTCGGGGTCAGGTGTCGTTCTCTCCTGATGGCCTTGTTGGGCAACCTCATGTCCACACATATCCGGACAGAGTCCGGCTGTTTCGGTTTCCTCGCCACTACGATGGGGGACACCCAGGGTGTTGGACCCTCCACCCTCTCGATTATGTCCAGGTTCACCAGGTTGTCTAGTTCCTTGTCAACCTGGTCCCTTAGATGAAAAGGGATCCTCCTATGTTTCAGAGCCACCGGCTGCACCGACTCATCAATGTGGAGCCTCACCGGGTCACCATTCATTCTCCCAATCCCCTTAAAGATGGCAGCATACTTGTCCAGCAGGTCGTTTATGTCCTCTAGGTAAACTGAGTATGCGAAACTCACGATGCCAATGGCCTCCGCAGCCGCACAACTCAACAGGGTGTTGCTGCTCACTGGAGTCACGTAGAAGCGGGCCTTGATCATGGACCCGTCATGCTCCACCTTTGCAACGAACGCTCCGTCCAGTGGCAAGGGCTCCCGCCCCCCCAAATGCAAAGATGCGGGCTCTCGGCGTCGCCAGACTCGGTGGTGGATTGAGCGCGGCATGATGTGCTCTCGCCATTACGTTGACTGATGCCCCAGTGTCGACCAGCACCGGGACCGGCGAGCAGTTCACCTTCACGACACATCTCGGCTGTCTCCTGCTTTTCCCTTTTAGGACTTCCATGCTGGAGACTAAGAAAATATTTTCCTCGTCCTCCTCCTCCGCTTCCTCCACCGGCGCATCCTCTTCCGCCTGCTCCACCTGAGCTACGTTGGGCGGGCGATTCTGGCGAGGAGTCCACAGCCGGGGTTGTCCTCTCGGAATCAGCACAGGTAGAGTCGCTCTACACACCCTCGAGAAATGGTCGGGTATCCCGCAGCGTCCACAGATCTTCCCTATTGCTATACATTCAGACGAGTGGGGGAGGTCATAGCCGCACTTTTGGCATGACTCCACAGGTTTTCCTGCTCTGTCTCTGGGAGCTCCACCAGGCCTTCGCACCCCTCTACTGCCCCGCCAGACGGCGCACACCTCTTCAGGCCGCGCGGCGCGGGATCCAGCTTCCATTTTGTTGGCCCGGGCCTCGGCCACCTCATGACACCGCCCCAGTTCTAGAATGCGGGGTAGGGTAAGGCCAGGCTCTCTCAGGACCTGCCGCCTCAGTTTGCCCGATGAACACGCCTGGATTAGCATGGTCCGCATCATGTCTTCCGCATCCCCCCACGCACACCCTTGGGAGAGGCGGCGCAGGCGACCATAGAAGGTGTCGAGAGTCTCATACTCCTTTTGCCTGGCCGACAGCATAACAAATCTCTCATAATCCACATTGGCAAGGGGAATGAAGTGTGCGAGGAGAGCAGCTTTGGCTTGGTCGTAGGAATTGTCTGCCGGAGTCAGTGATTCGAATATCTCCTGGACGGCGGCTCCGGCTGAATACAACATCGTAGCCACCATACTATCATTGTCAGTTACCTGGGCGGCCCGGAAGTACATGTCCAGGCGTCCGATCCATCTTCTCCACCGGGGGCCCAGGCTGGACGGGGGACCCGCCGTGTCGAATTCCGGAATGGGCTGCAGGGCCGCTTGCGCCCTGGCCTGGGCCATGGCCAGATGGGGTGGTTGAGCAGCGACACCTACCGCAGGCCTTGGCAGTCCAGATATTGCAACAGTTGGGGGTGGCTGTGGGGGATTCTGCCGAAATAGATCTGCCAATCCTTCGTCCTGTGAATCCTCCGAGGTCGTGGCAGCCGCACCCTCCAGGGCGTCGATATCACTCATAGGCCCAAACGCACAGGCACCCTCGTTCCAGATCTGAGGGCCGCAATTTGGACCTCTCCCCACACTGCCACCTTCCTCGTGATGATGAAGGGGTTAAAGAAGTTTTCCTGAACCGGAGGTTCCAAAAATTGAGCTTGGAAAGTGGAGTGGGCTGAGAAGGCCCAGCCACCTCAGTCCGTCTCCCAGCTACTACACGACGTCAGAGACCCAAAATTGGCCAAAACATCAAAACCCAGGTGTGGGCCTGCAGGTTAGGCTGCCCGCAGTCAGCATATCCAAAAATTAGGCTCGGATCACCTTCCGACTCCAAACCGGAGCTCCTGGAAGTTCCGCAACCACGTGCGCAAAATGGCCGCCAGCCGCGTGTATGGTCCGCGGCCACAGCGTGAGACGAAACATCCGCGGTTGTTCCGACGTATGGAAAAATTATCCTGGATGGCTCTCACCGCCGGGCCCGGGCGTCCAGCAACACTCGTCGCCACTGTTGGGGGTCTCTAGGTGCCCCCATGCGTGCCCGTGAGCCCCTCCGCCTACAGACCTCACAGGACACAGCTGTCTGCTTCGGGCTCCCCGGTCGCTCTGACGCGGCCGGGAACGCCCCGTTTATTTAAGCCGCACGCGGCGACGTGCAACGTCACGCCGCCGCGTGCGCACACCCTCACGGGGCAACGTGGACAGGAGGAGGGAGGAAAGGGGGACTTAGAAAATGGAGGAATAAAATGAAGGTGAGACGAAACGGGGCTCCGGTGCCGTTAATTGAATGCATGTGGAGGGTGGCCGTGTGATGCTCAACAACTGACGACGAAGGGAAACGAGATACCCAGCAGTGGAGTGGAGAGACTAAAACCCCCGCAACGGGACGTGCAGTGAGCCCAGCCGTGGACCGTAGAGCCTAGTGTACCACGCAGAAGACTGGTGGGTGCCAGTACAGTGGAGGATGGGTGCGTACCACCCAGGAGCGAAAATGGCCCGGCAGAACGACATGAGCAAAAGGACCGACAGTGAGGCCCATTTCGGAGGTATGTGCGCGCCATGAAATGGAAATCCCAGCTGAAGAGGGGCCCATGTGCCCACAGTCGTAGCGAACAGGACTGGCGCGGCAGGAGAGGAGCGGCAGCCCGTGAGTGCCCACCAGCCTACGTCGGCACGCGAGCGAGCACAGGACGAAGAGCCCAGTAGCCCTCTTGAAAGAAGGCGAGGAGTGCTGCGGTTGCGGCGGCCTAGCAGTGAAGGGGCAGCGTGTATGCTCACAGGACAATCGAGGAAGAAGAGGAGCCCGGCGGACCGTGTCGCAGCACGGTGAGACCAACACCCACAGAGAAGCGGAGCACAGCCGTCAGCAAGGGGCGAGGAAAGGAAACCAGCAGCGCAAGGAAGAACCGGAGTGAGGGTGGACCCCGCCGCGGGAACCCAGCAGGCGGGAGAAGAAATGAAGGAGCCCGACCGCCAGAATCAGACCGCAGCGACCTGAAAGGAGAGGCACTGGGCGCCAGGCAAGGGTAAGGAGTCCACGCCCCTCCCCCACCACAGCTTGCAGAGTTGAGGGCAGCAGCACCGAGTGCCCCACAAAAGTGCACCAAAACGCTCCCGCAAGCGGGAGGACAAGAGAATAAGCCCAGAAGGTAACAAAAAAAACAATTAACAAGCAGGGGGCATCAGCACCGAGCGGCCTGCAATAATGCGCCAAAACGCTCCCGCGAGCGGAAGCACAATAGAAGAAGCCCAGAAGGGAAAATAAGAAATTAAACAGACGGGGATCACTGACTGGGGACACCGACATCCCGCCGCCCCCAGGGGTTGTGAATCGCCCGCCAAGGTGCGCCAAAACGCTCCCACGAGCGTAAAGGAAAAAATGATGAAAGGAAAGATAGGAAATTGACAATTAGACCACAAGGAAGGGGACAAATACATCCTGCCAGCACCAGAGCCACCCACCCCGCAGGTTCACTTAATGATAGCCCACACGAAACACAACAACTGAGGACCAAGTGAGAGGGCTATACTACAAGGATGATAGCAGCACAGATAAGTGACGCCACAGGGGTACCCAAAAGGTGGTGTGACACAGTGACCACCACGCCTCTGCAGAAGTCTGGGGTGCCCCCATTTGAAGAAGGCCAACAGCCCCAAATGAGCTAAAATGAAACCACATCTGAGCCGGCACTGCTCACCAGACCACGAGTAACCACGCTGCGAGTCAACTAACCACCCGCCCCTACCAGAGACACCAAAGAAGAAGCAAAGAGGCACAAGAGAAGCCACTCCACCCGCAGTAAGCCGTGGCCAACAACTAAGGCCCGACCATCACGCAAAGCACCACCACACACCGCTGCACCATGACTGAACAAGCACAAGTAGCTGCTGATGCAGGGATACAGCCCCTAGCCAACGTGGGTCCCACATCCCATGCCAGTCTCATGAGGCGACCTAACCCATTCTCTCTCAACCCACACCATGATCAAAGACAAAGGTGGAAGGAGTGGACTGAGGAATTTGAAGACTTTCTAAGAGCGATAGGGAACCAGACCCCGAAACAAGATCAACGTATTCATGACTATAGCAGGAAAAGAAATAAAGAGTATAACAAAGACCATTCCAGCACAAGAAAGGACCACGTACCAACGCCTTCTCACTGCAGTCAACGACAAGCTGATTGTACACACCAACAAAACTATGAACCCTATGCATTCAATCAACGCGTGCAGCTGCTGCATGAGTCCATTGACGAGTTTGTCACCTGTCTCCAACAGAAAATTAGCAGCTGTGACTTCAACAACTTCAACGAGGAGAAGGCAATACGACTGAGGATCATAGAAGGATGTACCTCGTCAACACTCTGGAAACTTCTCCTCAAAAGGCCCATCTCCCTACAAAAGACACTAAAACTGGCAACAACACATGAGAGAGTGGATGCACAGTCAGCCACAATTGAAAAGAAAAATTAAAGTGACTACATTGCAACACTTACAGTAAGACAGCCAGGATACTGTGGGCCCACCAGACCAAGGAGAAGGGGAGGACTCAGAAACCCACGACACCAAACATGGAACGAGAAGCGATGTCACAGGTGCGGATTGGAGGTCGCACACAGATGACCATGCCCGGCCATCGGAAGGAGATGCTGGCGATGTGGCCAAGAAAGCCACCTCCAGGTGATGTGCGGAGAGAGACCGCCTACCATCCCTGCATGTCAACCTATGCCACCACCGAGCCTGGCCAGAAATCCACACCTACCAAAAGGGCCCGACGCCCGGTCAATAAACTGAAGGATCCATGAACCGCAAGAAAGATACTTGGTACCACAGGTGGCACAGGATGCCACCATGAAAGCCATCCCACCTAGGAATGAGCACCCACCCCGCCCAGAGTTAAACCACTGAGGACCTTACGAGATACCGAGACAAGGGGGGGGTGATGCAGAAGCCACAACCTACGTCAACAACGAGCGAAGTTATCAAATTAGAGAGGAAGTTTACCCCCAGGGCAAGTCCTAAGCACACGTAGCACAATGGGGAATAACACAGCCGGTACAACCAAAAGGGCAAACGCGTTGCGACCCAACCCAGGGACACCACAGAGTACCCACCGCCATCCACATGAGACTAGTCCTGCCTTAGGACACAGCCACCTCAGCCATTGGACACCACTACAGCGCGCCCTCTTCAACATCCACTACAGGTCATTTAGAATCACTCAGATGGAAGACTATACACCTGAGCAAGAGACCGGAGAGACAAGGATGACCAAAGAAAGGACAGACCGCGCAGACCCCATACCAGCGACAAGGGACAAAGAACCAGAGGCAACCACGACAAAGGACCACAGTGACATGACGCCACAGGTCTCCCTCTTCCATGAGTCATACCTAGAGGAAGATGAACCAACAAAAGAGAAAGCGGTCGTGAGGGAAGAAACGGAGAGCGAAGAGACACATGAAACAACAAAACGAGACAAAGCGGAGGAGACCCGTGAGCAACCAGGCAGGCCTCATCGAATCACAAAGAGGCCCCAACGCTTATTGAGCAAATGTAGCCCGGGAATTATCATGTTAAGTGGGGGGGAGGCGTTGCGAGTGAATAAAGGGCAGAGACCCTTTAAGGAGAGAGGGACACGGAACAGTGGGAGGGAGCGGGAGGAGGGAGGAAGGAGATGAGCAAGGGAGGAAAGGGGGACTTGGAAAATGGAGGAATAAACTGAAGGTGAGACGAAACGGGGCTCCGGTGCCGTTAATGGAATGTATGTGGAGGATGGCCGTGTGATGTGCAACAGGTGTCATGACCCGGTGAAATTGCCCCTTCTGGACCTCATGGTCATTGTCACGAAGGGCTTGTACTCCTTGTTCCTCCCAACATGGCCGTACCAAGCTCCGTGCTATGCACTAGCTTTCACGTCGTGGCACGTACTAAAAATTGGTCACGCCCCTGCGGGTCCGCGCATCTCAACGCTATCTTCGGTAGTGACCCGACGTGTGTTTACTCTCTACATTGGTTCCCTTTGATCCTCTTACTTCCTTCCTTGCCTTTTATCCTGTTCCTGGATTTCCCCCCCTTCTTACTTGTTCATCGCTATCCTGGATACCCTGGAACCACGAACTTCCCGGAACTCTGAACGCGTCCTGCAACCTGACGAGGCTCGGGCGAGCCTATTCAAGACCCGAACCATCCACAGGAAGAGTCCTGCGGCCGAACAAGGGATATCCCGATCACAGGTGAGACGGGGGGAGATTTACGACAGTTTGAGATGCCAAACGATCAATACGGATTCTACCATGAAGAATGCAATTCAGGACCTGATGCGCGGAATGCAAGAACTTTCCACAGAAATGCAGAATTTAAAAGCCGAGAATGCGGCGCTAAGACAGTTTGTCTTGTCACGTAACCCCGCGAACAAGGACAGCGTATTATTGGGAGGAGTGGTTGATAAATACGATGGTTCAACAAAGACCTTACGTGGATTCCTGGATTCTTGTTTGGTACATTTACCTTCAAGCCCTACTATTTCTCAACTCCTAGGGCTAAGGTGGGCTTCATAATATCGCATCTTTCCGGTAATGCCCTTACATGTGCCACTCCTTTACTCAATTCAGGGGATGCTCTCCTGGATGATTATGAAGGGTTCAACCCATGTTCGAACGACCAGAGCTGGTCCACGGTGCTCAAGAGAAGTTACTTGATTTCCAACAAGGATCCCAAGACATGTTGACCTATGTTACCAGATTCAAACAGCTAGCCAAAGAGGCGGACTGGCCCCTGGAAGCCAGTTTTACCTTGTTTCGCAGAGGTCTAAATGAAGAGATCAACGACGAGTTAGCCAGGGTGGCACGTCCTAGTTCATTCCAGGCCCTCCTGGACTTGTCTATGCAAATAGACTTCAGAATCCAAGAAAGAAAGGCAGAAAAGAAGAAGAATAAAGTCTCAATTCAAAGAAACTCCCCAGAGAATACTACAAGGACAGAATCTGCCAAGAATCCGAGCACTGATTCTGAACCCATGCAACTTGGAGCCTTTCGTGGACCAATTTCCCAGCAGGAAAGGTTAAGAAGGATACACACAGGCTTGTGCATGTATTGTGCCTCAGATAAACATCTAGTTAAAGAGTGTCCTCTGGCTCCTCCCCGACGCTCGGGAAACGCCAGCTCCCGATCCTAAATGGAGCAAAGTTTCGGGAGAGCGATGTTTGCTCCACATCAATTCCATCCTTGAACTCTCCTGGACAAAACAAATTGGTGATATTACAGGCCTTTTTATCGCCATCCAAGGACAAGGTCTGCCCCATACTGGCCTTAGTGGATTGCGGAGCAATGGGAGTCTTCATTGATCAAGATTGGGTCAGAAGTCATAACATTCCATATGAAGCAAGACGTTTTTCACAGTCAGTGGAAGCAATTGACGGAAGACCTCTTTCCTCAGGACCCATAAGTCTGCAAACAAGGGAGATCCATCTTTCTATAAATCATCATCAAGAAAGAATTGTGTTTGACATTATAAAATCAGCCCATTACCCCTTGGTTCTGGGCATGCCCTGGTTACAAAGGCACAATCCATATATTAACTGGACGGCCGGATACTTATTCCTGGGCTCGGAGTTCTGTATGAACCATTGTTTAAACCTGGAAACCTCAGTCACAGCTCCTATAAGTCTACCAAGGTGTCCAGAGACACCACTCATGGTTTCCAATATTGTACAAGTTCCAGAGATCTATCAAGGGTATGCTGATGTATTCTCTACTGCCATTGTTCAATCCTTACCTCCACATAGAACCGAAGACTGTGCCATAGATACTGAACCCTCTGCAGTGATTCCCTTTGGCAGGATGTTTATCCTTTCAGAACCCGAAAAGAGAGCCCCCCGGGAATACCTAGACACTAATCTTGAGAACGGCACCATAAGACCTTCAAAATCACCAGCTGGTGCTTCATTGTTCTTTGTTCCAAAAAAGGATACCAAAAAGCTTAGACCTTGCCTGGACTATCGGGGCCTAAATCAATACACCCCGAAAGACAGATACCCACTTCCCCTGATCTCGGATATCCTTGAAGCTGTGAGAGGTGCAGTGATATTCACGAAACTGGATCTCTGAGGTGCTTACCATTTGAACCGTATCCGGGAAGGAGACGAATGGAAAACAGCCTTTAGAACACCCTTTGGTCACTTTGAATACCTAGTCATGCCCTTTGGTCTGACTAATGCTCCCGCAGTCTTCCAGCATTTTATGCATAGGGTGTTCTCTGACATGTTATTTCTCAATGTTATCGTCTACTTGGATGACATATTGATCTTCTCCAAGGACTCCTTGAAACATGAAGAACATGTAAAAGCAGTACTTCAACGTCTCCGTGAAAATCAACTCTTAGCCAAACCAGAAAAATGTTTGTTTCATGTTACATCAGTTCACTATCTGGGATTTGTCCTTAGTTCAGAAGGAATTAGTATGGACCCTTCAAAGGTGAAGGCCATACTGGCTTGGCCCGCCCCAACATCTGTTAAGCAAATACAATCCTTCCTGGGGCTTGCCAACTTCTACCGGAAATTCATTCCCACCTTTTCCGAGATTGTTCAACCCATTGTTAATCTCCTGAAGATTAACTGGTCTATACCACAAGACAAGGCATTCCAACGCTTGAAAGAAGAATTCACTCAGGCCCCCATCGTGACCCAACCTGACATAAATCGTCCTTTTCTAGTGGAAACTGATGCCTCCAATTACGCCATAGGAGCAGTTTTAAAAGAAGAATCCGATGATAAGTTGGAAGATCCCATTGCTTGTCTCTCACGGACCCTGACCACCAGCGAGACTCACTACTCAGTTCTGGAGAAGGAGTTATTGGCTATTCGTCATGCCTTCACTGAATGGAGACATCTACTCCTGGGTGCTAAATATCCAGTTCAAGTCCGTACTGATCATCGAAATCTTCAGGTCCTACAATCCATGGAGTGCAGGAACAGTAGACAAGCTCGATGGGCCTACTTCTTTGCTCAATATCAATTTCAAATTTCACATGTTCCTGGATCGCAAAACTTGATTGCCGATGCCCTTTCTCGACGTCCCGACTACGTTCCCTTGGAGGAAAAGATCTATCCTAAAATATTTCCACTCACAATCTTTGTAGCTCAAGCGATCAATCTCCTGGAAGAAATCAGAGTACAGACTCAATGATCTGAACTCTGGTAGGACATATCGAAGAAAAATCCCTGGCGTCTAACAATCAAGGAAGGATATTTATTCAAGAACAATTCAGTGGTCATTCCGACAAAAGAACTTCAACAGAAGGTAATGAATCTATGCCATGATACTCTTCACTCCGGCCATCGAGGAGTAACCAACACCTTCCGTCTTATACAAAGACAGTTCTGGTAGCCAGGGATGAAGTCCAGTGTAGTTCAATACATCAAGACCTGTGCTATTTGTAGTCAGAACAAATACGATAATCAGAGGCCGGCGGGTCTGCTTCTACAACCTACGTTGCCAACCAGACCCTGGGAAGTTATTGCCACTGACTTCATTGTTGAATTACCACCTTCCCGAGGATATACAACCATCATGGTAACCATTGACTTGTTCACTCATCTAGCTCACTTTACACCATTGTATAAACTATCATCTTCCTCAGAACTTGCTGGAATTTTCCTGGAACATATTTTTCGTCTTCATGGCCTTCCTTCCAAGATTATTTCGGATCGGGGACCTCAGTATATTTCACAATTCTGGAAAGATCTCTGTCGTGTTCTAGGAATCCAACGTGCCCTTTCTTCAGGCTATCATCCACAAACCAATGGGGCAACGGAACCACTAAATCAAACCCTGGAACAATATCTTCGTTGTTTTGCCAACAAGGTTCAAGACGATTGGTCTCTCCTTATACCTTTAGCCGAATTCTCCTACAATAACTCAGATCATTCAGCTCTCAAGATCAGCCCTTTCTATTGCAGTCAAGGTTATCACCCGTCTGTTTTACCATCAGTTCTTCCTGAATCTACTCCGGTACCTACCCTTGACTCTTGGATTCAGACGCTGATCGACTTACAAAGAGAGGCCAAGGATCAGTTAGAACAGGCCCAGACTCGAACCAAAAGATATGCGGACTCTAAGAGAAGACCATCACCTTCCTATTCAGTTGGCGATCAAGTCTGGCTAGCCTCGAAACTGTTACCTCGACATCTACGACCAAACAAATTAGCTCCTCGCTATTATCGTCCATTTTCTATAAAGGAGATCATCAATCCTGTCTCCTTCCGACTTAAGCTCCCGGATTCCTGGAAGAAGATACATCCAGTCTTCCATACTTCCCTGTTGAAACCCTACGTTAGTTCTACTCGAAAACCCTTCAAACCCACACCTGTTGTTGTGGACGACCAGTTGGAATATGAGGTGTCCAGGATATGTGATTCCAAGTATAGGAGGGGTTGACTACAATTTCTGGTCGAGTGGAAAGGCTACCCCCCTAGCGAGAGAACATGGGAACCAGTTTCTAATTTAAAGACCCCTCGTTTGCTCAGAAGATTCCATCTTATTCACCCAGGCAAGCCTGGAGGAACCATTCTTCGGAGGGGGCATGCTGTTATGACCTGGCGAAATTGCCCCTTCTGGACCTCATGGTCATTGTCACGAAGGGCTTGTACTCCTTGTTCCTCCCAACATGGCCGTACCAAGCTCCGTGCTACGCACTAGCTTTCACGTCGTGGCACGTACTATAAATTGGTCATGCCCCTGCGGGTCCGCGCGTCTCAACGCTATCTTCGGTAGTGACCCGACGTGTGTTTACTCTCTACATTGGTTTCCTTTGATCCTCTTACTTCTTTCCTTGCCTTTTATCCTGTTCCTGGATTTCCCCCCCTTCTTACTCGTTCATCGCTATCCTGGATACCCTGGAACCACGAACTTCCCGGAACTCTGAACGCGTCCTGCAACCTGACGAGGCTCGGGCGAGCCTATTCAAGACCCGAACCATCCACAGGAAGAGTCCTGCGGCCGAACAAGGGAGATCCCGATCACAGGTGAGACGGGGGGAGATTTACGACAACAGGGGTCAGTGGTAGAAATGGAAAATAATTGGGGGGGATCCCACAAGTGCCGGGGTAGGGGCAGAGTTTTGGGGGGCGGTGCCCGAGGAGGCAGAGTTTCGGGCGGCATAGCTGGCAGTTGACCTCTGATCAATGCAAATGTCCAAAATAATAGTTTTAAACTGCGCTATTTCTTTCAGCTGCTTCTTTTCCAAACTATATATCAATTCCACTTTAAACCACTTCCATGGCACTAGTGATGAGTTACTTCACTATGCGGATAATAGTTTTGACCAGTGTTGCTGAGTAAATAGTCTTTAAAATGCACAGTTTGCATCCCGTTTTATAAAAAATAACACCCCCTTTGGGTAATATTCAAATGGGGTGATTTCTGTTCACCATAAGCAACGTTTTCTTTTACTTGAAGCACACCCGGCAAAGCGCCTGCAGCTCCCCTCTGAAAGCAGTTGGGTGGCTGCATCGTGTGTGATAGTTTCAATATTAATAGGGGTATTTATGTTTTCATGCGATGTTTGTCGGATACCTGTATATTATTTATTTATTCAATGTTTGTCGGATACAGGTATCCGACAACCATTCCATAAATGAATAAATAAACCGGGTCCATGTATCCAACAAACATTGCATAAATAAACCGGGTCATGGCTGAGGACCGGATCGTGTCTGAGGACTGTAACTTCCTTCTGTGACCCCTTGCACTCGGTCACCAGAGGAAGTAACAGTTTGCTCACGGGCTCTATCTTGTTTTTCCCCCCTTCATGCTGAAACCGGCTCAGGCGTGGGAAGAAACTGGCCCCCAGAGACATGCACATATAGAAATGATTTTGGCACGGCCACGGGCCAAGTGGCAGTTGGATATTTATTAAAAGGTTATTCCTACAGCTAAGTCCCTAGCAATACGTGTTTAGCCCTATGTGTTAGGTACCTTCTACAGCGTCGGAACCAGCCTTAGTGTACGCTCGTGTGCCGCCTATAAATGAGGTGTAGAGGTCCTGACCCTTTCCTCTCTCACTACTTTCCTAAATTCTAAAAAGTTAAGTGCACACTTGCTGGGGGTCGGTGTTGGTCTTTATTAGTACCGGCTCCAATGTGTGTGTCTGATCAGCATCAATTCTATGACCATTAAGGTCAAAGAGTGGTTAAAAAGCTAGTTGTCTATTCAACATGCAGGTGGTTTTGTGTTAAATGTCAAAAGCTATGATAAATTTCTTAAACAAGCCCTTTCATTAATGTATGAGGGGTATCGGAGTATGGGTTATCAATCCAATACTACTGCAACAAAAGTCAACCGGTTTCAGCGGAACTGGTTAATGGCCGCTTCCTTCAGGACAAGTGCTGCATTCTGCGTGTGTTATTTGATTCCTTTTTCAAGACTCCATTTCATGGATGCAAAGAGGATGTCTTCAGGTATCCAATGGGATCATTAGGTCTATCCCTGAGTCCTATGGGGTTAAAAAAAAAAGAAGAAGAAAGACAGATGGAGCTATCATCAGTCTTGGAGTGCTTTTTAGAGGTAAGCATCTAATTTCCTTATGTGGGAATATTTTTCCACATGTTATGGGAGTGGTTTCTTCTTACCTGTGTTGGTCTGTAACTCCCTATGTGTTCCTGTTTCGAGAATATCTTGGGGAGATCTGTTCTTGGAGTTGGCCAGACTCCTGTGATGTTGTCCTTTCAGGAATCTGGGAATAGATGGGTATATTTTGCAGGTATCCCTTTCTGTGCTAGATTTTGTTTTTTCCACAATGACCATACAACACGGCCAAACGCGGCCAAAAAGAAAAGAAAAGAAGGGGATCCTCTTTACATGTTTTCTGTGCGTGATCTTTGTCTCGATTCACAGTAGAGGCACAGGGTTTATTCTTCTGTGTTTATTTTTGATCCTACAAGAGACAAAGGCCCTGTTATATCAGAGTTTATGTTTCCTTTCGGATGCCCACAATCCTATGACTATTATGCACTAGAGGCACACTTAAGCCACTTTTCCAGTATGTTTTTAATGCATGTGGTCTGTGAAACCCGCTTATGTTTTCTTGCGGATCCCCACAGCCCTATGACTATTGTGCGTTAAAGAGCACACTTGAGTGCCTTTTCCGACATGTTATTAATGAGTCTGGTTGCCCGAAATGTCCTAACTCCCACGGGTGAACGTATTCGTATCGACAATGCTGTATTTTAACTAATAAAGAAGCCATTATGGATTTGCTGGTCACGGACTGATTATTGAAGCCTGGTATGAAGGAGAGTGCTCCTCGCATAACTGACGTTCAGCCAGTTCTTTTGAAAAAAATAAAATAAAATATATATATATATATATATATATATATATACATATATATATATATATATATATATAGTTATGGTTAAGTTGCTGTTTCCATAGGAAGAGCACTTTTTGGGCGGCTTATAACTTTGCTCTCCCTGGACGAATCCTCACCAAACTTTGCAAAGTATTTGGGTCACTCTGAATTTTTTTGCAAAGTTTGGTGAGGATTCGTCCAGGGGGGGCAAAGTTATAGGGGGGGTCCCAAAACTTTTTTTTTCCCATAGACATAATGGGAAAAAACTTTGCTCACGCCTACTGCCCAAACCGCTGGACGGATTTACACCAAATTTATGGCAGGAGCGGCGGTTTGGTCCCGAAAACGTGCTTTGCTTTATTTGGTGTAAATCCGTCCAGTAGTTTATTTAAAAATGACAAAAATGTAAGTGAAAAAAATTAGTGATATCTGTGTTCGCTTCGCGGACACACTTCCCTGTTCGCTCCGCGGACAGGACGGGGATTGGGCAAGCAGCTTGCGTGATGTCCGCAGACATCTGACATGCTCTCTCATTGGATGCGTGAAAGCGTGCAGTGCGTCTGGCTTCAGAGACGCACGCCATCTTTGTTCCTCGCATGAGAGGCTTTGTATCCCGCCTGCACAGTAAGTCCCCCACCCCCACTCATGCCTATGTCTGTCTCCTGTTCCTCCCACCCCTGCCCATGTCCAAGTGTCTTTCTCCCTCCCGCCCAACCCCCGCTCATGTCCGTGTGTCTTTCTCCCTCCCGCCCACCCCCGCTCATGTCCGTGTGTCTTTCTCCCTCCCGCCCAGACCCCGCTCATGCACCGCTCGTCTCTGACACCCGCCCACCCCCGCTCATGCCCCGTGTGTCTCTCCCACCCCCCGCTCATGTCCGTGTGTCTCTCCCCACCCGCCACCCACCCCCGCTCATGTCCGTGTGTCTCTCCCCACCCGCCGCCCACCCCCCGCTCATGTCCGTGTGTCTCTCCCCACCTGCCGCCCACCCCCCGCTCATGTCCGTGTGTCTCTCCCCACCCGCCGCCCACCCCCCGCTCATGTCCGTGTGTCTCTCCCCACCCCCCACTCATGTCCGTGTGTCTCTCCCCACCAGCCGCCCACCCCCCACTCATGTCCCGTGTGTCTCTCCCCACCCGCCGGCCACCCCCCCTCATGTCCGTGTGTCTCTCCCCACCCACCGCCCCACCCCCGCTCATGTCCCGTGTGTCTCTCAAACTTCCCCCACCCCCGCTCATGCCCCGTGTGTCTTTTCCCCTCCCGCCCACCCCCGCTCTTGCCCCGTGTCTCTTTCCCCCTCCTGCCCACCCCGCTCTTGCCCCGTGTCTCTTTCCCCCTCCCGCCCACCCCCACTCTTTCCCCATGTCTCTTTCTCCCTCCCGCCGACCCCCGCTCTTGCCCCGTGTCTCTTTCCCCCTCCCGCCCACCCCTGCTCTTGCCCCATGTCTCTTTCCCCCTCTCGCCCACCCCCGCTCTTGCCCCGTGTCTCTTTCCCTCTCCCGCCCACCCCCGCTCTTGCCCCGTGTCTCTTTCCCCCTCCCGCCCACCCCGCTCTTGGCCCATGTCTCTTTCCCCTCCCGCCCACCCCCGCTCTTGCCCCGTGTCTCTTTCCCCTCCCGCCCACCCCTGCTCTTGCCCCGTGTCTCTTTACCCCTCCCGCCCACCCCCGCTCTTCCCCCGTGTCTCTTTCCCCCTCCCGCCCAACCCCGCTCTTGCCCTGTGTCTCTTTCCCCCTCCCGCCCACCCCCGCTCTTGCCCCGTGTCTCTTTCCCCCTCCTGCCCACCCCCGCTCTTGCCCAATGTCTCTTTCCCCCTCCCGCCCACCCCCGCTCTTGCCCCGTGTCTTTCCCCTCCTGCCCACCCCCGCTCATGCCCCGTGTCTTCCCCCTCCCGCCCACCCCCGCTCATGCCCCGTATGTCTCTCCCCCTCCCGCCCACCCCCCGCTCATGTCCCGTGTGTCTCTCCCCCTCCCGCTCATGCCGTGTGTCTCTCTCCCCCCCCACCGCCGCTCTTGCCCCGTGTTTCTTTCTCCCTCCCGCCAACCCCCGCTCTTGCCCCGTGTTTCTTTCCCCCTCCCGCCCACCCCCGCTCTTGCCCCGTGTCTCTTTCCCCATCTCACCCACCCCCGCTCTTGCCCCGTGTCTCTTTCCCCCTCCTGCCCACCCCTGCTCTTGCCCCGTGTCTTCCCCCTCCCGCCCACCTTCGCTCTTGCCCCGTGTCTCTTTCCCCCTCCCGCCCACCCCCGCTCTTGCCCCGTGTCTCTTTCCCCCTCCCGCCCACCCCCGCTCTTGCCCCGTGTCTCTTTCCCCCTCCCACCCACCCCGCTCTTGCCCCGTGTCTCTCTCCCCCTCCCCCCACCCCCGCTCTTGCCCCATGTCTTTCCCCCTCCTGCCCGCCCCCGCTCATACCCCGTGTCTTTTCCCATCCCGCCCACCCCCGCTCTTGCCCCGTATGTCTCTCCCCTTCCCGCCCACCCCCCGCTCATGTCCCGTGTGTCTCTCCCCCCTCCCGCTCATGCCGTGTGTCTCTCTCCCTCCCCCCCACCACCCGCTCATGCCCCGTGTGTCTCTCCCCCTCCCGCCCACCCCCCGCTCATGTCCCGTGTGACTCTCCCCCTCCCCGGCCACCCCCCGCTCATGCCCGTGTGTCTCTCTCCCCTTCCCCCCACCCCCCCGCTCAAGCCCCGTGTGTCTCTCCCCGTCCGGCCCACCCCCCGCTCATGCCCCGTGTGTCTCTCCCCCTCCCGCCCACCCTTGCCCTGTGTGTCTTTCCCCCTCCCGCCCACCCAGGCTCTTGCCCTGTGTCTCTTTCCCCCTCCTGCCCACCCCCGCTCTTGCCCCGTGTCTCTTTCCCCCTCCCGCCCACCCCCGCACTTGCCCCGTGTCTCTCCCCCCACCGCCCGCTCTTGCCCCGTGTCTCTTTCTCCCTCCCGCCGACCCCCGCTCTTGCCCCGTGTCTCTTTCCCCCTCCCGCCCACCCCCGCTCTTGCCCCGTGTCTCTTTCCCCCTCCCACCCACCCCCGCTCTTGCCCCGTGTCTCTTTCCCCCTCCCCGCCCACCCCCGCTCTTGGCCCGTGTCTCTTTCCCCTCCCGCCCATCCCCGCTCTTGCCCCGTGTCTCTTTCCCCCTCCCACCCACCCCCGCTCTTGCCCCGTGTCTCTTTCCCCCTCCCGCCCAACCCCGCTCTTGCCCCGTGTCTCTTTCCCCCTCCCGCCCAACCCCGCTCTTGCCCCGTGTCTCTTCCCCCTCCTGCCCACCCCCGCTATTGCCCCATGTCTCTTTCCCCCTCCCGCCCACCCCCGCTCTTGCCCCGTGTCTCTTCCCCCTCCCGCCCACCCCCGCTCTTGCCCCATGTCTTTCCCCCTCCTGCCCACCCCCGCTCATGCCCCGTGTATTTCCCCTCCCGCCCACCCACGCTCATGCCCTGTATGTCTTGCCCCCTCCCGCCCACCCCCCGCTCATGTCCCGTGTGTCCCTCCCCCTCCCGCTCATGCCGTGTGTCTCTCTCCCTCCCCCCCACCGCCGCTCTTGCCCCGTGTCTCTTTCTCCCTCCCGCCGAACCCCGCTCTTGCCCCGTGTCTCTTTCCCCCTCTCGCCCACCCCTGCTCTTGCCCCGTGTCTCTTTCCCCCTCCCGCCCACCCCGGCTCTTGCCCCGTGTCTCTTTCCCCCCTCCTGCCCACCCCTGCTCTTGCCCCGTGTCTCTTTCCCCCTCCCGCCCACCTCCGCTCTTGCCCCATGTCTCTTTCCCCCTCCCGCCCACCCCCGCTCTTGCCCCGTGTCTCTTTCCCCCTCCCGCCCACCCCCGCTCTTGCCCCGTGTCTCTTTCCCCCTTCCACCCACCCCCGCTCATGCCCCGTATGTCTCTCCCCCTCCCGCCCACCCCCCGCCCATGTCCCGTGTGTCTCTCCCCCTCCCGCTCATGCCGTGTGTCTCTCTCCCGAGCCCCCACCCCCCGCTCATGCCCCGTGTGTCTCTCCACCCCACCCCCCGCTCTTGCCCCGTGTCTCTTTCTCCCTCCCGCCGACCCCGCTCTTGCCCCGTGTCTCTTTCCCCCTCCCGCCCACCCCCGCTCTTGCCCCGTGTCTCTTTCCCCCTCTCGCCGAACCCCGCTCTTGCCCCCTGTCTCTTTCCCCCTCCCGCCCACCCCTGCTCTTGCCCCGTGTCTCTTTCCCCCTCCCGCCCACCTCCGCTCTTGCCCCGTGTCTCTTTCCCAATCCCGCCCACCCCCGCTCTTGCCCCGTGTCTCTTTTCCCCTCCCGCCCACCCCCGCTCTTGCCCCGTGTCTTTCCCCCTCCCGCCCACCCCCACTCTTGCCCCGTGTCTTTCCCCCTCCTGCCCACCCCCGCTCATGCCCCGTGTCTTTCCCCCTCCCGCCCACCCCCGCTCATGCCCGTATGTCTCTCCCCCTCCCGCCCACCCCCGCCCATGTCCCGTGTGTCTCTCCCCCTCCCGCTCATGCCGTGTGTCTCTCTCCCGAGCCCCCACCCCCCGCTCATGCCCCGTGTGTCTCTCCCCCCACCCCCGCTCATGCCCCATGTGTCTCTCTCCCTCCCCCCACCCCCCGCTCATGCCCCGTGTGTCTCTCTCCCCTTCCCCCCCACCCCCGCTCATGCCCCATGTGTCTCTCTCCCTCCCCCCACCCCCACTCATGCCCAGTGTGTCTCTCTCCCTCCCCCCCACCCCCGCTCATGCCCCGTGTGTCTCTCTCCCTCCCGCCCACCCCCCGCTCATGCCCCGTGTGTTTCTCTCCCTCCCGCCCACCCCCGCTCATGCCCCGTCTGTCTCCCTCCAGCCCACCCCCCGCTCATGCCCCGTGTGTCTCTCAACCCCTCCCGCCCACCCCCCGCTCATGCCCCGTGTGTCTCTCTCCCTCCCGCCCACCCCCGCTCATGCCCTGTGTGTCTCTCTCCCTCCCCCACCCCTCGCTCATGCCCCGTGTGTCTCTCTCCCTCCCCCCACCCCCGCTCATGCCCCGTGTGTCTCTCTCCCCTTCCCCCCACCCCCCTCATGCCTCGTGTCTGTCTTCTGTTCCCCCGTTCATGCCCCGTGTCTGTCTCCTGTTCTCCCCACACCCCGCTCATGCCCCGTGTCTGTGTCATGTTCCCCCCACCCCCCGCTCATGCCCCGTGTCTGTCTCCTGTTCCCCCACTCGCTCATGCCCCGTGTCTGTCTCTTGTTGCCCCCCACCCCCCCGCTCATGCCCCGTGTCTGTCTCCTGTTCCCCCACCCGCTTATGCCCCGTGTCTGTCTCTTGTTGCCCCCCACCCCTCCGCTCATGCCCCGTGTCTGTCTCCTGTTCCTCCCACCCCCC